>NC_136069.1:877858348-879058887 GCF_964261635.1 Lissotriton helveticus
GTATTTATAGGTGTATTCCTTTAAGGCATGAGACATGTTATGTTTCCCTTGTGATTCTGTATTCCAAACAGAACTGTTCTTATGTAAGATTCTGTGCTTAGAAAGCAGTTGTATCCTGCCTTATCTCTGACAAGGATCTTGCTGTGCTGATCATCAAATAAACTACTAAAACTACAACTTTTGGACGGAATTCTTACAGTAGCTTTGACAGTACTTCTCGTTGGGAGGCAGTGCGATTGTTAAGGTTTTGGCACCAATGCACCTGTTCGGAATCATGAAGAGCCCAAAAATCTCAATTCCACTACACTGAGGGCATATCAAGGGTTCAGGATCTGAGGGGCGCTGCGCGTGGGCCACAGGCTTACTTAAGCTGGTCCTGGGTGCTGGTTCAGGTGGTTGAGAACATGTTCAGTCCCTGTGGGTCTGAAGCGGAGGCCCGCAGACTAGGCCTTGGAGCCACTCTAACTGTCCTGGTTTCAAGTGCAGGTTCAATCCCTCTGACTCAGGCAGGAGGGCAGCAGGGCAGAAATCTAGCAAGGCAGATTTCCAGCAAGACAGTAGTCCATCAGGGCAGGAACCCAGCAGAGTACCAGTCCTTTCAGCACCACAACAGTCCTTCTTCCTGGCAGAGTCACCACAGGTCCAGAAGTGTACTGAAGAGTCGGTCTCTGAGTTCCAGTATTTATACTGGGTGCCTCCTTTGAAGTGGGAAACCTTCTCAAGGCTTCCCTTTGAATTGCAAAGGTTTGGTGGATCCGCTGCTCTGGCTCCAGACTAAATATAGGGGGTATGCAGCCCTTTTGATCAGGCAGGATATAGCATATTCAAGTGCACGTAGGGCTGTGCCCAGCTGCCCAGCTGCAACCTACCATCCTGCCAGTGATGACTCACCCACACACACCTACGCCTTCTGTTGTGTGTGACTGTCTAGGAGGAATACACAAAACTCAAATGCCAGCTACACCCAGTGAGCTTGCAGGCACTAAATGACTAAAGGTATGATTTAGAGGTTGGCGGATCAAGTCCCGCTGTTGCTTTTTCAACGGTTTTCCCACAGCCGACTTGGTGGTCCACCCAATGTATTTTAGCTGTTGGCAGGTCCATAGACGAAAGACCATAATGGACTTACTGACTCGGGCAGAAATCATTGCCTGCTTCGACGGCACCATAGGCAGAAGTGGCTGATGGCACGACTCCAGCAAAGAGCACAGCCGAGCTGACTACGATGTGCCTTTCCACCAAGGCAACTGTGGTAGGATTCCCTCTTTCATACAAATTGGGGAAATCTGAGGAAATCAGGTAAAAACATGCATTTTTTAATGCTTCCCACTTTCGTTTCCATCTTATAAATCCTTGACCAGGTCCCTCCTTTCCTGTTCCAACTCCATCACAAAGTCAAACAACTCCGTTGTCGCAAAGTTCTAAAGTAAACAACTAATACAATTGTCTTACTATGTATTATGTGTTGACAAATGATGTAGCCTTGTATATTTCTGCATTGCTCTTACATGCAATATTTTTTGTTAGGTATCAAGGTAAATTGAACAC
Source organism: Lissotriton helveticus (assembly GCF_964261635.1). Taxonomy (NCBI): domain Eukaryota; kingdom Metazoa; phylum Chordata; class Amphibia; order Caudata; family Salamandridae; genus Lissotriton; species Lissotriton helveticus. The sequence continues at coordinate 877,859,897 of NC_136069.1, forward strand.
ACCTGTGTTGACACATAAAATCATATTTGCAGTTGTCGTGCTTGTGGGTATTGTTCTAGTGGTGCCTGTGGGTAGGCCTTCAGTAGTGTGTCTATTTTATGTGAGTTAGGAGACAAAAGGGGTACGGTGTTCCTGGGTGGCAATTTGGCCCCCTGGTGAGTACTCAGAGTGTTGGGGAATACCTCCTTTCGGAACTAGGGCCTGCACACACCCAGCAAGCTAGGTGTCATGCTTCATCATATGGGTCTGCTCCTCATCGAGCCAGCGCTGCAATGCTCGACGGGCACCCATAAAGGGGCTCTTTATTGGAGTTCTTTTGTGCCGTATAGGTGCCGTGGGTGTGTGGGACCTGGTAAGATGTAGATGTTGTGTGTGGGTTAAAACAGGGAAGGGAATCCTCTATAATTATTTTTATTCTGGAGAGGTCACAACCTGATTAAAAAGTAAAAAGAAGAAGGAGGGCGACTATTTTGTTTTAATCTGACTAAAATATCGCTCTACCCCTTAGTGGTCAACATGTTTATTGCCTATAAAATGTCTCTAATAGATCAGCTGGCGATTCCTCAGTCAGGACCTAGTGACTAAATGAAAACTATCTACAGTGTGTGGTGTGGTTCTACATATCAGTTCTTCTCTCTTCTCTCATACACAACTTGATCACGCTACCCCTCTCATGTCAGAAATTACCACTGAAGCACAAATCAGGGAATACCCAATGCATTCCTTTGTGAGGGCAGCCTCACAGCATTGAGAAACCAAATAGGCTGTATGTCAGTACCAGGACATGCCACACAGTTAAGGCATATGGCCTACCTTTTACCTACACCACACACTGCCTATAGGGCTGGCTAGGACCTACCTCAGGGGTGGCTGATATGTAGTAAAAGGAAAGTCACAGACATGGAAAATACTTTATGTGCCACATCACAGAGGAACTAAACTGCGCTTGCAGGCCCTGTAGTGACAGAGGCCTAAGACAGGTTTGGAAGGCCCCTCTGGTCGGTGGCGCAAGCAGTGCTACAAGCCCACCAGTAGCATTTAATTTACTGGCCATGGGTATATGAGGTACAACTCTACAATGGAGTGACAGGCAAAATAAATATTTCAAACAGGTGTAGACCAATCTAACCAAGCTTACCATAGAGAGCAAATGCCCCCTAGCACTGAAAAGCAGTGATAAAGTTCCCAGAGTCATAAAACCACCAAGAACAGGTGAGAAAAAAATACAGTAGGAAGGCAAAAAGTCCTGGGATGACCCTGCAAAAAGGGCCAAGTCCGACACGCCCTAACAGACAATATTTACCATTCACACCAATCTATTCCAATTTGAAGAAGGTGTGGGACACTAAAGTGGTGACAAATGCTATTCTCACTCCAAGCTAAACCAATTTGGGGACAGCATTGGATATGAAAGGGGTGAAATATACTATCCCCACTCCCAGCTAAACACATTTTGAAAAAGTGTTGGGCACTTACTGGGTGACATATACTATTCCCACTCCAATCTAAACTAATTAGGAGAAAGTATTGGACACTAAAAGGGTATCATTTATTATTCCTACTCCAACTCTTATCAATTTGGGGAGGTGTTGGATACCAAAAGGGTAACGCTCCGTCCATCATTTCCTTTGGTTTTTCTTTGTTCGCCATAAGTTGGCAGGGTATGCTCAGACGTGAGTCCCTTGCTCACTTTGCCACTGGATTCAAACAAGCTAGGATGAAGACGGCTGAAATGCCAGAAACCAGTCATCTGTAGCTTGTTTCCGGTCCAGGGAAGGCATTGCTTGGCAGTTCGGGCAGGACTGTTCCCATGAGGCAGAGGGTCAGACTGATTTGCATATGGCCATGTCTGAACTGGGGTGGCAGAGTGGGCTAAAGAACGGTGATGGATTAAACCCAGATCAGTTGACTGGGGGTGAGTGCTTGTATTGTCAACGCTCCGTCCAGCATTTCCTTTGGTTTTTCTTTGTTCGCCATAAGTTGGCAGGGTATGCTCAGACGTGAGTCCCTTGCTCACTTTGCCACTGGATTCAAGCAAGCTGGGCTCAAGACGGCTGAAATGCCAGAAACCAGTTCTCTGTAGCTTGTTTCCGGTCCAGGGAAGGCATGGCTTGGCAGTTCGGGCTGGACTGTTCCCATGAGGCACAGGGTCAGACTGATATGCATATGGCCACGTCTGAACTGGGGTGGCAGAGTGGGCTAAAGAACGGTGATGGATTAAACTCAGATCAGTTGACTGGGGGTGAGTGCTTGTATTGTCAATGCTCCGTCCATCATTTCCTTTTAGTTTTTCTTTAACCTTTACTATTCCCACTCCAATCTTTACCACTTTGAAGAAGGTGTGGGACACTAATTGGTGAAACATGCTATTCCTACTCCAAGCTAAACCAATTTGGGGACAGCATTGGAAATGAAAGGGGTGACATATACTATCCCCACTCCCATCTAAACACATTTTGAGAAAGTGTTGGACACTGAAAGGGTGACATCTATAATTCCCACTCCAATCTAAACCAATTGGGAGAAAGTGTTTGCCACTAAAAGGGTGTCATTTCCTATTCCCACTGCAACCTACTAAAAGGATAACATTTACTATTCCCACTGCAATCTGTACCAATTTGAAGAATGGTGAGGGCACCCCTAACCCTTACCCAGCTAGCAATCAAACCCAAGCCCAAATTCAGTCTATTATCTCTATATTGGTGAAGGGAATCCCTGTTCTTTTAGTGAGGCCTTCTGAAGAACCATGTGGTAGATTAGGTGGCATGGAGGACAACACCATTATTATACAAATGCCCCAGGAACTGGTTGCCGGTAGTGACAAAAACAAGCTGATCAATGAGGATATTGCTAGTGTTGACTCACCGTCTCTTATATGGGCCGGTGTTCCAATAGATTCCACAGGAGCGAAGATTAGCTCCCCACACTCCCCGAGAACAGTGTCCGATGGTTAAGTGAAGGAATCCCACTACAGATAAGTGTTCTTGAAAAGTATGGGGACTAATTATCAGAGTGACCCCCACTCTTCCCCAATGTGAGGGACAAGCAACGTTCTAGGAGTGCAACAGGATAAGGAGAAGGCTTCAAGAAAAACAAAAAGGACAATTAACTCTATCTCTACTGATACTAATATCCTGTGATATTGTGGTAGTGCATGCAAAACCAAAGTAAACAGAAATCCACTCACCAGCCAACAGTTTCTATAAAGGTATTCTCGAAGACGATAAGGGGGAGTTATTGTCACTCCCCTTGAAGAAGCAGGTGCAGAAAACTTGTACCACACCTCAGTAGGGGAAGTAAGGGCAACCAGTCCTTTAACAAAATAAGTGCCTACTGCCAAACTCGAAGAGACAAACAAAGGAAAAGAAAATGGAGAAGGTTCTTCCAAAATTGAACCAATCAGTGTTCTTCAACAACAACAAAAAACTGTTGCGCAGACAGAGGCAAGTATAGGAATGTCCCCACATGGCTAAATATCCAGAGCACCTGGGCACAATAGGTTTGAGGGAAAAACAGGACAATCCAGGGCCTCACATAGAGTTTTTTGGTACAGTAGTAGAGGAGCAACGGAGCGTAGTAGACAATATGGCACTCGCAATGAAATCCGATAGTGAGTGCGGGTAAATGGAGGCAGGGAAATCGGGCAGATGGCACTCGGAGTAAAATCCAGTAGTGAGTGCGGGTAAATGGTGAAAGAAAAAGCGGGCAGAGTGAAATGTCCAGTGGAGAACAATGAGCTACTAGCTCAGCAACAGGGCAATGCCCAGCGGGAGTGCTCGGAAAGGGAGGAAAGTCAGGACACGGGTGTCGGTTTCAGAAGGTGGAATAACGCTAGCAATGAAAAGGAAAACCAAGCGCCGGACTTGATCAGGATACTAGAAGTAACCGGAGACGAAGAAACAAAGTAGCAGGTCTTCTCGGCGTCGGAAGTTCAAACAAAGGGGCATGGTCACAGAACCGGATCAGTAAGCCAAGCAAAGGCTTGTTCCGGTCACGCCATTATAACAGCACAGGGGGCGTCTCAAAAGAGGTTTACCAGGTCCTTAACATCTCTAGAGGTAAGGGATTGTTTGAAAGGCTTAGAGTTTTTTAGAATTGGCATGCACCACCACAATCCTATCCCAGGTCCCATGTTATCGTACAAGACGCCTGAGTCCTGACAGCTAGAACGCCTGCCCTCCTTCAGCTCTTTCAATCACAGGAGACTCTATCTCTCCCACTGGTTTGTCGTCCTTATGTTGCAGTGCTGGTGGGGGTGCCCCCGGCTAGAAATAATAGGGAGGAGAATTTCTGGTTCCTAAAACACAATGTATGCCACTGGCTTACTAGAAACACTGCTTTCTATCGATGAATTTGAAGAAATCCTCATGTTGAGGAGAGTGGGGTGGGTAGGCCCCTCCAGCAAACTCATTGATTGGGATTGTATAGTAATAAAGAACAACAACACTTGGTTAGGACCAAAGGGAATTTTTAAGACCAGACTCTGATAGGTTCCCTACATATATTGAACAACACAAAAATTATATCAGAGGGTCTTTTAAGAGAAAGAACTAATGTGTACGCAAAATGTAACCTAACAGAAAAACCTAGGTATCCCTACCATGTATGTATCTATCTAGGGTCATCCCTTCGACAAATCCACATAGTGGTCAGGCAAGGATGCCCATCAGTCACCACACGGAACCGCCCTTCATCATTTGGGATTCCTTCAAGATCACCACTAGGGGTGCCGCTTAGCTTTCACGGAGGAGGGCCCAGATGGTAGAAGAGAGTCCTCAACCGGTCAGACAGGTCTTACTATGATCTTGCTACTCAATTATGAGGATATTGGCACAAAAGGGGAGACTGATGTCGCAGTGCACAAAAGGTTTGTAAAAAGTAAGAAAAAAAAGTAAGAAAAAAAAGGTGTCATAAAATTGGATGAGGGGGTACTGAAAATGATATTTATTCTGGTCCTACCCACTCTTCCAACATTAAAAAGTAGTCAGTGACAGTCACAACAATTAAGACCTGACGCCGATTTTCGAAGTACCGATGGACAGAGCGGTGCTTCCCCTTTCTCCTGAGCCGTGGCCAGGTGGGGTGAGGTCTGTACCTCTTACAAGTACGTGTATTCACATGACTTAGAAGAGTGAAGAATACGATGAGAACACCTAGTGGATTCAGGTGATTTCTGTATCTGTTTTATTTTATTTTTGAGCACAGTTTAGTTTCATCATCACTTTGTTGCAGTAGCTATCAGTAAATTCGGTCCTGAAGAAAGCAATGACAGAACGTGTCGTAAATTGCTGAAACATGTTGACCGTATAATACACCTGGGCAGTCTTAATTGTTGTGACTGTCACTGACTACTTTTTAATGTTGGAAGAGTGGGTAGCACCAGAATAAATATCATTTTCAGTACCCCCTCATCCAATTTTATGACACCTTTTTTCTTACTTTTTACACACCTTTTGTGCACTGCGACATCAGTCCCCCTTTTTGTGCCAATATCTTCATAATTGAGTAGCAAGACCAGAGTAAGACCTGTCTGACCGGTTGAGGGCTCTCTTCTACCATCTGGGCCCTCCTCCGTGAAAGCTAAGCGGCACCCCTAGTGGTGGTCTTGAAGGAATCCCAAATTATGAAGGGCGGTTCCGTGTGGTGACTGATGGGCATCCTTGCCTGACCACTATGTGGATTTGTCGAAGGGATGACCCTAGATAGATACATACATGGTAGGGATTCCTAGGTTTTTCTGTTAGGTTACATTTTGCGTACACATTAGTTCTTTCTCTTAATAGACCCTCTGATATAATTTTTGTGTTGTTCAAAATTGTATAGTAATAAACGGTCGTAACCCTAAGCTGCCTAATCGCCTTATTATTTTGGGCGGCAGGGCTATCCATAAGCACTACCCTACTCCTCTATCATTTGTTCCACTTGGTTATTTTTACTACTTCAGAACTTTTAGAAGATACAAGACTAAAAAAAAAAAAAAAAAAAAAAGGTCAGGCGCCCCCACACCCATGAGCTTTAGCAAGGGGCCTGTACACAACGGCAACTTCCTATAAACCCCACTCTTCTAGCAATAAACCCATGATCTATCCTGGGGGCCCATTGCTAACCTTAGCCAAGGTAATTCTACCCTCCCAACACATAAAGTCTTCGAGGCCTTATCAACTCTAGACACGCAAGACTGATGGAGGCACCAGGCGCTACCCATGTGTGCAGGATCATACTTACTAACAAGGACTAAAAAAATTCAATTACTCCTATCCAGTCCAGTAGCCTCAATCTGTAACACCTCAGGGAGAAGGCATAACCCCCTGCATGGCATCATCTCTCCAGAAAACCTAGTGTCAAGCAGACCTAACCAATCTTTGTGACCAGTTGACATGGATTTTTCCACAATACCTCCTTGGCCCACAGTCACATCACAGGTAGTTGCTTCTTGTTCTAGCCCTTCAATTATGTCTGCTAGCCCGTTGAGTATCATGTCTTGGAATATTCCATGCATCAAGCCTGATAGACCCAGACTGGATGCAATACTTAGAAGACTTTGATGTCTGCATGTTCCAAGAAACCTGGGCCACAGAATTGTACCACAAACACTAATGTCCTATCCTCTACCCATGGAAGGGCCTCTGGGGTTTATTGATTTTGATACATATACACCTAAATCTTCGTATTTCAAACTTGGACATAGTCTTTCTGGGTTTAAAAATGACTCTTCCCAAACGGAGTTGCATATACCTATACAACGTCTATTGCAGGTCTAGAAGCAGGAGCATGGAATGACCAACTCTAGCCAGCTTGCAACAGTCTGTTCACTTAACAGTTCCTCCAGAAGAGTCTTCAGGGACCACCTCTACAAAGACTTTCCATATTTCTGTGAGGGTTCCTTGGTTATTTAGTAGAGCAGGCCATTTAAAGGATCTACAGATATTCGCCAGTCTTCGGGCTGCCCTAGCTACTCCATGGGCTCCCACCACAGATGTACATACCAAGCTGGCACTAGCCTTAAATTTGATCCTGACCAGGCTCCCTCTAAAAAAACCAACACCAAAGACCAACAAAGTTGAAAGTATCCCATGGTACACAAAAATATGCTGCAATGCCAAAAAGGCTTTAATAGATGCTCTAAAAAATAATAATTTGCAAGAGGTGCATGCTCTAGGATGCCTTCATAAGAAGACAATTAGGGAAGCCTGGTGAGTCTGGGAGGAAGCAAGCTGGTGGGATCTATTGATGGCTGTCAAAATGGGGGAGAATTCCCTCTTTTGGAAAGTTATCGCCAATGGGAGTAGGACTGCAACCACAGATATAGACTGCCATCTGAACCCAGGGGCCTGGGTGGATCATTTCATTTCTTTGAGCCGTCCCTGATGGACACCCAGGCACAACCCACTCTATTTATTAATCACATTAATCCAGATCCATATTTTACACGTGAGACTAGGTTAGCCACTCTCAGTTAAACTGGGCAAGTCCCCAGGTCCAGATAAAATCCCAGGAGATGTATTCTGTCAGTCTGGGTTCCCTATGTCCCTATGTCAATTGGTTGACTATTGCTGTAGCAGCAGGAGCCCCTATCCCAGACACTTGGAAAGGGGCAGAAATCAAACCCATCTTTAAAAAGGGAGATTGGGTCAACGCAGCAAACTATCGACCAATTAGCCTACTGGACGCCCTGCAGAAAGTTTATTCTCAACAATTGTTAAGAAATCTTAACAATTGGATCAAGGGACTAGAGATTGTGTCCCCATACCAAGCAGGGTTTAGGCCAAAAGTTAGCACTATCAACCAAGTCCTAAGGCTGCTGATCATCCTCTGGAAATATACAAGGCTCAGAGAGACACATATATATTGCATTTATTGACCTTGGTGCAGCTTTGGATCTGGTACCCAGGGGGCTGCGCTCTGCATCTTTAAAGGATCCAAGGGTCCCAGGTGTCCTCCTCATCCAGATAATCAGACTCCACCAGAGCAATTATGCCCAAGTTAATTGGGGAATAGGCGGGTAATTAACTGACAGAATTCTGATTGCCATGGGAGTGAGGTAAGGATGCGTCCTGGCCCCTACCCTTTTTTCCCTATATATTAACAACCTAGTGGAAGCTCTCTCCCTAGGGAATATAGATGCACCTAAATTGGATGGGGCTAAGATGCTTGCACTCCTCTTCACCAATGACACTCTTTTAATCTCGCAGACCTGAAAATGTAAGCAAGCTATCTCTCTGCAAATGAATACCTGGGATGGGACTATAGATTTGAGTACCTGGGTATGATGTTTGAGAGTAAATTGTCATGGTCTGCACACATAGAGAAAAGAAGGGTTGTGAATCAACACCAGGCCTCAGCAATATACAGGAGATTCCAGGGAACAACATTGAGAGACCTACTCTCGGCTCTTGAACGCTACAAACTAAAGGCCCAATAAGGCACGTTGTACGGGGCAGAACTTTGGGGATATGCTAATCTAGAAGCTCTCACCATAATGGAAAATAAGTTTGTCTTTTCACTACTTCATCTCCCAATCGAGTGCCCCCTTAATATTGATTTTTTGTGATGTCAACATACAAAGAATGGGAGAAACAGCCAGATTAAACCCCCTTTTGTATTGGGTGAGGCTCTGGAGCAAGTAAGAGTTGAAGCCATACCGGATGGCTGTCAAGGAATTGTTGGTCCTCGACAAAGCCCTGAAATTTCCCTGGCTCAAACACATTCACCAATGGTTTTAAAAATTGTGCCTTCGATCCTTTTGGTCAGCTACTGCCTGATACACTGGAGCTGGGGTCATTTACTGCCCTATGGAAATCGAACTGGAGTGTTGTTCACTCATCCTAATACACATTGTGCTCACTAGCTGCAAATAAATCCACACACCATGTATTATTTTTCTGCACGTCATAGGCAAAACCCAGAGGGAAATGGATATGCCCACTCTGTTTGTACTATGGCTTCCGGAGAAACCAGGAGGCAATGACAATCTTGAAGGGCAGCACAACTATATACATTGTCTTTGCTCTAAGCAAGTTTTTATTTATGGCCGGATTAATAAGGAAAGCTAAAGGTCTTAAACTCTAGCACATGTCAAAATGAGATGCTTATACCGATCGTCTCCTATCCCATGCCTGACTTTGCTTTTTAGGTGGGATTACTGGACCTGCTCCACTTTCTATCACTTTTTAAAGAGTGCCACTTCGTGATTTTATTGTTATTAAAGAAAGCTATACTATGTTAGGTCTGAAAGTGATCTCAAATGCTCTTAACAATTCTGTAACATTGCATTTAAATCATTATTTTGTTATGTGCATGTTTTATATAATGAATTTTCCGAAATAAACATTTACTTGCCATTATTTACAAAGAAGGTGTTGGGCACTAAAAGGGAGACACTAACTATTCCCACTCAACTCCAAGGCTATTTGTAGAAAGTGTTGGAACCTAAAGAGGTGACTATTAGTATTTCCACTAGAATCTAAAACATTTTAAAGACAAATCTACAAGTTACACATGTTATGGCACGATTAATACTCCATATTCACACACAATTTTTAACATAAAATAGACAAAATGTAATCTAAAATCTCACTATCCAAGTTACAAACATATATATTCATGTTCAAACATAAACATATAAACAAATATTTGTATTACTAATAACAATAATTATCATTAATCATAAAATACTTACTACCTTTCTAAATTCAAACAATAAAATTAAAAGAAAATAATAATCCAAAATTAACAATCATAAAATAAAAAATTATGTCAAACTTTTTTTATTAAAAACTGTAAAAGTATGCTTGTAATATAAAATTATAATAAAAAATTAAATATTTGTAATATTTAAATTTATTTTTCACAAAATATATAAAAATTAAACCATGTAGATAAAAAAACAAATCAAATTACTTCATTAAAACGCAATTTATATATTCACATTTTTTTTTTATTTTATCATATAATTCTTTTTATATTTCATTTTTTCTAGTTCAATACCATAAATATTTCAATGTGTTAAAAATATGACTATAACAAAATAAATGTAAATATGATTAAATATTAATTTGCATATCATTAAAATAATTAACATAACATTTAATTTAAAAGACACTCTTTTTAAAAAACTCTCAACCCTTATCCCCTAAAAATCCAATATCCCACTACTAAAAACAAGTATAAAACCATTATTTAAATAGATTTATACAAATTTCAACTATTTTATGAATTGTTACTAAAAATACAAATAAAAAATGATAAGCATATAGAATCGAACACACTACAATAAATTATATGCTGATTAACAATTACAAATTATTTTACATACATTGATATTTTCGACATCATTTTTTCTTACATCGATATTTAAAACAATACTAACAAGCATTTACAATGCAATCTGTCTCGCCTTTGGGACCTTATATGTATTTAGCTATGCAGCACATTAGTCTGGGTGCGGAAACATCTACTGTTCTTTAACATGGATTTTAAAAGAATATTATTGTCTACAGGTGCTCATGGAAGACAATTTCTATGGATTGGAATCTAGAGAATGCTAAAGTGATTCTGGTATTTTACTGACCTCTGCTGGTCGTGTTCTATCAAGAAAGTTAAATAGAGGCAGTTGCCAGAAAAATAGAAAAAAGAATGTTCCTCAGCAAAAAGCAATTCTGGTATTTTACTGACTTCTGCTGGTCCTTTTCTGTAGAGACAGTTAAATAGAAGCACTTGAACAGAAAAAAAAGTCTAAGCGGAAGCAGACAAGTCCTAGGGCTGATCTCCAGAGCCCACAAAGTACATACACATATAAGTATATACTAATATATAAGAGGTCTCGTATGCTCAACTTAAAAACTGAGATGCATATTAGCAAGGTGGGCGATATGAAATTATCGCTGCATTTGCGGCTGTTTTCGGCCTAGAAGCGGAGATAATTTAATCGCCCTATTAGCAGCCGTCGCTACAGTTTGTAGGCGATAGCAAGCGGTTTGGGGCCCGCTTTGCATGTCAGCGATATTTATCGCTAATGACATGCAAAGTGGGCGTACCCAACCTTTTAGCGACTTAAAGCAGTCGCTAAAATCACTATCGCCTATTATAAACGCAGGCGTAGTGATGAAAAAAATTGCGCTAAGTGCGAATATCGCTGAAAACTAACGCCTGCTCAGACCACTTCTTAACCTGTATATCCAATGGGAGTTGGATATTCAGGTTAAGACCCTATTGACGTTAATGCCTGAATATCGCTTCATTTCGAGCGATATTCACGCATTAAGCTGCTATTGACGGATATTTTATTGCATTTGAGATAAACATTGTTAATAGCATGTTATCTCTGCAATAAAATCTGGCGATGCACGGCGATAGAAAAATTGTTGCTAAGCTTATTTAGCGATAAATATCGATGGTTGTTGATAATATGCCCCTACATTTTTACCTTCGATATTCCTGTTGTTGATAATATTGACATTACCATTTTCTTGACACAATATTTTTCTATCACAATATTTTTTTGTATCTTTTGTCCGAACACCCTTATGTCAGTGCAAAACAAAACTAACCAATCCACAAAGAAGAGCGGTTCAGTAGCACACATTCAATATGCCAGACGGTGCAAGTTGCCATTACCTGGACAACAGGGACCAACTAGGAAGCCAAAGCAGGGCCTGGTAAATTTTGTCAGACTAGCTCCCATATTTTGCGTAGAGAGTGAGCACTGAAAGTGAACCTGAACACAATAATGGAGGTTTGGACAGGTTCCAACCCTACAAGAAAATTTGGGAAACAAATTAAAAAATGGTGCACTTTACAGCACATTTTTAATTGTATGTTCAATTGTATTTGATTGTAAAGCATTGTAACTGAGGACCTATCAATGAACCAGGATACCCAGTCATACACAGACATTCTGATGGAGAACACAAAAAATAGGATGTCAAGCATGTACCTTAAATTTAAATATAAAATAAGCACACTCATTCACTGTTAAGCACAGCTGAGAAGCTGAGAACACAATGAAAGATCATTTCGAGAGATGTTAGCGTCCTCCACCCTAATAAACAGCACGGCAGGGCCAGCTTTAGCACTGGTGGCACTCTGTGTGACAATATTTTTGTGCGCTCCCCCATGACTTCCTCCATAGATTCCACAACTGTCACACTCCAACTGTTCCCCTCATCTCGCCATAACCCCTCTCTCACATGTATTTCATTTGTTTTATGGCACTTCTCAAACCATGTGTATGGTGTTAGAGCACTTTACATCACACACCCACATTTCGAGACAATTATTCACATTTGTGTAAATTAGTCTATAGAAATTGTTATATAAGACAAAGGGGAAGGATTCAAATGTCCTCAAGACTCATAGGCATTTTTTAAGAATGCGTGGTCTCGAGAAGCACATACTCAGGATTCAAAACGTAACATATTGGTTAGGGTTGGCTTTACTAATAATAACTTATTTCTACACCAAACATTTTTATTAGCAACTTGTAAAAACATAGCTTTCTAACCTGTATTAAGCAGTTTGCATGCAGCTCTTTGATGGAAGTACATAGCTTACTGTGCTGTATTACAATTGTAACTTATGTCTGCACGACACAAAAACAATCTCTATGACAAAAGCAGTAACCCACTTAGCTATCCACGTAAAATACAATTCTGTGATCTCCATACTAAAGGTTCTTTTATTTTTCTCCTCAATGGCCTCAGACCCCAGAAAACTAGAAGAAAAGGATGTCGCTACCGTTGCTCTGTTTCTTGAGACGTAGACCATCAAGTGAAACACAGCAGATGTCGCCCGCCTACCAGTAGCAAAGAAGCCCACTTCATGTTGCTGACCTCTCGTTGTCAATGAGAGGGTGGTCTCACTCTCTTCTGATTGCTCATAGCCGATGACTGTTGCTGAAGGCCCACCCAAAATCAGAGCAGGGAACCAAAGAAAGGCAAGGCCCAACACAGTCAGAGAGCTTCCCGAGAGGCATAATCATAGGATCAAAGAATATTTTTCAAAATGATAATGCACCCACCTAATCCCATTAAAGAAAAATAATTAGTGATTAACCAGGAGACTAATTTATCAAACAATCCCAAATGGCTTTCTTTCTATTACTCTTCAAACTGCCAGGTCAGTCCTGGAGGTTTTATATAAGAATAACAACCAGTTTGACTGTGTGGGGGTATAGCTTCAACCCATCTTCTACATATTTCTTGTCTAGCCACCAAAATAGCGTAAAATAAGAAGCCCTTGATAGAGCCTGTAACTCCACTTGCTATACCAAAAATGATGAGGCTGAGAGTGATATGAACTGGGGTGCCCAAAATGTCAGCTAGAGTAGTCCCTACTCTCTCCCAGAATTCAAAGATGGCGGACGGTCCCAACACATATGTATGTCAGAAGCATTCACCATGTCACATTTCTTACAACTTACAACTAACAGCTATTTTAGAGAGTCTAGCCGGAGATAGATAAGCCCTGTATGTAGTAAAGCAGTGGCTTCTCCTGAACCAGGCTGGCTTTACATCTGTAAATAAGGTTTTAAAAGAGGTTTGCCACAGATCTACCCAGTCCATATCTGGTATGGAAGCTCCCGACAACTCTTCGGCCAGTCTAAAATCCCTATCAATAACCTCCTCAATAGACCAATAAAAGAAATATACTTCTTTCTTCCCTGCCAGCCTCAGTACCAATTGCTTCTCCAGCATATTCTCTTTGCCTAGAGGTTTTTTAAGACTCAGGGACCAGCTATTCAGTTGTAGGTATTTGAATCTAGACATACTCTCCTCTAGTTTATCATCTAGTGATGCCGAAGGCAGAAGTGAACCCTCAGCGGCCAATTCCCCCCACAACAAAAACCCAGCTGTTTCAAGAGGGGCTGCCAGTTTATCCTTCAAACAGTCTGGAACCCCCGGAGAATCCCACAGTGGAGCCAGACTTGAGAAATAGTCTAAGCCGGTGCATTGTTTGATTCTGGCCCATGTACAAGCCATACTCAATAAGACTTTCAGCCTAATTTTCTTGAAGAATTTTTGGTCTCCATATTTGAAAAGAAAACCCTCATGAGATAGTCCCACTCCATCAAGCATGGCCAAAAACATTATCCCTCTCTCTGATGAATCTGGAGATTTCAGCAACATTCTTGAGTGTGTTAACTGAAAGGCCAAGGCGTAATACTGGAGGTCCAGTAGTGTGAGGCCCCCCTTTTCCCTCCTACGCCTTAGCTATTTCCAGGATATCCTCGTAGCTTTATAGGCCCACACAAATGAATTAATAGATTGCTGAAGCTTATCAATTGCCTGCTTCTCAAAATATATGGGAATGGAAATAAAAAGAAAGGTGACTTTTGGCGGAATTACCATCTTGATTAAATTGATTCTACCCAAAATAGTCAAAGGGAGATGGGCCCAAGATTTCAGGAGTCCCTGGCACTCCCTTGAGACATTTGCAAGATTTGTCCCTGAAATCTTATCTATATTCTGGACAATCTTCACCCCCAAATATCTCATCTCGCTCTTGATTTGATCTCGACACCCCAGCAGATTCCATGACATGATCTCAGTTTTTCCTGCACTGACCTCGTAACCCGAGACTCGACCAAAATCCTGTGCTAACCGGAGGATGTAAGAAAAAGACAACTTCAAATCAGGTGTAAGAATTAGGACGTTATCCGCATACAAGGCTACTTTCCTCTCTCATGCTCCAAATTTAAATGGTGTAATACCCTGTCTAGTTCCTCTTCTAATCCTGAAAGACTTGGTAAAATTTCCATTGACCAAAAGCCTTGCTGAAGGGTCACTGTATATAAGATTAATAACTTGACAAAAGTTTGTCCCAAAATTGAACTTCTCCAGTACAGCCGCTAGATAGTTCCAGTTGATAGTAAAGGTTCATGCCAGCAGGCATGGTATGCCTCTGTGGTACTTTAGATGAGTCAAAATTGCCACTAAACAAAACTCCAATCTGTCTCAAGCAGGAACTTGTTAGTTGTATTGTTGCCTGAAAGGTGCTGGATATAGAAGGAACTTTGCAGTGGGTGCTTTTAAACCCATAACATCTTGCAAAGCACAGCGCCCCCCCCCCTTAAGCTCAGCGACAAACAAGTCCCAAGTAACAAAGCTGCCCCCCAGCTGCCCCCACCCTTCCAGCCTCGTAGGAAAGCGCCCAATGCCCGGGACGACCTCTCTGGTCTTTCTTGACAATTTATATAAGCCAGGCACAAATGCTCTGCCTCCTCTGAGCAAACATCAACTGGGCATGTGTTGGAGAGGGGATGATCAGCTTGAAAATATAATGCATTATCTCTGGAGTAAGCTCTCTAAAAAGCTCATACTTGCACCACCTTCCAAATATATCTGAGAACCAATGTAGTTGCAAAGGAAGAACTATCTTCTTCTGGAATCCACTAAGGTAAAAGAAAACCCAACAAGCACAAAATCAACCATTTACGTGTGCAGTAATAAAGATATTGAACTCACTTCTAGGCAACAGGAAAACCCTGAAATCTGATCATTTCAGTCTCATCCTAAACGGTATCCAGTACTGTATTTGCATATACAACATACTGACTGATACACATAGTTATCACTCATTTGTCATATGTTCATTTTCAATTCAAAACATACCAATGATTTAAGACATGGTAGTCCTACAGAAATGTTTTAAATAAAAAAAAATAAACGGTGAGATTTAAGAACTTGTTCGTAAGTTAATGGACACTCCCCCCCTACAGATAATCCACATTAGTTGGTACAGTTCCAAAATATTACTCTTCACAAATTCACAAAATACCTTTGTGAAGGCCTTATTTAAAGCATAAACAAGTTGCATTGCACCCGTAAATCATTTGCTGAAAATATTCTTTCCCCATATTAAGAAAGCCGATCAAGTCAATTCCTGAGTTTACAGTTAGTTACCAAATGCCACACAATGCCTTAAGGGAAAGTAGGGTTCCATTAGAGAAGGCACACCATTGTAGTAAATGTTATTTTTTATTTTAAGGGCATTATTTTTAATCCCATCTTTGAGGCTTAAATCATATTAAAAGATAGCATATTTCCTGGATCATTCCTAACTACCAGCATCCACCCTAATCCATCGTTTACGACGCGGTTTTTACACCGCAGTGCCTTTACCCCGCAGCTATTACAACGCAAGTCGTTACTACGACTTGCGCTAGATGGCGCTGTGGGATAAAGGAATCTAGCAATTTTATATTCCAACACCTTCCCTACTGTTACGGGGACTGGTGTTGGAATATAAAATTATAAGATTCCTAAATCCACGCCCTACAACGCAAGTCGTTGTAACGACTTGCGTTGTAAGACTTGCGTGGTAAAGGCATGCGTTGTTACAACATGCGTTGTAACAACGTGCATCCATCTCAGTAAAGATGTGAAATTTTTTGGTCGTCCATGAGCTTGTTTGTTTGTTTTGGTAATGTTACAAATGCCAACAAAGAATACTTTTTGCTGAAAATGGTTAAAACTGAGAAAAGCCGAAGGGCATTTTTAATGAAATGCACACATTTTCCATGCTTACAGTAGTCTGTAACCAATTAAGATATCATCATACTTGGCATTTTCTTTGCAAATCCTGTGGTGTCGGTAGAAAACTCAATGTAGCCCTATTATGAAGATGCACATCAGAGATTCTCTGTAGGCCACAGCAAAAAACGAGAAGAAAGTTAGTTCTGTGTTTTATTGCTTCTAAAATAATGCTCGTCTCATGCAGCTGTCAGTTTATTAAGACGGCATTTTTTCTATGAAAACGTGTCCTTCAACATGACAACTTTTTTAAGGTCTAACTCTCATTGATATAAAACTTGTAAACATTATGCTATCTAGGGAGGTGTACCATAAAATGATGTTTTTATTATTATGTTGTGCTCTCCTATGCCAGCACTGTTATGCACACACTGTGTGCCATGCACAACATGGTGCATGGCCAAAGTGCGCACACAGCAGTGCAGGCTCTGCAGTGCAGCGGCACCAGGGGCGGGTCTAGGCTCATGGCGGCCCTGGGCAGGGAGCGTACGTAGGAGGCCCCGGAAGAGGGGGTCCGGGCGGGGCAGAGCCCCCCCGGAGCTCAGGAGGGGGGGTCAGGGTGTTAGGAAGTGGAACAGAGCCAGAGGCCGCCAAATCCCTGCCAGGGGCCGCCACGCAAATATGTATCCATCCACAGAGGATTATTATATTAAGGATATATATTGGGGTGGTGGCCCCTGGGGTTTGGTGGCCCTGTGCTGGTGCACAGCTTGCACATGCCTAAGGCCGCCACTGGCGGCACGAGTACCACTGGCACATCACCAGCCCAGCGGTAAACTCCAAATGAGGCCCGTTGGGAGGGCCGGACTGGGAACCAAACCTGGCCCTGGCAAAGAGCTCGGCCTGCTCCCCTGGGAGCAGCCGAGCTGTTTGCCAGG
The DNA here is from genome assembly GCF_964261635.1 of Lissotriton helveticus. Lineage (NCBI taxonomy): Eukaryota > Metazoa > Chordata > Amphibia > Caudata > Salamandridae > Lissotriton > Lissotriton helveticus. The sequence continues at coordinate 877,877,307 of NC_136069.1, forward strand.
GCCGGTTTCGGACGATTTTGTTGCTGCAAAAACGGCCCTGTAACAGACACGGCCCCCAGGGAACCAAAATCGGCCCCACCATGGCAGACCACCAGGGAAACGCCCGGAGCCCGCTATGGCCAGTCCAGACCTGCCGCCTGCTTGGCTGCCTTCTCCCGACTGCCGACGCTGCGGCCTGGTGGGCCGACCGCCAAGGGTGTAGTAGTGTAATAAGGACCTAACTGTTGTGTAGAGGTGCACTTACACTATTTACCTTTTTCCCTCTTTCTTTCCCCATGGAAATCATTTTTCTATGTGAAGAACTGTCTTTCCATACATTTGATAAAAATGACGTTTTTTTTAAAGAGATTACCCTATAAACACAAACACACTTAACCCAACTTCTTTTCAGAATTAAAGTTTTGCATCAAATATTGTGGGAAAAGTCAAGGAGTTCGCTTATAGTTACGCCATTGGACTTGACTCTCCAAATACTCATTTTCCTATCCATTAGGCAAACTTAATGATTTCTTACAACATTAAGCAGATGAAGCCTGAAAATTTCACAGATACTGGTTCCATGAAAAAGGACTTGGGAACTATGAGCATATGTAAATACTAAATAGTACAGGCCACAAAATAAAATAAAAGGTGAATTATCCTCCTTTAAACCCATGTGCTATATAATGCAGCACCTATATTCAGGACATCTGTACATTTTAATGTCATGGAACACTATACTTACCTCCCCCCTCTTAATTTGGCATGATACCAAGGGAGTAGTCTGAAAAATAATAACTCCTACTTTGAAATGTATAGGAATGACACCAAGGGCACTATTACGATGGTGGCGGTTTTTCGACTGCCCTATTACAATTAGGGCGGTCAGACCACAGCTCCCAGGGATCTGCTGTTCCCTGTCGGTGTTGTGGTGGTTAGGAGGCCTCTCTGCCACGGTTTTCATGGCAGTTCCTCCTCCATGAAAAACGTCTTGGAGAGGAAATAAAGAGGGCCCTCTTGTGCCTCTGCCCCCTGAGGTGCATGCAGGGGGCAGAACATGTGCCCCCTGTGTGTCATGCACCACAGTTCCTGCACGGTCCATGCCATTTTTGGCATTCCCGGTGCAATGCCCAATTTCAGGAACATCAAACAAAAGCCCTTCAGACAAAAGAAAACTCGTAATCAGGCAGGCATCATGACCATGGGTTTGACAGTGTGGTGGGGGGGCAACTCGTAATCAGGCCCCAAGTGGATTATTGAAGCAAGGAAGCCAGACACTCAGATTGGTCGTTTTCTCAAGGATATCCTAAAAATACTATGACCAAATCAAGTCTTTTACACCTGCGTTATCAGTGAATTTGCCCACCTTTGTGGTACTTTTCTTTCTGTCCTTCCTCCGTTTTCTCATCCATCTTCCCTTCTCTTCATCCACCCATCCTTCCATCCACCCGCTCACTCACCCACCCGACCATTGTCCTTCTCTCCCTTCTCTTAGCCATCAATTCGTACTTCCTTACTTTTAACCGGCCATCTGACTTCTCTACGTTCATCCATCATGTTCACTTCTATTCATCATCTTTACTTCAATCAATCTTTCCTTTCATCATTCTATACTTCTCTCCATTAACCTACCCATGCTGCCCTTCATCTACCCAGCCATCTCTCATTCACTCATCCATTCCTTCATTCATCTGTCCACCTTTCTATCTACCGATCTCTTCATCCACCCATTCATTCATCCACCCATCTCTCATACATCAACCTCTTCATCCATAACTATCTTCTTTCTTTCCATTTGTGCTCTATTATTGCATGACCCCCTCAACACACAGCTCAATCATTCAATTTTCTTTCAATGGTGTTTATAAGTTTATGTTTGAAACAAGTGTCTCTGATCAAAAGCAAAGTAAACATAAACAGCATTTGAAATGATTTATGTTAGACACTGACCAGAGGCACCTAGCTCAAACTGCTGAAGTGGGGGGTTAATGATGACCTTGCGGACACCCACACAAGGGAGGAAGGAAGGAAATAATGAATGAAACGAGGACAGTTGTGCTCAGAGCAATGACATGGATTTCTGGTGACTAATTTAGGCGTTCATTCTTCATCTGCTTCCTCATTTTCTTCATTACATTTGTTAAACACCAAAACTAAACAGGGTAACCTAAGAAATAAACCAAACTTAACTCTTTGCATAAGTGAAAAACTTGAGAGAAAGAACCTTCAAACCCTATTTTAAACACCCCAGCGGAAAAGTAAGAATAGTAACAATATCCAACAGTAAGGGCTCTAAACCATTTACTTTACACCAAATTCTATAGGAATTGCAAATATGTAAGATTTTAATGTTATGTAATGCAGATCTGTAGAGTGTACAATGACCCAGTGGGGTATCCAAGCACTGTACCCATGTGCGTCTAGCCACAACTAGATCCTAGTGGCTAACTAAAAAGCCAGATCCTCAGCTTCATGCAGAATTCAAGAAGCAATGAGGATGCTCTTATGTGTAGTGGCACGTCAATCCACAGCGATGTAGGAGAAAGTTCACCCACCAGAGATGACCTTCAGCATGCTTGGGATTTATGCAAGTTGGAGTCCAGATGAGCGGAGGTATCTGAAGGTTTGTGAAAGGAGAGGTAAATATTGCGGTATGCTGGGTCAGTGTTATGTAGTGCCGGGAAAGTGTGGGTGAGGAGTTTGAATTGTGCTAGTTTGTGAATGGGGAGCCAGTCAAGCTCCTTCAGGTATGGAATGCCTTCTTGAAGCCCGTTGTGCAAAAGCTAACTACTCAGAAAGACATTCGTCTGCCCACCACCCTATCGTAAATGAGACTGCCCGACAGGCTGTCGGCGGTCCCGACAGAGACATTACGATGCGATCGCCACCACGGCGGTTACAATGCCTATCTTTTGCATTGTGGAGGGTGCTGCTGGCTGCAGCACATGCCACAATGCAAAAAAGGGACACTTAACATATCCCTGCATTAGGTGCCTGCCACATGGTGGAGGGATGTGTATGCCCCCCCAAAACGCACAGCGGAGGGCTAGGTGGGATGGGGGTCCCCCTACAGGACCCCAAAGTCCCTTTCCACCTGCCTTTTCATGGTGGGTTAACCACCATGAATAAGCAGGCGGAAAAGGACATTGTAATCCTCACGGCAGAGCCTGGCAGGCACTGCCACCATTGTAGGGAATACAACCCCCTCCGCCACGCTGGTGGGATCAAGGAGCCCGTCTGATGCGTGGCAGTCAATCTTTCTGACCGTCAACCATCTGCCCGCCATTGTAATATGGCGGACGGAGAACATGGTTACTATGGCGGTGAGTCCGCCACCGACAAGCTGTCAGTGGCGGTCCCACCATCATTGTAATCAGCCGCTAAGTTTGTAATTGTATGCATGGATGGAGGCTGAGCTCTCCCATGTCTGTTTATGTATGATTTGCACTCATTGTGTCCACCCAAATCAGAACTTATTTCCCACCAAAAGAGAGGCATACCCCATTAATGGTAATGGGGTCATATCGTACTAGTTCAAATTGGATGAGTGGCTCTCCGTAAGAAGAGACATTCTCTCATGCAGAATTTGGTCTTCTATTCTCCTGTAGCCCTGGCCACTGTCATCACCTGTTATCACTGTCCTATTAGGTGGAAAGAGTAAGGCCCCTTTTGTAGATTCAGAGAATCCATTGACCATCAAAGTTAATTCCACATCATTTGGTTTACTGGAACTTTCTGAACAAAGTCTAGATGGACTGAATTCCAGTGTTGGATTTTATGATTCACAACAGTTCCCAAGCGAAACATCTGTCCAAAGGGAACACATTCAGAGCGGCTGTCATGTCCTCCTGTATCTATAACAAGGATCTCACATTCAGAACTTCAAGGAACAAAATGGATTGTGCATGAATCTGTATCTTTTGAATTTTTCTTTCTGTAAACGTCACTGTCCCCAGGTCTGATCTAAATCTGGCTCAATTGAAATCTCCAAAAACAGCTGAGAATTCTTCAGATTTATCAGAAATCCATAACCTTGAAGAAACTCAATTAATCTTCATGTGTTTTACGACAGTTGCTCCTTGGTCACAGAATGGACTAGCCAATAATCTATGTAGGGATTAGCCATCTTTGTGAAGATGACCACCCTAAGAGAATCAGAACATTTGGTGAATGCATTGGGAGGCAATTTCAGACCAACAGGTAAAACGATAAACTGAATATAGAAGTCTCATATGGTGAATTTCAGGAACTATTGGTGGATGGGATGGATCACGATATGAAGGTAAGAATATTGAAGATTGACAGTTATCAGTAATTCTTGTGGCAATCCTACAGGAATTACGTTTTGCAAAGATCTCATCTTGTAATGGATTGTCTTGACCCATGAGATGAGAAGATTTTAATTCAGCACGTATGAAAGCCTCCTGAAGCCTTTTAGACTAGAAAGTTCCTTGCTCTGTCAACAGAACCAGAATGATGGCTTTTTACTTTAATAATGAAAAATACCTTCCAATAATGCTTCCTATTTTAAACAGTTTTTGAAATGGAGTAAGAATGAAGTCCAATTCTCGAGAGTAAAAAAGACAAAGTCATTCCAATAAAGTTCATTCACTATATTCCAACCCCAGAGTTCCATGATATCTTTTCTTAGACCTTTTAGAAAGCTCTGAATTCTTTCTTCTACAGGAGTCTGATTTCCTCCTTCTCCTTAATGGTCAGGATTTCTGCCTTGGCCATAAAGGCTGAGCCGAGGATTCAAGCTTTTTACAGACTTCCTTTGCTGAAAATGCTGGTGACAAAAGAAACCAGAGGCCTTGGAATAATTTTTATAAGATTTGCAACCGGAGTGATAAAAATAATCTAATACGGTGCCTTTGTAAGGCTAAGCATATTTTCTGTCTTTGAAAGCCTTCCTGACCACACTGTTTAATTTTTCACCAAAATAGATTTTTACCCTCAAACAGAATCCTCGGCACTGAAGATGTATCTGATGTTACAACGTTGCAGCCCCTTGTCCGCATATATCTTCTTGCTAGGATAAAAGCACCTCAACTTAATGCCAAAAATATGTCGATGTCATAAGAAAAAATCTGAGAAGAATCTGGCCTACTGTTCCATGTGGACCAATAAATAGGAGTAATCTCTTCCTTCCTGAATGGCAGCTGACAAGCAATGGAAATCTTCAGCCAAGGACTGAGCTATACAAGTAGCATATATCCTTGCTGTAAGTGTCAAGTTGTTTCTTGCAAAGAATTTCTTTAGTGCACTTTGGACCTGCTTATCCTCAGGATCCAATGGAAAACTGTTATCCAGGTTAAAAAACGCTTTGCCATCAAAGTTGCCAGAATTGAATGCATTTTTATCGCGAATCACGACCTCCTCTGCCTCCTATATAACACATACATTCTCCATAGGAAGTGAGGAATATTGCACTGTTCCAAGTCCTTCAACTCCCCTCCTTAGATTCTTCATCGTTTTATTTAAAGCTAAGGTCAGGGAAGAAGGTCTGTCACATTGAGGAAACAAACCATGATGCTCCTCTAACAGAGATAGCACAGGCAAACCCAGACTTCCCTGATATGATCCGAAACTTGGCTCACTTCCTTCCTTCTAATGTATTTACCAGAAGATGAAGTAATAGGCCCAGCTTGATCAGAACATGAAGAAGGTGCATCATTGTAGCCCTCTTCTTTGTGGCACCTCTGAGGCATTCTCTTCCCCTTTTAATACATTGAAACCAAAGCCTTGGCAACTGCTTCTGCAGTCATTCTTTGAAGCTCCGACGCAGATGTAATTTTGGGCTTCTCATGTGCAATAGTCAAGTCGTCAAGTCAAGTCAAAAATGTTATTGTTTTTGATTATTTACAATCATTACATTTCACAATAGAAAAATGATCCTTAAACAATTCTAACAATTTATAATACACACTACATAAAATTATCATCTAATTGCCTTGTCCATTACCGTGTGCTTATAATCATGGAATTAATTGGGAGGTTTGTTTTATACAATGGTAAGTAAATGGGCGGAATGGTCCTAAAAAAATTTAAGCTGGCCATCTCAATTAGATTTTTCATGTTAGCCTGTTATTAACATGTTTCCAGCCTGGCTAAAATAATCTGTCAAGCATTGAGGTTACCGTATCCGACTTTACTTATTTCCCCAAGTTCAGCTTGTCGTAGAAGAGATTGTACTTTTCTCATATATTTGACCCCTCTACAAGCCGGCATGGGTGATGATCCCTCCAGCCATCGAATTACAGCTTGCCTGCATGTGCGAATGTTCAATTTGTTAAAAATTTCTTTTAAAAGCCGTCTCCATAAATCCATAGGTGCCGGGCACACGCATAAAAAGTGGGTTAGTGATTCTTTATAGTAACCGCATAGGCGACAATGAAGATCCGTATAAACGCCTTTCTAAGATGGTTGTAAATCTTTTGAAAGGTGTAGGCCCAGTCGATATTCTATATATCTCTTCTTTAGCATTGTGCTAAAGTACTTTCTAAGTATGCCTGGGGTTTTGTCAAGGAGTATGCATGTGCAATAGAAATGAAATGTCTGGAAACACTTCCCTTCTCTCCATTGTCTTCATTATCAGAGAAAACCGTAGACAAATGCTTTCTCCTCATTGTTCTCATCTCTTGCGTGGTGAAGTAAGAGTGACCATGTTGCTCAGAATTTGAAGAATTGTAGGGCAACTTGGGCTACCTGAGCACCAATCACTTAGAAGCACCTGCTAACCAATCTCATTGGGAATGCAAAACATTCTGCCAGAATGTTGTCCCCCTTTTCTTTTTTTACCAATGTACACGTAGAAAATAGAGACTGACAAAAACAGAAAAGAACTTAAAGTGAATAATATTTCCTGTTCTTGCTCACTTAAACACACTGGAACGTGCTCCCATGTACATTTACCCCTAGAATGCCTTGTCCAGAAGAACTCTTCGGTTATGATAGACAATGGCTACGAAAGAGGACGCAGGTTCTCTGCTCCTCCTGGCTTGCTGTCTCCATGGTGATATGGATGCCAGCTGCACTCTCGATGGCTCGCTCCCATCCACCCAGATGGAACTTCCACGGGGCTCATCAGACAAGGCCAGCCAGCAATGCCGAACAGTGGCATTCTCTCTCAAAGCCACCACTTGCACAATACACAAATCAAAAGAAAAGAACACTAGCGGTACCCTCAACCTTCGAAGGTTAAGCAACATCGTAAAGCAGGAATAAATTAAAAGGTACAGGGAACATGTTTGTATTTCAGGAATTCCACCTGTAAAGAGAGACAAAAAATACTGGATGTGCCTCTGATAGGCAGAGCATTGTAAAGCTCTCGTAATTAGGATTAACTTTTTCACCTTACAAAATATGCAGCTCTTGCATCAGTTGGCGTCAATTGTATCAATCACAAGCTTGAAAACATTTCCATTCATTCAAAGTAAGTCCTAAATGATTTTTAATATTTTATCTTTTTTTACAATTAATTACATCTAAAACATTTTTAGGCAAGCAGTAATACAAAGGGTTACATGTCTTGCGCAAGCAAGTTGTTTGAGAGGATGACCATTTTTGTGTAGTTATTGTCTCTGTCATTCGCCAAAGATGCAAGAGGAGGTGCTTGCATTTTCTGGGTCAATCAATCAAAATATGTTTTTTTCGGGGTCAAACCCCATAAAACTTTCCACAAAAAGCAAACACCAATCGGTGCGATCCTTAATTCAATTGTCACATAAAAAATAATAATACATGAACATTCCTAAAAGGGTCATTTTCTGTGTTTTCTTGTAAGCAATACTTTGAAATTTGGGTAGACAGCCCCATCATGCAAATATCACAGAATGAGTGACTGGCCTGTTTTGATTTCCCACAGTTGTGGCCTACAACGGGGAAGCACGTTTGTTTGGTCAAATGAAAGGCTTGCTCAGTGTAGCATTTGATGTGTGAATGATACTTTAGGGTAGAATGCATACACTTTAATTAGTTACTGGGTAGGAATTATCATGCGACTAAGTCTCACAGATATGGGGTTAAGAAGTATCATGCAGTTACATAATTTTCTATCTTGGACACTAGCAGGGCTCTTGTTTGAAGGACATGAGAGGAGAATGACTAATAATCAGTAGTCAATGAGCTAAAAAAGCAGTAAAAACATCAGGGAGATTTTTGCTAAATCACATTTTCATGTATTTATCTATGTATTTGTTGGAGGGTATTATAAAGTTCACCCTGCCCTTTTTGGCCATTTTAAAACACCCTACAGCACAGTAGAGTGATTGTTCTATGATTCATTTTCACTGTGTGCGGCTAGAATGGGTCTAAAATGTAATACTCTTTTTGGTATTTCTCAGTTGCTGCCTTTAAATTCATGGCACTCAAGTGAAGGCCAACATAAAAATGAGTGGCTTCATTGCACCTTCAAGAAGGGGATTAATGGCATTCCATAATTTTGGGCCTTGGACTACCAAGTATCTGTTCGCTATGTTTTTGATACCTTGGATTTGATTTTGGTTGCTCAGTTGCAAAGTGCTGTTCAGTGCCAAAGTGCAAGTGCTCCCTTTGTAAATTATTGTTAAGGATTAGTGATTCCATGATTGGCATATTTGATCTACTAGTCAGTCCCTAATACAGTGCACTGTGTGTGACCAGGGCCTGTAAATCAAATGCTGCTAGTAGACCTGCAGCACTGATTATGCCACCCACATAAGCAGCCTGTAAATGAGACTCACATTCGCCACTGCAGTATCTGTGTGCAGTCTAGTACTGCTGTGTTGACTTGGCAACTGCACCCACTTGGCAGGCCCTACCTATCTCTTTTCTTACATGTTAGTCACCCCTAGGGTAGGCCCAAGGTACCCCTGTGGGCGGGGTGCAGTGTATGTGAAAGGTAGGACATGCCCTGGTGTCTGTGGCATGTCCTGATAGTGAAAGACTGCCAATTTCGTTTTTCATTATTGTAAGGCTACCTGTTCCCATAGGATAGAATGGGGAATTTTGCTTATAAACATAACTACCCCTGGGAACAAGGTAGATAAATAACATTTAGTATGCCTGAATTCAGATTGTTAGAATGCATCTTTTAGTGTGGGTGATTTTTACATTCTGTGTTTGAAACTACCACTTTCAGAAAGTAGGTATTTTCTTGCTTAGTCATCCAGTGTGCCTCTGCTACATGTGTACTGACTGCCTGGCTTTGGAGTGACAGTGGCTGGGGATGTACTGTGGCTCCAGGGAGTTTAGATGAGTCAGGGATGGGCTGAATAGACCTGGGCTGCATTTAGAGTAGGGGGAGTAGACTTCCTTTCACCTGAATGGGCCTGGTCTGCCTTTCACTATGCTGCATCCTGCCAGGAAGCTGCACCAGAGAGGTTAGAAGTGGTTTTGACTGAGCACAGGGCTTCTCTGTCACCAGAGAATAAAGGATGTTGCTCTATAAATATTGGGGACCGGACCCCAGAACTGTAGATCACTTTTGGGACTTCAAGGGGAACCTCTGCCCAGGACAAGCACTGGATAAACTGGAGGAGGAGTACTGTCCCTCAGCTGTGTGCTGTCTGGGGTGCCTGCAGTGGATGTTTCTCCCAAGGAGAGGAACTGTGTATGCATCCTGCTCGAGAAAGTATCTCCAAGGGCTTGAAGTGGAGCTTGTCTCCTGTTCAACAGGTCTCAGGAACAGCAAAGTCCTCACCATCCTTCTGGGCACTGTCTCTGGTTCCGCTGGTTCCAGTTGTCGCAGAGGAAAAGATCAACGACTCCGTCGCAGACTCCGTGTCCTGAAGGCACCGTAGCGAGCACTGCCTCATTTCGTAACGCAACCCTGGTCTTACCGACTCCGTCAACGAGCCGCTGCTTGCACTGTGTCTTGTGGGCACCACACTCCGTACCGCTTTGCTACACACTGTACAGAAATCACCGACTCCGTCGCTGCCCAACTCAAACATTAACCAGCTCCATCGCCGCACCGTGACCTGCCAGCACAGCATTGAGCACGTCTCACCCTGGAATGCAAGCCTTGGTCTCACCGACTTTGTAAATTAGCCGCTGCCTGCACTGAGCTGTGAGGACACCGCCTGCTGTAACGCTTCCATCTCACATCGTAGCCACGACGGTTGCCCCGACCGACTCACATCGGAGTGTTGGCCGCAGCAAGAATGTACTGTCTCGAAGTCTGTTGACGCTTTAGCTGACCTGTATCGACGCAGTTGGTTGGAATTGTTAGACTCTTTGGGGTTCAGTATCATGGTAGCCCCAGAAGGAGCTACTGAGTTGGAAGAACTTTGTCTCAATATGTTTAAACCTTATTTCCGCAATTTAATAGTTATTTTGCACAGTAACTATTTTTAAGAGTATTGTATGTTGGATTTTTGTTGGTTTTGGTCTTGTTGGTTTAGATAAAGTTTTACTTATTTTTCTAAACTGGTGTGGCGTCCATTTGTAGTGTTTTCACTGTGTTACTGTATACATGCACAAATGCTTTACACACTGCCTCTGAGATAAGCCTGTCTGCTTGTGCCAAGCTACCACGTAGGTGAACATGGGTTATTTTAGAAGTGTATCCCCCTTACCCTGACTAGGAAGAAGGGTCCCTACTTGGACAAAGATCCAACCCCTGCCAATCAGAGCCCCATTTCTAACAGATATGTACTTCTGGGACTAAATGCTGAAGTAGCTCTGACAAAATGTGTCCAAGGGAATAATAGACTATACAGTTTTTAAGGTAGGGTCATCAGCTGTAGGAATATACCCTCTATCATGCCCCTGTACAAGTATTGTCAGAGCTACTTCAGCATTCGGTACCAGAAGCACTGATCTGTTGAAAGCAGCTGATCACACAGCTTCACACCAGGCTGCCCTGTATAATGAGCATAAAGTGACCCATGCAGCTTCTTGTACACAAATTTAGAGAGCATGTGGTGTAAAACAGAGGTAGTCTTATACCTATAGGCTTCTTTTCATGTGTTGTCTTGTTCCAAAAAGGACCTGGCACACTCACTGAGGTTTCTAGAAACATGGTGAGGATCACAAGAGTGCCATGACAGGAGTGAAACTTTCATTTTGGCTTAGGCTTGGCATTGCGAGCTGTAATTCTCCAAAGAAACTGATAGAGAAAAGTAAAGTGAGGCTTAAAAGGTAGGCAGATGTATTAACCTCTAAGCTAGTCTTTATAAGTCTCTGCAACAGTACACTGCTAGTAGGTCGTACATAGTGAGGTGTGTTTTAAACTGAAAGAGTACTGTCTCACATTTGAAGGGCTAACTCCCAACATTTCTCAGGTATATCTACACTTCTACATATAGTCTGACTATACAGTCTATCATACACCAGCACAAATCCTGTCAGAGCTACTTAAAAATTCAGTTCCAGAAGCACAGCTCTGTTAAGTAGGCAGGCATCATGGAAGCACCTGAACACATAGCTTCATACCCAGCTGCCCTGTATAATGAGAAGAAACTGATCCATACAGCTTCTTCTACATACATGTAGAGATCATGCAGTGTGAAAAAGAGCAAATTTAGTGCTTAAAGGTAACCTTATATTTGTCATCTTGCACCTAATAGGCACTGCCACACTCATTGAGGTCTCTAGAAACATGCTGAGACTCACAAGAGTGGCATAACAGAAGTCGACCTTTCATTTTGGCTTTGGCCTGACAATGTGATCTCTGACTCTCTGATGAAATTGGTATGGAACATTGACATTTAAAAGATGTTGCCACATTATATTAAACTATATCCTAGTCCATATAAGTGTCTACAATGGTACACTTCAAATGCACTATAGGTATTACGGTGCGTGCTTTAAACTGAAAGTGTACTCTGTCAAGTTTGAATGTGTGACTGCTACCATGTCCCAGGTATTTTTTTTTGTCCTCATTTGCCATATTTCCACCCTTCTCCCTTCTAACGATGCCAACCTTGGGTTATCAAACCTCATGCGCTGTAACAAGGGTAATAAGGTGAAGGCTCCCAAGACAGCATCCCAGCCATCTTTCAAAGAGACCTCCTCCTTCAATTGACCACAGACCCTTCCCTATGTCCTTCTGCTCACGCAGGAAAGATATAACCAGCAGAGGCAGGAGAGGGCTTAATCATTGTACCGATTATTTTACAAGTTCCTCTACTCATAAAGTTCCCCTAGACAAAAAGGGAGTTCAAAATTCATGTTTCCTTTTCCCCTGATCCGAAATATCCAAAGTAGCAATATAACTCATAGATTCCAACCAATCATCCATTGTTGGAGGTGTCGGAGATACCCACAGTTCACATATCTCCCTACGCGCTAAAAGCGTAGCATAAAATACCAATTTTGCACAGTTTTTAGTAACAATACATTGGCATTCCAATCTTCTAAAAATAACCAAAACAGCACTTACCTTAATTTGCAGGTTTAAAGCGCTAGCCAGGCATTTACCTATGGCTTCCCAGAAGAGCTGTAACTTCGGACAATAAATAAACATGTGTGGACCATCTGCATTCTGACTGCTGCACTTGGGACACACCGCCACTCTTCCTGACCCAAGTTTACAGAGCCTTCGTGGAGTCCAGTATGCCCTATGCACAGTAAAAAGATGGTTCCTCCTCAGATACGCAGGTTTAACTATTTTGTAGAGCATAGACATAGATACTTGCCATTGGTCTTCCAGCTGGGTCTCTGGCAAGCATCCTTCCCACAGATCCAGTTGGTATTTCCATCACCACTCTCAAGGATTGCAGAAGGTTCGTTGTGAAAATTAGAATATCATCTGCGTATAGCCCAAACTTCTTTGTCCAACCATTAAACTCAAACGGCAAGATACCGCTACTGCTCCTAATTTTTCTGGCCAACGGCTCAATATAGAGATCAAACAGGAGGAGACAGGGGACAACCCTGCCTGGTATCTCGCATAATCTTCACTGGCAGAGTCAAAGCCCCATTAACCAACATTCTGGCTTCCGAGGCAGAATAAATACCTCTCAATACCCTACAGAAGTTTGAACCTAAGTTAAAATGTTTAACCACATTCTGCAAATAAACCCAGTTAACACGGTCAAACGCTTTGGCTGCGTCTAACGCTATAACTGCCAGGGTAAGATCGTAGGCAGTTGCCATATCTATAGAGCCAATCAATGACTATGTTAGCTCTTTCAAAGCTCTTCCTCTTACAAATCCCTTTTGGTCTTCATTCACTATCTGAGGCATAAAACCATTTAGCCTCCCCACCATAACCTTTGCAAAAAGCTTCTAGTCGGTGTTTAAAAGGGAAATTGGCCTATAAGAATCAACTTTTTGGGGAGATTTCCTAGGCTTTGGAATTAAAGTTATAATAGCCTCCTTCCAAGATTCAAGCAGAGCTCTGTCTGTCAAGAATATCGCATTAAAAAGTTGCCTCAAAATAGGAATTATAGTACTGGCCAAGGCTTTATATACCTCAAGTGGAAGGCCATCTGGCACTGGAGCCTTCCCCCGCTTACCACCCCCTATTACCGCTTCAAGCTCCTCCGACCTGATCTACTCATTTAGTTCCTCCATTGCCTCTTCGGATAAAAGTTCTAGGTAATCCAGACAAGTCAACACATTGTCCTCATTTATAACGAAATCTTCCTTATAAACTTTCCCAAAATGCCTGTTAAAAGCCAGACTAATCCCTTGACTGTCACTCAGCACTGCCCCTGAATCTTCACAGCTGATCTGTTTCCTAAAATTTCTAACTTGATCACTCTTCGCCTTCCATACTAGTAATTTACTAGAACCTTCACCGTACTCAAAATGTGCCAACTGGCTGGACTCCCACCTCTTTCTAACTCTGTCACTTATAACTCCAGACAAACTAGCTTTTAACTTAGTAATTTCGGCCAGCTCCTGCTCGCCTCCCTCCAATCTTCCTGAATTACTCAAGACCCCTTCCTGCTTCCAAATCTGGTCTTCTAATTCTGAAACTTTTCCATAGTAAGCTCACCTTTTCCCCACCGCTTTTACTTCCTTCACTTCCTTTGCTTCCTTCGCTTTCTTTACTTCCTTCCTACTCCCCCCACACAGTTTAACACAATTAGGGGTATTCTCCTGCAGCTCTGGGAAATCCACCCTACTCCCCTTACCAACACTTCTCAAAACGTATCTTGAGACTCCCACCGCTCCAGTACTAGATTTAACATCAATTCTGTTGCCACTTCCTCCTCTTTCTGTATTTGATTTAATTAATACAGCTTGTTTTTCTTTACAGTCTGTTTCCAGCTCTATGGTCACTGCAGATAAAGGCACCGCCAATGCCTGTGCCCATGCCTCTGATGTCCCAACGACTAAGTTCTCCTGTAAGGGCTTGCTGCTACCATTTTCCCTTTCACCATCCAAAGCTCCGCTGCCTCTTCCACAGTCCACCCGGAAGAGAACCCGTGCAGCAACATGATGCCCCCGGCGCAGCTCCAGAGCCCCTCTCAGCCACGGCTGGTCTGCCATGGTTGCTCTTTCCTCTGGAAGCTTCCCACCTCCGCGCTGAGCCTCCAGCTCAAGAGACTCGACAGCGGCGACAGCTCTCCCACCTGAACGCCCAGATGCCTACACCTCAGTACTGAACCTCCGACCGAAGATAGTAGATAACAAAGACGACTGAACTGAGCAGAAAGAAGCACCAGTAAGCTTTGTTAAAAACTTCAGCTATCAATTCTTTCCGCCTCTGTTAAGGTCCCATTTCTAGTCACTTTCGATCACGCCTCCCAGTCTCAACCATCCAAAACTCCCTCTGCTGCGAGCCTCCCGGTTCACCCACGACCTGCCGCTAGCCGGCCGCCATGTTTTCCCTCAACCATGTCTCAATAATGTCTGTAATTTTACATGCAGTCTGACATGTGTGGTGCAGCTAATGACTCTAACTTAAAAATGATATGTTCTGTTATACCCGTAGGCAAATATTATGAGAGCGTCTTCACCTTTCAGTTCCAGAAGCACACTCTATTTGCTAGGTAGGTTTTATGGAAGTATTTGAACAGACAGCTGCATCCCTGGCTGCCCACTACGATAAGTAGAAAGTGGTCCATGCATCTTCTTCTAAACACATTTATAGAGCATGCAGTGTGAAACACAGGTAATGTGGTGCCTATAGGGTTGTTTATTTGTGGTATCTTGCCCCTAAGAAGGCACTGACACACTCATTGAGGTCTCTAGAAAGATGCTGTAAGTCAGAAGAGTGACATGACAGAAGTCGCACTTCAATTATTGCTCAGGGCTGGCATTGTAAGCTGTGGCTCTCCAATTATACCGGTGGAGCAAACAGATATGTGCTTCTGGGACTGAATGCTGAAGTAGCTTTGACAATATTTGTCCAAGGGAATAATAAACTGTATAGTTTTTAAGTTAGGGTCATCAGCTTGAGGATTATACAGTCTATCATACCCCTGCACAAATATTGTCAGAGCTACTTCAGCATTCAGTCCCAGAAGCACAGATCCATTTGCTAGGCAGTCCTCATGGAAGAAGTTGATCTCACAGCTTCAAACTCGGCTGCCCTGTATAAAGAGTATAAAGTGAGCCATGCAGCTTCTTCAACTTTATGTGTGTTATCTTGCCCCTAACAAGGCACTGACACACTTATTGCGGTCTTTAAAAAGATATGGAGACAACGTTAGACTAATTTAAGGAACTGGTTAATAATTTTCATGAATAATTTAATATGAATAATTTAAAATGATTATTTTATGTAACAAACTATTAAAAGTGTTCTTTCTTTTTAGATATTTAGCTTACTTAAAGTAAAAGATTTAATGATGACAAGAAAACAAGAAAATAGAAGAGCTGAAAAAACCAAGTGCTACTTAAAAAAATTTGAAAAGAAGAAATTGGATGATGGAAAAATATCTTCTAGTAAGACAACTAAGCAGTTTCTTAAAAAGTATTAAGAGGAATGAAACTGTGGAAAATGAAAACTTTCACAAGTCACAAAAACAAAAAGGGATTACTGATGTTCAACGAACAACAAATTGTAAAACAACAACTCATCTATTTAAGAAGGCAGACACAGCATAAATATATAAGAGGAAGAATGTTTAAAAATAGAGTAATTCAAAATGAACTTTAGAATTTAAAACAGTATAGGAGAAGATCAGCAAAAACAACAGAATGAAAGTGTAGTAGATACAGATTTTGAGTTGAAATGAAAATTATTTATCTTAGTATTGAACAGATTGAGAACACTGGATAAAACAGTGGTGTTTATAAAGAAAAAAGTAATAATAAAAGACTTGTTAATAGAACTAACATTTGTAACACATTTACTGGTGAATGGAAACACTTCCAGGACAGAGCCTTTCTTTAATGAAGAAAGCTATTTTCTACAGAATACATTAGTATATGCACTTGATACTATTGGTCGATGTTATGAGGTGAAAGCGGGTTCTCACATTGCAAAGGAAAAACTGGTTCCTAGGAATGTTGAAGAAGTAGTAGCTGAAGAAGTTCAAGGTAGGTATACACAGGCCCCTGTATTTAAAAGGAATTATAGCAGTACTTGCAGTATTTGACACGAGTCTATGGATATACTGGGAAATCTTTTACACCAATATCCAAATAGAAGTATTAACCAAAAGATTAGGATATTGCAAGGATTAGATCCATGAAAAATATGAAAATATCTTAAGTTACAGGGTCATTCTCTGGCTTGTCTTTCAAGAAAGTGTGCAAAAGCACTTTTCATTATTTAAGAATATTAGCTGTCCATCACTCTAAAATGGGGAAGTTAGTAAGGAGACTTTATTATGTAAAAACTCCTGCATATGTTTAAGTGAAATGAATACAGCTCTTTTGCATGGTTCTGTAGCAGATGTACAGAAAGTTTGTGATGACGTACGGTTTTGTTTTTTGGTTCTGAAGAGGAGTGTAGAAAAAGTGACAACTTGAAATCTTTGGGGTGTAGCAGAACAGGACAGAAAGATTAGTATCAATGATTTTGTTAAAGAAATAAAAAAGTTTAACACCGTTTCCTCTGAAAAAGCAAATGATGTTTGTATTTGTTTTTGACATACTCACTATAAAAGTCAAAATAGGAGTGTTGATTTATATTTAAAAAGTGAATAAGAAAACAATTGTATAGAATTGTATTGTAATGCATTTATATAGTGCTTACTACCCCTGACGAGGTGTCAAAGCGCTTTTTCGGCGAGTAGCACACTACTCCGGTACCTATAGAAGATTAGTGTTGAATTAGTAAAGTGAAACATGCAAGTACCTTTTAAGTGGTGGATAGGTTAGTCAGTTATTTGGATTTGGAATGATAGCAGAAGGATAGAGAAGGAAAAAGGTTTGTATTTATATAGCGCTTGTTACCCCTGATGGGGTGTTGACGCACGCTATTCAGGAAGTCCATAAAGGATTAGTGGTGAATTAATATGGTGAAATATGAAAGTAATTTTTGTGGTGGATATGTTGGTCAGTTATTTGGATTGAGAATGGTTGGGAAGGGGTAGAAAAGAGGGAAGAGTTTAGAAAGGTTTGTTTTAGGGGACTGGTATAGTAAAAGAGGTGTCAGATGATGCAAAGAGGGGTAGAGTAGGAGATAGTCTAGAAAGGGTTATTTTGGGGATCATAGTAGTGGTATGGGGTTTGGGATGAATGAGAGAGTGGATGTAGAGGATATATTGATAGATGTATAGGCTGAGAAATAGGGTAGTGCATCTGAAATGCTAAATTAGAATAAAGTAATAACTATATACATCCATAAGAACATTGAAAGTATATAGATGCATAAAGGAGGTAAATATATTGGGCAGCATTTCTGGCCCTGGTCCTGGTCAGTCTCGAACAGGCTCAAACAGGCAACTGCCCTTATCCTCTCCACCATTAACAGGCTCAAACTAGCAACTGCCCTTGTCCTCTCTGACCGTAACAGGCTCAAACAGGCAACTGCCCTTGTCCTCTCCACCCTCAGCCTCAACGCCCGAGCTGAGACACCCTAACCCTGGCCTTTTATAGCCCTAGTAATCAGGTGACCCCTTTAGCCAATGTGAACCCTAACCCTAACACTATCCAATCACAACACTAGTCCTCAAATCTAGAACCAATAGGAGACCAGGACATTACAGCCAATCTTAGCCCTAGTCTAAGCACCCAATCAGTTCAAAAACCCTGATCTCTACGTCCAATAGAGGCCCTAGCCATACCAGTAGTCCCAAACCAAGTCCAAGCAACCAATGGCACAGGAAGCCCTAGTCCCTACTTCCAATAGAAAGCCTAACCCTACTCTTAGTCCCATAATTAGTCCAGCAACCAATCACACCAGAAGCTCTAATTACTACTTCCAATTAAAGGTCTAACCCTAATCCCACCCTATTCCCAACAACCAATAACATAGGAAGCCCTAGTCCCTACTTCCAATAGAAATCCTAACCCTAGCCCTAGTCCCAACCCTACATTGATTGAATCACAGACCCAGAAACCAATCAGAACCCTCAAATACCCAAACAATGAGGACACTAACCCTAATCCAATGGAAACACCAGATACAACCACCAATCAGTGTACACAGGTACCAACCACTAGCAGACCATATAAGGTCCTAGCGACCTCAGACAAGTTTTGCTGGCCGGGGAGTTGATAGCTGCTTCTCCTGTTCATAATCTCTTAGGAGACAGACAGGCTCAATCCACACTTTGGACTTCTGCAGGTAAAGGCCTCGCTAACTTGAAATCTAACAATACTGTTTGAATAAAACTTTACTCCCTCTCCTGGCCAAAAAACAAAGTGCACAGTCCCTAGTAAACACAGTTTAAACAGCTCACAGAAGCACCCTTTGATTTAGAATATCCCTTTTACTACATGCAGGTACTATTACAACAAATTAGAAGAAAACAATAGCCAGCTAGAACAGTACATACCAATTTAGAGTTGGTACCTATTCCTCAGGAACTGGCAGATTTAAATGAATATGAGTCTATTCATATCCAATCTGTATACCCATTTTGGACCATAGTTCATATGGAGCCTAAGACAGGTAAGCTGCCAACAACAGATTTATAAAAAGGTCAACTGTTGGTGTAGACAGAAAGGAAAATCAGCCAGTAGTCTTTCTAGTAAAGGGTGTACCAAAAAGAGTAAACAAATCTGGCAAGAGTTTGTAGATATCAATAAACTTCAAAATGCAACATTATACCTGGTACAGATTAATATGTGTTGTAAGAATGTAAATATTGAGGAAGAAGCAAGATGCCTACAAGATGAAACAGTAATGTCAACTGGCTAAATTCAAAAAGTGGACAAATCCGGAGGTGAAGGGATTTATGAACATTATAACATACATCCTCTCCATTCAAAAGAAATCATATGAAATACTACTGAATTATTTCAAATGAAAGAAGCATAAGGAGCTCCCATGTGTATATGGGAAAAAAGTTTAAAAGCTTGCTGTTTTCCACAGATATTCCCTACTGGAGAAGGTGGACGATTTGATGACCCAGCTCTATGGATTCCATCATCAGAATATTGATCAACAAGATTGTACCATGAAGATCAAAGATTTGGGCAGTGCATTCTATATATATTTCATCTTCTATTTGAGAGTGATTTGTCTGGACTTTCATATTCAGTTAACCATATATTAAAAAAAGGATTTCATCTTCAACAAGTTTCTGCAAAAGAGTTCATGGAGAAAGTTGAACAAAGGGAGGAAAATTTGAAGTCTCACTTATTCAATTTGATGGCATGCCAACATGACACCAATGAATATTGGTATCATTGTCATGGTGAACTTAAATGCACGTTAAGAAACCTAGGTACACCTACTTGGTTTCCAACACTTAGTTGTGCTAAATATGCATGGGATGATTTACTTGAATTCTTATGGGAAGCAAATTCAAATAAAAGCATTCCACCTTTTTAAGATGTAACATATTTATTTTGGTGAAAGAGTACCAGGCCAGAAGTGCTGTTATATACATACACAAGCTATTATGGATAAATGATGCACCAAAATTTGGAACAGATAATGATGAGGCTGTTTTGTCCTTCATCAAACAGTATGTTACATGTGCCATGCCAAGAGAAGGAGGAGAAAACAGTTTGAAACAATAAGTGTTATGCTTTCAAAGTCTTGGATGTGGAAAATACTGCTGATGGAAATACAAATGTAGAGGACATTTTTTTTACAAAATGTCATTTTGAATTCCCACGACCTATAGTTTTTAAAGGAAGAGTAAACAGCTTTTTGTCAGCAGTAAGACATACAATAACTCAGAAATATCCCAAGAATACATACAACTTAAGAAGAACGGAAGCTTCAAAGTATGTTAATGATGATAATCCAGTGATTTTGAAAATGTGGACTGCAAACATGGACATTCAGTTTGTTGCAGACAACTCAATTACTGTTGCTCGTTACGCCACATCTGAACACCAGAGATGAAATAAGTGTGGAAAGCCATTTTTGCAGAAAAGGGTCTCAGCAAGAAATTGTACAAGCATTGGTCGGCTGGAACAAAAGGTACGGTGTATAAGTCTTCTGACACTTACGCCGGTCCGCACTGACGCGGTTGACCGGCACTGTTGGATTTGGTTGTTTTCACCACTGTGGTAGCACCGGATGGAGCTACCGACTTCAAGGAACTTCATTTCCAAAGCTGTTTTTGCAAAATGCACATTCTGATTATTGAAGGCTGGACTTTTATCAGTTTTGATCATGTTTTATACAGATAAATATTGGATATTTTTCTAAACTGGTGTGGCGTCCTTTTGTAGTGTTTTCACTTCACAACTGTATGCTATGTGCAAATGCTTTGCACACTGCCTCTGAGATGAGCCTGACTGAAGAAGGGTCCCTACTTGTACAAGGTAACAACCTGCCTACTAGACACCCCCATTTCTAACAGTCCCCATGTTGGAGGTCCCAAACATTGATAAGGTTGAGGTGATGCCTAGAGGCATCTTGTACTACTCACCTATACCGATGAGACTGCGAGGTTCCTGGGTGCATCGTACCTGGAACTGGAGATTTAATGCTTGAAAACTTAAGGACAATGAGATGGTGGCAGAGATAAGGACAGATGCAGTACTCTACTTTCAGGAGAATGAGTGATCTGCAGCCTCTGAAATAGTCCTATGGGAAGACTAAAAAGCAGACCTATGGGACACAGCCCAAAATATTGTTGCTCTAAAGAAAGCACTTAAAAATGAAAGGGTGCAAAGCATAGCATAAGGCATGAACTCTGGAGCTAGAGTGCTCACTGGTGGCAGATCAAATGTCCCTGGACTTGCGACACTACTATTTACCCAAGGCGGCCAGTCTGAGTGAGCTCAAAGATAAGGCTCATCAGCTATACTTGGCCAAACAGCGGCATCTTTATGAAGTAGGAGTCAAAGTGGGTCAATTGCTTGCCTGATTTAACAAGAGGGAAATAGTAGCTAGATGGATAGGTAAAACAAAAAAGCACTAGAAACAGTGGATGAATTATTCCACGACTATGCTAAATTCTGTCAGGCAGAGTGACTGCAAAGGAAGGACAAAAATGAATCTCCCAGCTTTGGATAGACCTTGATATATGTAAAGTGGAGAGAGACAAGGGGCAGGATCTGGACCAGGAAATACCCCAAAGCAAAGTGGAGGAGGCTAATAAACATATGAAGACAGGTAAGACCCATTCCCCTACAAATCCTATTGGAATTCAACAAGAGATTCTCTGCACTTCTGAGCCCCCATATCCAAAAGTTGTTCAGCGAATCTAGAGTGGAAGGTTCTCTACCACCTGATTTGACTTAAGCTTCTATAGCACCCATTCAGAAAGAGGGTAATTCTCCCCAGGCATGTGCATCATGTAGGCCTATACTTCTTCTCAATATTGAGGCAAAAATCTTTCCTTCTATCTTGTCAACTGGGTTTCTGGGGGGTCTTCACCCCGTTGATCCACCGAGATCAGTCTGGTTTTATGCCTTGATGATATACAAGACATATTCCGGTGCAGAGTTAACAATTGGATGGCAGAGATCCATCGAGTGGCTTTTCCCATGGGAAATAATTAAATTAGATGCAGAAAAGCCATTTGACTCAATACAATGGCCTTTCATGTTTCAGGTACTATGAATGTTTAGTTTTGTACAGGGGTCTGTAAGTGGGTGGTGCTCTTGTACAGTATGACCTCTTCTGCATTCCGTCTGCAAAGAGGTACTCAACAGTATTGTCCTCTCTCACCCGTCCCTCTTCACATTGCATGTCGAGCCATTGGCTGTGTTGGTAAAGGTAAATCCTCATATTAAGTTTCAAATCCCGGATTCCTCACTTGAAGAGAAAATGTCCTTATATGCGGAAGATATACTCCTGTACCGGGATAATCCTCTATATTTCATCACAGAGGTCCTAAGTCTCTATGGTAAATTTGCCAGATGCACAGGATCTAGGATCAATTGAAATCTCTGTTATATAACATGGTAGGATGGACATACGGTCAGCAGCTTCCAGCAGGTATCGCTACTTCACAGGTGTTGTTCAAATACCTGTGTTTATGCATTACACAGGGTAGTGAGCAGTTTCTTGAAACAATCTTGACACCCGTGATTAAGGATTTCCAGCTCGATTTGGTGAAATTGCATTCACTCCCCCTAACACTGATCGGAAGATGGTTCAAGTTGATCACGCTGCCAAAGTTATTGTACATGCAGAATACTTTATTTGTTATACCAAATGAGGTGTTCATAGAGAGATAGTCATGCACACTCTTATGGGATGGTGACACACCTTGTGTAGCTTTGAAAACGCTGACCCGCTATGTGTGGAATGGTGGCATAGTTCACCCTAACAGTAGGGTCATTTACTGGGTGATTCAAATTTCACCTGTCAATAATTGGATACATGCCCCAGCAGACAAACAGTTTATTCAGTTAGAAAGAACGAAACTGGTAATGTCGTCCTTCCTGCACTACATATACAGAGGAAATGGACTATCTTGGCTCTATCCCACAACACGAACTGTGGTATTGGCGGGGGATAGAGCCACAAACATCCTTAGATGGAATGGTAAAATCACTAGAAAATGCATGCCCACATGGGAAGGAACCCAACTTAGTGAGGTGGCCAAGCTTGAGGGATTGAGATCCTTCTACTTGATAAAGATTCTCTCGGGGGGAGAACTCTTACAGGGAGAAATCAATCTATGAGTTTTGACCTACACAATTCTCAAGTGTTTAGGTACATTCAAATACAACATGTGCTCAAAGCGGAAATTCTTAATTAGGGGACAATTCCAGAATATGCACCACTGGAAGGGTGGTTACTCAAGGGAGAGTGAGGATTGGGCACAATATCTGCCGTATATAAGACTTAAATGAACAGCATGCCTGATGGGCTTCACAGGCTGAGGGATAAGGAGAAACCAGACTAACGAGAACTAGGGGACCTTGATTGGGAAACAGACCTGATGCACCCGAGGTAGGTGGCAATAAGAGGACACATCCGCCTCATACAGTTGAAACTTTTACACAGGGTCTACTACGACCAAACCAGATTATACAAAATGGGGAGGGCACCTGCTCTCACCTGTGCAAACTGTGAGACATCCGAAGCCACTTTCCTATATGCAGAATGGATGTGCATAAAAGTGCAGGAATTCTGGACGCTCAAATTGAATGATTTGCACCCAATCCTGCAATGTGACATGCCACTACAACTCCAGTTTATGACCCTAGGCATATCTTGCGAAGTGGACCTCCTCAGACCCAAACTTACATTCTGCATGCTCAACCTCATAGTTGCCAGGAGAGACATGGGAAAGAGCTGGGAAGTTCAGACAATGCCAACTATAGACGAGTGGCGTTCAGGCAGGAAAGCAGGGGATACCCATGAAATTTAAGAAGGGTTGAGAGTGGTGGAGGCATTTCTTTGGATTTTAGGACTAGTTGGATAACAGACAACAGGACAATAATATAACCACTGTTCTCTAATTGGGTGAATTTACTGTTCTCTACTTGGGTGAATATAACTTCAGAGCAAAGCTGTGACCTGCTGTGCTTACTCACTGACTTTCTCAGGAGAGGTGGTGGGGGCTGGGAACATCTGCACAATACTGAAATAATGTGTGCTAGCACTAACCCAAATTGTGAGTCAGCAGAAATGTAAGTGATGTGGTGTTATTTTGTACCTTTATTTGCTTTTGGGAAAAGCATGAAAAATTGCAATTAAAAAACATATAATTTACGTCATAAGAAATGGCCACAATTAAGGTTGCTTCAAGGCAATAGTATCACAGTACTGCAGGTCCCACATCCTTAAGATTTATGCACTTGTATGTCGTTTTCTTAGTACAGTTAAAACAAACTATGGTTACACTGAGGAAGAACTTATGTGAGTCCTTTAGAGTGCAAGGAGGGGGAATGGCAGTATAAGTTAGTCTCTGTGTCCTGGGTGTCAATCTCATGAAGTAATGAAACCCGTCTAGTGTGGTGTTAAGAACAGAATTATGGCTCTGGCACAAACAGGCAGCACCACTGAAATGTACCTGTCATAATATGTCACCTGCATGTTTATCTGTTGCTTGATTATCTTTTTTGCACTGCTATTTGCAAACGGGTGTTTTGGACATGGCAGGAAATTCGATCGCCGCAAGACATTTGCTTACACATTCCAGACAGTATCAATCTCCTCAGTGTGTGTGTGTGTGTGTGAGAGTATGTCAGTGTGCATGTGAACTCTATCCCATGTAGAAGTCTAACAGATCTATCTATCTGTCCAGTGGCGTAGCAAGGAGGGGTGGGGCAGTCTGCTCTGGGTGACACAGGTTTTGTCGGCGGCGGCCTCCCCCACCACTCCTGCTCGTACCTTTGGCCATTGTGGGGCAGCAGAAGTGCAGGATTCACCAGCCTACCCCTTACATGCAGCTCACTGCAGGGCAGCAAACGCAGGGTCCACGGGCAGCCAAGAGCCTAACTACACCACTGCTATCTATCTATCTATCTATCTATCTTTTTTTTTAAGTTCAGAAAAGTTTTTATTGAAACAAATAAAGTAAAAATGTACAAAATAAGACATTGCATATAATAAATATGATCAAACAGCAAAACAAGCAATAGTAATAATAAGAAAGACTGTAAGCATGACTGTCAACCGGTAAATTACAGAACAATAAATTACATAGGAAACATACAATAAATATAAAAAGTGTAAAATAGAAGAAGTGCATATAGTAACCTATAGGAAATCATGGAGGTTTAGTAACTTCTTGTTGTATCGGGGTTAAAGACAAAGAACACCGAACACTCATATCAAAAAATTTTGTAACTGGGCACCAAAATTCTCTCCTCTTTGTAGCTAAAATCAAGGGGTTGACAAATGTTGTATCTAATCTATGATTGTAGCAAACAGCGTACCACCAAGCCTGATATGAGACTTTAGTAAAATCTTTCAAATTTTTGGTAATTTGTTGGAAAGCTACTTCTATTAATAAATCGATTATTTTTACCCTGAAAGCACAATGTTCCCAAATACGAGAAACACTGCCCAGGAAAATATGAGAAATAGAAAAAGAGTGAGTAGAAGAAAAAATCGTGTTAATTTGAGACCACACCTTCACCCAAAAAGTATGAATTAGGGGACATTTGAAAAGCATATGGAATAGGTCTGCGTGTGGTGAAGAGCAGGACCAACATTTGTCAAAGGTATCTGGATATCGTTTACTAAGAGTCAGTGGTGGTAATAATAGACGGTTATCAATGAAAAATAATGTCTGAGTTGTGTTAGCAGCCCTAGAAGATTTGCGAATCTTCAACCATAATTTGTCCCATAACTCAATAGGCCAAGAAATTTCCAAATCTTCTTCCCAAGCTTCTTCCGTCTTGGTTTTAATACAGGGTGAGGGTATAGATTGAAGAAGTGCATAAATTGTTGAAGCTTTGGAACGTTTAGGAAGTAAAGAGCGTAGGGAAGGTTTATCAGAGGACTCCTGACACGAGGGAGGGGGGGAGGAGGAACAAGAGAAGCATCAAAAGCAGATTGTAATGCAAGTTTCAATAACACATATTTAGCGTGAAAAGTGGGAGGTAAATGAAACGAGGAGGCAGCTAATGAGAATGAGATAATCTGATTGTGATGGAATAGTTGGTGAACCCAAATAAGGCCATGCAATCTCCAGGATTTCCAAAAAATGGGATAGATGTATTGTTCCAAATGGGCTGATCGAGAAAAGAAGTAATAGGAAGGAGAGGAAGAATCTTGGAAGTATATTTAAGAATGGGGGTGGATATGAATTGTTGTTTACGAGTAAACAAAAGATATTCCTTGAATGAAAAAGGAGATATGAAAGAGCGTTTCAAGGCCAACCAAAGAGGGGAGGATGAAGTGGAATCAGTAATCCAGTTGGACGCTTGATTTAATAGAAAAGACTTATGATATAAGGAAAAATTCGGGAAGTTGACCCCTCCCTCCTTTTTAGGACGCATCAATTTGGATGAAGACATACGAGATTTTTTATGTCCCCACAAAAAGGTAGACAAAATGGAATTGATTTTCTTAAAATGTTTCAAGGATATAGAAAATGGTATATTAGAAATTGTAAAGAGGACAATAGGAGAAAGCATCATTTTGATGGTATCTAGTCTACCCCACCAGGACAAATACAAGGGATGCCATTTTGTAGTGAGGTTAGTTAATTTTTGTATACAGTCTTCCATACAATGAGTAACTGTACCCGAAAGAGAAGATGTAAAATGAAGACCTAAATATTTAATAGAGTTGGGACTCCAAGTAAAGCCCGAATTCGAGAAATTGTTTTGAAAAGTAAATTTAGTAAGGGGTAGGATCACACATTTATCTTTATTTAATTTGTAGCCAGAAACATATGCAAAAGAATTAACTTCATCTAAGAATACGGGAAGGGATGAAGTAGGTTGGGATAAAAATAATAACACATCATCGGCATAGGCTGCCATTTTAATTGTAGATTGTTGAAAAGTGAAACCATGTATTTGATCATTTTGGCGAATCCGCAACAAAAAAGGTTCTAAGGCAAGATTAAATAAGAAAGGTGAAAGTGGACAACCCTGTCTGACCCCTCTATTAAGAGAGAAATAAGAAGATAAGCCACCATTTGCCAAAATCGCTGCTCTTGGATGAGAATATAGGAGTGAAATCAGTGTGGAAATTTTTGGACCAAAACCAAACCACTTCAGACTCTTAAAAAGATATGCCCACTCAACCCTATGGAAAGCTTTTTCAGCATCTAAAGCTATGGCTGCAAGGGGATGAGAAGAATGCGAGGTGTTAGAAAGAATATCAAAAAATAATCTAGTGTTATCCGCCAGCAACCTTCCTTTAACGAAACCGGTCTGTTCTTTTCCTAAGAGATCAGGTAAATATGATTCTAAACGCAAGGCTAACGCTTTCGAAAAAAATTTGTAATCTATGTTAACTAAAGAGATCGGAGAATAGTTTTTGCAGTGTTGAGTATCCTTACCTTGTTTTGGAATAATGCAAATAAGGGCATCAGAGAATGTACCAGAAGCAGAACCGGATTCAAAAAAAGTGGAAAGAAGAATATGCAATTTGGGGATAAGCAATTTAGAAAAGTGAGAAAAGAATTCAACCGTGAACCCATCTGCACCTGGGGCTTTTCCAATTTTGAGAGTATTGAGTGCATGAAAGAGTTCTTTTTGCGTTAGATCTTCTTCTAATGGGGAAAGATCTGGAGGTACATCAAAAGGTGATTTAATCTTGGACAGAAATTGAGAGATGGATTGCTCAGAAGAAACTGACTCAGAGGAATATAAGGTTTCGTAAAAATGAAGAAATTCCTGGAGAACGTCGTCATCTTTGTGCTTTAGTTAACCATCCTGACCGAAAATGGAATCAATATTAATTTTATTTTGTTTTACTTTTAAATAATTGGCTAATAAGTTCCCAGCTTTATTTTGACCACCATAGAATTTAGCACTGGATTTTAATAGAAAATTGGAGGTGTTATATGTGGAATCTTTATTAAGTTGAGGTTTAGTAGCGATGAGCTCAGTTAAGCAATCTTTAGATTTGGAAGTATAGAAAGAATGTTCTAATCGTTTAATTTTAGATAAAAGTTCATTAGTGATGTGTTGAGCTTTTTTCCGCTTGCGAGAAACATAGCTAATAATAAAGTCTCTGGCCGATGCTTTAAAGGCATCCCATATGACAGGAAATTGAATATCATCAGTATGATTGAGCAAAAAGTATTCATGAAAAAAGGATTTTAAGGAAGAGACAAATTCTGAATTAAGAAGGAGAGAATTATTAAAACGCCATTTCCGAGTAGAATTATGTTTTTGTAAAACATCCAAATTGATATGGCGCGTGATCGGAAATTAAAATTGAACCAATGTCGGAAGCAATAAGGGACTGGGAAAGGTGGTGTGAAATGAAAAAGTAATCTAATCGCGATTGGGTCTGATGAGGGATGAGAAGAAGGAGTATTCACGCAATGTGGGATTGCAAAGTCTCCATGCATCAATAAGTTTGTACTGAGTAATAAGTTGTGTAAAGGATTTATGTGACTTGTGAGGGAGGTAAGCGCTAGATGAGTGTCTATCTAGAAATGGGTCAAAGACTTCATTGCAGTCACCTACAAGAATAAAATTGTCAACATAGTGTTGTGTAATGTGCGGTGCTAGGGAGGTCCAAAAAGAGGCATCACCACTCGCTGGGGCATAAATATTTAAGATGGAAATAGGTACCTCATCTAATGTGAATTTCACTAGAACCCATCTACCTGAATTATCCACACAACTCGTTATTAGTTTAACGTGAAGGGATTTTCGAAATAAAATCAGAACTCCATTACGCTTACCATCACCTGGGGAAAAATAAACCTCGCCTACCCAACCTCTCTTCAATTTAGCGGATTCCTCCTCTGATAAGTGTGATTCTTGTAAACAAGCGATATCTGCGTTTAATTTGGCAAGGTGTGTTAAAACTCTCTGTCTTTCGATTGGTGAATGTAAACCTCTAACATTCCAAGATATGATTTTTAAAGGCATGTACAGAAATCAAAAAAACATTTCAAAAACCAGTCAAGGTACAAATGTGAAAAACAAAAGCAATAAAAGCATGTAAAAACTGCATGAGAATGAGTCAAAAACCAAACAAGAGATGTCCATGAAAAACAATGGATAAAACAAGGTAATAGCATGAAAAGAAGATGCAAAGTCATGAAGAGGAACAGGTAAGAAAAAAGAAGAAGAAAGAGAAAAAGAGGAAAGAATGAGAAAGATATAATTAGAAAAAATAACTTACAAAACATCCAAAACATGGAGAGGATGGGAGGGTGGAAGCCACATAGAACAATGACGGATCCAAAAGTCAGGGGGAAGGGCGGGAAGGGAGAACGAAATCCACGGAGTCCAAGAACATCAGGAAAGGGGAATGATACGCAGGAAGAACATCTGTTGGGGTAAAAAAGGATATAAAGGTAAGTCTGGGGAGAAAAACAGTAATGCGAGAAATACAAGTCAAAACATAAAACCAATAACCATAAAAAAGGATTTAGAACCATTAGATATGAACCTGAAGAAGCCTAAACATTTCACAAACAAAGAGGCTATTTAGAAGGGGACGCAGAGGCGAATTCCATTGTATCAACATTGTGGGAGTACAGAAAGCTTTTCAATTTCATCGGATCTTCATAAGTGGTAGTCTTAATATTGAGCGTGACCTTGAAAAGGCAAGGATGGAAAAGCCCAAAACGTGCTCCCATGGAGCGTAGATGTGGTCGAAGGGACAAAAATTCCTTGAGTCGATCCGCTGTAGACTTGGCATAATCTTGAGAAAAATAAAGAGGGGTCCCTGACCAGGTAATACGTTTCATGGATCTTACAGCAGATAAAATCATGAGTAAGTCAGTGTATTCGAGGAAGTACAGGATAACACCTCTTGGTTTTCTTGTAGTGGAAGCAGCTATGCCTCCAGGGATTGAGCCTAGACGATGTGCTCTTTGTATGTTAAGAGTAGTAGAGTCTGGCAAATGAAGTAATTTTGGCAGAAAGGATTTGAAAAAAGCAATAGGGTCCGAACCTTCTGAATTTTCTGCCAAACCATAAATGCATAGATTGTTTCTTCTATTCCTGTTTTCCAAATTTTCAATCTGCTTATGTAAGACTGAGACTTGTGCACACAAGGGATCAACCTTAGAAACAGAAGATTCCAGTGAAGCCATATTTTGTTCCAGGACGGTGACCCGGGTGTCCACAGTTGACCACTTATCTGAAAGCATTAGGAGAGTGGACTTTGTCTCTTCAATGAAAGGTTTTAAGGCCCTTATTTCATCTAGTAAAAGATCCATTGTAGTTGAAGTAGACTGCTTTGGGGGAGAAGGAGGATCCTTTTTGAGTCTTTTAATAGAGCCCTTGGTAGCACTAGATTTCGAAGAAGTCGATGTGGTAGAGGAGGCCTTAGGGGAAGGAGTATCCAATGTTTCCTCCATTGATAAACACTGATATCTAGATCCAGTACTGGTCAAAAATGCCTTCATAGAAGAAGAAGGTTTAGACAGGACTTTGGAGATTCTGCCCATAGAAAATCTAAAAGCACAGGAGGTCTCACAATAACTTGAATACTAATATACTGAATCTATGGTTAAATACACATGCCTAGCTTGAAGGATATTATCAGCATAAAATAGATGAAAAAACCTAATTCATTTGACAAAATTAAAGCAAAGGTGTCACCATAACAGAGGTAGTGAATTCAAAAGCAAAAACATTGAATAAATCAGCAAAATGAAAACATGTTATACATGCGCCATAAACTAATAAAAGCAACTGCAGCAAAAGCAATGAAAATTGTGTGAGATACTAGGAGGCAAATAGAAAAAAGCCCTTGCAAATTACCCTGAAAGAATATACCTAATAGGATATACAGTGCGAATAAATATGATAGAATTCACAAAGAAACATGCGTAGATAACCTTGATGTCATTGAGGAGACCAATGAAATGGGGGAAAATCCCAATTATGCGAGAAAAACAGTGCATAAATAATATACTGGTAAATAGAGAAGCAGGTATGTAAATAGGCAGACAATGAAAGAAGAGCTACCAGTTCTCGAGGTAGGCAAAAGGCAATTGGTGATGAAGAGACGCTGAAAACAGGCTGTAAGAGCAGAGACAAAGGTGATTGGTGATAAAGAGCCTGTATTAAAAATAAGAAACCAAACAATGACTCAAAAATGGGTGAAAAAACGGTGAAATCGCATGTCAGTCACCAAAAGATATCCATACACGTAAGTTGCGCCTTGGAGAGATGTGTAAAATATGTTTTAGCACTTAGAGTCCAAAAATAAAAATAAACACCCCTCAAATAGCTGCTCCAGAGGCATTCTGAACAAAATGGCGGCAGTTCTGAGGTGAGGAAACCTCAACATCAATTATATGCATATATGGAAGGCTTTCCTGGCGTATTAGCGCAAAATAGGAGACAAGCGCTATGAAAATGCAGGAGGCATATGAAACAAATGAGGAGCGGCCACACAGGAGATGAAAGATAAGAAACCGCTAGGAGCAGCGCTCCGTCAGCGGTATCGCGAAATGGCGGCCGTTACCGCAGCAGCTGTGTGAGTCACTCACATTGCAAAGGAAGGTCCGTTCGTCGTCTGCGAAGCCTCCAAATCAGGCTATCACATGCAGAAGGTCTTCCTGCAACATCACCCACAAGCTAGAATCCTTGCGACGGGGAAATGGAGCCTCGTCGTTTCGTCCTCCACTCCGCCTCCCGGGAGACACAGGGAAAAGCCGCCATCGTCCGCGGGCGTAAGTCACGCCCCCCATCTATCTATCTATCTATCTATCTATCTATCTATCTATCTATCTATCTATCTATCTATCTATCTATCTATCTATCTATCTATCTATCTATCTATCTATCTATCTATCTATCTATCTATCTATCTATCTATCTATCTATCTATCTATCTATCTATCTATCTATCTATCTATCTATCTATCTATCTATCTATCTATTTATCTATCTATCTATCTATCTATCTATCTATCTATCGGTCCGTCGCTTAGCCCCTCTCTCCATCTATCCATCCATCCAGTCTGTCTATTTGCGAGACCACCTTTGCCCAGCTGCTATAGCACTGAGCAGACCCTCATCTGTAACCAGGTCCTTATACTGAAATGTTGTCTCTTACAAAGATGTCAGTGTTGTCTTTGGGCCTGATTACAACTAGATGTGCTATGTATCTCAACTGCTAAATGCCGATCACCTGGGGTTTGTTATTTATCAGGTTTGATAAATAGCACCTATTATGAAGTTATTGAGGAATAACATGCAGCTTTTGGTGCTTAACACACCAAAACCCACATGGTACTGTAAATACCGTACACATTTCTGCGGTTAAATTTGGGCAGGTTTGACCTGCTGATATTTAATGAGGCTTGAGGTATTTAACACATGCGATAACTATTGGATGGATTAAATACCTTTTAACTTGTAAAAAGGGGTTTACGCATGTGGTCGGAATTGAACAAGAAACTTATAATCAGGCTCCAAGTCTACTGCATCCCCAGTTTAACGTTGTTAAGCTCTGCCCAACAAACTCATTACATCAACAAATGTCCGTATTTTTGTTAATTGATATTTGACCGATGATGGCTGCTTTTCCAAATATATAATTTAAGCTGATATTTGAGTGATGATCAATAATGTTGCCTGAAATCATAGTCTGTACGTCTGATGTAAAATTCTACTGCTCGAATCTGCAATGTCTCCCTAACCTATGTGACAGAGCTGCTGTATGAACCTCTAAAATCTTTTTAGATCTGCTCTCTACTGTCTGAGATTGTGAGATTAGTACAATGTTTAATTTTCAACCCTGCACTTCCAAGGTGATTGTCATACATAATGGAAGGAGCACTTTTACGGTCTTATTACCGAAATAAAGTATGATGATGGAAGGAGAATCTGTTCGAAAGGGGCAGGATGGAAATATAATGGAAGTAAATTCAAAAGTGTAAACCCATGCTTTTATCAAAACATTGTTGTCCAGGGTACACCTCAGATACTACTGGATTTGGTGCCTCAATGGACTAATGCATCCACACCCGGCATCTGTGTTTGACATAATAGTTACTCGTTTAAATCCAGAATGGTCCATTCAGGCTTTCATCCTTCAAATGTTCTTAAAATAGTACAGGGAGTTCAGTAACAAAAATCATCTATTATTCAGGACCAATCGCCCCAAGTGGTGAATGCATTCTTTTCCTAGGGCAGGTCAGGTTTGATTGGCACACCATCAAAGTGCTGAAACCTTTCATGAAGGCATTTTCATAACTAATGACATTTTGTCAAAGAGTATAAAATTGTTGGTTGAAAAACTTTATTTGGCTCAATTTCTTCAATACCACTCATGAGGAAGTTGGGCTTGCTAGCTTTACTTGTGTGCTATCTTTCGTGCTGGGTATATTTACTCCCCACACCAACAGGAGAAGCGTGGCTCAGTGGTTAGAGGCGGCAGACCCGGAAGCTGAGATCGACCGTGGACCAGGGTTCGATTCCCCACCTCGGCGGGTCTCGGGCTAAAAAAATTCCACGGACTCGACAATTCTCGCTCTGGTGCCTACTCAACTCACGGGGTCACACTCTGCGACTCTGGGCAATAGCTTGCTTAATCTCCACTAGGGCACCTCGCGGCAGGATGCCTGGCTTTCACCTTGTGGACACCCTGCTGGGGTTTCTCACAGGGGAATACCAGGATGGGTTCCCTAAGCAAGCGCCGGGACGCTTACGGGCAGCTGTGCGCTTTACAAATCCAGCACATTTACATGGATGCAGATTCCATGTTAAAATATTTTTCACGCTCATTAATATTAGAGCGTCAGACATGCGATGTTTGTTTATACTGTATTCAACACAGTAACGTTCTTCATTCTTGACACGAGAGGGGCTTTAGGTCTACTCATGTTTTCATATTTTACATTTTAATGATTGTGATTTTCCAGAACTTGACACAAATTCATCTTCCCCTCCTAGTCAGTGTATCACGAAGCTCAGATATGGCCTTCAGGCTTCATAATAATTGTACAGCTCAGTGGTCTGCTTGAACTGCAACATTTATAAGATGCAATGTTGGCTGTTCCTGATGATCCTGGACAGGATAGATTTTACAGTTGTATAAAAATGAAGGTCACTTCCAAGACCAAATGGAGATGATGTTTATATTTTCAATGTGGTATTATTTTTGTATTTAAAGCATAGTAGAGCGTACTTATTAGATTTAAGGAAAATGTCAATATTGCTATGTGAGGTGTGTTCTATTGCCTGCGAAATTTAACTTTCTTTTCACACTAGAACGACTGTACAGTTTCTCTGTCTAGAAATGTGTGAGGTCTCATCATTTTGGAGATGAGTCTTAGTTTTTCCCAATTCTCTAAGGCTGACTTCATGTCAAACCTTTTGGTGAACTGACCTTAGAATATTTGTCATGTTCTTTCTCTCCTGACACTTGAGCAATCCTTATGACATGTGCTTCTTGTTTCTCATTTGTCATGTCCTGGACCGTATTTGATGCCTGCTATTCATTAGATTAGGGCTTTGTTTCCACAGCCCATGGTATTTTACATTTATTTGCATTTTGCATATTATTGTGACTGACAAACAAATGTCTTTATTTATTTATTTATTTTTAATACACATTCATGGTGTGTACTTTGAACTTAGCCTCGAGTAGACTTTCCTGAGTGGGTTTTCTTGTCCTTTGTGTAAACTTTTACATTAATTGTAAAGCTCCCATCTAGAATAGACTCCCACATAGCCATCAATCGACCCTTTTAATTTTGAAAAAGCACCGACACCAGACACATCTGTGTTCTAACAAAATGATTGCTGGATGTTCTATGATAAAATTAATCGTTATTTCTTTCAAATATTTGCATATAGTGCAGACTACATTTTCTTGCAGTCTGCAAAACCTTTTTTTGTGGAATGAAGATTTATTCAAATGTTTTTTAAAGTGTAAATCAACCATTTTTCACTGGAGGAATAGGGAAGGAAACACTTGACTCTGAGAGTAGGGGAGTCAACATTGGGTAAGGGGGTAAATAGACGTGGGCCCCTCCCCTGCACCTTGTAGAATTATAATCTATTTCCACAATCTTCAGTAGTGGGATGTGGCCTGATTTACATTGCTAAAAGTGCCACCCATAAAAGGTCCTAATAGCTCGTTGGTGTTTGAAGCTTCACGTTGTAATGACTCATTTGCACCGAGCCAGACCCTTTTTATAAGTAAGGCTGACTTTAAGAATTTCTAGGAACGAAGGAATGCACCCTGAGAGTCATGGGTCTTGGTTCAATTGCAGGACAGCATTGATGTTCTCAGGGTCTCCCATCATCTTTTTTCAGTGATTTATCAATGCTCGTTTGTTGCCATTGGTATTTAGGGCAAGAACATCCATAAAGGAAGGCTAGGTCATACAGTGCCACGGAGGCATCAAAAAGAGCTGCAGCATTGCTCAGAGCTGCAGATACTCCACTTTGTTTGCTTCGGGAAGGTGTAGGAAGGCACCATGGGAAAAGCTATATCTCAGCTTGTGGCATTGGTAACCCTACCACTGATATTGTTGACCTTGCTCTGCTTCTTTCCAAGGGACTTGGACAACAAATGGTACTGGGAGTGCACGGATCAGAAACCTAACATGCAAGCTGCAATCACATATGACAAAGGAGGGGAGAGGCATATAGTCCTTGCATTTCAACTCTACAATACTGAAAACAGTACTGAATGTAGTTTTAGAAGAAAAACGAGAAATAAAGAAATCCAACATGAGTGAGCAGGATTGTGCATACTGACTGAGAGGGATATAATGCCAGGTAATTTAAATTTCTAACCTGTAGATCTGCATAACCTGTGGAATAGTTCAGTTCCATGACGGCCTGTGAAGCCAGAAACTGGGGGACAATTTGGGATGTTTGTTTGGTGAGGGAGGTGTCCTCAATGTGCCACTCCTGGGGTTGGGGAGGGGGCTTAAAGTTGTGTTACACCACTTCTTGGCCAATCAGAGATGTCCTCACATTGGAATTTTGGCCAGGCTTCATAAACAATTTAGCATCAGAATGCACCATCAGAATGAGGATCACACTGATCATTTATTGCTCAAGCACATTAGATCAACTGCTTTCGGTAATAAAGTCACAATTACCAATATTCACTTTTTGAGTGATTTTAAACTCAGTAACAGGGGCCTGAAATGTTATTCCCAGCTATAACCAAGACATCTCCATTAAGCTTCAGTGTGGCCTTAAGAAATACATTGTCTGTGTTCGCTGATACTCCTCCACTCCCCACTTCTATAATTATTAATCAGACACATTCACTCCAACCAAAAGTCATTGTACTTTGCACAAGTTAATTGGTTACTGACAGTAAGGGACATTTGCTGGCATCTGGGGAACAAACTATAATGAAACGTGATTTGATGTTTACATGTATATGTGTGCAGGATGAGAGGGAAAGTTTGCCATTTTTTGGTTTTGCTCAGTAGTGCAGTACAGACATTCTATATAAGCAAAAGCAATCTCTACATGTCACAGGCATCCTTGCACCATGGTGCAAGGGTGACTGCGCCGGCGCATGGCAGCTGTTTCTGCGCTTGCGCAGGGGAGAGCACAGGAATGCGATATATCATTGTAGATATGTCGCATTCCTGTGCTCTGAAAGTGCCGCAGCGTGGTGCAGCTAAAGGACTTTCAGTACAGTGCTGCGGCACTTTCTTGTAGATCTGCCCCATGGAATGTATGCAGTCATCTCACCTCAAGTTTGCTATGACAGACCTGGAACCTCGACTCCCACCTTGCCATAGCACACAGCAGTGTCCCGGGGGTAGGTACCTCGAGACACAGCAGGAGCCGGCCCTGGGGAGTGGTGTTCCCCAGGCCCCTCTCCCACAATATAAAAAGCCCTGGAGGGTGGTGATCTCCGGGGCTTGGAAGGACCTTTGAGCCCTCCAACTTATTTCTTTGAAAGCCCCGAAGAGTAGCGGTCCCCGGGGCTGGAGGGGGCCTTTAAGCCCCCCTACCCAAGTATTTTACTGAGGGAGTACCTTTGAGCCCCCCACCGGTTTATTTTGTTATGCCGAGGGATGGCGGTATTGAGGCTACAGGGCCCCTCTGGACCCCCATCAAATTTAATATTTTAGACCTGGGATTTGGCCCCCCCAGGTAGCTAATTTTCAAACAAGCACTGGAGCCCGTGCTTTGTTTTTATTTTTTTTACAGCGGATCCATGCACCCTGCGCACATTTCTCCGTTTAAAAAAAAAAACATGCCTCAGGACATGGGCTGTTTTAAACTCTTATGCACTATGCATGTAGTGGTCTAATCACCTTTACAGTTGTGTTTCAGGTCTACAATTCCCCAGTCAGTATACCTATACTGCAGCAATTACCCTGTCACTGCTCTTGCAATGCCATAGTGACTCTTTCAGTACTATGCACTAATCCATTCACTAAAGTAAAACTCAACCAATTACAAATTCACCCAGTGTCTTTCCTTGCAGTACTCCAATTATTCAGTCAGCATGCATGTACTCATGCGCCGAGCCAGGTCCAAGGACATGGACTACCTCAAATTCCTATGCAATATGCCTGTAGTGGTCTAACCACCTTCACACTTGTATTTAAGGTCTACAATTCCTCTGTCAGTATCTATATAGAATGTGTTTGTATAGTAATAGAAAAGTATAATTTATAAAGTTATTAATATACATTTATTTATGTTTATTTTTTACATATATTGTTTATCATCATTAAAATAAAGTTATCATGCCTGAAAAATTAAGAAAGAGAAAAAGAGCTAAAGGACAGTTACTTGAAGAAAACTCAACAACAAGTATTGGATGAGCAACACAATGTGGCTAAAACGACAAAATCGTCTGGTAAGACTACTAAGAAATCTATTGAAAATCTTTCTAGGCCCAGAAAGAATGTTCAGAATGTTGAAACCACTGACAAAGCTGCAACCAGAAAAAATAATCAAAATAATAGGAAAGGAAAAAAGCAAATGTGCAATCAAAAGATTCGATATGGTAAAGGAAGAAAAAATCAGTATAAAGAGGTACGCTAAAAAATATTTTAATAATAAACTAGTAGGGAGGGCGTGGCTTGGCTGCGAAGCGGAATGGCTGCCTGAACTCGCAGCTCCGCTGACCGAGCACATAAATCTGGCAATTATCGGCACTTCTGGTGTGAAATCTCGGAGCTTCCTGCACCGGACATCAGCACAGAGGAATGGCAAATGCACGGTGGTGAAATTTGACACAGAACGCAAGCTGGGGTGAAATGACTGCGGGCCACCTGCGAGCTGAGCAGAGGCCTGGCTGACGAGCGGAGACCGGGAGCTCGTGTGAATCCTCGGCCCGGACGGGTGCAGCGAGACTCCGAGGTAGTCCGGCGCCAGGCGGGAGGGGCCTGGGCGCAGAAACTGCTGACGTTCGCCTGTATGCGGGCGGCACGGGCGGGCTGTATTATGCGCATCACAGCTACTGAGGAGCGATAACTGGCGGTGGAGACACTGCGCTGCAACGCGCCACGTGGAATTGGGCGCTCCATTGCTATATCGGTCTGTGCAGTGATCCGGCGAGACTACTGGCGAGCAACCCGGTAAGGATCCGTCAGGGTGTGTGTTGTGGGCTGCTGGGCCCCTCTCTGGTCGGAGAAGGGAGGACTGAGTCATTGAGTCTGCACCAGTCCCTGGGATTAAACAGAGTGGGCGGCCATGTCTCTATGGCTGACGGAGTATCCATGCAGGCTAATACCCCTCGCTAATACCCCTCGTTAAGTCTCGGGCCCTTTGCTGCTGCCCCGAGACCGCAACACAATCGGCGCCTGGAGACAAAGGGTGTGCAGGGGATCCGGTGGAGACGGCTGCTGTGGCCTGGGGCGACTGCCCGCAGCGCAAGTGAAAGTGAAGCAAGTGAGCGCGAGAAGAAGCGAGCGGCCATTTTGTCCTGCGCCTGCCCCAGTGTAAAAGCCTGTCGGTTCGGCCTGAGAGCCCGTTGGAGTTCTGGGGAGTCTGAGATATTTGTGAGGGCTGTGGCGACCTCGATGAGTCACGACCGAGACATTGTTCACAGGGCAGCCCCGGAGGCACATCGGACACACGCTTGCACACCTGCCAACGTTGTGCTCGGCGGGCGCGGAGTTGGGTGCCCCTGCCGGCGAATAGGCGCGCAATCTATTGCTGTTGGGAGACCAGACGAAGTAGTGTGGAAGCATTTGCTGACGTGCGATATTGCCTGTTTGCTGCTGCGGCACCGCCACTCCTGCCTGGCCGTTGTGTTTGTAG
The DNA here is from genome assembly GCF_964261635.1 of Lissotriton helveticus. NCBI lineage: Eukaryota > Metazoa > Chordata > Amphibia > Caudata > Salamandridae > Lissotriton > Lissotriton helveticus. Next base: position 877,916,517 of record NC_136069.1, read on the forward strand.
CCGACATGGGGAAACCGGACACAAGGCAGCCAAGGCTAACCTTCGACAAGACAAAGCAGAAAGCTGCTGGACAAGACCTGTCAGAAGACGACGCATCGAAAGGTGACCAGAGTAGCTCGCAAACTACGGAGATAAAATCCATGTTCCAGGACTTGAAAACGAGCTTGCAGAGCATTGATCACAAGATGGATGACTTGGCAGCCTGCATGGACAGTATCACCAGATGCATGGATAAGCAAGAGGGTAGAGTGGGAGTGCTAGAAACGCGAGTGACTGAAACGGAGGAGAGTCACACTGATATGGACAAAAAACTACGCGGCATGGACAAGATTCTGTCGTTAATCCAGCAAAAGAACGAAGATTTGGAGGCTCGCTCGAGACGCAACAACGTCCGAATCACGGGCGTGGCGGAAACGACAAATATCACGAAAATGGAACTGTATGTCGAGGCAATGATGTCTGAACTTTTTGGATCGGGGCTCTCACAGATATTTCTGGTCGAACGGGCACATAGGACCCTGGGCCCCCAGCCCAAGCCAGGTGCACCGCCCAGGCCTATTATAGCGCGCATCTTGAACTATAGAGACCGGGACACTATTCTGCGCATGGCAAGGGACACGAAAGATCTGCAATATCAGGGCAACCACATTTCAATATTCCCGGACTTCACCATGCAGGTCCAGGCAGCCAGGAGGGAATTTGTGCCGGCTAAAAAGATATTCCAGCAACTCGGCACCTAGTACTCGCTTATCTACCCGGCGAAGCTGAGGGTTCAGGGCCCAGGCAGACCGTCCTTCTTGGTGGACGCAAAGGCAGCATTGCAATACGCCAAACAACTGGCACGGGACCAGAAAAATCTGACACGTCCTGAGGAGCCGGAAGCACCGGAGAGGCTGAGCGATGTTGAGTGACTGTGGATGGTCAACGAAAGTACACACGCTGTGCCTCTATAACCACTGATGGCGGATGGCGAAGAAGTCGGACTGTAACACTGCTATAATGACATGTACAGATAAGTTGCCAAGCTTGGATATATGTGTGAGGGTGGGGGGTTCTTGAGCGATCACTTCCAGGCCGGCGCTCGGTCGCCCTGGCAAAAGTACTGGGTTAGTAGGCGACCAACCTGCGTTCCCCAAGGGATGATTCCCATTGGTTTGTTTTTGATGAAGATTCAAGATGGGTTCTTGCAGTTTGGGGGGGAGGGAAGGGGGAGGTTTGCACAACCTGATTGGGGGGTTGGAGCGGGAGGGGATTGGGGAGATTCAGGGTTGGGATGTTATGTTGCCCTTTGTTTGACTGTGAGTGATGTGTCGTATGAAGCAAATTCCAGCATTGAATGGTGCGTTAGACAGCATGGGCTGCTTGGCCGGCAAGGGTATTGTGCAGAATGCTGTTATGATTTGGGCAGAAGTGCGAACCGGATCTTTGCCACTCTATTTACATGTATGCAGAAATCTATGACGATGTATCAATCTGTTGAAGCACGAGTAATGTACTTATTGGTAATGTAACAATGGCACAAATCAAATGTTTAACTTGGAATGCACGAGGCATGAATGATAGACGTAAGGCCAGGCTTCTTACTTAGGAAAGCTATAGACATATGCTTCCTGCAGGAGACCCACCTGACTGCTAATGCTACTGCTGTGCTCCGACACAGTAGATGGGGTGAGGTTGTACACGCGCCTTATTCAAACTACTCCCGTGGGGTGGCGATAATGGTTAGAAGAGGCCTCAATTGGAAGACGTCCGAGGTGGTACGGGATATTGATGGCAGGTTCATACTCTTGGTGGGGACGCTTTGTGGCATGCGAATTATACTGGTAAATGTGTATGGCCCTAATGATGATAATCCTGAATTCTTCTGTGATCTCTGGCATAAGATTCGGACTCGTGGCCAGGCCGCGGTTGTGTGGGGTGGAGATTATAACGTAGTGTTGTCAGACACCCTGGATAGACAGGGGGCGGCCAGAGAGCACCACCCTAGAGCAGCTACAGCACTTGGGGATATCATAACGGATGCACAATTGGTAGACTCCTGGAGGATGCTGCACCCCAAGGCATGGGAGGGTACCTGCTTAACGCTACATAGGGCTGCATGGTCCAGATTGGACTATTGGCTACTGTCTAGGGATATCCACGCCTTAACACTAGAGGTAGCACATCTGCCACGATCGCTTTCGGATCATGCCCCAGTCTGTCTGACGCTGTCTACCCCATCACAGTACGTCCAGCCATTCAGCTGGAGGTTCCCTTCTCGGGCTCCTCGTGATCAGGTCTTCAGACAGGAGCTGAGGGAAAAGCTGGAGGAGTACTTTGAACTTAATGACAGCTCGGTGGACTCCCCAAACACACTCTGGGAGGCGTGTAAAGTGGTGACGAGAGGGTGCTGCATGTCACTGAAGACAGGGGTACTCAGATCCATAAGGGACACCCTACAAAAACTAGAAACCGACCTGGCAGCGCTTGAGGCTCTATTAACTGAGGCACCAACAGATAGAGTTCGGGCTGATTTTAGAACTAAACTCACCCAATACCAAGAGGAGGCAGATAGGGAGGTGACATTTTTGGCCAGAGATAGTCAAGCTCGAAGATATGGGGAGGGAGACCGGGCTGGGCGGACATTGGCAAACATGCTTCGATCACCGAGGGGAGCGGATTATGTTTTGGAACTTAAAGATGAGGGAGGAGACATTGTGAGGGAACCCCATGACATACTCAGGGTCATGACTGATTACTACAGAACGCTATACACATCCAGGGTGACACCGGATGACCAGGCACTTACAGACTACTTTGACACAATTGCCTTAGCGTGGTTCAACAATGGGGCCAGACAGTACATGGACCTGCCGTTCACACAAGACAACATCAGAGCAATAATAGCTAGCCTGCCCCCAGGTAAGGCGCCAGGACCAGACGGACTGATGGCGGACTTCTATAAGGAGTATGCGGACGTCCTAGTACCCAGACTTCACAGGGTCTTCGAGGAAGCGGTAGAATCGGGTATACTCCCACAATCGATGCGTGAGGCTATGATTATTACACTACTAAAACCAGATAAGGATCCCACCAATCAGGACTCATACCGTCCGCTTTCGCTCATAAATATTGATGCTAAAATCTATGCGAAATTGCTCGCGGACCGTCTTAAGTACATGCTGCCGCAAATAGCGCTCTCTGATCAATCTGGATTTGTCCTGGAGCGATCCACTACTCATAATTTGAGGGTACTGTTCGGACTTCTACACTATCTAGATCCCAAGGTGCAGGCTGCAGCCGCACCACTGGATGCGACTAAAGCATTCGATTCTCTCGAGTGGAAGTTTCTGCTCACCCTTTTTACCCGTATGGGTTTTAGTCCACTGTTCGCCAAACGCATCGGCATCTTATACAACACCCCGACCGCTAGAGTCCTGGTAAATGGTCAGACCCCGGCTCCTATCCCAATTACGAGGGGCACCAGACAAGGGTGCCCGCTGTCTCTGTTGTTGTTCGCTATTGCAACGGAACCTCTTGCGGCACGCATGCGTCAACACCATACTCAGCGAAGCATTGGCTTCACGTCGCGCGGCCTGCTCATCTCCCTTTATGCCGACGATGTAACAATATACATGACGAATCCGGCGGAGAACTTTGACCCGCTGATGAGAGAAGTGATACGATACAGTGGCCTTACCGGTATCAACATCAACTGGTCGAAATCTACCATGTTGCCGTTGACGGACGGCACAACCAAATGCCACACTGAATTTCCGATAGACTGGGTAGTAGATGAAGTCAAATACCTGGGAATTAAGGTTAGCCGCTCTATTCAATACATTTGGCTGTCAAATTTCGGTGTGGCAATGGATTGGCTTGAGGGCAAAGTCAAGAAGTGGAAGACCCTACCACTGTCACTGACGGGCCACATAGCTATTGCCAAAATGGTGGTGGTTCCCAAATTTCTTTATTTATTTATAAACATACCCCTACCCCTAACGGTGGCGTTCTTCCGCCGGCTTCGGTCTGCTATAATCGAATTGGTCTGGGCGGGTGGGCAGCCTAGAGTGTCCTGGAACCTTCTTACGCTTCCGTTCCATCAGGGAGTGCTGGCAGCGCCGGATTTTGAGCTATATGCATATAGTGCGCAGGCCCAATACCTGCACTACTGGCATCACCCAATCCCATATCAACCGCACGTGGCAATAGAGACTGACGTGGTGGCCCCCTGCCCCCTTAAGGCCGCGGCGTACAAGAAATACAAGCGGTCCCAAGAGGACATTGATACTGTGGCAGTGGTGCGCTGGGCGTGGGCGGGTATTGCAAAACGAGCGGGTGTTAGCGAAATATATGCCCCGAGCATGCCATTGGAGGGCAACCCACTGCTGGGACCGCTGACGGATGCGGCAGTAGTCCGTAGAGCCAACGAACGTGGTCTGGGGGTGGCGGGCGACTTGTACCCAGATGACGTTTTCATTGCGCTGCAAGATATGACTGAGTCCACTGACCCGACGGCCTCTGAACTGCTACTGTATTACCAATTACGGGCTGCGTGCAAACAAAGATACCCGGTCTTCCCTGGGGTCCCACCATCGCTAGCGGCCTTAGAGGACATACTCTCGAACGCCTCCTCGCACAAGTTGATAACACGAATATACAGGGCTACACAGAACGCGACTCCGGTCCCGCACGTAGACTCACAGGTGGCATGGGAGGCAGAGGCAGGTATCAGTATCACGGAAAAACAATGGACATTTTGCTGCACACAACTTGAACACCTTTTGCCCAACTATAGGTTGCGGCTCATACACTTCAACTATTTACATAGAACGTACTGCACACCTAAGCAACTGGTTAAAATGGGTCTGCAGACAGAAGCCTCTTGTTGGAGATGTGGTGAGAGGGAGGCTACATTCTTTCACCTGGCTTGGGAATGTGGTCCAATACATACATTTTGGGAGGCAATTTTCCGTAGCATAGGGCAGATAGTGGAAACACCCATGGGCCCTGACCCGCTTGTTGCGCTCTTGGGATTTGTGATGCCCATACCAAGTACATCCCGGAAGCTGGTAGCCCTTCTGTTATTACTGGCCAAGCGACAAATAGCACTGCATTGGAAGCAAAGGGCTCCACCTACAACATCAAGTTGGGTAAAATCTGCAATGTTCTGTAAAGACCAGCTGTCTGCCTATTGGGAACTGATGCCGTTACGTTCCAGGCCGGCTGACATCTGGCAACCATTGGTGGACTGGCTGGCTAGGTCGGAAGGCAGTGACAGTGACTGAGATGTGCGGGTGGGGTCAGTCTGGGGTGTCTGAGTGGGTGGACGGAGGCGCGTGCCCGGCTTTATTATACAGCAGCTGATTGCAGCTGTACCCATGGATATTCATTTGGACAACTGCTTGCTGATTTGCGACACTCACTCACGTATGTTGTTGTTAGTTGACAGGTTCTAAAAATGTGTTGATATCATGCACAAGTGTACGTCTTATAACATCTGGATGTATATTGCAATGCAATTAAGCTGCCTGCCTCCGGGTTGTTGGCTAAATAGCGGTGTACACATTGAAGATAACAATAAAGGTTTTGAAAAAATAAAAAAAATAAAAAATAAAAATAATAATAAAGTAGTACATCATTTGCTGAAAGATATGAAGAAATATAAAAAGAGATCACTATTTTATAAAAAGAAGAATCATATTGAATCCATTGTTCAAAAAGGCTTTTGTAGTAAAAAGGAAACTATTCATTTTAGTTTTAAACAGAATTCGATCACTAGATAAATCAATGCATGTAACGAAGGACAAAAGTAAGAGAAAACGATTAATTAACAGAACTAATTTTTGTGCTATTTTTGGGGGGGGAATGGAAACATAGTTCAAGTTCAGAGCCTTTATTTAATGAAGAGAGTTATTTTCAGACCAATGATTTGTTGCATGCAGTTGACACCAGTGGTCGAGCTTATGAGGTTAGAAATGGTTGTCCAGTTGACAAAGAAACAATGGTTCCCAGAAATGCAGAAGAAGTGAAAGCTGATGAAGTTCTAGGCAGACGTCCTAAAGCTCCAGTGTACACTTGGGATTGCAGTAGTATTTGTAGTGTACGACAAGAATCAATTGATCTTTTACGTAATTTCTTACGAGAATATAGTATAAAAAGTGGTAAACAAAAGATTAAGATGTTGCAAGGACTAAAACCTTGCAGAGTTAGAAAAAATACTAGTTTGCAAGGTCATTCTCTGGCTTGTCTTTCTAGAAAAGTATGTCAAAGTGTTTTTCACCATTTAAGGATGTTAGCAGTACATCATACTCAAATGTGAAAGTTAGTTAGAACATTGTATTATGCAAAAAGTCAAGCACTAATGTCAAATGAGTTGAACAATACTCTTTTGCGTGGATCAGTATCAGATGTGAAGAAGGTTTGTGATGAAATTGAGTTTTGTTACTTTGGTCCTCAACAAGAGACTGTAGAAACTGATACATTAATAGAAGAAAATGTTGAAGAGAACGTGGAACATACTACTACAAAAAATGTTGATGATCAAATTACAAAGTTTAAGGTGATTTCAGGTGAAAGGCCAAACTTTTATTGTATTTGTTGTCGGCGAACTCACTATAAAAATCAGACTAGGACTGTTGATCTGTATTTAAAAAGTGAAAGACAAAATGATGATATGTGGAAGGAATTTGCTACTTATTTGTTGGTAGAAAATTGTTTTAATTTAGGTTCTGATCAGCGTATTTGTAAATAATGTAATAACAAATTAGATGAGAATAAAATGCGCGCTAGAGCTGTCCATAATAACCTAGAGTTGGTTGATATTCCTCCTGAACTGATAGATTTAAATACCTATGAGTGTATTCTCATTCAATGTGTGCACCCGTTTCAGGCTATTGTTCGTATGGAGCCTAAACAGGTAAATTGTCTCCTTCATATTTACAAAGAGGATTAAAAGGAAGAGTTGTATATTTACCATTAGATTTAAAGAAAAATATTGAAACTCTTGGTGTAGAGAGTGTGGAAAATGAACCACTAGGTATTGTAGTTAATGGCGTTCCGACTAAGGGGCCGATTCCAATGTCGGACGGACCTGAGACTGTCTGACATTGGCTAGGAGCTGGAACCGACCGACCTGCTGTTGTCAGTTACAGCCCTGCTAGTACGATGTGACCGAACAGGGTTCGCTCGCATTCGTATACTTTGCAATGCAAGCATGCATTCCGAGCGGAATGCATGCCTGCATTGCTGAAAAGAGAGGTGCAGTTCATCCCTGCACCCTGTGGCCGGCACCCCAAGGTGCCTGCCACCGGGTGCAGGGATCAACGGAGGGGCACCATAGGTGCCCCCAGGCTGCCATCCGGCAGCCTCACACCCATGGGGGCCCTGCTGGGGGTCCCCAGAGACAGCTTCTGACTGCCTTTTCATGCCAGACACACCGGCACAAAAAGGCAGTGAAAGGCTGCCATTGTATTCCCTCGGTCGTAAAGAGGCGACCGGGGGAGTACGAAGGGATTTCTGGCCTGCGGACAGGCTCTCCGAGCATGTCGTCCGCAATCCGGAAATCCAAGTCGGATTCCTTTCCGACCGAGCCTATCAGAATGGCTCGGTCGGAAACAAATCCGGCCGGCACTGACCGATTCAGTCGGAAGGGCTCCGAACATGGGGGCAGATTTATGTTAACTGGCGCATCCCCAGGGATGCGCCAGTTAACGTGCGCCACTGCTCCGCCACCCATGGTGCGCCGCATTTATGATGCGGTGCACCATGGTGCAAGGCAGTGAGGATGCGTGACGCATCTCTCGGCGCACAGGCGGCCCATTGCAGGAGTCATGTCGCAAGTGTGACATGACTCCTGCAATGCACAGGGGTCATCTATTCAAATGTATGGTGCGTCACCCTTACGCCTGCTTCAAGCAGGCGTAAGGAATTGACGTGGAAAGTGACTGAGTGAAATCTCATAGATTTCACTCAGCCACTTTTAGGAGGCGTTCCTGCGCAGGAACGCCCCCCCCTGCGCAGGAACGCCTCCTTATGGCGCAGGGGTTTCCAACGTGACGCATCTCCTAGATGCTTCACGTTGTAAATAGGGCGCATTGTTTGCGCCGCCGTTACGTCACATTACGTGACGCAATTGCGGCGCAAGGAGGCGCAAGAGCCTCATAAATCTGCCCCATGGTTCGGAGCCCTTTCGGACAAAATCGGAATCGGCCCCAAAGAGTAAGAAAATCTGGCAGTAGTTAGTGGATGTTAGGAAAGTGCAGAAGGCAACTTTGTATTTGATAAAAAACAATAAGTACTATAAAAATGTTCATATGGGAGAAGAAGAAATACTTTTAGCAGAAGATAGTGAAACGTCAAGGGGACAAATTGAAAAAGTGGACATGTCAAGAAGTGAAGAAATCTATGAACATTACAGTGTACATCCACTTCATTCAAAAGAAGTGATGGGGATTACTATTGAGTTACTCCAAATGAAAAAAGCAAAGGGAAGTGTATGGGAAGAGAGCTTGGAAGCACGTTGTTTTCCGCGGTTGTTTCCAACAGGAAAAGGAGGACGATATGATGAACGACCTGTGCAGATTCCTGCATCTGAATATCGGACAACAAGATTATATGCATAAGATCCAAGATTTCGACAATGTAGCCCTTATATATTTCATTTTTTGTTTGTAAGTGACTTGTCTGGACTTTCATATGCAGTCAATCACATATTGAAAACAGGAGGACATTTGCAAAATGTTTCTGCGAAGGATTTTATGCATAAAGTGCACTAGAGGGATGATCACTTAGAATCTCAGCTGATTTATCTGATGGCATTTCAGCATGGAACTAATGAATATTGGTACCATAGTCATGGAGAACTGAAATGTATACTACTGAACTTAGGAACTCCTACATGGTTCCTTACACTAAGCTGTGCTGAGTACTCTAGGGATGATTTACTTTAATTTCTTCGAGAGGCAAATTCCCAAATAGAAAATATTGAATACAAGACATCTGCAGAATTGTGCTCTTTGGATCCTGTTAATGTATGCAGGTATTTTAATCATAGATTTGAAATCCTCTTCTTGGAGAAGTTGTGGATTTCTTTTGGAGTAAGGAGTATCAAGCAAGAGGTGCTCCTCATATACATATGCTATTATGGATCAAGGATGCCCCAAAATTCGGAACAGATTCAGATGATACTGTTTTGTCTTTTATTGAAGAATATGCCACATGTGCTGTATCCAAAAGCACAGAAAAAATAAACTCAAGACAACAAGTCTTACGATTCAAAAGCCATCATTGTGGAAAATACTGCTGACGAAAGTACAAGTCTAAGGAAAAGTTTCATACCAAATATTTTGGTTTTCCACATCCTGTGATATTCAAATGAAGAGTGAACAGTTTTATGTCAGCTATGCGATATACCATCACAAGAAAGTCTCCAAAAAATACCTACAATTAAGAAGAAGCGAAGAGTCAAAATACATAAATAACTACAATCCGGTTATTCTGTCCATGTGGAATGCTAACATGGATATTCAGTACGTTGTGGACAATTCCATTGCTGTTGCTCGATATGTAACGTCCTACATTACAAAATTAGAAAAGACGGAATTAAAAGAAACGTGAGAAGAGATTTCTCACGAGAAGACCCTATGGGAGACTTTGCCCGCCCGCCATCCTCCTGGGGGTTGGGACTGCCCGCCATAAGGGCGGGGGTCCCATGGGGGGTATTAGGATGCGCCCGCCACAGTGGCGGGTGCATCCTGCATTTTTAACATTGTGGCAGGCCGCCCGCCACAATACCAAAAATGCATGTATGCATTTTCATACGCAAAGCTGCAGACACCGCGCGGTGCCTGCCGCTTTTTGTATGCAAATGCTGGGGGGTACCACAGGTACCCCCGGTGTGCACCCCCCACCTCACCTTTACCCATGGGGCCCGCAGGGGGACCCCGAAGGGAAGACCGCCTGCCATAGGCATCAGATTGGGCCCATACTAATATGGCTGGAGGTGTCAAACAGACACCGCCACCATATTAAACCTTTTCCGCCCGGGGCAGAAAAGCGGAGTACGATCTTTCCGTCCGCCGCGGACTCCCCAGCCATCCTAATGTGGCGGGGGATCATTTCAATGCAGATGGTGGGCAGATTGCCCCCGCCAGGCCTGCGATGGCTACCGCCAGCTTGGCGGGGGCAATCCGCCAGCCATCCTAATGGGCCCCTAAGTGAGAAATTATACAGATTCAGTTTGAAGATGTTATCCCATCGAGAAATGTAAGCATATGAATGCTCAAATCGGTTATCATCTACAAGTCTATACTCCGAATCTAGAAGAATAGTTTGGGTGAGTCCAGGTCTTGCTGCAATGTGAAATCAGGTACTATAATCTGTTCAAGAAATTGAATATTTAGCAGAGTAATATCCAGAAAGTACAGATATTTTGAAAACAAATTTGTTGGATACATATTACCCAAACAGAAGTAACCATCTTGAGAACATATGTCTCTATGAAGTGCTGCAAAACTACACTTTTAAACTGAATACTACAGAGAACCTCAATGATGGAACATATGGAGTGATTGGTTCCGAAGGATGTTTGGTGAAAAAAACGAAAGGAAATTTTATTAATCACAGGAAGCTGAGTTGCGACACTGCTGATAAAAGGGAATCTTACTATTTAGCTCTTTTGCAACTGTTCAAACTGTGGCGTTCAGAATTAGAATTACTTGGAGAATTTCAGAGCTATGAAGATTCCTTCAATGCCTGTAAAGATACCATAGAATGCACTGTTTTTGCAAATTATGTGAAAATATTTAAAAGCGATTAAATTAATCAAGAAACTACTATTGTAGCTGAGATTGCTAGAGACAGTTCTGAAGACAGTCAAATTCTGCTTTGCTCTGCTTTGCTGAGTCAAGATCCACTAGGACATCCAATTGTTGAAAATGAGCAGCAATCGCCATGAATGAGGTGGAAACAGCAATGCATCAAGCTCAAGAAGATGTAACGGACTTAGCAAACTTGGAAGAACAACTAAATGTTGAACAGGAAGAAATATATCAGCAAGTGAGAGAACAGATTAATCATGGATTTCTTCATGAAAAGAAAGAATGCACATGCACAACATTTCAACCTATCCGAATATATGGGAGTGGACAAGCTGGAACAGGAAAAAGTTTCTTAATTAAAGTAATTACCAGTTATCTACAGAAAACGACTGAGTCACATTTATCTTGTGTTGTAACTGCTCCAACTGGATTGGCAGCACTCAACATTAAAGGAATTACATTACATTGTTTACTGATGCTACCTGTGGAGCATGAAAACAAATTGGAATATCACAAGCTATCTGGAGAAGCTTGTGAAATTTCAAGAGTGCTGAAGAATATTAAACTTCGGATTATTGATGAGGTAAGCATGGTCTCAAACTTAATGCTTGCTTTTGTGCATTTAAGAATGCAGCAAATTCTTAAAACAGAGTACGATGTCTTGTTTGGAGGAAAACATATCATAGTTTTTGGAGATCTACTGCAACTTATTCCCATAAATGGACAACCAGTATTTAAAACACTTGTGCATGAAGACACCAGAAAGTCTCTGGGTAGTGTTGGAAATGTTAACATTTGGTCATATTTTGAATGCGAGGAACTCATTACAAATATGCGACAGGCAAATGATGTTGATTATGGAACTATTCTTCAAGATATAAGAATTGGAGTACTAACAGAACATGGCAAACAAGCTTTGCAGAGTCGGTTACTTTCCAATTTGTTTCCAAAGAAAAATAATATAGTTCCTGAGAAAATATATATGAAAATTGCACAAAATAAATCTTTAATCTGCTTAATGCCAACACTGCGTGAGTGTTCTATATTCCACGAACAACTTTTGAAGCTGGAATATGAAGAAATAATAAAAATGGAAGCCATTGATAAAATACAGCATGAAGGAATCTCCATTATTTTGACATAAAAGTTGAAAACAAAATTGGATTCTTTAGAAGAATTGATATCTAAAACAGAAAAGATTCTATATGCATGTACAAACTGTCGGGAAATTGTAAGGCATACTTTGGATTTAGAAAAAGGTTTAGTTAATGGAGCAATGGGCAAAGTTGTGGATTTTGTTAATAATCCAAATAAAGATGGTATTGAATTTTTAAAAATGAAATTTGATCAGATTGAAGAAGTGAACAAAAATTGGTCGTTGTTCAGTTAATTTTTTGCTTGTTAAAGATTTATATGTCCGTTGAAAACAGTTTCCAGTTTCTCTGATATAAGCCGTGACTATTCATAAATCTCAAGGTTTAAGTGTAGACAGTGCTTTGGTGAACATTGGAAGTACTGTGTTTAAAGAGGGTATGGCATATGTTGCTTTGTCGCGAGTCAGAACTTTATCTGGTTTGTTTTTGATTGATTTTGATGACACAAAGGTTACTGCAGATGCAAACTGGGTAAAAGATTATAATAGGTTAAGAAGAGTGTATGCTCCCAATTTAGGTCAATATCCTGTATTTGAAAAGCGTGTAGTAGGTCAAAAAATAAGGTATGAGAATATCTGTAGTGAAGGTATACAGAAGGAAAAAATCAAGATAATGTTGTCATTGCAAGCAAAAAGAAAAAGGACACTGTTGAAGAGATTGTTGGTTATCAGTTTAAAAATAGTTCAGGTGTCAACTGCTATGCTAATGTATTGGTCAATGTTTTTTTTCTAGAAGGTTTGCAACAGGAAATTATGGAGAATCGGGAAAAAAGATTTTGTTCCTTGATGCATTGCATTTAATGAAAAATTGAGAACTGATAAAAGTAAAATACAAAGTGTTTGTGATGTTCGTAATCTTTTGGATGTATGTTCTGGTTCTACACAATTTACGCAAAATATCCAACAAGATGCTCAGAAATTTCTAATGTATATGCTTACCCCATTGGAAAATGAAAGCGTAGAAATTGAAAATCATTTTGGCCTTTGTTACAAATGGGAACATCATTATGAAAATTGTATGTATACATGTAGTACTAATATAGACATGAAAGATTTATATATTTGACATTACCAGACTGTAAATCAGTGTCTTTCAATAAACTAGTTAAAGCAGCAAATGAAAACATGAAAATAGTAGCCAATGCAAATCAGAAATGTTATCAACATTATTTATACAAAGATATGGACAATATATAATTTTAATGATGCAACGTTGTACAGCCGATGGAAGAAAATTGGGCACTTTAATTAAACATTTTGTAGCAAGTCAATTATCAATATCAGAAAGGACTTTTGTAGCAGTAGCAATACTTTTCCATGATGGTCCTTCCACAATATCTGGACATTACACTGCCTATCTAAAATGCAAAATAGGCTGGACACTTTGTGATGATGCTCAGTTGGTTTTTAAACAACGTTTGCCTAGGGAAATACCATATTCCTACCTAATATTTTTAACGCCAAAGTTTTAGGAACATAATTCAGCCTCTGAAGAATTTATTAATATGTATTAATACGATTACTATTGGACAATTTCAATATAAAGGATTTCAATAAAACCATTTGGCCTTGAGGAAAGGTTTGTCTTTGAATTACAGACTTTTTCTTGCACATTGCCCCAGTGTATATTTTTTTAAAACAACATTAACAGTGTTTATAAATTTAAATTATAAAATGTTCGAGGAGTAAGCATTTTATATATGTATCATTTGTATTATATGGTATATTATTAAGGATGTAGTCTTGTTTTTTTTTAAAACAATCTTATTGATTGTTTTTTTTTTGCCCCACTGTTATGTGATGAGTACGATTGAAATCACTGTTTCTAGTGAAATTCAATATATTCTGAGAACAGCAAAAAAGGCAAAGAAAATACTTTCTAAAATGTTAAAATTATGCTGCACTGTAAAAAATATATTATTATATATTATAATTGTATTTTTTCTTTTCTTTCCCAGATCCTAATTCTAAAATATAACATTTTCAGCAATTTAGAATATAAAAAAAACTGAATAAAATGTGTAGCATTTTTTATTTCTATTACCGTCAAGGTAAGTTTAACTAAGCATTAAAATGCACAATGGCCTGTGTTTGCACACAGTTGAAGAAAGGGGAGATGGACTGAGTAGATCTGCAAGAAGCTACTAACTATTAATACAGTCTTGAAAACCCCCAGTTATTACCTATGTCGTTTTGGAATCTCACTGTTATAGGATATCATGTGACTTGAAAAAAAAAGATTTTATTGGTTCGTAATATTTCCCATTGTACCCATTGAAGAAGCGCAATCATTTCATCATTCTTCTTTGAGCATCTTTGGAGAGATAAGTCTGTGCTTACCTCATGTCACTCTTATGCAATTTTTCAAACAATGAACTAGCAATATGTTCTTATTGTAATAGTTTGCTAATACCTAAAGCACTTATGGGGCAAATTTAGAAGCATCCTGTGCCAACAATATGTCACTTTTTGTAACATAGTTATAGTTCAAAACAGTCTTTCATATTTACAAAGAGAGGAAAAGGTACTGAGTGAACCTTTTCTTGTCCATATAAATATGACCTCATCATACAGACCACTTTGCGTTGAAAGGGAGTTCTATAGGTGTTGCTGTGCGAGTTTGCATGGAACACTCGTAGAACAAGACACACCTCCAGATTTATCATAAATCATAAATCTGGACATGTGTGTGAATGCTGCACCATCCTCCAATCGGTGTAGCAAGGCACAACAAGGAGAATTGTGTTCATTTCTCCTCATTTTTTCTCTCTGAATGTATGCTAAAATCCACAGCATACATTGCAGGAGAAAAATGCCTTCACAGATTGTGACACAGATATCCTTGCTCCATGGTGCAAGGATACCTGTGTCTCCACATGGCTGCAGTTTAAGCAGCAGTGCAGAGGGAAGCACATACATGCAACATATTTTTGTACATATGTTGCATCCCTGTGCTTCTGAAGTACCACAGCATGATGTAGCTAAAGGGTTTACAGTGTCATGCTGCAGCACTTCCTTATAGTTCTGCACTTATACATTCACCATACACCACAAATGCATTCTTTCAGTCAATTATGCACTATGCATACATTCATCTAAATTTTCACACACTAGCATACAAATTTAGCTCTTCTTTTAACCAGAGTAGTTAGTTCTGAAAAGAACTTTTTTTCCGTTTTTTGTAGTTTTATTTAAAAAAATTGATTTTTTTTAACGTTTTTTAGTTTTTTTTAAAAGAAAAAAAAGTCAACAGGACACACAAAAGCATGAAATTTGAGGGAAAAAAAACTAGCATCAATGGCTATCGATTGCAAACTAGGTCTACAGATTGCTCCCCATAACAAATTAAACGATTGCACCTCATGCAGTTCATTTTAACTTTCCCAAATTGGGGACGTATGTCTGGTGGCGATGTTGAAGGTGATGCCCCAGAGGTACTTGGTATTGCCGGTGGGGGATGTGCATTTTGGTGCAGTCTTCTGCATTCTTTGTGAGCATAGTTCACAGGATGCAGGGATTGGAGGTGTTTGCGCATACTAGCAGGTGCACGGGAGTATTTTTTGTTAGGATCTCCTCTGGATAGTACTGCCTGGCAAATCTTGCATGTCACCTTGTTGGCATTAACTTTCTTTTGACCCTCGGGAAAAGTACAAAATTTCCATACAATGGATGTGTATCTTTCGGGAGGGGGAGGTTATGGTAGAAATTCTTCAGCAACAGAATGATCAGAATCAGATGATTCTTTCAGTGGTGTAGCTATTTTTCTTTAAAAAAAGAAATTCAGGTCTTCAATGAACAAAAAGTGAGGTTCTTCTCCCAAGGAAGGTCTAAGAAGAGTGATAGAAATGGGTGGGGTTCGTCAATAATTAGAATTGAAAGTGAACCAATCAAATCTCTTTTTTTCTGGTCACATGGAGTCCGCGTAGGGTGCGCACACGCAGCACACACCAAGCGCAACTTCGCAAAATTACATTTAAGTAATATAGGTTTATTAAAACTAAAAGAATATTATTTTTTTGATTTGTTCATATAATTTCTTGCCTTAATATTTATATTAAATACATATATATATCTTTTTACACATAAAAAATGTTTGCGGAAGTCGCGCACCCACTGCGTTGAACACGTAGATGACATCACGTGAAAACACGTGAACGTTGTGTAGCAGAATCTGTATATGTCGCATATGCGCCTGAAGTCGCGTACGGGTCGCATAGCAATTGCGGAGGAAAATACGCACCCATTGCACACCCTAAGCGGATCCTACACAACAATCCTAAAATGGTGGCTAGATTCCGCGCAATAGTCGATTAAGGTGCACTTTGGGTGCGCGACTCCCCAAAAATGTATATATATATTTTAAAACAATAAAGAAAATATTATAAATATATTTTTAAAAATATAACAAAATTAAAATTCAATATTTTTAATTAAAAAAAAATGTACTTTAAAAATAAGATATCTAAAAATAAATAGATTAAAAAATGTATTAAAACAATATGAAAAAAATAAATATAACAATTAATACATTTATAAATTATCATTGAAAAAACCTTTGAAATTCACTGAAAAAACCATTGGTTTCAGGCCTGTTATAGTTAGGAATTAGCATTTAAAAACCTTTGAAATTCACTGAAAGAACCATAGGTTTCAGACATGTTATAGTTAGGATTTAGCATTTAAAAAACCTTAGAAATTCACTTAAAAAACCATAAGTTTCAGAGGTATTATAGTTAGCTGGACATTTCACTCGTACAAAACCATTGAAAATCCTCCGTTATAGTTAGCTGTACTCACTATAACTTGCGTGCTCACAATCCACTGCTGATGATGTCACATATTACATCATTCATGACATGGTCAGTGACATCAGTGATGACCTCTCAAATGACATCACTGATGACATCACCCACGTGACAATCTGATACATCTCATCATACACTAGTAAAACCTTTCAAAATTTATTATAAAATACGAAGTATCATATTTGAAACCATTGTCACTAATACAAGTCTAAAAACCCACTCTGTGATTACTACATCTACACACACATCTAAACACATACCTATAGATTCACTCATACATGCTAATAAGGATCAATAGAACACTATTAAATATACTTATACACCTACATCGACATTACACACCAGCACGCATCCTATTCACTAATGCAGTCATCCTACTCACTTATGCAAACAATTGATCATACTTACATTTACTAAGCTACACACTTATACAAACACCACTTTATTTATTCAAATAGATAGTAATTCATACTTAGTGTGTTATAAAATCACTATTACAAGTATACAGTTTTCCATACAGTTACTCAGACAATCACTGAGTCCAATGTATACTTATTTATATACAACAACTGTCACGTACACAGCCTTTTATATTTCTAAATTGTTGGACATGTATCATTGAGAAATATATTTACTCATCACCACACCCATAAAGAGATTCACTCACCCAAACAACTGTTTCCATATACAGTCTTAACCTCATATACCTACTAAATCAACTATTCACACATCTTTGGACAGTCACACACCTCCCACCCAACCACACACACATTCACTATCCCATACAAATACTCACTTAACTAATTAATAACTAATATAGACTTTCACATAGCTAGTAATCAACTTATGTAGTTGTTTACACAACAAGTGATAGAGTGATACAGGTATTCACACAGTTTAATCATTATCACATATATTTAGTGAGACACTTTAAATTAGTCACTTAGACAGTCAATCATAGTGCTACTAAATGCTCCATCCAGACACGTATACATCCACTCAGGCTTCAATGCAGATTCCTATATATATAATACTTATGTAAATATGGGACCAAACCACATTCACTGGATGATGTCATCAATGATGTCATTTGAGATGTCATCAATGATGTCATCAGTGATGTCACTGACCATGTCATGAATTATGTATAGGCTGTGGGGTTTTAGGTTTAAACCTTTAATAACTGATAAAACCCCACTGAAAGAAAAATAGCCCTCACCGGTGAAAACATATAAACACTGAAAAAACACCTGCACAACCACAAACTAAATGCCATTCAAAGAAAGGAAAAAGAAAGTGAAAGAGTCATTTTGTTCAATAAAATGTAACTTTGTTATACAAGCTAGCAGTAAGAAAGACTGGCTAACATTGTTCTGCTTGAGTTTTGTTCTTTAGGGATGCCACTAAAATATTGTTTCTTCTTCCTTTTACTTTTTTCAGTGTTATGGCCTTTGGTCTAAAGATGCAGGGTTTAGTTTCACATTTTAGGTTTAGTTTAATTGTTTTATAAACTGTAGAGAATCAGGACATATCAAACTCATATTTGATATTTTGGCTGCATTTGATTCTTTCACTGATTGGTAAAATGGCTATTTTCATAAAAATCTTTCCTAAAATGTGTCATCACATTTACCCACAGAGAATGGGTAAAAACCCTTAATACATCAGACCATAGTTTCTAGTGGGTCAGTATTGATAGTAGGCAAATTGCCAACACCTCAGTCTTTAAACATTAACTGCAAGGTATAGTGACAAGTATATATATCACCAAGCATCTGGGATAGTGGTGAAAACGTGACACCAGACTTTTGGAAAACATGTCACTTGTTATGCTCTGCAAAAAAGGTTCTTTCCAAGTTCAACAAAGATTGGAGTGGTATTGTTTGTATTTGTAGTGATTCAGCTCCGTATATAAAACATTTGTGTGATGACCTGTCAAAATTGATACCCGAGCTGAAGTGATTCCCTGTAGAAGATCCTTGCAATGATAAAAGCAAAACGTCCCATAAACACCGGAAAAACACTGTTTCTGTTGTTTTTAGTGCCGTGAAAATGTGTAACCACTGATAACAACTGTTTTTTAAAATATTGAAAACACTGAAAAAACCCCACCAGAATTTACCAAAAATAGAAACTGAAAACAGGACAGCCTAATTATGTAATATGTGACATCATCAGCAGTGGATTGCCGGCGCGCGAGTAATAGTGAGTACAACTCACTATATCGGAGGAAATTCAATGGTTTTGTATGAGTGAAATGTCCAGCTAACTATAACACCTTTGAAACCTGTGGTGTTTTTCACTGAATTTCTAAGGTTTTTTAAATGCTAATTCCTAACTATAACATGTCTGAAACCTATGTTTTTTTAGTGAATATATATATATATATATATATCTAACAAAAGTTCACCCTGAGGCGAGGACAAGGCTTCAGAAGGGTGGCTTTGACGCCGTGAATTAATTAAAACCAGTAGACTCGGTTCAGAGTTCATTCATTTTTCATTCCTGGTGAATTTCGAAGCCAGGGCTGCTTCTTCTTCAGAGGAAAAGTCACTGTTTCATGGAGACACTGCCCCAGGGACATAAATGCAGGCACTGAATCAATTAATCCCAGGTGGGTTTTGTATGCTTGCATTCTGGTACTTGTAGTTAATGATAACGAGCGCCAGTATTATCCAAGTGGATTCCGTTTGTGAACTGACCCATAACATTCTTTTAAAATACCCAAATAGGCCTCCGGGCCGTGAAAGCTGTCTTTTAGCATTTCTCACCCCTTCTGCGCCAAACTCCAATGTGGAAACATTTCCCGTCGGGGCCCAACGAGACCCATGGTGGCAAGTCCTCTGCGGCCAGGCTACCGCAATAAACATACAACAAAAGTTTGCCCTGAGGCGAGGACAAGCCTTCAGAAGGGTGGCTTTGATGCCCTGAATTAATTAAAACCAGTAGACTCATTTCAGAGTTCTTTCAGTTTTTCAGGGCAAACTTTTGTTGGATGTTTAATGTGGTAGCCTGGCCGCAGAGGACTTGCCACCACGGGTCTCGTTGGGACCCGTGAAATGCATTGGGCACACAAAGATCTCTACAGTCATGGCTTATCCTTTTAAGAAACTTTAAAATCCAATTTATTTGTGAACAATTAAGTAAGCTAGAACAGTTTACTGTTACAATTTTCTTCATTGCCAATTTTTTCATGGCAGATTTTCACAAAATGTAATTGTATACATTGACTGTCAGGCTCACCCCCTTTTCCCTTACCACACCCTGATCTTGAATTTACGGGGACAGGGTGGATTTTTTCCAATTACACCACTGTGTTCAGTGTGTCCCTGGTCTAATCTATACTATGTGCCATAGAGGTATAATGCAGTAGTGAGTCAGATGCGAGCAGGAAGATATCTGGTGAAAGTACTTCCATCAGGGTATGTGTACCGGTCAGTGCCAAAGGGGTCTAAGAGGCAGGTCAGTTGCGACGTGGAGAGACCACCCCTGAGTTGTGTACAATAGGCAGCATATCCAACAGGGTTTGTGCCATGGCTGAACTGATTCTGAAGAAAATTTAAAGTACTTTCCTCTAGCAACGTAAACTATTAACGACACAAATGTAAAATGAGTTAATTGAATATATTCAAAAGCATAAATGCTCTTCGTTTTATTACTACTAGTTACAAATAGTTTGCTTTCCTGCTAACCATCAAGATTCAAGTCATTGCATTTGCTAAGCTTAGTTTACGTTTAAAATGCTACTTTTACTAATAATAATAATACATTGCATTGGGGGGTTGCTAAGAGGCAGATTTACTAATCTTTGGTGCAACGCAACACAACAAAGCAAGCTAACTTGCTTAACTGCGCTGTGTCCAGTTAAGAGGCCAGGAATGAGTTAAATCAACTAAGATATAGCACATTCCTGCTCTCCCTCTGACCTGCCACGTTTATGGCTGCCAAGTTGCAATGCAGGCACCCTTACACTATGGTGCAAGGTTGCCTGCATTACAACCAGGAGGTTTTTGTGCAGGAAGGTCCAACTTCCTCCACATAAAACATCCTTTGAAGCATTTTTCTCTTACTACGTGTTGAATGCAGCGCAATTAGAAAGAGGAAAAAACTAGGAGAAATAAACATATTTCTCTTCTGTATGCCTCCCTTGGGATGGCATACCATTCTGGTGCAATCCCAGCTTTCCTACTGTTAGCAATTCTGTGAATGCGCAAAAAAAACATGGGTGGATGCGTGGGAACATCCATGCTCTACCCATGGAATGACTTCCAAGGGCAGAGTAACGCAAGGCAGCGACATGCGCTTGCTTGTGTTATCCCAGATTTACTAAGCCACACAGAGTCTCGCAAGGTGGCTTTGTGTGGCATAGTACATCTCACTTAAATGCTTTCTTTACCCTTGTGTCACATTGCGTGACGCAAGGGCAATGAAAGCCCTTGATTAATATGGCCCTAAGCACATTGCCTTGTGTATGTGGCCCGATTGTATGTAACCACATTAACGATAAAAGCTACCTGTTCCTGGGATTTCTGGGGCATATTATCAAGGGGGTTTATCTCCGCTTTTTTGGCTTTAAAAGCCAAGAAAGCGGAGATAAAATTATCTCCCTATTACCTAGCTGTCGCTAACACCAGTTAGCGACAGCTAGTAGGAGATAGCGACCATCTTGGGCCCCGCTTTGCATGTCAGTGATATTTATCACTAATGACATGCAAAGTGGGCGTGCCAAGATGTTAGCGACTGGAAACAGTCGCTAACATCGCTATCTCCTATTACCAACTTATGGAGATATTTGCGCTAAGCGCGAATATCTCCAAAAGCTAACACCTGCCCTGAGCAGTTCTTAGCCATGTTATCCAATGGGAGGTGGATAACATGGCTAAGAGCATTAGCTCGGTAATGCATGAACATCGCTGACTTTTCAGCGTTATTCATGCATTGCGGCCGATTTTTATTGCATTTGCGATAAACCTTGGTAATACCAAGGTTTATTTGCGATAAAAATCGCCGCAGCTCAACGGTAAATTTTTGTCTCTAACCAAGCAATAGCGATAATTATCGCTATTGCTTGGTAATATGCCCCTCTGTTTTTATACTATTGACTACTCATAGTTTTCGGAGGAAGCGGCCCACTGACATCCTTCCCCTCTGCCTGCTTGCAGTCTGTTGAATCCCCTTCCCTTTATCCCACAATCACCCAGGAGCATTTTCTAGCTTTCTAAAAGCGGTAACTTACCCGAAGATACAGACATGAGGCGTGTAAACAAGTGATGTGATAAGAATGTACCAAAACATGCTTCCCGCGGGGGCGAGCACATTACATAAAACACATTGAAGCTGTTTAGCCTGGCCTGCAAAGGCCGAAAGCGCATAATCATTACAGGGCAAGCTGTTTATCTTCCTTTTGATCTCCTGTGCTTGCACTACGTTATGTTAATCACATTTAGACACTACGAGAGTGAATTACTGCTTGTATGCCAGGGCCTGCTTGCTCAAAGCCTTTTTTTGTTGTTGTTGATGTTGCAAAATCCCTTGATGAATGCAGCCCTGGGGCCCTGCTTATCTCGTTCAGCTTTCATTAGGAATCTAGGAGGTAGATATACTTTCTCTTCTCCATTATACATGCCTTCACTTTATTCCCACATGGGCCATAATCACAAAATCTATCAAATCCGAGGCTGGCTGCTCATCAATCTGGATTATTTTTCATTCGTCGTCAATAGTTTTATCGCACATAGTAGAGTTTTTGAAAGCATTGTTGGATTCAGGTGGAGGAACAATATTTCCTGATTTGTTCGCATGATCAATCTTCCATCGCTGTGATTTTAATCTGTGTTTATTCCTTGTGAAGAACATCACATTTTTAACCGTGTCAAAGGTGTTTTTTACTGATTACGCTTAATAATTATAAAAATATCCCAAAAGATTAAATTGTGCAAAGTTTCCAGGGCCTTGGTCATTTTAAAGCTTCTGATAATGATCCAGATACAGAAAAATGACCAGTGATCGGGGCACCGGGCATTTCTTTCCGCTCAGGAACATTACAGCCACTACCTGGAGATGACCTGGTAATACAGGAGATGTTTTACACTTCCTGGAAATTATGCTGCTTGCACAACCCAAATTTACAGACAGAGTTACTGTGAGCTCTTGGGAACAGGTCCTGTCAGAAACCCAGTGGTGGCTGCTATGGGGCCTTGGTGGTGTGGTGGGGAGGGGCAGGCGGGAGCCATGGGTTAAAAAAAAAAAAAAGAGAAAGAAAAGGGTGCTTGCCTGGCAGCTGCCTCTCCTACGTTCTTCTTCTGTCGAGGACGCCGCAACAGGAAACATCCAGGCTCTCAGTCTCTCCCAGCCAATCATGACGTTGCTGATAGTAGCACCATTATTTGTCTGAGCACCATGGTTTGGCGAGCAGAGAGGGGGTGGAAGCCTGGGAATGCTCTCCACCGAGGCTGTAATGCAGGATGGGTGACAGCCTCAGTGGAGAACATGTGAAGTGCGTGTGACGATTTGGCCGGCACGAGACGGCTGGCCAAATCGTCATGCGCACTTAAGTGCACATACCACTCCTCCCCCTGCAGGCTGACAGCCCAGCCTCACCCCACCCCACCCCACCCCTTAAAATAACTGTGAGCCAGTACTGTAAAAATAACATGAAAACAATGTTATGTTATTATGATTATATTTTTCATGTGGGCCGCCCTGTGGAACCTCCATTGCTCAAAATAAGAGAACTATTGGAATGCTGTTTATATTCTTCCTACTGAGATCTGTTGGATGTAGGGTGTTTCTGTGAAACAGGCAGAAGGAGATTCAATGTAAGCCCTAACAAATACATATTCATCCCCAAGAAGTTCTTTTTTTTGGCTCTAGATATTAAAAGGGGCATTGTTAGGTTGTGGTCCATACCAGGCAAGGGAACCTTACGTGCAGGACCAACCTGCTGCGCAGAGTTGCACAGACTCCTGCCCTCCAGAGGAGCAGCTGCTTCATCTCAGGTGTGCTTCAAGAAGGGCTGGGGGGGCAGACAATGTGCGTCAATTCTTCTGCACGTCTAAGAGAAGTCCCCACGAACCTGCCTGTGATGGTTTGCTCTTCGTTCACTTGAGGCAAAAGGCCAGTCGGGCTTCAGGTAGTGTCAAGGGATTGTGGCAGGAGGGGAGCGTGGGGTGTCTGAAGGAGGAGAGTGAAGAAGTTGTAGCGAGGGGGAGAGACATGAGACAAGGCTGGAAAAGAGTTAAAGAAGTTAAAAATATTGAGAGTTAAGGAAGAGAGGCGAAAGATGACGAAAAATGGAAGAGGAGGAGAGAGCAGAGTGGAGGGAAGTGGGAGGAAAGGAGAGAAGAGAAAAAAGAGGCTGGGAGAACGAAGATAAGAAATTAGAAAAATCAGTGTAGATGTGCACATTTTTATCCCTTCTAACCCATTAGATTATAATGTTGCGAATGAGGAGCTATGCCCTGCCTCAGCCTTTTAATCAAAATGGTAATTTTCCTGGCACTTATAATCTCCATGAATGCCCTCCGCCATCAAGTCCTCTCCCATCCTGTGCAATCTCCATAACACCCCATGCCATTATGTACCGTATTAACAAACCCAGAGGGCCACCCAAATTTGAGTAATAACCACTAGGCAGTGGCACATCTATGTGGCCAAGGGCTAAAGAGCAAGCAAGGAAAATGATCCCCTTTACCCTTGCTTTGGAAAAGACAGCCATATTTCCGGTATAGGGGGCAATTTGCACCCAAGGGCACTAGTGCCAATGCTCCTTCTCCATGAAGGGAAACAGATAGAGCCCTAACCTTAACCTGCAACAGGTACCGTAGGCCTGACGGGCAGAGCTAATGCAAGGTGCCTGGAGGAGGCAGACGAAAAGATGAATGCAGGGACCAGTTGAGTGATACACCCAGGAGATGAATCTCAGGGGCCGGTGTTATCCACCACAATGTCCAGCTTTACAAAGAGTGACAATCCTTTAAAACAACGTGTTAGCACATCGTTTGAAAGCACTGCCACTGTCTGATAATGACTGCCACGGACACTCAAATCTGCAGCCAGACCCATAAGTTTCACCACCGCCAGAGCAAAGCTCCTGACAGCAGTAGGCCCACTAACTTATCATAGGGAAGGGGGTAGTGCATCTGCCGGATGTATGACGTTACAACGCATGCTTTTACCACGCATGCTGTTACAACGCAGTTTTTACAACGCAAACCTTTACAACGCATAGCGCTTTGTGGTGCTGGATAGTGAATAGTTTAATTTACTATTCCAACTCTCCAGTCCCCATGGACACTAGGGAAGCTGTTGGATAGTAAATTAAATCTATTCCCTATCATAGAGCTCCCCCCAGCGCAATGCGTTGTAATGGTTTTCGTTGTAAAACCTGCGTTGTAACAGCACTGCATTGTAAAAGTTTTGTTGTAAAGGATGTTCCCCGCATCTGCCTGCCCAGGCCCCCAAGAGTAACTCAGAGCTGCTGGAGGCCTTCCAGTACAGAGAGTGAATCTGGATTCATAGCTCCAGGGTGCCCAGCTCTGGCCACTGTGCTACATTCTCTTCCACTGTGTGGGGGGATTCCCTATACTACCCTGACATCTGGTGCGGTGCTGGAAGGTTCTTTCCATTTCCCTGTCAAGGCTCCTAATTGTCTGGGATTACAACAGCCAGGGCTGGTGGACGTTCAGAGTACACTGAGAGTGCCCAGGGGAGGCTACTACCACTATGGCAGTACCACAACACGTGGCAATATGCAGGGCACTGTGCTCATTTCCCAAAGAACCCCTGGGGTCTGGAGTGACAACAGTTGTCACATCAGGAAATTTCCTGACATGCCCAATCTAGCGTTGCTTGATGTGATAAACAGGAAACAATGCCTATCATGCCAGGAGGGACCTATTGGGTCTCCTGGGCGGGGCTCTGGACATATTTCCATCCCCACCCCATATGCCCTTACACTTACTTGGTCACGTATGTGGCTCCATGCCCCGGACCACCGGCGGCTGAGGTTAAACACGGATCAGTCAGACAAGATCGACCTTATCTTCTTTTTTTCTTATACAGTTAATAGTTTGATTGTCCTGTGATGTAATAAACAAATCTTTGTACTTGAATGCTTATATATTCTCCTGTGAAATTGTAGGCGACTAGTCAGTCAAATAACTTTATTCACTGAAAATGAAGTCAATTTTCATAAAGGGTTTTTGAATGCGTTAATAACGGATCAGGCTGTTTTACTGTATATTCAAATAGTGTACTTGAATGGGCTTATAGACCTGTCAGTCTTAGTGTCAACTTCCCCCAAACTTTTCACCTTCACCCCTCCTGTTTTGCTATATTCATTGTTGTTGGCCGTAGGACTCTGTGCACTTTATCACTGCTAACCAGTGCTTATGCTCAATTCCTAAAACATCATTAAATTTGCTTACACTTGATTGGCACATTTAATTTACTTAGAAGTCTCCTAGTTAAGTGGTATACCATATACCCAGGGCGGGTAAATTAAATGCTACTAGTCGGAAGATATGGCTTGTCAGTTTGGGCTGGCAGTTCCCATAGGGGACAGGGTCAAGTCTGATTTGCATATGGCTGTCTCTGAACTGGGTGGCGAAGTGAGCTAAAGAACGATGATGGATCCAACCCAGATCTGTGACTGGGGGTGAGTGTCTGAAAAGTTTCAGCACTCCGTTCATCATCTCCTTGTGATTTCTTTGTTCGCCCTAAGTTGGCAGGGTATGCCGAGATGTGGGTCCCTTGCTCACTTTGCCACTGGATTCAAGCTAGCTTGGCTGATGAGGGGTGTTACCCTGAAACCGGTTCCAGGATGCTTTTTTCCGGTCCATAGAAGATCTGGCTTGGCAGTTCGGGCTGGGCTGATCCGATGAGGGACATGGTCAAGTCTGGTTTCCATATGGCTGCGTCTGAACTGGGGTGGCGAAGCGAGCTAACGAACGATGATGGATTCAACCCAGATCTGTGACTGGGGTTGAGTGTCTGAAAAGTTTCAGTGCTCCGTCCAGCATCTCCTTGTGTTTACTAGTAGGCCTGCAGCACTTATTTTGCTTCAGTAGCACCTCAAAATATGTCTCAGGCCTGCCGCTGCAGCCTGTGAGTAGTTTTAAACTTCCAATTCAACTTGGTAAAATAAACCTTTTGTCTAGCCTGAAACTCCTTTTTTTAGTATAGATGTTAAAACAGCCCATAGGGCAGGCTTCATTGCATTAAAAAAGTTTGACATGTAAGTTTAAGCTTTGCACAAACTAACAAAATCTCTTTTCACTACTATGAGCCCTACCAATCCTATAGGATAACATTGGGTTACCTTATTGTAGTTAATAATATGATAATATTTGGTTTGGATGCAAAGTCCTTTGTCAAGTTGAGTAATACTTCATAGGTTCTGATCAGTAGTTGTGATGGCTGTGATGCGAGGTCCTGCATCAAGGTGTGGCGTTTTGTGTCGGTTCCAATGAAACTGGCAATCAGGAGCTATGAGGTTCTGTGATAAAAGGTCCTGCATCAGATTGCATCATGTTGCATTGGATGTGATGGAACCCAGAGTTAGGGAAGGAGAAGTATAATCTGATACCAGCCAATGACCCGTGGGCACCTCTTGGAGATCAAGACTCACTACAGACAGAAGACAGCTGCTGAGCTCAAGAATGTCCAGTTACAGGTCCAGGCATGTCCAGTGCAGCAGGTCAGTTGGGCAGTTGCAGTTAGGCCTCTGAAGGTTGTTTTGTCCCTGTAGCTCAGACAGGAGTTCAGCCAAGTGGCCCTTGGAGTCACTCTGGCTAACCTTTCTCAGACAGCATGGTAGTTCTTCAGCAGCAATGCAGTCCTCTGGCAGCGGAGCAGTCCTTCTTCTGTAATTTCTACAGGTCCAGGCGTGTTCTAAAGAGTGGCTGTAGGAGGCCAATATTTATAATTGGTTCCCATCTTTGTTAAATTTAAAGTTTGTAGATATATAGCGCAGCTTGTCACCTGTGAGGGTATCCAGGTGCTATCCATGGCAAGGGGAGATTAAGTGATTTGCCCAAAATCAAAGGATGTTGCGCGGATGCTGAGACTCGGACCTGGATTCCCGGCTCCAGAGGGGGCAGCTCTGGCCACTGTGCTACATTCTCTCCCCATCGTATGGGGGAATTCCCTATACTACCCTGACATCTGGTTCTGGAAGATTCTTCCCATTCCCCTGTCAAGGCTCTGAATTGTCTGGGTGGGATGAAATCAGCCAGGGCAGGACAGGTGTTACGTTTCTCTGTGTGTGCAGGATAAATATCCCTTTAAAATGCAAGTGGGGCTCCATGCAGCCCTCTCTCAAGCATACTGCCAGGATGGCTCACCCTGACCGCACCTAAGCTTCCTTTGTGTTATTGTTTGGAGCAATACACCACCCCCAACAGCAGAGCCATGCACAGTCATTTGACCCGGGACACTGAAAGAAGGCACAAATGATTAGGAGAAAAAAAAGTAAACTTTATAAAAGTGGAATTTTCAGACGTGATTTAAAATTCAACTTTATCATTAAAGAAAGTTTTGAATTACAATTCATTTGAGTGTAAACAGTATGTTTCAACCTATCCCAAACTAAAGGTATGACTTATTAAATGTAATAAGGTAACCCAGTGTTAGTCAA
This sequence comes from Lissotriton helveticus, assembly GCF_964261635.1. Lineage (NCBI taxonomy): Eukaryota > Metazoa > Chordata > Amphibia > Caudata > Salamandridae > Lissotriton > Lissotriton helveticus. The sequence continues at coordinate 877,944,912 of NC_136069.1, forward strand.
TAGGAGAGATAGTCTTTACAACAGTGAACAAAACATTAGAGGGTTTATTTACAAGCTTCTTGCGCCGCCGATGCGTCACTTTTTCCCATTTTAGTAGGGACGCACTGGCGGCACAATGGGCTTGTAAATAAGCCCCTAGGTTTTTTCCACTGCATGGGCAAGTAAACTGTAAGTACACCTGTCCAACTTTTTAAATGCAATACACCCTGCCTGAAGAGCCTTTAAAGCCTTTATTAAGGGTGAATTATATGTATTGAAATCAGAAGGTGTAGGCCTGGCAAAACATTTATTTTGCCAAGTTGGAGTGGAAGTTTAAAACTGAACGACTGTCATTAGTAGCAGGCCTAAGACATGTTTTAAAAGGCTACTTTAGTAGGTGGCACAGTGAGTGCTACTGCCCGCTACTAGTATTTAATTTACAAACTCTGAGTACATGTAGTGACATTTGCTATGGACGTACAAGCAAATTAAATGTATCAATCTGGTAGATGCATATTGTAAAAGGTTTTAACAAGAGAGCACATGCATCTAACAAATTATTTGGAGGGAAAACGTGTGCAGAGCACAAATGCCACCCACAATGGGTTCAGCAGCAGAAGCAAACAATCTGGGGCTGACCCTACAAAAAGGGCTGTGTCCAACTGTCACTTTCACTAAAGTTTCTTTGGTGAATATATATACTTTATATTGCAAAATCAGCAATAGTAACTATATGGAGATATGGTTAAATTGTTTAGGCCATTGGAAAAGCAATTAGGTAATAAGTTATAACTCCTCTACCATGGTTTAACTAACAATTCTTCTCTCCTCTAAAGAATATAGATGGGCCCTAAAGTCTTTATACGTTCTCAACAACCCTTCCCAATGTTAGCTCCAGCTCTAGGTCTCGGTAACAGGTAATGTGATAAATATGACATAACTTAGAGAAATACTTGGCCTGTACATGTTGGAAGGCACCTGCACCATCAACGTTAGTTAACATATAATGTACAAAAAGGGTGTTGGAAACTGAAGACAGGTTGTTGTGTATTTGTAAACAGCAGCAGTATCAATGTTCTGTGCAGTAAAACCAATCCAGATGAAACCCCTCATCAAGCACTGGATCAAATTTCTTTGTCACTTGTGGCTGGAAACTTGAGCCCTCATTTACGAGAGGCCTGCACCGCCAGAGCATCACTTTTTATGGTGCAGCTCTCCCATTCATATCTATGGGACAACACATGCGGACCTTGCAAGGTTTTTCATGGCCTCATAGATATGGATTAAGGGAAGGCATCGCAATGCGTTGATTTCCCTTACTCTACATCTAGGAGGAGTTCCATGGGCATTACTGTGGGCGTTCCCATTGAACACTCATGGATTTTGACACTGTCCCAGATTTACAACATCACGTAAACCTGGAGCAGTGCCAAAAACGTACATCTCCCCCGAGCAGGTATGGAACAAGGAATGAGGAAATTGTCTCTTGTGATTGTTTTTGTGCAGGAAAGTGCAAATTGTGTGCCGCCGCTGGCTGAAAGGACAAGAATGCACCTTATCTTGTAAATATGGTTCAGTCCTGCCCTTTCAAATTGGCATAGGGCAGCGCAACAAAATGAATTGCAGAGCTGCCCTACCCCAGTTCTTTGTAAATTAGGCCCTTGGTGTGATATTCCTATTAGCAAGGCATGGTCAAAGCAGGGCTTGACATGCTCACGCCCAGGACTTTTAGAACTGGTAATGAATAACATACAAGTAGGCAGGATCCCAGTGAGACCATTCAGTCTGTGGTTTCAAATGGACTGTCTTTGACTCCTGCTACAGTGAGTATTAACAACTGTTCCAACCTCTTGCTTTGAATGCAAATACATTTAGTCCCACAGCTTATAGTTCTTGGGAAAGTGTTAAATGCCAATTAGCTAGAAGCCTAGCCGTAGAGGCTTCATTACTTTCTGCACTGAACATTAAAGTTGTTAACACCATTGTCTAATCAGAAGTAGTACATTGTTTTTGCATATATGAATGCTCCAAAATGCTGAAGTCACTTGTGGTGTGGACAACCCTAAATGGCGTTGTCAGGGTGTTGTGAGGGCTCTCCCCAAAGGGAATGCAGGTGGCTTCTCTCTAAATGACATCTTCAAACCACATATTTTCTATCTAACAAACAATTATAGACACATTTTATTGAGTTTCGTATGGTATATTGCAATGTAACAAGGAAAGTAAAGAGTAAACATTGTAAAAGAAAAACTAGGGGGCAAAACAAACATTCTGTCCCTTCCCCTGCTTCCCCCACCCCCTTTCATAGTAGCATCTGAGATGATACTCGGAATATGTTGTCTCTCCAACCGTCCCCCACCTGTAATACACCCAGCCCTCCCATGTCTTTGTGTCAGGACAGCCTCTGGCCATGTACACAGGGCGGTCCATGTTCATACAGTGATCCAGCCCGCACTTCCACTTTCCAACTATTTGGGGGCCCACTTCCCTCCATTTGTGTTTGATGTCCCTTTGGACCACTGTTAGCACCAGTGAAATCAGTGAGAGCTTGTATAGTAGGGTCAGATTGAGATCACGTTGTAGGTTATCTCTAAAGTTGCCTATTCTGCCATCTGTCTAGACAGATGGCAGAATAGGCAACTCAGAGTAATACACAAACAGATAGACTCTATCTGTTTGTGTATTTCTCTGACATCTGCCTTCCTATGTTTCCATCTATTTCTCTATTCCTCTTCGTCCTGTGTTGTACATCTTGTTAATCGGCCCATCGTTCTTTCCATCTATTTGCCTGTACATCAGTCCACCTGCTGAATCTGTCGTGTACATCTTGTGACTGTCATTCGATTTCTCCATTTGGATTGCCTTCCTATTTTCCGCTTGCCCATTGTTTATCATTACATCATTTTATATTGGTCTACCCATCTATCTCTCTGCCTAACCATCCATCCTTCGAAACATCTATCCAACATGTCTGTACGTCTGCCCATTCATTTTTCCGTCAATCCATGCCTGTTGTTTGTCTACTAAATGATCTGTTTACCCATGGCTCTGTCTTTGTCTGCCTATCTGTCTACTTATCTGTCTGTTATTTTATCTGTCTGTTATTTTATCTGTCCATCTGCCTATTGTTCGATTTGTTTAATTTACACTGCATCTCTCCAGAAACCAATTCCTCTATCCAGAAATGAGTGTCATAATTTCACGCTGGGTCATAAACAGTCGTATGAGTTTTGTAATAAAAATATCACACAGTTGTAATACAATTAGGCTGCTATATACAAGCCACATGGAATTCACAATGTTTATCAAATATCCAGATTTCCGACTGCTCACAAAATACTTCAAAACACTGTTTGCACTCTTTTCAATAAAGCGAAATATAATGACAAAGAACAAGAAAACCCCAAAGGAACGAAGAACAGTTGCCCTGAGCAGACCACTAACACCAAGGCACCGAAGGCTAAATGTGTACCGATCAGTCAAATAACATGGAGCAAGCAACTCTTAGAAAATAATCCTCCAGAGCATAAAATATGACAAAATATGACTTCAGGCTTAAACAATAAAGGCCATAGAAAGGTGAAAAAGTACAGCTACTGCGGATACTTTGGAAGCAGTGGTATAATATGGCACTGTGTGACTAATGCTAGCTCTTTATCTGAACAACAAAAAACAAACATGATATTCTCCTACCTTTTAATTGCTGTTAAAGGACAAATACATCAACATAGAGGGAAGCGTACTGAATGTGACATAAATTGTACTTTCTATACATTCAAAATATCTAAAAATCTTTCGACTGCTTTGGGCATATCCCAGTTTGGAGCAGGCTAATCCCTGTGGAGAGATGTGGATCACTCCCAGACAGTGGACAAAGAGCTTGGTTGTGGGAAGAGAATTTTGCTCCCTGAGCAGGATGGTCTAGAAACTATGACTAGCCCCTATCTGAGGTTCAAATCATGCCTACCCTGTCGCAGGCTGATGTAGTGTGTAATGAAGTTAGCAGTTCAGTAGTCGGGGTGGGCGGAGCTAGGTGGGCAGAGGGGAAGAGGAGGGGACAGAATAGGAAAGGGCAGTCAGAGTAGGGACAGGGACGAGAGGAGTTGTGCAAGAATAAAGCTCCAGTAAGACCACACCAGAGTGTCTGTGTTTATTGTAGCAGGATGCTACAGCTGGCGACGAGGGTGGGATGTGCGTGAACCCCACAGACCTTCACTAGAGAGCCCTGTCCCCAGCGTGCCTCGAGGAGCCGGCAGCGCTGTCCAGAAAGACGAAATTGTGACCGGTCACGTGAGACCAGCAGCAGGTGACCCTGTCCCCCCCCCAGCAGTTGGGAAGGACTCGAGAGGGAGCCGAGGCACCAGGCGTCGCAACGCCCGAGGCAGAAGTGACCCCTCGCGCCAAAACGCGACTTGCGCAAGAGAGCGCGGTGTCCAGCCAGCGCTGCAGGAGCAGAAGCCAGGAGCCTACCCTGACTCTGCCAGACCCCAACAGAGAAGAGAAAGTGCCCTCGCGTGGAGGACGGCGCCCCACGGAGACCGCCTGCCAAGCGGTGCTGACCGAGCGCTGTTCGCGCCAAAACGGAGGAAAAGCTCACCCCCGATGCGTGAGACATCGCCTACCTGACGCGCGGTAAGCAGGGAGCTCGCCTGGATCGCGTCCGATCGCTCCGGTGCCTGAGGAGCGTCTGAAGAGGTGCGGAGGGCGAGTTGCATGAAGAGGCTGGCTGCCGGTGAGTGCCAAGTGGAGAATGAGAGCCTGAATGAAACCCTGTGAGACACGAGACTTCCCTAGCGGCGGCCATCTTTAAGTCAGGCGCCTTCTGGGACGACCTCCCTGTGCAAAATAGAGGCGGCCATTTTGAAGTCAGGCATCAGGAAAATATACATGTAATAAAGGAAAACAAGCATTGGAAGCAGCGAAAGGTAGAAGAGAGAGAAAACAAGCATTGACAGTCGCAAGAGGCAAACAAGCATTGCTAGCTGCAAGTGAAAAAAAAACTTGGAAACGCACGTCAGTTGCTGACGCAAGAGGCAGACGCAAGCGTCCGAGCTCAGTGCCACGATGTCTAACCCTCCCGCCCAGAAGGATGTCACGGGAGGCACCCACCTGCGCGCCCCAGAGCCGTTGTCAGTCACAACAGGAAGCAGCATGGGACAAAAATGGCAAGAATGGCTCGAGGACTTTGAGGACTACATTGAGGGGTCCAAAATTGAACCAGACAAGGATAAGATCATAGCCCTTCGCAATCTAGGGGGGCGTGAAATAAGCAAGATCGTACGAGAGATTCCCGCCACAGATGGTGATACATATGACAAAGTAAGAACTGTTCTGAACAATCGTTTTCTGCATAAAAGAAACGTCGACTATGAGAGACATAAATTCCACCAGCAGCGCCAGGGTAAGGAAGAACCACTGAGCTCCTTCATACATCGGCTGCGGAGACAGTCCCTACACTGTGATTTTACTAACTTCTCGCCGGATGCAGCCATCAAATCTCAAATCATCACGGGGTGCCATTCGGAGTCCCTGAGACGGCGACTGCTGCGAAAACCTCAAGAACTTGCGGAGATCGAAGAAAACTCCCGACTGTACGACCAGGCCGAGGAAAATGCGGCGGAAATTTAAACAGGGCCCAGTACCAGCCGTGAGCACGCCAACCGCATCACTGAGAGACGGCAGGGACGTCAGGATCGGCGCGACAGTGGACGGCGTCACCCGCGAGACAGATCGAGGCGCTCCAAGTACTCACCCAGGCGACGCCCGGACTACAGAAGGAAGGAATCCGACAGAAGAGACCGCCGGCCTGAACGCACGAGACGATGTTTCAGGTGCGGATACGACTATCCTCACATTGACTCCTGCCCTGCCATGGGCCAACGGTGCCGGAAATGTGGACGGTCCAACCACTTTGAGGCCATGTGTGGGGATTACCACAAAGAAAAACGCAATGATGGCGGCAGACGGGAAGGATCACAGCGGCCCTCACGTTCGGAGGCCAAACGTCATCACATCAGAGCTGTCCAGGAAGAGCCTCCTGGATCTCCCACATCCTCACATTCGAGTCGTGACTCGCGGCGCTCCCGATGGGACCGTCGTTCCCCCTCAAGAGACTCAAGATCGTCCTCCTCCAGGCACTCCTCTTACACCACCGAATATGTCAACTTTGCTGACCACGATCAGTTCAAACGTTATCCACGCCTCAACATCAAAGTGGGAAATCATGCAGCTAAGTTCATGATGGACAGCGGAGCATCGCTTAACTACATATCTGTTGCTGAACATGACCGTATGGACCCCAAACCACGTTTGCACTTCGCACCTGTCCGCGTCTACACCTGGATGGCAAAGAAACCTCTCCAATGTTTGGGCAAATTTGACACCACCCTAACATATGGCGACCTCTCCATCCCAGCAGTTATCCACGTGATCAAGGGTCCTGAAGCTGACTGTCTGTTGAGCCTCCCCACGGCGGAACGTCTTCAACTGGTACACATCCTTTTCAATGTCCATGACATCTCGGACTGCGCCGGAAAGTTCCCTTCCCTCTTCCGAGGTCTGGGGAAGCTGAAGGGCCGTCAGATCCACCTGCATATCAACGAGAAAATCAAACCAGTGGCCCAACACCCGAGAAGAGTGCCGTTCCACTTGCAATCCGCTGTCGAGCGTGAACTGCAGGAACTCTTGGACGCAGATATCATTGAGCGCACGGAGGGCCCCACCCCATGGGTGTCCCCGGTGGTGATTGTCCCCAAGAAAGGCTCACAGAACAAAGTCCGTCTCTGCGTGGACATGCGCCTGCCAAACCAAGCAATTGAGCGGGAGCGGCACCCAGGCCCGCTCCTGAGCGACATGATCACAGCCCTTAACGGGGCAACCGTGTTCTCGAAACTGGACCTGAACAAGGGCTACCATCAGCTCGAGCTTGACGACAGCTCCCGCCCCATCACGACCTTTGCCACTCACCTTGGTCTCTTCCGCTATAAACGCCTCAGCTTTGGCGTCTCTTCGGCCGCTGAGATCTTCCAGGAGGCCATACGTCTCGTCATCCACCACATCCCCAACGCGCTTAACTACAGCGACGACATCCTGGTCTACGGCTCAAACACGCAGGAGCATGACACCGCCCTTGATCGTGTCTGCCTCGCTCTGATGGAGGCTGGGTTGACTCTCAACAAAGAGAAGTGTGAGTTTCATCAGTCGACCCTGAAGTTTTTCGGACACATCTTCTCTGCGAGTGGCATGAAACCGGACCCAGACAAAATCGCCACGCTCAACAACACCAAGAGTCCGGCAGATGTCAACGACTTGCGTTCATTTCTTGGGATGGCCAGCTACTGCGCCCGCTACATTCGTGACTACGCCACTGTGAGTCACCCTCTGAGGCTCCTCACGAAAGCTGGTGCACAATTTGTGTGGACTCCGGAGTGCGAGCGTGCCTTCAAGGACATCAAACACGCTGTGGAATCAGCCAAGTGCCTCTCCTACTTCAATCCGGGGAGAAAGACAGAGATCAGTGTGGATGCAAGCCCGGTGGGTTTAGGGGCCATCCTGGCACAGTACGACCATGAGTCGGATCAGAGAAGAATCATTGCCTATGCCAGCAGGAGCTTAACAGACCCCGAGAAACGGTACTCCCAACCGGAAAAGGAGAGCCTAGCCGTCGTGTGGGCGTGCGAACATTTCCACATTTTCATTTATGGGAAACATTTCACGCTCATAACTGACCATCAAGCACTCGTCACGATCTATGGCAATCCCAAGTGCAAAATGCCTCCCAGGATTGAGAGATGGGGCTTGCGGCTGCAAGAGTACACATTCTCGATTATTCACAAACCGGGGAAGGATGAGAATCCGGCCGATTATATGTCTCGCCACCCCCGAGACTCATCAGAGACTGTGCCTTCCATTGCGGAGGAATACATTCATTTTGTGACCAACCATGCTCGTCCACCAGCCATCCCCATGCACGCCATTCTGGAAGCGACCAGCCACGACAGCACCTTACAAGCAGTGATTGAGCGCACCCGAACCAACAGGTGGAGATATCACCCGCAGGAGGAAAAGGAAAGTCCTGCTGTCAGGAAAGAACTACAAGCCTTCCGGCATGTCTCCGACGAACTATCTGTAACCAGTGACGACCTCCTTCTCAGAGATCACAGACTAGTCATACCAACGACCCTGAGGCAAGGAGTAATCGATTTGGCCCACGAAGGCCATCGAGGAGTCGTCTCCACCAAGAGAGCGCTGAGAGAACGTGTCTGGTTCCCAGCCCTCGACCAGATGGTTGAGGACACACTGAAAGACTGCCACCCATGTCAACTGACCAGCCGCAGCAACCCACCTGCACCCCTACAGATGACTCCATTGCCTAATGGAGTATGGCAAGAAGTTGCCATGGACTTTTATGGCCCCCTGCACTCTGGGAAATATGTGGTCGTCATCCTGGACGAATACTCCAGATTCCCAGTGGCCCAGTTCATATCATCCACCAGTGCCGCCTGCACCCTCAAAGTGCTCGAAGAAGTCTTCGCAACTTGGGGTGTCGTCCGGATCATCAAGACGGATAACGGGCCCCCATTTAACAGCCATGAGTTCAGCGACTTTGCAAAACACATGGACTTTCAACATCGCAAAGTCACGCCACTCTGGCCTCAGGCCAACGGCACCGTGGAAAGGTTCATGTCCACCATTAAGAGAACATTCCAGCAAGCCACGGCCGAAAAGAAAGATCTTCAGTCGGCACTAAATGAGGTCCTTAGTGCCTACAGAACCACTCCCCACTCCACAACGGGCCAATGCCCCGCGACCCTCATGCTGGGGAGGACAATGAGGAATCGAATCCCCACATGGGACGGAGCCTTGAGAAAACCTCCGTCTGACCAACAACACCGGGACATGGCCGTAACCGATCGACACCGCAAGGATAAAATGAAAGAGTATGCGGACCGCAGGCGAAGGGCCCGGTCCCCCTCCCTGGAGGAAGGCGACAGAGTTGTTGTCAAGCAAGAACAACGCCACAAGACTGATTGTCGTTTCAAAGATGAGCCCCTAACGATCACCCGGCAAAAGGGCACCATGGTGACGGCCGAATCACAGACACGAAGAGTCACTCGCAACGCCTCTCATTTCAAAAAGTGCTCTTCTGAGATCGCTGAAAATGTACCTGCAGTCCCCACACCTGAAAGCAGGGACGACCCTGGGACTGTCACACCTGACACCGAACCTTCACATGCAGAAGAACTCTCGCCTGCAGTTGTCGTGTCCGCACCGGCGAGACCCCGCCGTCACGTGCAGCCTCCCAAGAGACTGATTGCCTGAGATGGACTAATCTCTATTTCTTTCATTTGTTGTTTCATTAAGAAAGGGGGAGATGTAATGAAGTTAGCAGTTCAGTAGTCGGGGTGGGCGGAGCTAGGTGGGCAGAGGGGAAGAGGAGGGGACAGAATAGGAAAGGGCAGTCAGAGTAGGGACAGGGACGAGAGGAGTTGTGCAAGAATAAAGCTCCAGTAAGACCACACCAGAGTGTCTGTGTTTATTGTAGCAGGATGCTACATAGTGCACACATATGCCTGTTTCCCTTTTCTGACCAGAAGGAAATGTTTGCTCATATTCATGGCCTCACTTCAGGGTGGGCCCAAGGAGCACTGCTCCGGGGAAGAAAGGGTCTGCCATATTGTTTTAGGTAGAGAGGGGAATTGTGGGGTAGTTTTACAGTAAAACACACATAAAGTGCTGCAAAAGTGAGTTACGTCGCCCCATTGGTTAGGGTGGGACCATGAGTTTCCCCCACCCACAGGCTGACACAGGGCATGAATATGACACCACCAGAACTCTCTTCTGCACACCTCTGGACCTGTGGAAGACAGAGGTACTGCATATACTGGTGTGGCCTGTGAGGAAAGCCCTGAGGGCTAGACCTGCTCCCAATTGTACCCAGGGCTGAGAAATGTACTGCAACAGTCAGTTGGTTGACCTTCTGTTAAGATTCAGGGACACAAAACCTACAAGAAGCCCATTTTACTGAAGAGCCCAGCTGATCAGGTCCAACTAGACTTGCCCTGGACCTTGATGGTGGCTTCTACTGGAGTGAGTCGTGTCCTCTAAATGGGTCCTGGGGCCCTTAGATAAGTGTCAAAGTGTACTCTTCCTGCCCAATACCAAAATGTGCTATATTCAAACTTTTAAGGATTTTTACCTGGGGAACCGACAGAAGACCAGGAAAAACCTACCGAGCAGATCTGCCTGGTTTAGTCACAGCTCCCGCCATGGTCTTCTCAACGGCAGCTGATGACATTAAACCATCTCCGGCCACAGACTACAGCATCCCCTGCTGAAAGAATTTGACTTCCAACAAAGAGATGAAGGGCATGATTTATATGTCAGTCAGTCAGTCAGAATATCTTTATTCGACTTATTACAAGTCATACAAAGAAACAAAACAATAAAACCATGAAAAGGAATACATACATACATGATCCTACAATCTAAAAAACATCATTATGGATGCATATTATAAATACTATATACAAAATTAAATAGAGAATACATTTTATAATTCATATCAAAAAGAAAAACAAGCAACTTTAAAAAGTATTTAGGGCGAAATTTGGCCCCCCTTTTTTACCCTCGCAGCTGCCACTAAAAAGTTAGCTATACAGAAAGTTGTTCGGGGATTTGTCAAGAGCTGTAAATAAAGCAGTGAGGACGCACCTGAGTAAAACCCGCTTCTTTCAGAATGGGGAGCAAATATTTTTTTCTCTGCTCATGGAACAAACTACAAAACATGACAAAATGCATAGTGTCCTGCACAGAAAAATGGTCGCAGCTGCATGGGGGGGCTAAGTCTGGCTTCTGCCAAGAATTAAAAGAACCTAAATAAAAATGTAACAGGTTAAACCTGAATTTAGTTAGTAAAAACCTGTGATAAGGGACTGTGACAAAAGTGAGGTAAGGTGCGAGTGAGGGTACACTTACCAAAAGGTTGTGTGCCCTAACTGCTGGCTTCTGCATTTCACCTTCCTCGCGGGCCACATCCTTCATATCCCTAAATGACTTTTTTATAAGGCCTATGTCCAAAGCCCTGATTTTATCTGGGCTAAGGAAGAGTTCTGGTCGTCCCAGTTCAGTAAATGTTTTAATTAAATAGGCCAGCCATGGGATACTACTATATTTATCTAGTGATAAGACATCCTTCAATATTATGTGGTTCAAAGGAAGCTCTTCATTCAGCCACATTTTCAACCACAAGGTCAGGGGTGCTGCACTCAATAAATCTGACAGGTAGGGTAAACCCACCTCTCTATGAATGGAATAAGTCGGGGTAGACTGGGGAATGGAGAGAAGAGATCCTATAAATCTATTTTCTGCCCTTTGAATGGGGTCAAGATTTACGTACCCCCACAAAGGGGCTCCATATAGTGCAATAGCCACAGGCTTGCTCTTGTAGATTTTTAAAAGGGCTTCCATGGGCCTGGCTCCCAACTTGCCCGCAAAACCCAAGAGCGCTGAGGAGGATCTGATGACCGCCAACCTCTTTGCTCTTATCTGTGGCCCCCATGTTCCATTCTGGTCAAACATTACACCCAAATAGGGAAATGTGGTTACCTTGGCCACCGGGGCCCCTCTGCAAAAGAATAATTTGTGTCTTTTTTTTAAACGCTCACGCCCCATTACCATTGTATTTGATTTGGAAACATTTACCTTAAGATCCAAATTATCCATAAAGGAGCCAAAGGCGTCCAAGAGGCGCTGCAAACCAACGCCAGTGCGGGCAATCAACACGGCGTCATCCGCGTACAGGAGTGCCGGGATATGGACCTCTCCTGCACGTGGCACGTCCGCGTCCTGGTCTCGCAGGTATGCCCCCAGGCCATTGATATAGATGGTGAAGAGCGTGGGGGCTAAAATGCAGCCTTGCCGAACCCCCTTTAGAGATTTAAAAAGTGGGGTACATCTACCATTGTTTGACACTCGGACGGCTGCAAAAAGCTCCTGATGCATAGTGGCCATGAACGTAACCAAGGCTTCATCAATACCCATCTCCAAAAGAATTGACCAGAGTTTTGCCCTATTGACGAGGTCAAAGGCCGAGGAGAGGTCCATAAATGCCAGAAACACGGAACCCTCCTTGGCCACCGTGTACTTGGAGATGAGTAAATGCAGGTTAATACATTGTTCAATGGTCCCTTTTCTCTCCCTAAAACCATATTGCAAGTCAGACAGCCCACCACAACCCTCCACATTCTCCCTCAATCTAGATAAAAGGACTCTGCCCAGGATTTTTATAGTTGAGTCCAAGAGGGATATGGGCCTATAAAACGCGGGATCATCCCGCTGGCCTTTATTTTTAAAAATGGGGACGATGGTGGATATGGCCCAGGAGGCGGGAGCTGGATTACCATTAACTGCATTAAACACATTTGACATAACCTCAGCCCACAGTTTTGGGGAATACATAAAAAAGTCAGCAGGAACTCCATCGGGGCCCGGTGCCTTGTGTTTGGTAGTTGCCAGGAGAGCTATTTCCACTTCTTGGGGATTAAAGATGATGGGATGTACATCTACATTGGTTAATGGGCCCTTTTTTATACCATCATCATCACCCCCATAGACATTTTTAAAGAAAGACAACCATTTTTCATCTGTAATAACGCAATCCATGGGAGCATTGCTTTCATCGGAGAATAGGGGCTGTTTGATAATCTCCCAGAATTTCCTACTATCCTTGAGCACTGCCGCTGAAAGGAGGTTGTCCCATGTTTCGCGTTTAATCGTGTCTTTGCGGTTCTTAAGGGCTGCCCTATAGATTTTCCTTAATCTCGAGATGTCATCTTTATCCCTTGGAACAATTTTCAGGGCGGCCACCAGATCTCTGTGGGCTTTCGAGCATACAGAGTCAAACCATCGTTTATGTCCTTGTGCTCCCTGGGTTGGTTTCGCTAAAAGATCCTTAGAAACCTGGTTGCAAATTGCCTCGAAAGCTGCTACTATGTGTTCACCTTGCGTGCCCGGATTTTTACAAAGCTCCACCTGGTCTTTGATTTTAGGGAAGCATTTTTTATAAACGTTTTCCGGAATCACTTTAGCCCACTTCACTCGTCGATCTTGGTCAGTGGTCCTCAGGGGATGTGCCGGTTTTGCATTAATTGGTGGCGCCCCCATCTGGGCACCCCAGGCCACCTCGAGTAAAACTGGGTTATGGTCACTGTAGTGTGTTGCAACTGTACGATAATCCGTGATCCGATTTAGAATCCCTGATGAGACAAAAATATAATCGATCACTGTGCCATTTTGGGCGCCGGTAAAAGTTGGCAGTCTCTGGCCGCAATCAGGTTCATATAAATCATAATTAGCCAATAAATCTTCGAGCTCCTGCCCTTCTGCAGAATGTTCAAAATGAGGTCCCTGTAAGGCCACATCATCAACCACATTAGCACCTTTTCCCTTACAGGCTAAATTACATAAATGAATATTAAAATCGCCTAATAAAATAAACTCAAAAGTTAACTCGATATTCTGTACTACTATGTTTAAAAAACTGTCCAAACTGGAAATATTGCGACCGCTATAGTCACTGTTCCCTGAATTGTAAAAATTAACATATAAAGTCCTACTAGTTTTGTTAATCACCCTTTCAACCATTAGGATGTTGTCAGAGTCAGTGGTGATCTGCCTATAACTTCCTACTAGATCCAGCGCGAACAAGATCACCAATCCACCTTTAGCTCTGCCCGCCCTGCTAGCCACTGCAGGTTTAGTAAAACAAGCGAACCCATCCCACCAAAGATTGTTGGATGTATCCCATGTTTCTTGCAAAGCGATGATATGGTGCTTAGAAACAAAGCTCAGCCAGGCATGATCCTGGCGTTTTGCACTTAGGCCTGCTACATTCCAACTAATGATCTTACAGGAATCAGTGGGTAACCTTAGTTCATTTGCATCCTCTAAATCACCTAAAGCTGCTGGTTGCAATAATAGACCTTCACTGGTTTCAGCTCGGCAGAGGCTTTGTGTATCCACTCCCAACGTGCTCATATTTTCAGAAGGCACAGTCTGAGATGGAATTAATTGCTGAACAGGACTAATTAACACTTGAGGCTCTAATGCTGCGTCGGGTGCGAAATTGTTAAAATACTCAACAATAATTGAACCTCCATCTTTTAATATTGAGTTATTCAATGCCTCCCTTTCCGAATCAATTCCTGGTTCAAGTCAATCACAGGAATTTAAATCAGATAAAGGACCAAACCTGTTTCCTGTGGCAAAGCCCCACTCAAAGGGAGTAGCCGCCTGACCTTGTCGATATAGAGCTGGGTTCCACGTAGGTTGTGGGGTATTTGGACGTGTAAGATACTGATCGTTTCTAAGCCAATGTGTGGGCCTATTGCCCCAAACACTAGTTTCGCAACCCCGTAGGCCGGAACCCCAACCATTAAATCTTGGCTCATATGCGGGGGCAGGCCTATTGTTTAACTCATTCAAGTAGTTGAATCTTCCTGGCTCCCGGTGTGCTATGGGCTGAGACCAGTCATTAAAATGTCGAGATCTGGTACCCCCTCCCCAATTACTAGAAATTATGTTTCTTTTGTAAATGGGGATATTGGGTAAGGTAGGGAACTGAGTCTCATCATAGAAGAACTTAAGAGTAAGAGGAATTATAGAGCCACTACGGCGTTGGGGTGGGAAAATGTTACTCAAAATATCTGGAAGGACCTCGGCGTTAGCAAAGTTTAGGATGACACAGTCCCCTTTAAACTTTTTTGGCTTACTGCCAATCCAAGATACCCTCCTAGTCATGACAATATCCCCTGCCAATTTGTCAAGCCCTTGTTGGGCCATATACATATTATTAGTGAGCCAATGTAACGCTTTATCTTTTAGACCCTGATTGGACTCTGTTTTATCTTGTGATAGGACAGGGACATTTGCCAGTACCAGTACTACTGGAGAGGCTTCCAATATAAATTGGGCTGAAACATCCTCTTGATGTGTGACCACTATAGGGCCCGTAGTACTATTACTCGCTTCTCCAACATTTACAACAACATCCTGACCAGGAACAAGTGCTGACGGTAATACTGGCGGAAGCGACAGCCCTAGTTGGATGGGCTGTAAGTTGTTATCAATTGGGGTAACCTCCGTGTCCATAGGTGTTAAATTTGTGACGAGGGAGGATAAATTCTCTACCTCATCTACTAGTTTACTGTGTACCCCACCCAGTTTTTTGACCTCAGAAGTTAGTTTATCTAATTTCCCAATCAGGGGTTTAATTATAGTCCTGATCTTTGTGTCTATCATATCTTGAATCCTATTAAAGAGATCGTCATCGATAATGCGTTTTGACTCTATATCAGTGTCGGGGTCTACATATTTCCCCACCCGCCTAGGGGGTGGTGTGGCCGGTTTTTTCCTTCCTATTTGTTTCCCCCCCCTCTTTACTGGGAGTCTTCTACAAGCTCTGACAGCCCGTATAGCAGGCTGCAGGGATTGTGGCTCTTCGTCCGTAGTAGGTAGCAGGTTGTTCGCATCTATAAAAACGCTATCTGATAGATCTATTAAATCTGTTCTATCTGTTGGAAGGTCAGCGTCAACGGCAGCAGCAACCTCAGTACTATTGTTTTGAGGGTTAGAATCTACGAGATCTAACGGTGGATTTTGTATTAGTGAATCAGATGTAGCTGTACTTAGAATACTTGTGGAAGGGCTTTCGTTAGGCAGAATGGGTGATTGGCTTAAGCCAAGAGATTGCCTTCTCTTGTTATTGATGTTACTAACCACTTGTACAAGATATGAATCTAAAGTGTTCACCGACTCCACTGGGGCAGGAACCAATTTTTTCCCCATGATTGGAGCAGTATTTCGGAAATTTATCAAGGCTCAAATCAAATGAGAACAGTAGATGTTGGCAAAACGATGTGCCATGCAAGTCAATCAAACATCCAGAAACGAAATGGCAGGCCAATGCCTAATGATGCAATTATATACAATAGAACAAACTGGGAGCAGTACCTTATTGTCCGTATGAAAGATATCAGGGGGGTGGCCTAGCCTGGCCGGTCGAGCCGATGAGGGCCGTAGAGGGCCCGCCCTTTGCCCGGGCTTGGCCCCGGGCTGTGTCCCGCGCGCGTCCCGCGTCGCGGGACCTCCCGTCTGTTTTTAAATGCCTCCAGGCGTGTCTCGGGCGTCAGCGCCCGCAGGGGATGCCGGTAGATGTCGTTCACCTCCCTCCGCACAGCGGCCACCTGGTGTTCCTCGGCGGCGGCGGGAGGGAGGGCAGCCGGTAGGTAAAGGGTTCAGGCACCGTCCCACTGAATTCTCTGGCAGCAAGGAAAGTGCGAGCGTTTGTTGTGTGATGCACACGGGAGCCCGCTCTGCCGGACCTCCCGTCTGTTTTTAAATGCCTCCAGGCGTGTCTCGGGCGTCAGCGCCCGCAGGGGATGCCGGTAGATGTCGTTCACCTCCCTCCGCACAGCGGCCACCTGGTGTTCCTCGGCGGCGGCGGGAGGGAGGGCAGCCGGTAGGTAAAGGGTTCAGGCACCGTCCCACTGAATTCTCTGGCAGCAAGGAAAGTGCGAGCGTTTGTTGTGTGATGCACACGGGAGCCCGCTCTGCCGGACCTCCCGTCTGTTTTTAAATGCCTCCAGGCGTGTCTCGGGCGTCAGCGCCCGCAGGGGATGCCGGTAGATGTCGTTCACCTCCCTCCGCACAGCGGCCACCTGGTGTTCCTTGGCGGCGGCGGGAGGGAGGGCAGCCGGTAGGTAAAGGGTTCAGGCACCGTCCCACTGAATTCTCTGGCAGCAAGGAAAGTGCGAGCGTTTGTTGTGTGATGCACACGGGAGCCCGCTCTGCCGGACCTCCCGTCTGTTTTTAAATGCCTCCAGGCGTGTCTCGGGCGTCAGCACCCGCAGGGGATGCCGGTAGATGTCGTTCACCTCCCTCCGCACAGCGACCACCTGGTGTTCCTCGGCGGCGGCGGGAGGGAGGGCAGCCGGTAGGTAAAGGGTTCAGGCACCGTCCCACTGAATTCTCTGGCAGCAAGGAAAGTGCGAGCGTTTGTTGTGTGATGCACACGGGAGTCGGTGGAATAGGTCACTGATTCAAATGACTACAGTGTACCCTTTCCGCCAACTCGAAGGTCTGCCTGCCTCATTTAGATCTGGGTGGACTTGCAGACATTCAGTGTGTAGATGGCAGAGATCACTCCGTCTCCACTGCCTACACACACCTCCGACCACCCAAAATGGGAGGGCTGTCGAAGGTTTGGTCATGTGTTGACCGGCCCAATGTGGAGGTAAGGGGCAGTGAAAACTTTAAATAAACCCCATACCACGGAAGAATTACCATTTTCTTATTTAGAGAATATTCCCCTTTGGGATTTACTTTTTAAAAATATATATATTTTTTAAGTTTGACGAACAGCTGATGGTTTAATCCTTCAAACTTACAATACATTTCCAAGAACTACTGTGATGGCTTTTCCTGGAAATGCAAGATATGTCTGCAGGGGGCATCTCTAGATATGGTGGGCGGATAAGCCTCACTATAGCGGGAGTAAAGCATTCCGCCATGGTGACAGTAATTACTCCATCTGCCAAGATATAAATCAGTCCCATATGTCTGAAGGTTGAAATCATCACTGGACCCGACACCGAGCAACACCTGATCATTGTTGACAGATGGCTGAGTTCGAAATCTGGACATTTGCTGCTCTGAACTTTGCCCACCTTCATCAATGGCTTCACCAAAACCTCATCCTTCGCCCCAACTCCTCGTTGATGAGCTCATCATCGAATCAACCCTGCTGGCTTGCCATGCTGAGGACTCTACCTAATCAGAGAAAAGACCAAAGGTACCTCTTTTATCAGGACCAAACTGGGCCTCTTATTTGAACTTCACTCCATCATGGTAGACGTTAAACCTTACCTTAGTAATGGTCTTGTGCGACCAGCTGCTTGCGGTTGGCGCTTTGTGCTTTTTGGTTCTAAAATTCGATTAAAGCTTTAAAAAATCATATCTCTGATTCCCCTTTTTGGATTGTGGTTGTTTTGGTCTCATTTCATTCATTAAAATATTATCTACTGTTATAAGTTTGAGTGGGATTTCTATTATGTTGTTTCTTTGACTTTTTAATAGTTTTGGTACTTCTAAATGCTTCACCCATTTTCTTAAGTCTGTCTGCTCTATGTCATAACTACCAGGGGCTGACCTCAGGTATAAACCTTTACTATACCTAACAAAAATAGTGCCATTATTACTTGTGGGGGACTAACATCCTCCCCAGCTAATGATTTACTTTCTCATGCATAATGTAACCAAAACCTGTGACAGTAGACCATCTATTTTGCGTACCCCTGATGGTTGTGAAAATTATAAGAGCCTGTTATTAACTAACTTGCCAAGAACATGAGAAGTCAGAAAGATTGGCAAAGGCCCTTAGAGACCAATACTTATACCAGTGTTAGGGACACCTTTGAAAAAGGTTCACATGGATGTTGTCAGGTCTTTGGATCTAACAATAACTTGGAAGTGAGGTATCCACATAGTGTTACTCTAAGAAACATAAGTGCCCCTGAGGTAGCAAGAACTCAAATTCCCATTTCTGTGTAACTGTTCATGAAGTGTAACCTAAGAATCACTCCACCACAAACATAAGTGAAGGAGAAAGGACTAGTGTAAAAGAGACTTCTTTGTACGCAATCCTCTCATATAATCTCATAACGAAGTATTAATAATATTTGTAATACTAATTATGCACAACATTCCATATATCTCTAGATAGAGGAAGCTTGCCTATGTGTTTTACTGACAAGTAACCCAAATGTGATTAAAGATGGCTGCAAAAGCGGGAAATTGAACTGTGCATGCATCAGCTGCATTACGACTTAACGATTGGAGGGAAAATTCTGCTTCTAGTATGGCTGCTTGAGAACTCAGGTGCTAAGCATCTGCTTTGCTGAAACTAAACAAAGCTAATGCTAATGCATAAATAGGTTTTAAAAGTAAATGGGATTAGAGTAGAGATAGGTGGTGTACAGTGAAATAATTTTATTTTGAATTTAATACTTTGACTTTTGACCTCTCTATTAGTTCGATTTGGGCCTCTGAATGATGCTAAGGTCTGACTCCCACGTGGTATTGCCCGCATGCGCAAGAGGGACAACTTCGAAACAGTGAGCTCAAGTTTTGAACCTCATCCAAGGACGTCCTCCGCACATGTCCTGGGAACCAGCTGGACATCCTGAAGATTCAATGGACAACTGTAAAATGTATACAATGTTGCTGATAAAGTTTGCAAATATGGGTGGGAAATAAAGCTTGGGAGAACAAATTAATGGGTGGGACCTTAAAACAATGAACTAAGGAAAATCATTATAACTTAGCATGGTGTGATGATCATCACCTCAGCTCGTCCAATCAGAAATAGGAGTTTCATAATGTTTAAACATTTGGGGGTGGTACATGCCGTTAACAAAGTATGATTGGGGTAGTTAGTTAGATTAGTTAACGCATTTGCAGCCGGAACGCTCGGAGACCAAGATGCTGTCCGAATGCTGATCGAATCCCCAAAGAAACAGACTTAGAATTTCAAAGCAAATTAGTATTAGAAGAATATTGCAAAAGAATCGAGAAGGTAATAGAATTAGAAGAAGATTGTGGAAAAATCGAGGAGGAAGTTAGTATCAGAGAGGGGTGAGAAGCAGGCATCGAATCCAGAAGAGGTCATATATCCTGTCCTGAAGTACCTGTCACCTGAACCTTCTAAGGGGCCCATTAACTCTTGGCCAGAGGGGTCTGATTTTCGCACCATCCTATGTAAATATAATTCTGTGTATTGGGTCAATGTGCTTGATCTCTCTATCCTCTCTTTCCTGAGGTATTTGTTGTTGTGAAATCTTATTATTACATTAGATAAACTGATCTTATTTCCTCCAAAAGATGGAGTTAACACTGTAATTTTGTTTTTCTCACATGATAATATTAGATAAACATTTAAAATGTACCCGATTCTCTGCTTATTCAATGAGATAATCCGGTAATTTGCCCCAATGTAATAATCATCAAATCCTATTCAACTAAAATTGGTCCATTAGTTATAGAAAAGGCTTCGGATCAGTAATAGATTGGAAAATTGATAAGCAAATGAATTTACAATTTTAACCCTATAAAATTGATACCCAGCGGTGTTCACCGGCCTATATGAGTGAGCGTGTTTATGGGCCCAGATGAGTATATAGTGATAGATGTCCACAGGTTAGTAGCCCACTGGATCGGTTTGCTGGTAGCAGAAGAATGTTTTTTATTGATTAGTTTGGTGATTATTGGTTATCGTTCGTATATTGTTTCATGTTGTCTGGAAATTCCCGGGAAGTGTACAGCGGGTGGTGAATGGAAGCCACACTGCAGTGAGGTTACTCGTCTGTTTTAGTAATTGAGTTCTGGGAAAAAGTGAGAGTTATTGTTAGCAAGGAGTTCGTTGGTGAGACTTTGGTGTTATATCACCTAGAACGGGTAACACTAGAGGAATAGCAGGTTCTTCTGATCTTGGGTGAAGAGTAAGCTGAAGGTTTTACATGCAGTGTATGAAGAGTAAACAGAAGGTTTTACTCGTAGTAAAAGAAATCAACCATTCTTTTAGCTTTATGAAACAGACAGAGTAGCGAATGTCTTTATTTCATTATTAATTAAAATGTTAGTAAGAGGTTAAAGGAAAATAAGTTTTTGTCTTACCTTGTGAAGGGAGGATCAGCTGCCAGAGTTACGCTGAAGTCATAGTGTGCCGCACTGGGATTGATCGAAACAGCGGGAGTGTGATTTTCGGAAGGTTGTGAAGGAGGGGTCAGTAGTGAGGAGTGATACTGATGTCACAATAGAGGCAAGCTAGTATTGGCTAAGTGAATTTTGTAAATTTGAGCTTGATTGAATAAAAGAATAAAAGCTGCAACAGGATTGGAGAAACCTGAGTGTAAACAGAAAGACTAATTGGTTATCAAGATAGAAGCAGTAATAGTAATAGACAGTGGAGTTTGCATGTGGAAAAATTATCCAACATTAATAGGAATCACCCAGATGAAGATATTTAGGCTTTGCAAGACAAGAATATATAGGAGGACCTTCTTATAATATGTACGGAGAGAAAAGAAAAGTGTTACTAACGCAGAAAATAAAAACATATTTCAAGAAAGATAAACCCATCAAGACTAGAGAAGGAATTCTTATCTCACCACCAAAGACTCCTGTCTCATTTATGATGATTGACAGAGGTTATCATACCTGTGTATGGTTAGAAAATTGGGTTGAGTATACAAAAGATGGTGGAATACTAGCATTCCGAGAAATTGGTTTGTTTAATGGGAGAATTCTTCAGAACTTAAGGACAAGAATGAATGAATTAGAGCCTAGACCCAGGTTAACACAGTATGAAGCCTTGGAAGAATGGGAAATGGAGGCATTTGATCGAGAAAGATCTGGAAGTACTAGGAGTTATAGACAATTCTATCCTAAAAGAATGCTTGAATCACGTGAAGATCAGATTAAACAATGGAGACAAGCAATGGTCACAGAAGGACTGTATCCTGTAATAATATTAGAGGAACAGTCGGGAGGCAAGTGTTCAAGAAAAACTAAGCATTTAGCAATGACAGATTGTGGAGAATCAGAAGATGAGTTTATGGAAGAAATCCGAACACAGAATCCTCCACAACATCAGGAGGGACCCAGTAGAACTTCTCCAAGTGCCCCTGCTATAGAAACACCATTAGTTCCTCAAATTTTGCATGACTCATTAAATGAAAGGACACTCCAAGAAAAAAAGATAAGCAATAAACAAAAATAGAGAAGAAATAATACAGAAAAGAGAACGTAATAATTGTAGATCAAGCCAGAGAATGTGAATTAGTAATATTACTAATGGATTTGCCAATAAGAGAACAGATAAATGAAACCCCAAGAAGAGTTACACCTAGTTGTTCAAAAGAAATACGATTAGAAACCTCCACAGGAAATAAAAGTGCTGCAACAGTGCACCAGAAGAATTAGAAAGGTGGGCACAGGGAATAGACAACCCGAATCCACAGCCAAAGATTTTGGACATTTATAAATTAAAAGTAGAATTGGAAGAGATGATAGCTGGAAATGTGGGAATAGACAGGCTGAATATGTACAGTGAAGATTAATTGTTATTCATATGTAGGAGTGTAACCAGAAATGTAAAAATATTTCATGAAAAATTGACAAAGCTGGCGACTGAGATGGGAATTGAAATAGGGAGATCAAAAGTATTGCAGAAACCTTACAGAGCAGACTTTACTGATAAAGATTTGGAAAATATGAATGTGTCAGAAAGAAAATGACAGATTAAGGAATTAATGACAATATTACAGAAATGGGGAGAATTAAACAGGTGGAAAACAAGGTGGACCAAGAAAAAGGAGGAGGAAGCACAGGCAAATAGGACCGCATCCGAATATTTATTAGGAGAACCTGAAAAGACAGAAAGATTATGCCCCATGAGAGAGATACCAGAAGGGGGGATATGTACATGTTCCATGGACCCCACAAGATATTTATCATTTACTAATGATTTTCCAATATTATGAGAGAAGCCAGTTGAATGGTATAGACAGGTTGAAAGGTTTGTGAAAGTTTCTTAAGTTTTGTTGAAGAATTTGGATGGTCTGTTTGACATAGTGGTGCCTGCAGATTTATGGACTGAATGTAAAATCACAGTTGATTGGCCTAGTGATGAGTACCCAAGAGATGAGAAAACAGGAGCCCCCAGAGAAGAGGTAATGAAGAAATATCACCAGGTGATCACTTTCTAAAAAGGAAAAATTCCTCCAAGGGAAACAGATTGGATAAAAATAGACAGAACAACTCAAGAAATAAATGAGACTGTACATGCTTATTACGAATGTCTGCTACAGGTGTTCAAGCAGTATAGGGGATTTGAGAATATCGGAGAAAAAGGCATGGGACAGTTTGTGTATTGGTTTGTATCTGGACTGAGGCCTGAGATTTGTCAGATGATTCAAAACCATATGTTATATTGGCCAGGAAAGCCAATAGATGAGGTTCTAAAATATGCAAAATACCCCTAAGATGAGATTGAAAATAGACGCAAAAAGTTTGAAGAAAAAGTAATGTGGGCGCAAGTAAAATTGGCAGAACAGCAAGGGCTTCAATGAAATAATCAGAATAATGATCAATCTAGAGGATCTGGACAGAATGAAAATAGTGGGGGAAAACCAAAAGGGAAAATGAACAGAGAAGAAGCAAGGAAGAAATTTCCTTGTCATGGATGTGGAAAATTGGGGCATTGGAAAAATGAGTGTAAAATTATTCAAAATATTAATGGCCCAAATCAAAATTTAAATTCACAGAAGCAGAATGAGGTGATATTGAGTCAACCGAAACCGGTTGTTAATCAATATAGTCAGTTACCACCTGCTCCATGCCAAATTTTGTGAACAGAGCAAAGTACAGTGTGGACGCCAGATTTCCAGGAGAAAGTGGTCAGATAAATTCTGTAACTTCACAATTTCTTTTGCAGAACAGTTGTTCTTCTGAAGATGAACAATGAGGGTGCCTGAGGGGGGAGGAAGAGGAGTGCGTACTTGGCACATCCTTACCGGTAGATCAGTCAGGTCCATATATTGATGGAAAGGTAGAAGGAAAAGACATTACCTTTTTGTTGGATACTGGTGCTACCCGTTCTACTGTGAGAACAGCAGACATCCCAAATCTACCGATCTCGGGTGCAGCAATCCAAGTAGTAGGTGTTTCAAATAAACAGATTAGAACTCCAATCAAAGAACCCATGGAGGTATGCATTGGCAATTGTAGGGAAATGCACAAATTTGTAGTGACAATTCCAGCCCTGTAAACTTGTTAGGAAGAGACTTACTTTGCAAGATGAACTGTACAATTTTTTGTACACCGGATAGTTTTGCAATTCAGAACCCTGATGAAGATGGTATTTACAAAATAATGCTAGCAAAACAAGGTACAGAAGTAGATGAGATGTATTCATTGATGACAAAGGATGACTTACTTAATGAATCAAAATTTACGGTAAATCCGAAAGTATGGGATTTCACTGGGAAAGAAGTAGTGTTAATGGCAAATTTAGATCCAGTAAAAGTGACTGTGAACAATCTACCCAAACATGAGACAATATAAAATGAGCCCAGAAATGAAAGCAGGTGTCATAGCAGAAATAGAACGGATGATTCAACAAGGCATTTTAAAAGAAATAATGAGCAGTCCTTGTAATTCACCTATAATTGGCATTAAGAAACGGAAAATATCAGATAGTGCAGGATCTGCGAAAAATACATAAAATTGTGGTGCCTTGTTGTCCTATAGTGCCGAACCCAGCAGTAATTTTGTTTCAAATACCATGGAATGCAGGATGATTCACATAAATTGATTTTGTCATGCATTTTTCTCCATCATGTTACACCCAGATAGCCAATATCACTTTTTGTTCAAATTTGAAAATCTCATTTATGTGTGGAATCGGGTTCCTCAAGGGTACACAGAAAGCCCTTCAATTTGTAATCAAATTCTGAAGACATGTTTAGAAAACACTAGTAATGCCCAGAAATTCAGTTTTAGTCCAATATATTGATGACTTACTTGTTGCATCAAAGTTGAGAGATGATTATGTCCTTGAATCTATTGCTTTGCTAAACCATTTGGCAGATGGAGGACACAAGGTGTCACCAGAGAAGTTACAATTTTGTGTTACTAGAGTTAAATATTTGGGATATCAATAAGGAAGAGGAGTGAGAAGAGTGACACCTGAAAGAATAAAAATAATAAAACAGATGTAGTTACCCCAAACCCAGCGAGAAATCAGAATGTTTCTTGGTGTGGTAGGGTATTGTAGACAATGGATTGTGGGTTTTTCCTTACTGGCCAAGCCACTAATACAAATTACAAGAAAACAAGCAAAAGACCCTATAGAATGGGATGATAAAAGCATGGAGGCTTTTGTGAAATGAATAAATTGTTTGTGCGAAGCTCCTTCTCTCGGTATGCCAGACTATAAAAAAATAATTGCATTATTTTGTTGTGAACGAGAAAGTTGTGCTTTGTCAGTATTAACACGGAGACATGGTTTAATGCGACGTCCAGTGGCCTATATTTCTGCCACTTTGGACCCTGTAGCTTCAGCTTTACCTGGTTGTTTGAAAGTTGTGTCTTCTGCTTGCACAAGTCTTGAACAGTAAATCGATTGTGATGGGACACCCAATAAAAGTCTATGTCCCTCATTCAACGGAAATTCTTTTAACTAGAGCACAAACTCAGTACTTAACTCCAAGTAGAATGACCAAATATGAAAGAATTCTTTTAGGAGCAGAAAATGTAACAATAATCAGTTGTACTATCCCAAACCCAGCTACTCTATTACCTGATGTGCACGAAAAAGAAATGAGGGATGATGTTGAACATGATTGCTTAGACGTTACTGAATAATGTACCAAACCTCCCCCAGAAATACAGGAAGAGCCCCTGAAAGAATGTGAAAATTAGCTATTTGTAGATGGCTTGTGCATGAGGCATGAGGAAGGAGGATTAAGTGCTGCTTATGCTGTCTGTACATTGGCTGGAATAGTCGAAGCATCCTACTTACCAGGAGTCAAGTCTGCACAAGTAGCTGAATTATTAGCTTTAATTAAAGCATGCAAAATTGGGAAAAATTGGGGAGTAACCATTTTCACTGATAGCCAGTATGGTTACGGGGTTGTGCATGACTTTGGACAACTTTGGATGCAGAGGGATTTCATGACTTCTTCAGGAACCCCTATTAAAAATAGAAAATGTGTGAAAGAGCTTTTAGAAGCAATACAATTGCCAAAAGAAGTGGCTGTGGTCAAATATGCTGCACATCAGTCTGGAAATGACTATTGACTGCTGGTAATCAATATGCTGACCAAGTTGCCCAGTACTGTGCTAAAACAAAAATGGAAGTAAACCAGAAAATTTAAACAACTGGAATCAGATGCCAACTAATGCTTATCTCAGCATTAGAAACATGGGATGAAGTAAGGCGTTTACAGGATGAGGTGGAAGTAAGTGAAAAGGAAGGTTGGATAAAAGCAGGATGTCAAAGGAGAGCAGAAAATGGTGTCTGGATTTATCCAGATGGTAGACCAGTCATGCCCGACCGTTTTCACTCACAATTCACCAGAATGTACCATGGAGATACACACATAGGTAGAGATGCCATGATCAAACTCTTTAGACAAGATTGGTACAATGCGAGGTTTAGGACTGTCACAGAGAGCCTTTGCCAGAGATGCTTAATTTGTCAACAGAATAACCCAGGTAGGAAGACAGTGGTCGGTTGGGGGAGAATTGGAAAGGTAGAAGGACCATTTGTGAGGCTAATGGTTGATTTCATTCAGTTACCACAATGTAAAGGATTGAAGTACATCCTTGTCTTAGTATGTTTGTTCTCACAATGGGGGAGGCATATCCTACCAGAAGAAATGACAGTATAACAGTTGCCAAATTATTGTTGAGGAAACTGATACCTCGTTTTGGTTTTCCAGTCGCTGTGGAATCAGATTGAGGATCTCACTTTAATAATGAAATAATTCGGTTGATGTGTGAAGCATTTAAAATTGAACAAAAATTGCCATGTGCCTACCGTCCAGAGGGTGGTAGAACAATTGAACGGCACAATAAGATCAACATTGGTAAAGGTATGTGCATCTACATTACTGTGTTGGCCAGATGCATTGCCTCTTGTTCTGATGGGACTCAGAAACAATCCTGACAGAAATACAGGGTTGAGTCCCCATGAAGTACTCCTGGGAAGAACAATGAGACTAGCCTTTATACCAAGACACAGACTATTAAGTATTACTGATGATCTGGTGTTAGACCATTGTAATAGATTGGCTTACCTAGTGCGTTCTGTCTCTCACCAGGTTGGAGAAGACACAGTTGCCAGGCAGCCGGATCAAGCACATGATCTAAATCCTGGAGGCTCGGTGGTGGTGAAGAATCACGCCTGAGAGACGTGTCTAGCACCCAAGTGGAGTACTCCAAAACAGGTCATACTGGATACAACAACACCAGTGAAATGTGCAGGTTTGCCTAACTGGATACATGCTAGTTATACCAAGAGAGTACCAGCTCCTGATGAGGACAATTCTCAACCAGTACCTGAAGTTGAGGATGCCGAAGGTTGTGCAGCTGAAGAGTCTAGAATAGCAAAGTCTGAAGTAGCTGATCAAGAACAACCAAGCCCTAGTCAGGAGGATTGGATACCAGTGGTTGACATACCTGATGTAAACTTAAGCACAAGAAGCAGAACAAAATCAGAAAGCAAGAAAGTAGAGAGGACAAGACAGGTATAGAAAAGCAAGCTAAAGAAACTGAATTTGAGATTGTTAGAGACCCTGAGCAGGAACAGATTCGGAAGGAAAAATATACCCAGACAGAGATGAACCAAAATATTCACAGATCTGAGGAGGGACAGATAGGCTTAGAAGAACACGTTCAGGCTGCAAATCAGTCAAGTGCAATAAGACCTGGGCAGGACCAGTTAGAAAAAAAGAAAAAGTTCAGGAGGAGAAGAGCAAACTAGAGTAAAACCTGAACAGGACCAGGTAGAAGAAGCAGAACGTGTTCAGGCAAATGATGTCACAATAAGAAGCCCTGAACTAGGTCAATTAGAGAGGGATTCGGAAGACAAAGAAAATAAAATTGTACCACAACATAATGTCAATAAAAGAACACTCGAGAGTGATGAGGAAAGTGAGAGTGCAGTGCAAACCAAAATGGTTAGAAAATGTGATCAATGGCCTAGAGATGTTAAAAGATTGAATTATCACCTGAAGACAATAAATGAAGAACCTGACCAAGTTAATGAAGTTACTAATTAATCAGGACAGACAAACGAGAACATCAGGCGAAGGAGTCAAAGATTAAAAATAATGAATAATAAATTCAAAGGCCTTATATAGACCTATGTGATTCTTGAGGAACTTAAGAACTTAGATTTAAATGAAGAAAGTGACGAAAAAATAATTGCTGATCAGATTGATGAGGGAGAAGTGAGACCCCCTTGAAATAATACAAGAAATTCAAAAAATTACCAAAATAAAGTAAAGAAAGAAGAAAAATCTTTTTAAAATGGCTAAGGATGCTTTTGAAGCATTACCAACCACAGGGGCAGTCCAACAAACCTGAACCAGGGACAGTCAGTATATACACCTAACAAATGGTTCAAGAGGCAAATTGCTTTATGTATACAGTATAGCACATAAATCCCAATCTCAAACCAAACAACTGTGCAAGAATAAAGAAGAGAAAAGTAAATGGAAGAAGAAGCCCCTAGTACAGAAAAAATAAATGTATATATAATTTTTGTATTTATTACATATATTAAAAACAGTTAAGACAATTACTGTTAAGACAATTACGCTCAAGACAAAAGTGCTGGTATACAAACAATACATATCACAGACCAGACAGGTGGCAAACGAAGAAATACATGTTACAATAAAGGAACAACATATACAAAGATAATGAATGTGTCCTCCTATCATTTTTGGCCACATAAGCGTCTATGGCATTTCGACCACTGTACAATTACACGGTCATCATCAGGACTCTAATTTCTCTTTAGCGTCACAAGCAGTTCTGTTTAAAAACACTCTAACCGTTTTTCATTTGGGTTGGTCCACGAGAAATTTAAGGATTAAAACAGTGGCGAGTGTTACTTCAACTCGTCTCAATATAGTGTTTGGAATTAAATACATCTATCCATTACATCAGGGGATAGATTTGTTAGTACGGTGAACAAATCACCAAGATACTTCCGCCCGGCAGTCGGCGTGCCTTTATGTCGTGCCGCTGCAAAAGTCCGAGAAGTGACTTCTGTAACATGTATTTCTTCGTTTGCCACCTGTCTGGTCTGTGATATGTATTGTTTGTATACCAGCACTTTTGTCTTGAGCGTAATTGTCTTAACCGTAATTGTCTTAACTGTTTTTATTATATGTAATAAACAATCATTTTTTTGATATATCATTTTTTTCTGTACTAGGGGCTTCTTATTCCATCAACTTTTCTCTTCTTTATTCTTGCAAAATTGTTTGGTTTGAGATTGGGATTTATGTGTTATACTGTATACTTGAAGCAATTTGCCTCTTAATCCATTTGTTAGGTGTATATATCATGCTTGTGAAGATCACCTTGTTCATTATATTGAGTTGTCTGAGGCTCTTGCGTAGGATTATGTTTGTATTAGTGCTCGTTAACCTTCTTAACCTCTTGGTGAGGTGCTTGTATATCCAACTGGCTACCTCATGAATAAACTCCAACTGATTCAAAATACGGTGGCCAGACTCCTATTCAACATCGCCAAACGATCCAGTGCGAGGCTACTGCTACGTGACCTTCATTGGCTACCAGTGGCCCAGCGGGTCCAATTTAAGATCTTGACCATGGCTCACAAAGCCCTGCATGACTCGGGACCTCTGTACATTAGGAAGCGCGTGGCCTTTTACAAGCCGGGCCGCTCACTCCGCTCCTCCTCTCGTCGCCTACTGGCCATCCCGCGATTTTGTTGCTCCAGGATGGGCGGCCAATCGTGGTCAGTAAAAGTGGCCATTCTATGGAAAAAGCTTCTGGACCTGCTGCGACATACACAGGACCTCCGTATCTTCAAGAAACTTCTTAAAACTCATCTTTTCAACCCTCTTAGTTAATTTCATCGGTGCCCTTTCTGCCTATGTCCATCCGCGCCAGGATACTCCTGAGTAGTTGCGCGCATTACAAATCATATATAACATAACATAACAATTGTTTCTGGCTTTGTAATAAATCCTTAAACTTAATACTGTAGTCAGTAGTTTCTTGAAGTAGGTTGATTTGGTCAATGTTAAATTATCTTTGGAAAGAGTTTCTCCCCTTTGCACTTCTTAGCAGACAGAAAGGTCCGGAGAAGAGGATTCGAGAATTGGTAAGATAAGGTCAAAAATTCAGATAAGAATCCAGGGTCATCAGTAAGATGAGCAGGAGTCATTTTTTCTTGAATCCTAAGTCTATTGCAGATATGAATTAAAGGGAACTGAAAATATACTCCCTTGATCTGGTTAGAAGGGAAAGAGAAAACAATGGATTTAAAAAAAGTCAGCATATCAGACCATGCCCTGCTACTCACCCAGCCAAGTATCGAACCCGATATTACAATGTTTACCCATTCAGATCACAGATTTTTATTAATAAGGTTGCATCTGAATATTGTACACTGTCTGCCTTGCCCATGTAATAATTTCTCGTAACAAAGCACTTTACATTTATATTTCTTCTGTAGCTTTTATACGATACCTAGAAGAAACCTGATCATTCCTTAGAGGACCTGGCCTGGCAGTTCGGGCTGGGTCAAGAATGATTTGCATATGTAAATGTAAATGTAGTATACTTGTAAAGCGCACAGCTGCCCCAGCAACGGGGCGTCCGGCGCTGTATAACTCTGGGGAACCCGTCCTGGCTTTCCCTGTGGGATGGTCCCTTGCTGGGAGTCCCCAAGGTGGAGCCAGGCATCCCCGGAATTGGTGGGGCCGTTGTGGAGATTAGGCAAGCTAATGCCCAGAGTTGCCGAGTGGAACCCCTGATTAGAGTAAGCACCGAAGCGAGAATTATCGAGTCCGCTGACCTAGGTCCACGACCCTGCCGCGTCGGGAATTGAACCCTGGTCCCAGGCTGACTTCTGCTCTCAGGCCTGCCGCCTCTAACCAGTGAGCCACACTACTCCACTATGGCAGGGTCCAAACTGGAATGGCATGGTGAACATAAAAACGATGGATTTAGGCCCAGATGTCTGTACAGGGGTGAATGTATGACATTGTTATGCATTCTGTCCATCAATTGTTCTTTTTGCATTTGTCACCCAGAGTGTGACGGGTATGCCCACATGTGAGTCCCGTGATCTCCATGCCACTGGAGTCAAGCTATCCTGGCTGATGAGGGCTGCAAGCCCAAAAACAGTCCTATGATGCTTGCTTCCAGTCCAGGTAGGACCTGGCCCGGCAGTTCGGGCTGGACTGATCCCATTGGGCACAAGGTCAAGACTGATTTGCATATGGCTGGGTCCCAACTGGAATTGCATGGTGAGCAAAAAAAAGATGGATTTAGGCCCAGATCTCTGTACTGGTGTGAATGTATGACATTGTTCTGCATTCTGTCCATCAATTTTTCTTTCTTCATTCCTGTAGTTAAACATTACATTTTGTGCAATGCAGACCAGCATTGGTATACCTTCAGCAATTACATTCAGAAGTTATTTGTCACTCCGTAACCAACCTTCTTGTCCAGGGTGGAGGTATTAACAAATGCTGGGGGATAGGTCATTATTCTTTTTATTCTGAGTATTTAAATTATGTATGTTTAGGAAAATGTAGTAAATACATTTTGGACATTTATATATATTGAATTGTGGGTGGTGGGGCCGCCAACATGGCGGCCCCACCAGCAGCACACCCAACAGTAGGCCCTACCCTCCAAGATATACTGCATGCTATTACTGCAACCTGGTAAGCTTTAGAGCACAAAATCAACACTATTGGCATGGACCTCAGTCTGCTGAAAGATGATCATAAGAAGCTGGTAGAGAAGGTTGCTCATAACAAACGCCTGCTAGCTGAAACATCTATGGCACTATGGCAGTGATGCAGCAATGCCTACACGACCTAGACTCCAAGGTGAGAATACTAGAAAATAGAGCAGAGGATGCTGAAATTCGCTTATGTCGCAATAATGTTTGCATCATGGGCATGCCAGAGAAAATTGAGGGGCCAAACACAGTGCAATATATTGAGTAGTGGCTATGAACTAGCATTGCCCCTGTGTCTCAGTTTTTGGCCCTTGAAAGAGCACACCGTGTACCGGCCAATCCTCCTCCGCCACGAGTCCCTCCTCAACCAATATTAGCACGCCTCCTCCACTATAAGGACCAAGACTTCATCTTAGACCAAACGCACTAGAGATGTGAACTGAAGGTCAATAATACGACAGTCCACATCTTTCTGGACTTTCTGGCAGAGGGCATCCTAACAAGACATCAAGAAAGCTCACAGACAAATGAACATTCAATATGCTATGATCTTCCCAGAAAAATTAAGGGTAGTGGCCCCAGACAGAGCACTGTTTTTCCAAGCCCCGCAGGAAGCATGGGATTGGTTAGAACCCCAAAACGGAATGATACCTACTGCAGAGGGGAGGAGACAGAAACAATAGAACAAGCCTTTTAGAAGACTGCGGCCTTGACGGAGCTCAGCCGTATCCTCCCAGGATGAAGCCCAGCTGGGACGCCGAAGAGTACGGGAAGCTGTAACTCGCCTGAACGTGAGCTAGACATACCAGGAGACGATGGACCAGGAGTCCCCCCTCTGGACTCTGAGTCAGACGAAGACTCAAACACTTCTGAGAACACTAGCCTGGACTTACCCACAGTCACCTGGCACGGCAGATGAGATTATATGAAGCCTTAGACACTCCCCATTGGCCGCATATGAACTGAGACCCTGTGCATCGCTGCCCAACCAAGTTACAGATTTCTGAAAGCACCCTGGACAGAGATCATGAGCAGTGTGCCATGCCACAGGTAAGCATGCCATATGAGGGCCTGGCCGCCTGAGATCCTCACAGGGTCCCTCCCCCTCAAGCTACAGAACATTGTTAACATTTTTTACGAACTTGGTGGAACACTGTCATGGTTTGGACGAATAGCATGTTGCTACTTGTCCTGGGGAGTGTGAGTTGGGGTAGTTGGATGTTACTTTTAAGGGTGGGGATTAGCAAGTCATACCAGTGGATCACACAAACTGTGTTGAGGCATGCTGTAGAAGAACGGTGGAAGCGCAGGATGGGTAAAAAGAGACATTGTTCCCTTAATAAAGCATGTAAATGGCTAACAACCCGATATACAAGTGTTTGACGTGGAATGTCAGAGGTATGCATATAACGACTAAACGATACAAGGTATTTTCTTACCTGCACAGTAGAGGGGTACATATAGCACTCCTGCAGGAGATGCACTTCACCCAAACAGAGGGTCAAGAACTAAAGAAGCGTTGTAGGGGACAGGGATACTTTACCACATACTCCGCCGATGCCAGAGGAGTACTTATATGGATACAAGCGGGAGTCCCGTTCCAACTAACAGATACTATAATTGACATGGAGGGTATAAACTAGCCAAAAAGTGCTGTCTTGAGGGAAACGATCTAACATTGGTCAGCCTATATGCCCCCAACACTGAACAGGGGGTCTTCTTTGCGACTCTATCACGATAACTATCCCCATGGCTCATTACATTGACACTGATTTGGAGGGGACTTTAATCTGATCCAATAACCAGCTGGACCGGTCACACCCCCCTCTACAAGACTCCTAAATGACCTGCACGGCTAAAATGTTCTCAGACTGGCAACAGCAATGGAGCCTGATAGACTCCTGGTGACGCCAAAACCCATATGATCGAGACTGCACCTTCTTTTCTGGCCTACAGGAGGTCCATGTGCACATAGATTTGTACCTTTCTCACTCTGACATACACTGCCTTATTGGGGCGATTGAATACTTACGCCGTACCATATCAGATCACAACCCTGTGCTACTACACTTGAGGTGGACACACCCTAGGCCCTCCATATCCACATGGAAACTAAAGCCAGAAGTGTTGGAGGACCAGGTCTTTCAGGAAACTATTAGAACTAAGATCACCCAATATTTTACTGAAAACACAGGGATAGCATCTTCTCCCAAAATAGAGTGACACATGGGCACTGTATTGCTGAATCAAAAGGGATTTGACAGACCTTATTGACAGAGGTTGAGAGGGCAGAGGACTGCCTGAGAGACATTGAGCGTAGGCCACCGTGATGCCCAGAGCTCTAGCCGGATATCTTAATGACTAGGAAGGAAGTAGCAACACAGGTAGAGAGACTGAGATGCTTTGACTATAAGAAGTTTATAGACAAAACCCACGCTGAAGTAGATAAATGAGGCTCTCTGTTGCATGGCTGGTTAATTCCAACAAATAGGGCGCGCCCATCCTAGAATTAAAGACTGAGGGGTGGCAGAATACACACACCAGAATAAATTAATGATGCATTTATAGATTACTACTCCGCCCTCCATACCAGCTCGACCGCACATGAATTACCATGAACACAAACATTTTTGGCCGAACGCCAGATCCCGCAGTTCACGGAGGACGAAGTAAAGGCCTTGGGGGAAACATAACTACCCATGAGATCACCGCTGCTATTAAACATATGGCACACAATAAAACCCCCAGTACAGACAGTCTCCCTGTGGAGTTTTACACCACATACTCAGCAGAACTAACTCCCTGCCTCCTAGCGCTCTATGATGCGGCTGTTGAGACATGCTCCCTGCCAGACAATACGAGAGAAGCCGTTATAGTACCCATCTTAAAGTCAAATAGAGCCCCTCAGGATAAGATGGGCTACAGATCGCTCTCGATGCTCAATATAGACTACAATATTTTAAGCAGGATCCTCGCCACCCACCTCATGCCTCTCATGACTACTCTGGTGCAAAAGGCCCAAGCTGAGTTTATCCTGACATGCAGTACAGCAGGAAACATTAGGTGCTTACTAGCCATCCAAGAGGCAAATGAGGAAGACCAGGAACATGCCACAAATTTGCCATAGACATAGAGAAGCCTTTTGACAGCTTGGAGTGGCCCTATCTATATGAGGTACTGCGAAGTATGGGACAAAGGGAGGGATTCATTAGATGGACCAGACTCTTATACATTAGGCCTATCGTCAGAGTACGTGCAGTAAGGACAGTGTCGCGGAGTTGGCGGATGGCACGCGGCATTAGGCAAGGATGCGCACTTTCCCCCTATTATTTGCCCTAGCTATTGAGCCCCTTGCCATAGCAGCTAGAACGGGGCGCTCATATGACGGTCTGAAACTCAAACAGGATTATCATCATATAGCACTATATGCTGATGACCTGTTACTTTTTTTAAGGGTCGGAGAGGAAAACTTGACGGGAGCATGTGACCTCCTGGAGAGGTTTGACTCCATATCTGGACTTAAGGTGAGCTCGCCAAAATCCCTGCTATTCCAGGTGACACCGACGGGTTAACCCCCAATGTACCTGGCACGGCTTCAATGGGAACCCAGATGCTTACCATATCTGGGGGTCTACATTTACCATGACTGGTCAGCCCTCTATGAGGGCAATATAGAAAGGGCATGTGTACGGCTATGGACTTTTGGAGGAACTTACCGCTCTCAGTAGCTGGTAGAGTTGCACTCCTTAAAATGGTAGCACTTCCCCGCCTACTATATTACTTTAATACACTACCGTTGAGGTTGCCTGCAGCATTCTTTAGGGTCCTTGATTCCAAGATTCGGACCTTTATTTGGGGCACTGGCCACCAACGAATTGCACTTGCGCTAATGCAGAGGCCCGTGGCCGAAGGCGGACTGGTGACCCTGAACTTTAAAACCTACTACATTGCAGCTCAGCTGCAGTGGCTAGTGTGCAATATCGCAACAGAGCGGAGACAGGGAGGCGCTCCTAGACAGACAAGGGCATTGCTGACTGATTTACTGCGGGTATTTCTCAGGGTGAACAGACCAACAGTAGGAGAACCTCAAGAGCTTAAAGTGCAAACCAAATGCTTGAGCCGAGGGCTGCAGATCCCATACTCACCAGACATCCCCCTAGATATGCTAATCTTTACAAAAAAAAAGTCACAAGAATATTGCCTATTAATTACTAAAGGTACCCCAAGTTGACTAAATTCATGGTGTGCATTTTTTATTTCTGCAGTGCCCGGGCGTACAACTGAATAGATCTATGTCTCTATGATAGTGCTCATAGCTTTCTAGTAGCACATTGCACAGTCTCTGATTTATTTAGCCATAAGAACAGTACAAGTAAATTGAGAATCAAACAGCTTCAATGTCTTAATATGATATGTGCATATTGTGGTAAATGTGTGGCTGGTGCAACACCAGATTACATTTTTACAAGATATTTTATTACATCTATTAACCCCATGCGCGCTACGCGTTTTCCCGCTGTGCGCTGACTTTTTTAAAATCCCGCGGTTCATGACGAGCTGAGCTCGTCATGAGCATACGACAGGCGTAACTCATGACGAGCTGAGCTCGTCATGAGCGTCGAAGGGGTTAAAAGTCTTTACGAGTGTTTTTCAATAGAGATAAATAGATATGTAATATCTCTGTTGACCACAAATGCTGGAAACATGCCACTTTTGATTATTGGGGAGCGGAATGCAAATTGCAGAGAGCAAATTTTGCAGCCTCTAATTACCAAAACTTTTGGGTGCAGTAATTAGTATGTGCAATTTCACCCAATTCCTAGTTGGCCACCTCCCCTGTCCCAGAATGTAGAATTCAGCAAATTTACACGCAATTTCACGCTGTCCAGAGCTGTGTATGTCAGAATTAAGTCAACAATAACATTTTTCATCAGAGCTCAATCCAAAAAATGTCCCCTGGAGGTATTCAATTAGTACCTTATTAAGGAGCATATTATCAACGTCCAGCGATAATTATTGCTGGCCGCTCTTAGCGTGAGAATTGTTATCCCCGGCTATCGCTGGAAAGTATCTCCATGCTAGCGCTGCATTAACAACATATAGCGCAATGGAGATAATTATTCCAGTGATAGCGATGTTTTCCATGGAACATCGCAGGTTTTCCAGTGATGTTCCATGGAAAACGGCGATAACCTTGCTGATACGACCCTGTGGTCGTATCAGCATAATCCACCTACAATGTAAGGTATAGGTAAGTCAGCATTTTTGCAGACGTTAGTTTTTGGCGAGAACCGCGGTTTTCGCCAAAAAGTAACATCTGCAAAAATGCCTGTGCCTCCTTGTAAATATTGCGATGTGCACATCAGCGATAATTTACAAGGAGCACTGCCCAGTGACGCCCACTGTGTATCTCATTGTCGGGAAAACGGGTGCTAACATGCGATAATGCATGTTAGCACCACCTTGTAAATAGGGCAATTAAAATATCGGCGCTTTAGCGGCAAAATGTGCTGCTAAAGCGGCGATACTGCCCTTGTTAATATGCCCTCATGTTTTTTAATAAATTCATACGTTTCTTGTTTTTCGTATGGGGTCAACCCTCCTCTCTCTGGAGAAAAGATGCATGTACATTTTTCAGGTCAATTAAACATGTGTCCAGGCAGCCATGCAGTAAATAATAGGATACTCTTAATGAGGCCCTTTGCTGCATGTTTTCGTAGATGTTAAGGATAAGGCTTACCATCCATGCATTAAGCACAGCAGCATATGATACATATGTTTGAGAAATTTGTCAAAACCTTCTATCCAAGCAGATATATCTTGCTATTGCCACACCGAATGGGCATTATGATATGGAATGTACAAAATATGTCAATCTATGCTTGTTTTTCTAGTCCTATTTATGAGTATGTCATGTACTGCCTAAAATACTCCAGTTGAGGTTTAGAAAATAAGATACTCTTACCACGTTAACATTAGAAATCCTTTCTTTTCACTCCAAAAACATTTTGCTCCAAAATGCTTTTTTCTCCCACCCCCACCCCATGGAAACTTGGGTAATTGGTGCTCCTTCCCATGTTTTAAACAGCAGTTTAACCAAGTGAATTTCATAAATTCATCCAGCACTTTTGTGTGTGCACGCTCTGAATGGAGCTGTATGTCCCCTAGTAGTGGAATCATGCTAGTTCCAGTACATCACTCGCATATGAGTCAATACACTACAAACTGTGAAAGCACTGTCAAGCAGAGCAATGGTTCTCCTGAGACTCAGTGTCACTGGAAGCAGCTAGTGAACCACCATGCCATTCTTCAGTATAAGCTTATAAACCTGAGAGACTGGAATTTAATTGTTTACAGACTGCACAGCTCTGTCCTGTACCTGTGTGCAAACGCAGTAGATTACGTTACGTCCTTTTATCTTTATTACTGTTTTATTATTTATAAGGTTTTTCAATACCGAAATGTCATTCTAATATTAAGGCATAATATGCAAACAGGACATTCAGACAAAAGAAATCAGGCAGAGTAAGAGTATAAAGAGGGCCTTCTCACCAACAATGAAAGATTCTAAGAGCCCATCTAAATACAAGGTGATTTTCGATTTTTATGAGCCCAGCAGTTGTTCCAGAACCTAGACAAAACAAGCATTTGCAATGCAATAGGTCTCGCGTTCACACGAGTTTGAGCTATTGGCATTGTGAATGACAGTGCCTTTTATGTATGTTTTTGGTTTTAAAACAAAAATGAAAGGCATTGTCATTTACAATACAAAGGTGAGACCTATTGCATAACAATAAAGGGCCTTCTCGACTGCTAGTTGGATTGTAAATATCAGAGAAAGAGACCGGCCTGCAACGTCTTCAAAGTAGTGATAAATAGTGCAGTGAAGAAGATGTGTAAATGTTGTAAATTACACAGACAAAAAGTGTGAAGTGAGAGTTACAAATCATCCAATCTATAAACACGAACAAAGCACTCCAACACCTTTTGCTCTGTGATTACACTGTCTCGGCTCAGGAGGAAGAGCGGGGGCCTATATCCTGCTCTCTCCACGATTTGTGTGTGAAGTGTCGCATTGCGTAATGTCATTGCTATCTTTGTCCTAATAAGCTGTAGTAGGGCCCTGACTTCGCCTCCTGGTGCAGGGCGGGCTGTGCTTTATGGCAGGCAGGCAGAGAAGGATGGAGGGATGGCCTTGGCTTCAGCTCCCTCCTCATACCGTGCCCCTGCTATTACTAGTGAGCGAGAGGCACTGAGGTGGTGGTATTGGTATTGCTGGTGGTGGTATTGGTGGTGGTGGTGGTATTGGTGGTGTTGATATTGGTGGTGCAGGTATTGATGGTGCTGGTATTGGTGGTGGTGGTGGTGGTACTGGTGGTGATTGATATTGGTGTAGGTGTTGGTATTGGTGGTGGTGATGGTATTGGTGGTGGTATTGGAATTGATGGTGCTGGTAATGGTATTGGTGGAGGTGGTTTTCGTCATGGCGGTATTGGTTGTGGTATTGGTATTGGTGGTGGTGGTATTGGAGGTGGTGTTGGTATTGATGATGGTATTGGTATGGGTGGTGGTGGTATTGGTGATGGTGGTATTGGTGGTGGTATTGGTGGTATTTATGGTGGTGGGATTGCTGGTGGCAGTATTGATATTGGTGGTATAGGCGGTGGTATTGGTATTGGTATTGGTGGTGGTATTGGAATTGGTGGTGGAGGTTCTGGTATTCGTGGTGGTATTGGTGATGGCGGTATTGGTATTAGTGGTGGGATTGGTAATGGTGGTGGTATTGGTGGTGGTGGCATTGGTGATGGTGGTATTGGTGGTAGTATTGGTGGTGGTATTGGTGGTGATATTGGTGGTGGCAGTGGTGGCGGTGGTATTGGTGGTGGGGTGTTGGTGGTGGTGGTGGTGGTATTGGTGATGGTGGTATTGGTGGTAGTGGTGGTGGTGGTGGTATTGGTGGCGGTGGTGGTATTGGTGGTGATATTGGTATTGGTACTGGTGGTGGACACACAACATCAGTAGGCACAGGGTGTCAAATCACAGAGGTCCCCACGCCTCCCCAAAAAGCACAGTCTTCAGCTTCTTCCTAAACAACAACAGGTTAGTTTCCTTCCTGAGTTCTACGGGCAGGTGATTCCATGCCGAGGGGACAGTGCTAGAGAAAGCTCTGCCACCCTTGGATGTAAGATTATACCGAGGGCATAACAGGTTACATGCCACAGCAGACCGAAGGGTCCTACTTGGCATGTACCTGAAGAGCGGATCCTTGATGTATTTGGGGGCTGAGCCGTAGATTGCCTTATGCACAATGCAGAGGCTTTCAAATTGTATTCTTTGGGCAATTGGCAGCCAATGTAGGCTGTAAAGTAGAGGCGTCGCTGGTGTGTGCCTGGGTTTGTTAAAAATGAGCCTGGCCGCATCGTTCATTACAACCTGAAGTCTGGTCAGCAGGTTGTTTGGGAGGCCATGGTATAAAGAGTTACCATAGTCCAGCCGTGCCAGAATCAAGGCGGAAACAGCCAGCCTCATTGTGGAAAAGGACATTAGTGAGGAGAGTTTCCGCAACTGGCGTATCAAGCCGAAACAAATGCCCAACACAGATGATACCTGCTGTGTCATAGATAGTAAGGCGTCAATTGTGATGCCGAGGCTTTTTACTACTGGCGCTGGTTCTGGAAGTGGCCCTAATTCAGCCGGCCAAAACTGATCACTCCATGGATTAGCAACTGTTGTAATTGCCAGGATTTCAGTTTTGTCTGGATTTATTTTTAAAGAGTTGTCCGACATCCAGCTGATTGTAAATTTGAGTATGTTTTGCATTCTCAAATGAGCTTGAGCTGTGTTGTCAATCTGAATCAGGATCTGTGTGTCGTC
Organism: Lissotriton helveticus; assembly: GCF_964261635.1. NCBI lineage: Eukaryota > Metazoa > Chordata > Amphibia > Caudata > Salamandridae > Lissotriton > Lissotriton helveticus. The sequence goes on from NC_136069.1 coordinate 877,985,344, forward strand.
AGCATAGTTATAGACTCTACAGTCCATCCTGTTCAGTGCTGCGATCAGAGGCTGAAGATATATATTAAAAAGCAGGGGTGATGGGGCCGAGCCTTGGGGCACACCGCAAGTCAACTTCGCTGGTTTAGACACAAGGTCGGTAAGTTGAACTCGCTGCGACCGATCTTCAAGGAACGACGTCAACCAGGCTAGGACTGTGCCCTGGATCCCTAGGTCCTTTATCCGCGATAGTAGTTGGCAATGATTAACGGTATCAAATGCCGTGGATAAGTCCAAGAGGATCAGGGCACAGGGTTTTTTTTTATCAGTCTTGAGTCTCAGGTCATTCAGCACGGACAGCATTACCAGTTCCGTACTGTGGTGAGCTCTGAAACCCGCCTGATTAGGCTCAAGAAGGTGATTACTTTCCAAAAAAAGGGTGAGAGATTACAACACATGCTGCTCTAAAATTTTTGCAAGAAAGGGAAGCTGGGAAATTGGCCTAAATTCTTTAGGTTTTTTGGGTCGGCCCCAGGTTTCTTAAGTAACGGGACCACCCTTGCCTCTTTAAAGTTGAAGGGCACACGTCCCGTCTTTCTAGAATTGGTGGTGGTGATATTGGTGGTGGTGGCGTTGATAGTGGTATTGGTAGAGGTGGTATTGGAAGGGTATTGGTGGTGAGGGAGGTATTGGTGGTGGTGGTATTGGTGGTGGTGGTGGTATTGCTGGTGGTGGTATTGGTGGTGGTAGTAGTGGTAGTGGTGGTGGTATTGGTTGTGGTGGTATTGGTGGTGGTATTAGTGGTGGTATTGGTGGTGTTGGTATTGGTGGTCGTATTGGTGGTGGTGCTAATGGTGGTATGTTTGGCAATGGTGGTGGTATTGGTGGTGGTGGTATTGGTGGTGATGATATTGGTGGTGGTATTGGTGGTGGTAGTGGTGGTATTGGTGGTGGTGGAGGTGGAGGTATTGGTGGTGATATTGGTGGTGGTATTGGTGGTGGTGATGGTATTGGTATTGGTGGTGGTATTGGAATTGATGGTGGTGGTGGTATTGGTCATGGCGGTATTGGTATTGGTTGTGGTATTGGTATTAGTGGTGGTGGTATTTGAGGTGGTGTTGGTATTGGTGATGGTATTGGTATGGGTGGTGGTGGTATTGGTGGTGGTGGTATTGGTGATGGTGGTATAGGTGGTGGTATTGGTGGTATTTATGGTGGTGGGATTGCTGGTGGCAGTATTGTTATTGGTGGTATAGTGGTGGTATTGGTATTGGTGATGGTATTGGAATTGGTGGTGGAGGTTCTGGTATTCATGGTGGTATTGGTGATGGTGGTATTGGTGATGGCTGTATTGGTATTAGTGGTGGTATTGGTAAATGTGGTGGTATTGGTGGTGATGGTATTGGTGATGGTGGTATTGGTGGTAGTATTGGTGGTGGTCTTGGTGGTGATATTGGTGGTGGCAGTGTTGGCGGTGGTATTGGTGGTGGGGTATTGGTGGTGGTGGTGGTATTGGTGGATGTGGTATTGGTGATGGTGGTATTGGTGGGGGTGGTGGTATTGGTGGTGATATTGGTATTGGTACTTGTGGTGGTGGTGTTGGTGATGGTGGTGGTATTGCTGGTGGTGGTATTGGTGGTGGTATTGGTGGTATTGTTTGTGGTATTGGTGGTGGTATTGGTGGTGGCATTGGTGGTGGTGGCATTGGTGGTGGTGGTATTGTAGGTGGTTGTGGTATTGGTGGTTGTGGTATTGGTGGTGGTGGTGTTGATGGTGGTATGGGTATTGGTGGTGTTGGTGGTGGTATTGGTGGTGGTGGTATTGGTGGTGGTGGTGGTATTGGTGGTGGTGGTATTGGTGGTGGTAGTAGTGGTGGTTTTGGTTTTCGTGGTATTGGTGGTGGTATTAGTGGTGGTATTGGTGGTGTTGGTATTGGTGTCGTATTGGTGGTGCTGTTATTAGTGGTGTGTTTGGCAGTGGTGGTGGTATTGGTGGTGGTGGTATTAATGGAGATGATATTGGTGGTGGTATTGGTGGTGGTGGTGGTGGAGATATTGGTGGTGGTATTGGTGATGGTATTGGTGGTGGTGGTGGTATTGGTACTGGGGATGTGGTATTGGTGGTGGTGGTATTGGTGGTTTTGGTGGTGGTGGTATTGATGATGTCGTTGGTATTGGTGGTTCTTGTAGTGGTGGTATTGGTGGTGGAGGTGGTATTGGTGGTGGTAGTAGTGGTAGTGGTGGTATTGTTGGTGGTGTTCGTGGTGGTATTGGTGGTGTTGGTATTGGTGGTGGTACTGGTACTGGCGATGTGGCATTGGTGGTGGTGGAATTGGTGGTACTGGTAGTGGTGGTATTGGTGGTGGTATTGCTGGTGGTGGTATTGGTGGTGGAAATAGTGGTAGTGGTGGTGGTGGCATTGGTGGTGGTGGTAGTGGTGGTGGTATTGGTGGTATTGGTATTGGTGGAGGTGGTGGTATTGGAGGTGGTGGAGGTGGAGGCATTGGTGGTGGTTTTGGTGGTGGTGGTATGGGTACTGGGGATGTGGTATTGGTGGTGGTGGTATTGGTGGTACTGGTAGTGGTGGTATTGGTGGTGGAGGTGGTATTGCCAGTGGTGGTATTGGTGGTGGTAGTAGTGGTAGTGGTGGTGGTATTGGTTGTGGTATTATTGGCGGTAGTGGTGGTTTTAGTGGTGGTATTGGTGGTGGTATTGGTGGTGGTGTGTTTGGCGGTGGTGGTGGTATTGGTGGTGGTGGTATTGTTGGTAATGATATTGGTGGTGGTGTTATTGATGGCAGTATTGGTGGTGGCGGTATTTGTGGTGGTGGATTAGTATTAGTGGTTGTGGTATTGGCTATGGTATAGGTATTGGTGGTGGTGGTTTTGGATTGGTGGTGGTGGTATTAGATTGGTGGCAGTGATATTGGTGGTGGTATTCGTGGTGGTGGTATGGGTACTGGGGATGTGGTATTGGTGGTGGTGGTATTGGTGATACTGGTAATGGTGGTATTGGTGGAGGAGGTGGTATTGCCGGTGGTGGTATTGGTGGTGGTAGTAGTGGTGGTGGTATTGGTGGTGTTAGTGATGGTATTGTTGGTGCTGGTGGTATTAGTGGTGGTACAAAAGGGGGTGGTGATGGACGGAGCATCTGAATCAATCAAACACTCACACCCAGTCAAAAGATCTGGGTATAATCCATCACCGTTCTTTGCCCACCCTGTCACCCCAGTTCAGACATGGCTATATGCAAATCAGTCTGACCCTGTGCCTCATGGGAACAGTCCAGCCCGAACTGCCAAGCCATGTCTTCCCTGGACCGGAAACAAGCTTCCGAGGACCAATTTCTGGCATTCCAGCCGTCTTCCGCCCGGCTTGCTTGAATCCAGTGGCAAAGTGAGCAAGGGACTCACGTCTGAGCATACCCTGCCACACTTATGGTGGCCAAAAGCGGTACAAAAGGGGCTGGTGATGGACAGAGCATCTGAATCAATTAAACACTCACACCCAGTCAAATGATCTGGGTATAATCCATCACCGTTCTTTAGCCCACTCTGCCACCGGATTCAAGATAGCCTGGCTGATGAGGATTATGAATCCGAAACCGGTCCCAGGATGCTTGTTTCCTGTCCATGGAAGACATGGCTTGGCAGTACGGGCTGGACTGTTCCCATGAGGCACAGGGTCAGACTGATTTGCATATGGCCATGTCCGAAATGGGGTGGCTGACTGGGCTAAAGAATGGTGATGGATTAAACCCAGATCAGTTGACTGGGGGTGAGTGTTTGATTTGCTCAAACGGTCCGTCCATCATTCCCTTTTGTATCCTTTGTTCGCCCTAAGTGTGGCAGGGTATGCTCAGACGTGAGTCCCTTGCTCACTTGGCTACTGGATTCAAGATAGCCTGGCTGATGAGGATTATGAATCCGAAACCGGTCCCAGGATGCTTGTTTCCGGTCCATGGAAGACATGGCTTGGCAGTTCGGGCTGGACTGTTCCCATGAGGCACAGGGTCAGACTGATTTGCATATGGCCATGTCTGAAATGGGGTGGATGAGTGGGCTAAAGAATGGTGATGGATTAAACCCAGATCAGTTGACTGGGGGTGAGTGTTTGATTTGCTCAAACGCTCCGTCCATCATTCCCTTTTGTATCGCTTTGTTCGCCCTAAGTGTGGCAGGGTATGCTCAGACGTGAGTCCCTTGCTCACTTGGCCACTGGATTCAAGATAGCCTGGCTGATGAGGATTATGAATCCGAAACCGGTCCCAGGATGCTTGTTTCCGGTCCATGGAAGACATGGCTTGGCAGTTCGGGCTAGACTGTTCCCATGAGGCACAGGGTCAGACTGATTTGCATATGGCCATGTCTGAAGTGGGGTGGCTGAGTGGGCTAAAGAATGGTGATGGATTAAACCCAGATCAGTTGACTGGGGGTGAGTGTTTGATTTGCTCAAACGCTCCGTCCATCATTCCCTTTTGTATCGCTTTGTTCGCCCTAAGTGTGGCAGGGTATGCTCAGACGTGAGTCCCTTGCTCACTTGGCCACTGGATTCAAGATAGCCTGGCTGATGAGGATTATGAATCCGAAACCGGTCCCAGGATGCTTGTTTCCGGTCCATGGAAGACATGGCTTGGCAGTTCGGGCTAGACTGTTCCCATGAGGCACAGGGTCAGACTGATTTGCATATGGCCATGTCTGAAGTGGGGTGGCTGAGTGGGCTAAAGAATGGTGATGGATTAAACCCAGATCAGTTGACTGGGGGTGAGTGTTTGATTTGCTCAAACGCTCCGTCCATCATTCCCTTTTGTATCGGTGGTATTAGTGGTGGCGCTATTGGTGGTGTTATTGGCGGTGGTGATGATATTGGTGGTGGTGTTATTGATGGCAGTATTGGTGGTGGTTTTGGTATTGGTGGTGGTGATTTTGGATTGGCGGTGGTGGTATTGGATTAGTGGGGGTGGTATTGGTGATGGTGGTATTGGTGGTGGTGATATTAGTGGTGTTATAAGTGGTTGTAATTGTGGTGGAATTGGTGGTAGTATTGCTGGTGGAATCGGAGGTGTTGTTATTGGTGGTGGTGGTAATATTTGTGGTGGTTTTGGTGGTGGTGGTGGTAGTGGTGTAGGTGGTATTGGTGGTGGTGTTGTGGTGGCATTGATATTAGTGGTAGTGGTATTGGTATTGGTGGTGGTGGTATTGGTGGTGGTGGTATTGGTGGTGGTGATATTGGTGGTGGGATTGGTGGTGGTGGTGGTATTGGTGATGGTGGAGGTATTGGTGGTGGTATTGGTGGTGGTGGAATTGGTCGTGTTGCTGGTATTGGTACGGGGTATGTGGTATTGGTGGCGGTGGTATTGGTGGGTTGGTGGAATTGGTGGTACTGGTAGTGGTGGTATTGGTGGTGGTGGTGGTATTGCTGGTGGTGGTATTGGTAGTGGAAGTAGTGGTTGCAGTGGTGGTTGTATTGGTTTTGGTGGTGGTGGTATTGGTGGTAGTATTGGTGGTCATGGTGGTGGTAGTGGTATTGGTGGTGGTTGTGGTATTGGTGGTGGTAGTATTGATGGCGATGGTATTGGTGAAGTGGTGTTATTGGTGATACAGTATTGGTATTGGTGGTGGTATTTGTATTGGTGGTCGTATTGGTAATGGTGGTGGTGGTACTGGTACTGGTATTGGTGGTGGTACTGTTATTAGTGGTGGTGGCAGTATTGCTATTGGTGATATTGGTATTGGTGGTGTTATTGTTATTGGTGATGGTGGTATTGGTGTTGGTATTGGTGGTAGTATTGGTGGTGGCATATTGGTGGTGGTGGCGGTATTGGTGGAGGTGGTATTGGTGGTGGTATTGGTGGCAGTTGTATTAATGGTGGTATTGGTGGTGGTATTGCTGGTGGTATTGGTATTGGTACTGGTGGTGATATTGGTGGTATATGGGTGGTGGTGATGGTATTGGTGGTATTGGGGTGCTGGTATTGGTGGTATTGAGGTGGTGGTATTGGTGGTGGCAGTATTGCTATTGGTGGTGGTGATATTGGTACTGGTGGTGTTATTGTTATTGGTGGTGGTATTGGTGATGGTGGTATTGGTGACGGTATCGGTGGTGACGTATTGGTTGTGGTGGCGGTATCGGTGGTTGCATATTGGTGGTGGTATTGGTGGAGGTGGTATTAGCGGTGGTATTGGTTGTATTGGTAGTGGTGGTGGTATTGCTGGTGGTATGGTGGTGGTTTTGGTATTGGTGGTGTTATTAGTATTGGTACTGGTGATGGTATTGGTGGTGGTGGTATTTGTGGTGATGGTGGTATTGCTGGTGGTATTGGTATTGGAGGTGGTGGTATTGGTGGTGGTGGTATATGTAGTGGTGGCAGTATTGGTATTGGTAGTATTGGTGATTGTATTGGTAGTATTATTGGTATTGGTGGTGGTGGAATTGGTATTGGTGGTGGTACTGTTATAGGTTGTGGTGGAATTGGTGGTGGAGTATTGGTATTGGTGCTGGTGGTATTGGTGGTGATATTGGCGGTGGTGGTATTGGTGGTGGTATTGGTGATTGTGGTATTGGTGTTGGTTTTGGTGGTGGTGGTATTGGTGGAGGCAGTATAGGTATTGGTGTGGTACTGGTATTGGTTGTGGTGGCATTGGTGGTGGCAGTATTGGTATTGGTGTTGGTGGTATTGGTGGTGGTATTGGTGGTGGTATTGGTGGGGTTGGCATGTGTGTTAGTGGTATTGGTGGTATTGGTGGTGGTATTGGTGTTGCTGGTATTGGTGGTGGTGGGGGTATTGGTGGTGGTATTGGTACTGGGTATGTGGTATTGGTGGTGGTGGTATTGGTGGTGGTGTTGGTATTGGTGGTGGCAGTGGTATTGGTGGTGTTATTAGTGGTGGTGGTGGAATTGGTGGTATTGGTGGTGGTATTGGTGGTGCTGGTATTGGTGATGGTGGGGGTATTGGTGTTGGTATTGGTACTGGGTATGTGGTATTGGTGGTGGTGGTATTGGTGGTGGTGTTGGTATTGGTGGTGGCAGTGGTATTGGTGGTGTTATTAGTGGTGGTGGTGGTATGGGGGTGGTGCTATTGGTGGTTCTCGTAGTGGTGGTATTGGTGGTGGTGGTGGTATTGTCAGTTGTGGTATTGGTGGTGGTAGTAGTGGCAGTGGTGTTGGTTGTATTGATGGTGGTGGTATTGGTGGTGGTATTGGTGGTGGTGGTATTAGTGGAGGTATAGGTAGTGGTGGTATTGGTGTTGGTGCTGGTGCTATTTGTAGTGTTATTGGCGGTGGTGGTGGTATTGGTTGTGGTTGTATTGATGGTGGTGATATTGGTGGTGGTGTTATTGGTGGCATTATTGGTGGTGGTGTTGGTATTGGTGGTGGTGGTATTTGTGGATTTGTGGTATTTGTGGTGGTGGTTTAGTATTGGTGGTGGTGATATTAGTGGTGGTGTTGGTATTGGTGGTGGTGTAAGTGGTTGTATTGCTGGTGGTATTGCTGGTGGTATTGGAGTGTTGGTATTGGTAGTTGTATCGATGGTGGTGGCATTGGTGGTGGTTGTAGTATTGGTGGTGGTTTTGCTGCTGGTGGTGGTAGTGGTGGAGGTAGTATTGGTGCTGGTGGTATAAGTGGTTATAGTGGTGATGGTATTGCTGGTGGAATTAGAGTGTTGGTATTGGTGGTTGTATTGGTGGTGGTGGTGGTATTGGTGGTGGTGGTGGTAGTATTGGTGGTGGTACTGTTATTGGTGGTGGTGGCATTGGTGGTGGGGGTATTGGTATTGGTGCTGGTGGTATTAGTGGTGATATTGGTGGTGGTGGGGGTGGTATTGGTGGTATTGTGGTGGTATTGATATTGGTGGTAGTGGTATTGGTATTGGTATTGGTAGTGGCGGTATTGGTAGTGGTGGTGGTATTGGAGGTGGTCTTTGTGGTGGTGGTATTAGTGGTGGTGGTATTGGTGGTAGTATTTATGGTGATGGTGGTATTGGTGGTCTGTGTGCTATTGGTGGTGGTAGTATGGTGGTGATGGTATTTGTGAGGTGGTGTTATTGGTTATGCAGTATTGGTATTGGTGGTGGTATTTGTATTGGTGGTTGTATTGGTATTGGTGGTGGTGGTACTGTTATTGGTGGGGGTACTGGTATTGGTGGTTGGTACTGGTATTGGTGGTGGCAGTATTGCTATTGTTGGTGGTGATATTGGTATTGGTGATGTTATTGTTATTGGTGGTGGTGGTATTAATGGTGGTATTGGTATTGGTGATGGTGGTATTGTTTGTGGTATTGGTGGTGGTGGCGGTATTGGTGGTGGTATAAGTGGTGGAATTGGTATTGCTGGTGGTATTGGTGGATGTATTGGTATCGGTATTGGTGGTGGTATTGGTGGTATTGGGATGGTGGTGTTGGTATTGGTGGTGGTAGTGGTATTAGTGGTGGTGGTATTGGTGGTGGTTGTATTGGTGGTGGTGGTATTGGTGGTGGCAGTATTGCTGTTGGTGGTGGTGTTATTGGTATTGGTTGTGGTGGTATTGGCAGTGGTGGTATAGGTGGTGGTATTGCTGGTATTGGTGATGGTGGTATTGGTGGTGGTATTGGTGGTGGTGGTGTTGGCAGATGTGGTATTGGTGGAGGTATTGGTGGTATTGGTGGTATTGGTGGTGGTGGTGGTATTGCTGGTGGTATTGGTGGTGGTTTTGGTATTTGTGGTGTTATTGGTATTGGTACTGGTGCTGGTATTGGGGTTGGTGGTATTGTTGGTGGTATTGGTGGTGGTGGTGGTGGTGGTAGTTGTGGTGGTGGTATTGGTAGTGGTGGTGGTATTGCTGGTGGTATTGGCAGTGGTGGTGTTTGTGGTGGTGTTATTGGTGGTAGTATTGGTGGTGGTAGTATTGGTGGTGGTAGTGGTGGTGGGGTTGGTATTGGTGGTGCGGTATTGGTATTGGTGGTAGTGGTATTGGTATTGGTGGTTGTATTGGTATTGGTGGTGGTGGTACTGGTATTGATGGTGGTACTGATATTGATGATGGTACTGGTATTGGTGGTGGATGTATAGGTATTGGTGGTGGTGATACTGGTATTGGTGGCGGTATTGTTATTGGTGGTGTTGGTAATGGGAGTGGTGGAATTGGTGATGGTATTGGTATTGGAGATGGTGGTATTGTTGGTGGTGGTATTGCTGGTTGGGTATTGGTGGTGGTGGGGGTAATGGTGAGGTTGTATTGGTGGTGGTGGTGGTATTGTTGGTAGTGGTATTAGTGGCGGTATTGGTGTTTTTTTGTGTTGGTCGTATTTGTGGTGTTGTATTGGTAGTGGTGGTGGTGGTATTGGTGGTGGTACTGGTGGTATTGGTGGTGGTGGTACTAGTGGTTGTATTGGTGGTAGAAGTGGTGGTGGTGGTATTGGTGATATTGGTGGTGGTGATATTGGTGGTGGTGGTATTGGTGGTGGTACTGGTGGTGGTATTGTGGTGATGGTGGTATTGGTGGTGGTGGTATTAGTGGTGGTGGTGTTGGTTTTGGTGGTGGTATTGGTGGTGGTATTTGTGATGGCAGTGGTGTTGGTGGTGGTATTGTTGGTGTTGGGAATGGTGGTAATAGTGGTGGTGGTTTGGTATTGGTGGTGGTGGTATTGGTCGCGGTGGTGGTATTGAAGGAATTGTTATTGGTAGTGTTGGTACTCGTAGTGGTATATAGGTGGTTGTATTGGTGGTGATGGTGGTAATGGTGGTGGTGGTGGTATTGAAGTTGGGGGTATTGGTGGTGGGCGTATTGGTGGTGGTATTGGTGGTGGTAGTGTTAGTGGTATTGGTGTGGTGATGGTTGTATTGGTGGTGGTTGGTGGTATTGGTAGTGGTGGTGGTGGTATTGGTGGTGGTGATAATGGTGGTGGTGATATTGGTGGTGGTGGTATTGGTGGTGGTTGTATTGGTGGTGTTGGTATTAGTGGTGGTATTGGTAGTGGTATTGGTGATATCAGTGGTGGTGGTGATGGTATTGGTGGTGGTGGTATTGCTGTTGGTGGTATTGGTGGTGATATTGGTGGTGGTATTTGTGGTGGTGGTATTAGTGATGATGGTGGTATTGGTGGTGGTGGTATTTTTATTGGTGGTGGTGGTACTGGAGGAAGGGATATTGGTGGTATTGTTGGTTGTATTGGCATTGGCAGTGGTATTGGTGGTGGTGTTATTGAGGATGGTATTGGTGGTGTTGGTATTGGTGTTGGTGGTATTGGCATTGGCGGTGGTATTGGTAGTGGTGGTGGTATTGGTTGTGGTATTGGTGGTGGTATTGATGGTGGTGGTATTGGTGGAGGTAGTATTGGTGCTGGTGGTATAAGTGGTTATAGTGGTGATGGTATTGCTGGTGGAATTAGAGTGTTGGTATTGGTGGTTGTATTGGTGGTGGTGGTAGTATTGGTGGTGGTGGCATTGGTGGTGGGGGTATTGGTATTGGTGCTGGTGGTATTAGTGGTGATATTGGTGGTGGTGGGGGTGGTATTGGTGGTATTGTGGTGGTATTGATATTGGTGGTAGTGGTATTGGTATTGGTAGTGGCTGTATTGGTAGTGGTGGTGGTATTGGAGGTGGTCTTTGTGGTGGTGGTATTAGTGGTGGTGGTATTGGTGGTAGTATTTATGGTGATGGTGGTATTGGTGATGTGTGTGGTATTGGTGGTGGTAGTATGGTGGTGATGGCATTTGTGAGGTGGTGTTATTGGTTATGCAGTATTGGTATTGGTGGTGGTATTTGTATTGGTGGTTGTATTGGTATTGGTGGTGGTGGTACTGTTATTGGTGGGGGTACTGGTATTGGTGGTTGGTACTGGTATTGGTGGTGGCAGTATTGCTATTGTTGGTGGTGATATTGGTATTGGTGATGTTATTGTTATTGGTGGTGGTGGTATTAATGGTGGTATTGGTATTGGTGATAGTGGTATTGTTTGTGGTATTGGTGGTGGTGGCGGTATCGCTGGTGGTGGTGGTATAAGTGGTGGTATTGGTATTGCTGGTGGTATTGGTGGATGTATTGGTATCGGTATTGGTGGTGGTATTGGTGGTATTGGGATGGTGGTGTTGGTATTGGTGGTGGTAGTGGTATTAGTGGTGGTGGTATTGGTGGTGGTTGTATTGGTGGTGGTGGTATTGGTGGTGGCAGTATTGCTGTTGGTGGTGGTGTTTTTGGTATTGGTTGTGGTGGTATTGGCGGTGGTGGTATAGGTAGTGGTATTGCTGGTATTGGTGATGGTGGTATTGGTGGTGGTATTGGTGGTGGTGGTGGTGGTGTTGGCGGATGTGATATTGGTGGTGGTATTGGTGGAGGTATTGGTGGTTTTGGTGGTATTGGTGGTGGTGGTGGAGGTATTGCTGGTGGTATTGGTGGTGGTTTTGGTATTAGTGGTGTTATTGGTATTGGTACTGGTGCTGGTATTGGGGTTGGTGGTATTGGTGGTGGTATTGGTGGTGGTGGTGGTGGTATTTGTGGTGGTGGTATTGGTAGTGGTGGTGGTATTGCTGGTGGTATTGGCAGTGGTGGTGTTTGTGGTGGTGTTATTGGTGGTAGTATTGGTGGTGGTGGTATTGGTGGTGGTAGTGGTGGTGGGGTTGGTATTGGTGGTGCGGTATTGGTATTGGTGGTAGTGGTATTGGTATTGGTGGTTGTATTGGTATTGGTGGTGGTGGTACTGGTATTGATGGTGGTACTGGTATTGATGATGGTACTGGTATTGGTGGTGGGTTTTTAGGTATTGGTGGTGGTGATACTGGTATTGGTGGCGGTATTGTTATTGGTGGTGTTGGTAATGGGAGTGGTGGAATTGGTGATAGTATTGGTATTGGAGATGGTGGTATTGTTGGTGGTGGTATTGCTGGTTGGGTATTGGTGGTGGTTGGGGTATTGGTGAGGTTGTATTGGTGGTGGTATTGTTGGTAGTGGTATTAGTGGTGGTATTGGTGGTTTTTTGTGTTGGTCGTATTTGTGGTGTTGTATTGGTAGTGGTGGTGGTGGTATTGGTGGTGGTATTGGTGGTGGTACTGGTGGTGTTGGTGGTGGTGGTACTAGTGGTTGTATTGGTGGTAGAAGTGGTGGTGGTGGTATTGGTGATATTGGTGGTGGTGATATTGGTGGTGGTGGTATTGGTGGTGGTACTGGTGGTGGTATTGTGGTGATGGTGGTATTGGTGGTGGTATTAGTGGTGGTGGTGTTGGTTTTGGTGGTGGTATTGGTGGTGGTATTTGTGATGGCAGTGGTATTGGTGGTGGTATTGTTGGTGTTGGGAATGGTGGTAATAGTGGTGGTGGTTTGGTATTGGTGGTGGTGGTATTGGTGGCGGTGGTGGTATTGAAGGAATTGTTATTGGTAGTGTTGGTACTCGTAGTGGTATATAGGTGGTTGTATTGGTGGTGATGGTGGTAATGGTGGTGGTGGTGGTATTGGAGTTGGGGGTATTGGTGGTGGGCGTATTGGTGGTGGTATTTGTGGTGGTAGTGTTAGTGGTATTGGTGGTGGTGATGGTTGTATTGGTGGTGGTTGGTGGTATTGGTAGTGGTGGTGGTGGTATTGGTGGTGGTGATAATGGTGGTGGTGATATTGGTGGTGGTGGTATTGGTGGTGGTTGTATTGGTGGTGTTGGTATTAGTGGTGGTATTGGTAGTGGTATTGGTGATATCAGTGGTGGTGGTGATGGTATTGGTGGTGGTGGTATTGCTGTTGGTGGTATTGGTGGTGATATTGGTGTTGGTATTTGTGGTGGTGGTATTAGTGATGATGGTGGTATTGGTGGTGGTGGTATTTTTATTGGTGGTGGTGGTACTGGTGGAGGGGATATTGGTGGTATTGTTGGTTGTATTGGCATTGGCAGTGGTATTGGTGGTGGTGGTGTTATTTAGGATGGTATTGGTGGTGTTGGTATTGGTGTTGGTGGTATTGGCATTGGCTGTGGTATTGGTAGTGGTGGTGGTATTGGTTGTGGTATTGGTGGTGGTATTGACGGTGGTGGTATTGGTGGTGCTGGTGGTGGTAGTGGTGGTGGTGGTGGTGGCAGTGGTGAAGGTATTGGTGGTGGTGGTATTGGTGGTATTGGTGGAGGTGGTGTTGGTGGTGGTAGAATAACGAAAAAGAGCAAGCAGTAATGTATGATAGATGTATAGGTTATACAAAGCCTCTTCCAATGCAAGTGGTTCACACCAAATTATAGTGCAAGGAGTCTTGGATTCTCTTTTCTACCATTAATATTTATTTTCATTTTAAATTACATTCTTCCATTAATCTTTATATTCATTATTCAATCAAAAGCTTCAGCCCAGCCAAAGCATTTCATCCCAAAAAATGGACTTCATCAGCGTTGGATTTATAGTTTTAATATCACCGAAGCAATCTAATATTGCACATTCATGTGTGTCATTATTCCTGTAGCTTCTATTAAGTTCTTGAGGATTATTGCCTAATAATCATGCTGGCATCATATCCGTTCGTGTTTAGAATATCGTCTGTCTGGCCGGTTTCATCGCTCCGTCCATCATCTCCTTGTGTTTGCCTTGTTCACCCTAAATTGGCAGGGTATGCCCAGACATGGGTCCCTTGCTCACTTTGCCACTAAATTGAAGCTAGCCTGGCTGATGAAGGGTGTTACCCGGAAACCCGTCCCAGGATGCTTGTTTCCAGTTCATGGAAGACCTGGCTTGGCAGTTCGGGCTGGCCTGTTCCCATGAGGCACAGGGTCAAGACTGATTTGCATATAGCTGGGTCTGAACTGAGGTGGCAAAGTGAGCTACAGAATGATGATGGATTCAACCCAGATCTTTGATTGGGGGTGAGTGTCTGAAAAGTTTCGGCGCTCCGTCCATCATCTCCTTGTCTGTGCCATGTATGTTTCAGACATAACATGCTAGCACCTTTAAGTCTGGAAGATGCATTTTTACATGTTCTTTATTAGTGACCGAGTTACTTCTCAGGAGGTGTTCACTGAATTGGGATTTTTTTCCCGTAGTGACCGAGTTACTTCTCAGGAGGTGTTCACTGAAGTGGGATTTTTTTCTCGACAGTCCCACTTGAACACCCACAAGTGTCAACCTAGCAGAAAATGTAAGAGTGCCTAAATTGTACACATGATTTTTACTGACTTATGCTGCCAGTTGTCATACTGACATATCATTTGAGATTATAGTGGAGTATCAGGCATTTTATCAATGGTAAAGGTATAAAGATCTTAGTTCAAACCCTCGTTCTCTACATTTGATAATTGTATCTCACTCGTCAAATGATTACCTAAAATCCATCTCTTGGAGCTAGACTACATGTGGCAGCTCGGTTTGAATCTTGAATCAAAAAATGTGACCATGTAACAACTATGGTACTTTTATCGCTTTAGTTGCTTTCCCTTTGGAGTTGGGGCGCAATTCAATACATCTTGTGTAACCCATGAAGCCCTCCACACAGCTACTCCTCCCCCCAGTAGAAAAGCTGAAAATCTCTGGTTGCTGATGTCTCCTGTACACTTCAGATTCAATTTTCCTTGAGCTACCAGCTATATGGAAGGTGCGAATCTAATCATTTTCTGACAGTGCGAGACTTTGCAATATACTTCCACCGGCTCTGCACACCACTGCCTGTTTTGCAACAGTTAAAATGAACTGAAATCCTCTCTGTTTCTAATGCATTTTCAAGACATAGCTTACGGTAACATAACCTTCCATTCTATATCCCTAGATACCTGTATCAAATACAATAGCCTCTTGTTCTCTCCTTCTGGACCTCATCCTCCCTTCATTTCCTAAAATGTACTGCAGAGGAGGAGCTTCGTGCGCATCTGAGATGGCCGCGTGAGCACAGGGCTCCCGAGACCCTCGCCACCTCCCGCATCTATCCTGAATCATATCCTGTTTACGACGACGGGTGTTTGAAGACGCAACCCAGCTGATATAATAGCTGCTTTCAGAAATTGATTTAGACTCCGGGAACCGCAACTACGACACTTTGAACTTTTGTGGCCCGCCCCATGGAGTTACCCTGGGCTCGAGTTGCTAAAGTGCCCAGGCAGTAGTTGAACAACAACGGCCTGCGAGGCTCTGATCACAGCCTTGGAGTTGACTTTTGGTTTCGTTTTTGGGTCTTTGGCCTCATCCTATCTCAAGACCGATCTGGTAGCCTGAGGTGCAGCCGGACTCCGCGAATTCATTGTGTGCCAACGGCTGCGTGTTTATGGTTGCTGCAACATAACTGCTGAAATTCGCTCTTGGAGATTCCGGTGGGTGAATTGTGTGAAGGCATTTTTACCAGGTCTCAAAGGCCCCTCTGGGGCACATTGCCCAATATGGTGGGCAGACCGGATAGCGAGAAACGAAAAACCAAGACCACTCTCCGGGGGGGGGGTACTATTCAAACAAATGTTATGGATCGTTATACCCAACCCAAGGGGTCCCCTGGTGGCGCGAGTAGGACTCTGGAAGAGGCAAGTGAAGGCCCTGCCGCGTTGGCCGATTTCACTCTACAGGATGTCATGGGCGCCATTGATGGTATGAAGACTTCCATTGGCTAGCAATATGAGGCTCTTTCCCTTAAGCTTGACACTGTGGCCATCGACGTCAAATTGATCAGAGTGGACTTTTCAAAGACTAACGAGAAGGTCAAATCCTTAGACTTGAAGACCTCCAGCCTCACGACTGATGTGTCCGACCTACAGACGGAGGTTCGCAACTTAGGATCCTCCAACAATCTTTTTGCTCATCGGCTGGAGGATTTTGAGAGTCGGGCCAGACGCAATAATGTACATATTATTGGGGTCCCTGAAAAATCGGAAGAACCCGCTGCAGACCTTCTTGTGGAGGACCTCATCCTGAATCACCTCGCCCCCAAAGGCCTGAGTAAATTCTTTGCGGTGGAACGTGCGCACAGAGTGCCGGGTGGGAAGCCGAAGCCGGGTCCCCCTCCGCGGCCGATCATCGCCAGAATTTTCAACTTCAGAGATAGAGAAGCTATCCTGCAGGCATCGCGGGTGTTCGAGAACACTATGGTGAGCTTCTACCCGGACTTCACCCAGTTCGTTCAGAAGCAAAGGATGGGGTTTCAGGGGGTGAAGCGACGACTGAGGGACATGGATTTGAAATACGCGATGCTTTTCCCAGCACGGCTGCGTGTTGAATATGAGGATCGGACGTTTTTCTTTGACCGCCCTGAGAGAGTGAGTGACTGGCTTGATACATTGCCTACGCGGCGTGATCGCACGGAACATTCTGGTGGAGCTGAAGGTGGCCCATCGGAGCAAGAATGAGCAGTGGTTTCCGGTTTCCGAACATTGTGCATAACATACAGCTGTGGTTTGCTGACTTTTATATTTGCATGACTTATGGTGGACCAACCAGGGGTGGCGGAGGGTGTGGGACTCTTTCCTCCTCCGGGTTTCTTTTTGTAGACTAGTTTAATGTTAAGGCGACAGGCACACTGCAAGTTGGGGTGGCTTTTGAGTCTAACGCAGGGGTGTAGGGTGGGGGGTGTTGTATTGGGCTTCTGTTGAGGGGTGGGGGGGGGTTTGGGTGTGTTTCATTCTTTCTCAAGGCAACATATTGTTTTACTTCTGGATCTGGGTGTTGTGTTCGCTATGGGGTGGGTTTTGCAACCACTTCTGGGATGGGGGGTAGGGGGTTGAAATTACTGTGTTGGAATGTCAACGGGTTGGGGGATAGGATAAAACGTGGGGTAGTGTTGCAACTGTTGAGACGCCTCTCCCCTGATGTAGTGTTATTGCAAGAGACACACTTGATTGGAAACACTTGTAATGCTATGAATCGGCGAGGATATCGTCTTGCTGTACATTCCGGGTTCACTACTGGTTCTAGGGGGGTGGGTATTCTAGTTAAGAGCTCCCTCCCCCTGGAGATAGACGACATAATCCTTGACGACAGGGGGCGCTATGCTGCTCTCACTGGTAGGTGGGAGGGGAAGACTGTTTCACTGCTTTCTGTATATGTCCCACCTGGTCTGCAGACTACGACTTTTTCTGATTTGGGGCGGGTAGTTCTGGGGCTACCAGATGGCATCTTGGTGATGGGTGGAGATTTCAATTCTGTCGTCTCCGGTAGGGAAGATCGGTATCCCCCCAGGGACCTCACGAGATCACAGTCTTGGCTAAGTGGCTTTCTGGAGACGCTGGGACTAGTAGACTGTTGGAGGTTGATGCATCCGGGACAGGCACAATACACCTTCCACTCAGGTGCCCACGGTAGTCACTCCAGACTAGATTATGTCTTGATGCCTGCAGCTCAGGCCTCGTCAGTTAGGGAAGTTAGACATCTGGCTCGGGGTATCTCAGATCACTCCCCACTGTGGCTCCTGATGGACACGGGGCTGTTATGCTATAGACCTCCGTCTAGTGCTCTGTCTGATGTGGCTGAGCTCATTGATCCTATTCATGATCTATCTAACTCCCATACGAGACTTATGGTGTTGGGGGACTTTAACCTGTGGCCGGATGGTTCTGTGGACTCAGCTTATAAAGACCTGATCCAGGCTTGCCGCAACATCCAGCTGCAGCAGCTGGTACTTTCCCAGACCCATTCAAAGGGCCACATTTTAGATCTGATTTTTGCAGACGTTTGCCATGTGACCATACGGGACATCTTACCTCAGTGCTGGACGGATCGTGCGCTTGTATATTTCTCTCTCTCACTCTCTGCCGCCTCAGTGAAGAAAGGCAGTTTAGGAGCTACTAAGGTGGCCAGACAGTGGTCTAAGCTCATGAAACAGCCAATTCTGCCTACTTTGCTTCCGGATGGCTTTATTTTGGGAGACAGTGTGGACATGAGTTATGAAACTCTCAGTCAGCGTATTGTGGCCTCTTTGGAATATTTGGCTCCGCTGCGTAAAACTAGAGACAGGACCAAACACGCTAGGCCGTGGTTCTCTGAGGATTTGCTTCAGCTAAAACTCCAGTGCAAGCGGGCTGAACGTGCCTGGAGAAAGAAATATCTTGATTCTGATAGGGCTCTTTTTAAGCAGGCTTTGGCGACCTATAAAGCACAGATTAGATGTGCAAAGGCTAGTTTTTTAGAGGAGTCGTTACTGTCTGCGGCGAACAAATCCCAGGCCTTGTTTAAGATTGTAAAAGACCTGTCACGTCCTGCCTGTACTGTAAACGACATCTCCGCATCTCAATCTTTATGTGATTCGCTGGCACAGGCTTTTGAAGATAAGATAGCTGCCATCTTATGTAATCTTGCCACTCCACCAGGCTCTGATCCTCAACCTCAGCCTAACCTCTCCTTGTTTTCCACCATGGAGGGAGATGCTAGCCTAGCTCGACTGAACAGTTTCCCGCATCCGTCTTTTGAGGATTTTTGTACACTAGCCAATGGTGTCTTGTCGGGCTCGCCCCTTGACCCACTTCCTCATAAATATTGGAAACTGTTTCACGAAGAGCTTTTTCCTCCGCTTTTTGCCATTTGTGGTCAGTCCCTTAGGTCCGCACGGGTCCCGGACTGCTGGAAGTTGGCAGTGGTATCTCCACTCCTCAAGAAGGAAACTTTGGATCCTTCTTGCCCAGCGAATTACAGACCAATCTCCTTGCTTCCTTTTCCAATTAAAATCTTGGAGAAATGGACTACAAAACATCTGTCGCACTTCTTGGAGTCTAAGGCCTGTTTGGACGAGGCTCAATTTGGTTTTAGACCAGCCCACGGGACGGAGTCAGCATTGGTGACTGTCCTGGATGATCTTAAGACTCGTGCCGATCAAGGTCGAGCAGCCTTTTTAGTGCTGCTCGACAGGTCGGCCGCGTTCGACACGGTCAGCCATGCGATCTGGATCAGGAGGCTGGAGGAGGCGGGGGTGTCTGGCCTAGCCCTTGAGTGGCTGGTGTCGTACCTTAGTTACAGACACCAGGTGGTGGCCCTGCCACCCTTCAAATCTAACATCAGAAGGGTTGGTCAGGGTGTACCCCAGGGGACGGCCATCAGCCCAATTCTTTTCAATCTCTACCTCCGCCCCCTGGTCAAGTTAATGAAATCTTTTGGCATAGCAGTCACCAATTACGCTGACGACACCCAGCTTGTCTTTTCGTTTGAGGGCAAGGAGGCTGTGTCACAAGAAACTTTTCACCTCTGCATGATATCTACGGCGGAATGGCTGAGTCACAATTCGTTGCAATTCAACAGCTCCAAAACCGAGGTGTTGCACTGTTCAATGGATCGCATTCCAAGGCCTCTTCCACAGGACTTTTGGCCCTCTTCCTTTCAGGGCACTAGTGCGCCGGCTGACTCTGTTCGGAACCTGGGGGTGATGTTTGGTTCCAACCTTCAGCTGGACGTGGCCGTGAACAAAACGGTGGGCACTTGTATGGCCCTGCTTTGTATGCTGCGGAAAATCTTACCCTTGCTCCCCACGCAGGATAGGCCAGAGGTAGTGCGGAGCATTGTCTTGAGAAGACTCGATTACTGCAACGCACTACTTCTGGGGGCGCCAACGACTCTGGTGGGGAAATTGCAGCGTGTGCAGAACTTTGCTGCTTAATTGGCTCTTACGCGTCGTCGCTCTGATTCCTCTGTAAAGGCACTAAAGGATCTCCATTGGTTGCCAGTCTCTCAGCGGATTGATTTTAAAGCCCTCTGCTTGGTGTTTAGGGCCCTTCATGGCCAGGGACCGGCACCATTGCAAGACATCTTCTCCTGGTATACTCCTTCCAGATCTCTCCGTTCGGCCTCAGCCTGCTTGGTATCAGTTGCCAAGACTCTGAGATCCCGGATGGGAGGCCGATCCTTTAGGTTTACTGCAGCAAGACTGTGGAACTCCTTGCCGCTAGGGTTGAGAACCACGGGAGACATTACTTCCTTCAAGAAAGCTTTAAAAACTCACCTCTTTCCTGGAGCAGAGTAAGTGGGACAGTAGCTGGTAACATCTTGTATGGATGATCAAAGTCTAAGCGGCAGGATGCCCGTTGGGTGACAGACATAGCGCTATATAAGTATGCCAATACATACATACATACATACACGAAGATGGGTGCTGAGGGACGGGTGGCCCCGATTAATCCCTGGTATCTCCGTAACCCCAAAACCCGGGCTGAGTTGGTCAAGTCCCCGGATCAGTATTTTGCTGAGAATGAGGGGTCGGTGTCCTCCTCTGTTTCACTGTGGGAGGCATTTAAGATGGTTATCCGTGGACAGGCACTATCGTTAATTGCTGGTGCCAAGAAAAGCAAAAATGAGGCGGTGGTCCGCCTCGAGACCGAAATAGCTGAGCTGGAAGGAGATTTGGAGCTAGGTATTACTCGTGACAAGGTTCATGTCCTCAGTCTCAAACAACTTGATTATAGGGCGTTGGTAACAGACGCCGCTAAAGTTATGAGTAGAGAGCAGCAGGGACGGCTGTATGATGTGGGAGACAAGGCTGGGAAACTGATTTCGTGCTTAGATAGAAAGGAGAGGGCGAGTCGTGTGGTTCCTGTGATTGAGAGAACTTATGGAGTGCAAGTGACTGACCCTGTTGAGATTCTCGAGTGTTTTGCTGAACATTTTCGAGATGTGTATTCCCCAGTTTCCGATAGACCTGAGGAAGACTCCCATTTGTTGTTGCGAGACATTGCGTTGCCTTGTCTGTCAGACTCAGATAGAGACTTGATGGACGCAGCACTTTCGGTTGACGAGGTGGCACTCGCTATTCGTTCTGTCCGTTCGGCAAAAGCAATGGGCCCCGATGGTCTTCCCATCGAGCTTTACAAGCTGCGTCCTGACAAAATGGCGCCATATCTTTGTGATATGTTCCTAGAATCGCGAGACATTGGCTCCCTTCCTCGTGATCAGTGTCTTGCGACCATTGTGGTGATTCATAAGGAAGGGAAGCCGCGGGATCGCTGTGCGTCCTATAGGCCTATTTCGCTTCTGAATACGGAACCCAAGATCCTCGCAAAGTTGCTGGCAAACCGCTTGATAAAGGTAATCAGTGGCTTGATTCATCCGGATCAATCCGGTTTCATTCCACATCGCAATACGGCACTGAACTTGAGGCGCTTGCATGGCGTTCTCGCGAGAGCGGCGTCACTGCGTGAACCGGCCATCTTGGCTTCCTTGGACGCTACTATGGCCTTTGATACAGTGGAATGGCTGTACCTTTGGGCTGCTCTGGCGAAGTTTGGTTTTGGTCCTGGTTTCATAGGCTGGGTGAAACGTTTGTATGAGGAACCATTGGCGCAGATTGTGGTGAATGGTCGGGTGTCTAAGTCCTTTGTTCTTGGGAGAGGTACGCGGCAGGGATGCCCGTTGTCTCCGCTTCTTTTTGCCCTTGCCTTGGAACCTCTAGCTGCCTGGCTGCGATGGGAGCCATCGATGAGGGGTATTCAGTGGACCCCGGAATTTGAGGACCGCATATCGCTCAATGCAGACGACATTTTGTTGTACCTTACGTCGCCTCGGAAGTAGTTGATTGTATTGTTTGATGTGCTAAACTCGTTCGGAAGGAACTCCGGCCTTGTGATCAATTGGACCAAGTCCTGCGTGTATGTGCTCTCGGGTGACATCCCTCCTTTACCGCGTGGGTGTCCCATCCAGGTGACGCAGATGGGATTAAAGTATCTGGGGGTCTTTATAACGTTAGACCCCGGGGTTCGTTACGATCGCAATCTGATTCCTCCGCTCCAACGGTTAAAGTCTGACGTTGTGGGCTGCCGCAGGTTGCCGCTATCCCCCCTCGGGCGTGCAGCTCTTTTCAAAATGATGTCCTTGCCGCGGTTTTTATACGCGCTCCAGAACATGTTTGACGTAATTCCGGCGAGCTATTTTCGGGAGGTGGAGAGTTTGCAGAGACGGTTGATATGGGATGAGCGTTCGCGTATTGCCATTGCCAAGCTGAAGCTTCCCTGGTATGACGACGGTATTGCACTTCCGGATATCAGGCGATATTATTGGGCCTCTCAGCTGGGAGCGATCAATCATGGAATGTATGGTCCAGCGTTAAATCCTGCGTTCGAGATGGATAAGTGGTTGCAACCGGGTGGGGATTATAATAGGGCGCTTTATTCCAAATCTGCTGTAGGGAAACTTTCGGGACCCACTAAGATAGCGGTGCGAGTGTGGCACTGTGCGAATGCGGCAATGGGATGGAGGGATCGACGGACCCGGGCGACTCCGCTCTATGCGTCTGAAAGATTGGGTAGCCTGTGGAAGACGAAAGGATTTGAGAAGTGGGATATGATTGGTATTTGTAGGGTGAGTGATCCCTGGGCCAAGGGCAGGATTAAGAATTTTGAGGCTTTGAAGGTAGAATATAAGCTGAGCGACAGGCAATTCTTCCGTTATGCGCAGATTCGCCACGCGTTGAGTTTGGTTTTTCCTGAAGGTATCGACATCCCGGAATCATCCCCACTTGAAGATCGGGTGCTTGATGGCTATGTGCCCAACAGCACTATTTCTTTGATATATAAGAAATTGATCAACGATCGAGCGGACCTGTTGGCGCAACTTAGGGAGGTCTGGACCAGTGACGGTTTAGAGTTGGATGACGAGGACTGGCAGTCGGCGATATCCCCACCTAAGGAGGTCGCGATTCCGGCCCGTCTCCGACTCGTCCAGCTTAAGAGCCTGCATTGGATTTATGTGACCGACCCTCGCCTGATTCGTATGGGTTATTCTGTGGATGGGCTGTGTAAACGTGGTTGTGGTTTACTTGGTACTTTCCTCCATGTAATTTGGGAGTGTCCGGAAGTGGTTGTGTTTTGGACTCGAGTACATGCTGGATGGAGGAGGTCACGGGTGTCACGCTGTCGCCTGAAGCCAGGCGTTGTCTGTTGAATGTATGGGAACCGAATGACTATGATATGGCACAGACGCAGTGGGCGACCCTTGGGAATATGGTTGCCAAGAGAGACATTGCGCAGTTGTGGAGTTCCCAGAGGCCGCCCACGGTCCCTGCTTGGAAGGAGAACGTGGACTGGTGTATGTTTAGAGAGAAGACGGTGTATGTGGCGCTGGGCAGACCTAAGAAGTGGGGTAAAATCTGGGGTCAATGGAACTCCTACCGTGGAGATATATGCACACCTCCCCTTGCAGATATTCCGTATGTTCCTCTTTCCCCCTGACCCAACACTCCTAGTGTTGTTTAGCCTATATGTTTTTTGACTCTGGTTTCTCCCTTGCCCCCCCTCCTGCACTAATGATTCTTTGTATTATACTGTAATGCACTTTCCTTCCTCCTTGAATGCATATCCAGCGGTACTGCTTTTTATTGCCTTGTCTGTTGTTCTTTATCAATAATAAAAAGAGTAAAAAAAATGTACTGCATTTGAAGTCTCCTTCCCCCTTTACTTCCCTCCTTACGGCTTCCCCTAGTTGCTAGGTTCAAGTTTCCCTAGACACTTATTTCACACCCACCTCAAACGCCTTCTGCTTCCCTAATTTATTTGGATAGCATTATAGTTGTTTCTCTCATGTGGATTTGTATTTATCCAGGCTTACTACCACATGTTGTTGCTTTGAGGTGTTTCACCATGGATGTTTGCATACATTGTTGTTGGATATATTCTATACATCCCTGAGACTCTATTCTTCATGGCGGATTTATCCCTATTAGGACTTATACAACATAATAAAGGTCATAATAACATAATAGCAGGTCACACACTGGATATGATCTTTTCTAACTCTTCTAAGATCATATGCCGCCCTTAAATCCAGGTGAATTAAGCAGACCATTTTATAGTTGATTTTTCCCTACTGGGTTTGGATAAACCTAGTAAGCAGTCCCCCCCTCCGTCTTTCTGGCGCAGGCAATGGCACAAAGTGACTTTAGCTGATTTTCAGAAGGTATTAGTTGAGCCCCTTATTACAACCTCTGATGACATTGATTCAGCTTTATCTAAGTTTAACTCTGCCATTCAAACTGCAGTATACTCTCCAGCCCCTATGAAACAATGTAAACAATGTTCCACCTCCTGTCAAGAGGCGTGGTATACTGCTCAACTGCGGACAGATAAACAGGCGTGTAGGAAATTAGAAAAAACCTGGAGGAAAACACATTCGGAGGATGATAAAAAGGGTTACCATACTGCCCTGTCTATCTACCACAAGAAAATTTGACTGGCTCGGAAAAATCACATTGCCTCCCAATTAGCAGAGGCAGGTAATTCCTCTAAGGTTCTATACCGGATTTTGCAAGCCTTTGTCAAACCTTCGGCCTGTGAAAGTCATGATGTATCCTCACAATCACTATGTGATGACATATCTCTCCATTTTAGAAATAAAATCGAGTTGATATATGCCAAAATCATCAAGACAACAAATCCTGTAGACTGCCTCTACACCTCTCTTTATCATCCCCGGACTACTGATACTGCTACACTTACTGTTTTTCCCACAGTCAGTCAGAGCGATATTGAGACTCTAATGGGTCAAATTAAGACAGGGTATCCTTTGGATCTTATCCCTGGAAGAATGTTTTCCTCTTTGGGCACTTCCCTCTGTCCTATGATTCAGAATCTGATGAACCTCTCCTTTGCTGAGGGTCAGGTACCACAGGATTGGAAAATGGCTCTTGTAAATCCCATCCGTAAGAACTCTGCTCTTCCCTGGACGGATCTAGCCAACCTTCGCCCCATATCTCTCCTCCCGTAACTGAGCAAGATGACAGAAAAGCATATCAATACCCATCTGTCGAGTTTCATTGAGCTGACTGGAGGTTTCGACCATTCCCAGTCCGGATTCAGGCCCAACTATAGCACGGAATCGGCGCTCCTCTCTGTGACTGATACCATCAGAATGTCACAGGATAGGGGGAGCTCTGTGATTCTGGTGCTGTTGAACCTGTCCGCAGTCTTCGACACGATATCGCATGAAATCTTGCTCAAACGGTTGCAGGAGGTAGGGGTGAGGGATATGGCTCTGTCATGGTTGAAGAGTTTTCTATCTGACCGCACGCAGAGTGTCAGTTTGGGTTCCTTTCGTTCGACACCTGTGGAGCTCACTAAGGGGGTGCCACAGGGCTCATGTTTAAGTCCCACACATTTTAACGTGTATGTGGCCCCCCTGGCCGATCTAATGAGATCGTATGGATTTATTCCTGTATCATACGCTGACGACACTCAGCAGCTTTTTCCCTTTCAGACCTTGACTGCTGCAGTTAAACACTCCTTCTCTGAAGGCATGAGAGCTGTGTCTCAATGGATGGCCTCGAATTTCCTGCAATGTAACGTAGGGAAAACCGAGGTTATGCTGTTTAGGGAGGCTCAATTGTTGTGGTCGCCGGACTGGTGGCCTTTAGATCTGGGCCCCGTCCCCTGTCCTAAGCAGACAGTAAAGAACTTGGGTGTTCGGCTCGACAAAGGGCTATCCCTAAAAGAGCATGTCAGTCAAACTGCTGGGTCCTGTTTTCAGGTCATTGGACTCCTTAGGCGTGTGTTTCCACTATTGCCAGACGTTTTTAGAAAGACTCTTGTCCAGGCTTTAGTGCTTAGCCGTCTGGACTACTGCAATGGGCTGCTGATCTCAGCAAATGACAACGTGCTAAGTAGATACCAGGTGGTTCAGAACACCGCTGCAAGGCTGGTTCTTAATGCCCCGCCAAGAACCCCATCCCGCCCTCTTCTGGCAAAGCTTCGTTGGCTACCGATCCGACAACGGGGAAAATTTAAAACCTGCTGTATCATTCATAAGAGTATCTATGGTTCAGGCCCCCGGTACTTGACCGAGAAGCTTGTCCCTTATAATCCTGCACGCTCCCTCCGCTCCAGTAATTAAGGTCTTTTACAGGTCCCGTTCATCAGAAGGATAAGACTTGGCGGTAGAGCTTTCTCATTCTTGGGTCCCAGTCTTTGGAATAAACTTCCATCTACCCTCAGGCTATGTACCAATCATTTAGCCTTCAGAAAATTGTTGAAAACCTTCCTGTTCCAACCCAGCGTCTCCCTTCCTTTAAGATGCTGGAAAACACTGTTTTTTCTGCCTGCTAGGTGCACTCAGCGCAGAGATACTAGTTCGGAAGTCGAGTCTAGCGCTATACAAGCATATAAATAAATAAATAAATAAATACCTCGGTATTGTTTAGTCTCTTAACATATATGCCCTACATTGTTACTGTATTCCTATAACTGTAAAGTGATCTGAGGCCCTTGGGCCACAGTCACGCTGTATAAAACCATGCAAATAAACTAAATAAATAGTTTGACATTACCAAGTGCCAGCTACATCTTCTCTCCTGGTAAATGTCAAGCCTGTGTTTTGGAAACTCCACAGTGAATCAGCCATGTTGGCACACCTTCAGTACAACAAGTAGACATAAAACTGGACTATGTCGTGAATGGATGACCTTTCTGCTTGCTGTAGATCAGCTTGTAGGACAGTCAATTGTACCGCTAGTGACAATTTGCTTCACAGTAATGAAATTTAGAAAGCATTGGAAAAAACAAGGACTTGATTGATTGGTAAGGGACATACATCACGACAATCATAGCTTTAATTAGCCATTTTTGCATGGGGATACCTGCCATAAAATGTGCTTCTTCTGCTCCTGCTGTTCAGTTAACCTTGCTTGTGGCTTACAAGCGTTTCTAGCATTGTCACGAAGGTTCTGATTAATTTTTCATCATCAGTTCAATGGAAAAGAGTAATTTTATTAGATATTTAATCTAGGAATAACATGCACAAACAGCTCCCATAACAACTGTTGTGCCACCTATTCTTGGTTGTTCGCAAGCAGGGGCACAGCTGTAAATAGTGTAGAAGGTGCCCTCTGCAACCCAATTGTGCCTGTATTTTACTACCTAAAGGGCCCATGGGGCCCATTTTCCTTTTCACATTAGGGCCCATGACAACTTTTCAACACCACAGTTTATCAAAAAGATGCAAGGTACTTCATCAATTGCTCGCTCACATCTCATTACCTAGTTATAATTCTGGAAATCAAGCACACAACAACTGTGGGAGACAGAGAAAATGTGACCTGTCTAGCTGCCATCTTTTATGTGACATGCACATCCAATTACATATCAAGATTAAACACAGAAATAACTTCACACCAAAGGAAGCTATCTCTTCAAACCACTATGTATCTATCAGGGTCCTTGAAGCTTAACACGCACATGAAGATTCGTAGTGCGTGCATTGACTTCAATTTTTTTTAAATGTGATTGTTCTAGCTGTGGCATAATTTGTTACGAAACATGGCCAATGAAATCACTTCTAATAATGAACAAGCATTGTCACAGCCAATGGGTTTCGCCTATGCAAAATCTAGTGGCTTTGTCAATATTTTTTACAAGCTGCACAGCAGGGCAAGTAAAACAACAGAGAAACATAGAAGGATGAGGTGGTGTCTTATAACAGACAATGATGTTTGTTATAGAAACATTGCGTAGCAGAGGAAGTGTGGGAGGGTGAGTTTAAAAACAAGGAACAGTGGGAGGAGCTGGAGGAGAGGGTGTGGCTTTAAAAACAATGGAGGGCGGGAGGAGGACGGGGAGAAGGAGAGGGACTGCAGACACATCAACCGTCTGAAAATTCATGTCGAAAATTTAAAAAAGAGTAAATACAAGAGCCAGCAGCCAGTTGAAGGATACTGACCCATACAGAAGGTTGTCAGTGGCCCATGCACCATGGCAGGGACACATGGTGAAGCCCCAGCAGGAAGCTGACATGAGGAGGAGGCTCTGACCAATGAGAGGTTAGGACATGAGAGTGACATGGAAGCCAACGAGTGGTAAGTAATGGTAAGTAATAGGCGGGCTCTAAGCCTATTTTGAGATTTTACAAGCACAGCATAAGCACTGTGCAGATGAATCCTAAAAAACATAAAAATAAACTTTTTTTGGCACAAACAACTCAGAACCAATTGTAGAAAATAGATTCACACTGCAGTCATTCATTAATCCGAAAAAGGTTTAACTAGTCATTGAATTGAATCAAGAAGGTATAATAAAAACTTTTTAATAGAGTGCTTCATACCACACTTTGGCTGCTTTAAAACACCACAACAGCTAGCACAGTTTACGTTTACCCATTTTAATTATATTCAATTTACACATATTGGACGGCTGGAAGACTAAGTATGCCTTACAAGAATAAAAACTCAAGTCCGGCATACAAAACTGAAAGGCTTAATATTACCAAAGTCTCTGGCTAGCCAAAAATCCAGTAGCACAAACCGTATCTATTCAAATGGTAGAGTACAGAAAAGTTCTGGCTCCATTTTTTATAAAACAGGTCTGAATTAGCTAAAAGCTATTAAAATATTTTAAGAGGAATTAATAGCATAACAAAGATTTACCCATTTTATTGGATTTCTGTGGGGATGACTTTTTAACATTAATGTTTATGGTATATGGAAGCATGTAAATGTAAATTGTAAATTGATACTTGTATAGTGCACTACTCACCCGCAAGGGTCTTAAGGCGCTTGTACGAATACCGCTGTGGAACCCATCCTGGCTTTCCCTGTGAGGTGTCCACTCCTGGGCACCCCCAAGGTGGAGGCCAGGCATCCTTAGCGTTGTGGGGGCCGTTGTGGAGATTAAGCAAGTTATTGCCCAGAGTTGCAGAGTGGGACTCCATGATTGTAATAGGCAACGAGGCGAGAATTATCAGGTCTGTGGAACTTTGAGCCCAAGACCAGCCGAGGCGGGGAATTGAACCCTGGTCCCGGGCTAGACCTCTGCATCAGGGTCTGCCACTCTAACCATTGAGCCACACTTCTCCAGCATGCAAATGAGCAAATCCCCTTTCGGTAAGCACCAGAAAGATCTGAATTACAGAATGTGCCTGTAAGCATTTGCAGCCCCTTCTTTATTACCAAAGTTCACCAGAGAAGAAGAAAGCAGGCACACATGCTCTTTTAATTGAACTTGCCTGCTGGAATCAGACCCTGTTGTTCGTGAAGCTGACCGGCGCACTGAAACCTTGAGCGCCCACTTCCTCAAAAGCGCTACTTCTCGCAGGACCCGCTTCGCGGGTCCCGCTTCACGGCGCTTGTTGTTTGTGGTGCGTGGAGGAGAAGGGCTTTCTAAAGACTGTGCTGGGCGATAGGTGCTGCAGGGCTGCGAGCGTGTGGGCAGCTGGACTCCGAGTCCCAGGAATCCCTGCTGCAGACCCGCCCGAGTCACCTGGGCCGCTCTCCCTGTCAGCCACGCCCCCTGTGACACTGTTATAACCATCGGATTTGCTGTCTTCGTGGGACTCACTCTTTCAATTGAACTTGCCTGCTGGAATCAGACCCTGTTGTTCGTGAAGCTGACCGGCGCACTGAAACCTTGAGTGCCCACTTCCTCAAAAGCGTTACTTCTCGCAGGACCCGCTTTGCGGGTCCCGCTTCGCGGCGCTTGTTGTTTGTGGTGCGTGGAGGAGAAGGACTTTCTAAAGACTGTGCTGGGCAATAGGTGCTGCAGGGCTGCGAGCGTGTGGGCAGCTGGACTCCGAGTCCCGGGAGTCCCTGCTGCAGACCCGCCCGAGTCACCTGGGTCGCTCTCCCTGTCAGCCACGCCCCCTGTGACACTGTTATAACCATCGGATTTGCTGTCTTCGTGGGACTCACTCTTTCAATTGAACTTGCCTGCTGGAATCAGACCCTGTTGTTCGTGAAGCTGACCGGCGCACTGAAACCTTGAGCGCCCACTTCCTCAAAAGCGCTACTTCTCGCAGGACCCGCTTCGCGGGTCCCGCTTCACGGCGCTTGTTGTTTGTGGTGCGTGGAGGAGAAGGGCTTTCTAAAGACTGTGCTGGGCGATAGGTGCTGCAGGGCTGCGAGCGTGTGGGCAGCTGGACTCCGAGTCCCAGGAATCCCTGCTGCAGACCCGCCCGAGTCACCTGGGCCGCTCTCCCTGTCAGCCACGCCCCCTGTGACACTGTTATAACCATCGGATTTGCTGTCTTCGTGGGACTCACTCTTTCAATTGAACTTGCCTGCTGGAATCAGACCCTGTTGTTCGTGAAGCTGACCGGCGCACTGAAACCTTGAGTGCCCACTTCCTCAAAAGCGTTACTTCTCGCAGGACCCGCTTTGCGGGTCCCGCTTCGCGGCGCTTGTTGTTTGTGGTGCGTGGAGGAGAAGGACTTTCTAAAGACTGTGCTGGGCGATAGGTGCTGCAGGGCTGCGAGCGTGTGGGCAGCTGGACTCCGAGTCCCGGGAGTCCCTGCTGCAGACCCGCCCGAGTCACCTGGGTCGCTCTCCCTGTCAGCCACGCCCCCTGTGACACTGTTATAACCATCGGATTTGCTGTCTTCGTGGGACTCACTCTTTTAATTGAACTTGCCTGCTGGAATCAGACCCTGTTGTTCGTGAAGCTGACCGGCGCACTGAAACCTTGAGCGCCCACTTCCTCAAAAGCGCTACTTCTCGCAGGACCCGCTCCGCGGCGCTTGTTGTTTGTGGTGCGTGGAGGAGAAGGACTTTCTAAAGACTGTGCTGGGCGATAGGTGCTGCAGGGCTGTGAGCGTGTGGGCAGCTGGACTCCGAGTCCCAGGAGTCCCTGCTGCAGACCCGCCCGAGTCACCTGGGCCGCTCTCCTTGTCAGCCACGCCCCTCACTCCTAGATCCCTATTAACCGCGCACGGCACTACCGCTGCGCGGGGGCGCGCGGGAGCGGATGTATGACGCTACAACGCACACTTTTACAACGCATACCTTTACAACGCATTTTTTACACCGCAATATCCATTACAACGCACACTTTTACAACGCATACCATTACAACGAATTCTTAAAACATACCTTTACAACGCATTCCACTACAACGCATAGTACATTTACAACGCATACCATTACAACGCATTACATTACATTACAATTAAGGTAAGTGTTGGATAGTATAAGGGTTAAAATTACTATTCTAACTCCAGGGGGTGCAACAGTAGGGAAAATATTGGATAGTGTAGGGGTTAAAATTACTATTCTAACTCCAGGGGGTGCAACAGTAGGGTAAGTATTGGATGGTAAGTTTTGCGTTGTAATGGTATGCGTTGTAATGACTGCGTTGTAATGGTATGCGTTGTAGTGGTATGCGTTGTAGTGTCATGCGTTGTAATGACTGCGTTGTAAAAGTGTGCGTTGTAATGGATGTTGAGGTGTAAAAGTTGCGTTGTAATGGTAGTGCGTTGTAAAAGTTGCGTTGTAAACGTTGTTTCCCGCGGGAGCGCCCTGGTGAAGCCCGGGACAAGGCCGGGACCGTCTGTGGCCGTCGGAGGCCGAAGGAGGCCGGGCTGGGCCCAGTCCCTTTAATTTTAATCTGTAATTTACTTTAGCTATTCTTGAATTGGTCGTTATTGTCGTAAGAGTGCTTCAGTACTGGTTTTGTGTTTTATATTGTATTGTATTGTTTATCTTTTAAACTTTAATAATTATGACGGCAAAAAAACTCCGCTCTGGTAGAGTAATAGTGGGAAGGTCAGGCTCTAAGACAAAATCAAATCCCCTGAGGAATAAAATTAATTCCTCCATGCAACTGAAAGGGCAATGTCAGCTATTCAGCTTATGGGAAAGGGGAAAGGATAAAATAGTATTGGATGCTTCCAATACTGAGGGGAAAGTGATTGAGGCAGTTCCTTCCCTCGCTAAGGATAAGAGCAATCTGATGAAAGTTTCCGCCTTGTTCCATCATGTGAACTATCTCCCCGAGACAGTGAAGGGCCTGCCTCCCGCTTTGATAGCTCTGCAGAGGAAAATGGTTACTCCCCCTGTGGTTTCTGACTTTCCTACTTTGAATACTTCTAATGTTTCCTCAAAAACGATTGTTTCTACTTTGCCTAAACCCCCTCATTTAACTACAGAGCAATCTATGATTACTCCCGACCTATCTTTTACCCCGGTAATTCCGGCGGGTGATTTCACTTTACCAGACATTGATCTAGTGTCCCAAAAAAAGCATTCGGAATCTATTCCTGCCAATTCTATGATTAAAACAAATTCTAATGAAGTTCCTTTAACTCCCAACCTTCACCCTCATAACAGTACGCCTTCAAATAAATCTGATTTTACTCTAGCTCAGTTAAATCTTACTTCATGTTCGGGCACCATTTTGAATAGTATTCCTGCGTGCCCACCCATTATTGACGATAATTTGATCTCCAAATCCTTGTTTTCTTTGGAGTTTTTGTTATCGTCAATTCTACGTTTATTGGAAAAATTCGTTGGTGGGTCTGATTGCGTTTTGGATGCGGTAACTCATATCCTAAGAGTGCTTTTACACAACCAAGGTGGTCCAGTTTCTGGGAAGCCTCCTGAGCCCGACAAATCTTTCATACATCCGAGTGAAACTAAAAGGCCTTCTAATGAAATGGAGAGGCTAGATACAGTCCAAATGGTGCAACCTCCCATTCCCGATGGTCGGATAATAAACATGCTCGCGTCTATTCCAACAGTGCCTAGTATTAACAATGTTGCTTCTGCTGGGGGTAATTGTATCGCTATCCTGGATGAAGAGATAGTATCTTCTGCGGTTCCTATTGACACGCAAAATTTAGAAGTACCTCCTGTATTTCCTATATTTAATACACACACTAAAAAAGATGAAGAGCAATGTTCCCCCAATGAATGGTGAAAAAGTAGTGACTAATAAGCATAAAAAGAATAGATTAAAAAAAAGGAAACTTGTTCGAAGGTTCTCTAAGAAAAGGCAGAGGAAGCTTGTTTTTGAAAATAACTCGGAGGCCCAGGTAGAAAATTCCGGCCTAAATGAATCGTCTTCTATTCAATCCGATGATATAATTGTTCCACCCTCAGAGGCTAATCCGATTGTTATTATCGATTACGTGGGATCTAAGAACCAATTTCGTCCCATAGAACCGCCATTGTCAGTAAAGGTTCAATCATCTTTTCTTAACCCCCTAGCTAGGCCATTTCAGGATTCACCTTTAATTGTACCCCCTGTTTGCATGCCTAAACGGGAGAAAGAAAATGTAAATACTGTTTTTTTAGATTTTATTCCTCTTTTTGATACGGACCTTATCTTAAACAGATCGGCTCTTCTTAAATGTTTTAGTGAGATTGAAAGTTTAAAACTAATTCAAACCGCGGACTTGGATTCAGAACTCTTGGTGAATTACACCTTAGGGAAAATTGCAAGGGTCAAATTCCATTCTAAATTAGTTCTGAACCATATCTTACACTGGGCAGAGGAATTGCAAATTAGAGGGATAGATGTGTCACCTCACTTTATGAAAGATTTGAGTGACAATTTATTTTCTAACCATTCAACAACTTATGGCGTTAATTTGAGTTCCTCTGTTTGGTCCTCAGCTAAAACTGAGGATTTAAAAATATGGGTATCAAAGAATGAACGCCAAGTCTTGTATAAAAATCCCTCTCCTCTCCTCCTCCTCTCCTCTAAAACTGAGGATTTAAAAATATGGGTATCAAAGAATGAACGCCAAGTCTTGTATAAAAATCCCTCCCTCTCCTCTCAAACGGACGACAACTTCAAATGGAGTTGGTTGCCTGGCGTTCTCTCTAGTAAACCTCCCCCTTCTCTTAAACCACATCCAAGTTTTTAACAAAGACTTGAAAATAATTTCCTGGAATATTGCTGGCCTTAAGAATAGCCAGGAAAAATTGTAACCCTTATTTTGCTTAGAAGCCGACATAATTTGTCTGCAAGAAACTTGGGTCGATGGAAAATTATTGTTGAAAAAAGATTATCTGTTTTTTGATGGCAGTGCAGTCCCTTCTAGGAGAGGTCATGCAAAGGGTGGAATAGCTTGCTTACTCTCCAATAAAATTAATTGGAATTTTACTTATTATCTAGAGCCCAATAAACTATTTCAGGCACTAACTTTGAAAAATCTGTTTATAGATTGTCCTAATAAATTGCTTATTTTAATTAATATCTACATTCATCCTGATACTCAATTTAATGAGGGTTTAAAGTCGCTCTTCTCCTTTTTGGCCAAACTTTTGGATGCCTCTCCCGCCCCATATATATTGTTACTAGGGGACCTTAATTGTAAGATCTCCAATTGTGGTCTTGACCTATTTAGAAATAAACTTAGGGAAGAATCTCTCCAAATCCCCCAAGCTCAGTTCCCAATGAATATTAAAACCAACAAAAGAGGAAAAATAATTTTGGAAGGTCTTTCTAAAGTGGATTGTCTAATAATAAACAGTAGACTCCCCTCTGATATTCCAGCAACTTTTACACATAAATCAAAAAATGGAGAGTCAATCATCGATTATGTAGTGTCAGATTGTTCCTTCTTTCCTTTTATGAAGGATGTTTCGGTTGTTAACTCTGATTTAAGTGACCATAAGATATTGATTATTACAGCTGCTCTTAGGCCTCCTCTGTCTGACCCCTGGCACTTGGATACTGATTTGGTGAATTTTAGTGCCAGTTCTGGGAGATGTTAGTGGAACTCCTGGGCTTTTGATGGGTTGTTGAGTATCTTAACCTCTACCAGTGAGAATTTGTCCCAATGGGAGGGGAGGGAGCTCCTAAGTTTTGCAGATTTCCTATATTTGGTAACCACAATATCAAGGAAAATCCCTACTAGTAAAAAATCAATAATACTTCCCGAATCTCTTCGGAAATTAAATACTGAAATAAATAAATTGATAAGGGGTCAATATTTATCTTTTAATCAGGAAAGGCACCACTTACTAACTTTGTTAAAAAGAAGGAGATCAAGGTTGAAGGCTAGATTGAAAAGAGACAAGGAGGACTCCTTATGGATCAAACTCCGGGAGTCATCCCTTAAGGGTCAAGCTAGATTATTCTGGTCCCTGATAGGCAAAGGTTGTGGCACTAGATCTTGTCCCACGCCAATTGCTATTGACGAGCAGATCTGGGTCCACTATATCAAGCTTTTATACAGCAGTAATGACTTGCAACGGAATAATATCTCTCATTTTGCGTCCACCATCCCATTTGACCCCCCGTCTGAAAAAGACATTGAATTAGCCATTAAGGGTATGCGCTCTTCTGGCGCGATGGGGCCGGATGGGGTTCCCATCTCTGTCTTAAAACAGCAGAGCAAATTATGGAGTAAAATTCTTTATCCAGTGTTTCGGTCCTGCTTTTCCAGCGGTTCTGTGACTTTATCTTGGAAAGGGAGCATCTTGGTTCCGTTATTTAAAAAAGGGAACAGAGCTCTTCCTCAAAATTACCGACAAATCGCCTTACTAGATGCCATAGGCAAGGTCTTTTCAAAATGTCTCCTTAGACTTATCAACGATTGGGTGTCTAGGGCTTCAATTTTGCCTTTTGAACAAACAGGCTTTAGACAAAAACATGGCACCCTGGATAACTTGATTGCACTCCAGGTTATATCGGAGAAATACGTTAAAGTCCGTGGAGGTCGAGTTTATGGAGCATTTATCGACTTCTCCACGGCTTTTGACAAAGTAGACAGAACATTACTGTGGGGAAAGCTATTTGATTTAGGGATGCCTTCCTTTCTTATTAAATTAGTTCACGCCCTGCACTCTGATACTTGGTGCAGAGTGCTGTTGGGTGGGGAAAGAGGATTATCCAGAATTATTCCCACAGCGAATGGGTTAAAGCAGGGTTGCCTATTGGCTCCTCTGCTATTTTCCCTTTATATAGCGGATTTACCCAAGGTTCTCTCTGCAAGTACAGGCATTGCCCCAACCCTGGGGGGCTCCCCAATTGTGTGTCTGATGTATGCCGACGACATTTTGGTCCTTGACCTAACGCCTAAAGGGCTGAATAATCGTCTGCAAGCCTTATATAAGTTTGCAGGAAAACATTATCTACTGATAAATATCGCTAAGAGTAAAGTGATGTGTATGTCTGGTAGGAAGAGACCTAAATTTGTGAATTTCTCCTGGACAGTGGGGGGCCAAAAATTGGAAGTTGTGAAATCCTATACCTTTCTTGGTAAAATTGTCATGAGCAATCTAAGTGAAAAAGCTCACATAGCCAATAACATCCGGAAAGCTATTGTTCAGGGCAAGAGTTTGATACCCCTATATAAGAAGACATTTCTCGATATTGCTAGATGTATATCGAGCTAAAATCCCAGCCTCCTTACTCTATGGCATAGAGTTAACTGACATAAAAAGTTGGAGTTTCTTAAACGCCACGGAAGGGAAAATTTTACGTAGCCTTTTATCTGTCAATACAGCTAGTTCTACGGCTGTTTTTAGATAGGAATTCGGCTTACGTAGCAGCTGGGTTCAAGTTCTTGCGGGGATCGTGCGCTGGGTTTTCAGCCTAGCAAAGAGTGAGCCAGGCACGTTAAGACATTTAATAAAAAATGAGTTGCTGGGTCTCCTTAATGACTATTCTCTAATTATAAAAAAAATTTAGATATGCGGTGAGTCAATTACAATTAGATGAAGCTGTTTTATTTTCTTTATCTCCATATCAGTTAAAAACCCTTTTGAAATATACTTCTTGGGAATTAGGGTTTAGACTGGATAGAGAGCTTCGAATCTTGAAAAAGGGCACTAATCCAGCCATTGACTCTTGTCTGGTGAGGAAAGCACAACCTTATGTTCACTGGAATATACCTCATGGTGTAAGGCGTCTTATATTTTTAGTAAGACAGGATTTACTTCCGTTGAAATCGCTCCTATCCAGATGGTACGGCTCTTCAGCGGTTTATGACTTATGTCACGTGAAAACTCAAGACTTACTGCATGTAGTGTTTGTTTGCCCAGCTTTAATGTCATTTAGGCGTAAATGGCTAAGACCCATTTGCCTGCAATTGAATATCTTATCTGCCCCTGACTTTATTTTTGCCATGAATAATCCCCCTAACGAAATGTTTTGTTTCAAATTATATAATTTTTTTAAATGTTTTTTGAATTTGTATTAAGGTGGTATTATAAGAGATTTTGTGTAATTTTGTACATCTGATGTTTTCCATGTCGTATTATGTATTTCTCTTATGTATTTTATTCACGATTTATTTGAATGTATACCTTGTCTACTTCTTATGTGGACCTCATATGAGTTCCGTAATCATAAATAAATAAAATGAAAAAAAAACATGCCTGTTGTGCTCCCGGGGCACTATATGTAATACAGCCAGTTTTGTACTAATGTTACAATTTTGCAGGTGTTAGTCATGATTTTATATATTTAATTTTGTTCTGCTAGAATCAGTGGTTCTTAACCTGCATTCAGGGCACCCCTGGGGGTCCACAACGCCTACTCAGGGAGTCTGTGACTGCTTAGAAACTTCAATATTATTAACAGTTCAATAAAATTTATAACAATAAAGAAAAAAATGTAAAGTCAAAAATATTAAAACATTCTACCAATGTGAAAGAATTTGAAATGAGAGGCTAAAAGTTAGGTTGTTATCCTTAGATTGATTCATCGGAGATGCAAGTGCACCAAAGCTAATATGTCTGGATGATCGGTGAACACATTTGAATTTAGAACAGGTCCAACCTCCACATTGAAAATAAAATTTAGATTTTTTAATATTTCTTTTTTTATTCAATAAAAATATTCCATAATTTGTGTATTTCTTTGATAAATGACTGTTTCAGTATTTTTGTGTCTTGGTTTGCCATTCAGATCATCCAAATTGCTTAGGCAAGGGCCCAGAATTCCACTAATGACTCATTGCTTGTCACCAGATTCCAAGAATGATTCATTGGGAGTCCCCGGATTCCATTAATGATTAAGAACCAATATGCTAGATGGTTCATGGTACGAATGGCTTCCTTATGAATAATTCCTGCAATGTGTTGTTTTGCACTTATATATGTGTTTAGTTTTGGCAAAAAGCGGGCCTGGTCGACTGGCCATTCCGCTCTGGTGACTTTGAGCAGAGGCACTCACTGACCCCCCCACCCCATGCACACACTGTAGAGTAGGCCCTTAAACACTACTTTACAGATAACTGGAGGTTGGCGACTCATAGATCTATGTTTATGCAACAGTGGTCCCATGCATACAAGAAATGCGTACAACAATAAATATAGACAGAGTCGATCTATATTATGAGCGACATGTCCAGGCGGACAGAGGTCTTTCAGGTTTACTCAATAAACACTTAGTACAAACACAGAGAATACCTTCCACAAATCACCTAGTGTGGTACACAAGCCTGTGCCCAGCACTAACAGATCAAATACAGAAGGTAGATGTAGAAAGCGAAGAAGGGCTTTTTAAGGCAAAAAAACGTTTTCTGTTTTCAATTCAATTGTACAGAATTTGTAAAAGAAGCATTACATAGTAATCAAGTTTTGTATTAGGTGCTAGATAGGTCGACGGCGTTTCGGACCCCCTATTAAATCATGGGGACCATCATCAGGACATTCAGTTGAAGCCTTAACATTAATTAGCCTCTAATTGCCTAGAAAAAGAAAGGAGATATAAACATTTAGGTATAGAAACTACAGAATTATATACAAGTGACTTGTAGTGAAACGTGCACCACTTCTCTACCCTAGCGGGTGGAGTTCAAAATATGTGATGAATTCAGGTGTGCATTTACGTTGCCGTGCAACAATACCGGCGTTTGGTCATGCTGGTGGGGTATACTTGCCGGTGTTCAGGTTTGGCGGGGACGCATGCACATTCAGTCAGCTGCGGGAGTGCCGAAAGTTCAGGATCTGGTCATGCCGGCATGGTGTGCTTGCCGGTGTTCAGGTTATGGCGGTGTCGCATGCATATTCGGTCGGCTGCGGAAGTGCCGGTGGTTCGGAGTGGAAGCAGCTGGACAATTAAGGAATTACCGTGACTATTAAAAAGTGAGAGTTGGGACCGTTCGGAGCCTATATAGTAGTGGCGCTGGCGGAAACCATACATGCTTACCAGTGATTCCCACTGGAGCTTGGCCGATGGGAAATTTTAAAATGAGTTCGATGTGAACACCCTAAAAAAGGGAAAAGGATAATTAGGGCATGCGGAGGTTGTTTACGTAGCTATGGGCGGGTGAGCGCGTATTCTTACCAGAATCGAGCGTCAGGGTATTGCAAAATACCCTGACGCCTTGGGTTTCCCAACAGGTTTCCCTAGGCCCCGACGGATACAACATTGTACCGCGGACTTGTGCGCTCGATTCTGGTAAGAATACGCGCTCACCCGCCCATAGCTCCGTAAACAACCTCCGCATGCCCTAATTATCCTTTTCCCTTTTTTAGGGCGTTCACATCAAACTCATTTTAAAATTTCCCATCGGCCAAGCTCCAGTGGGAATCACTGGTAAGCATGTATGGTTTCTGCCAGCGCCTCTACTATATAGGCTCCGAGCGGTCCCAACTCTCACTTTTTAATAGTCACGGTAATTCCTTAATTGTCCAGCTGCTTCCACTCCGAACCACCGGCACTTCCGCGGCCGACCGAATATGCATGCGACACCGCCATAACCTGAACACCGGCAAGCACGCCATGCCGGCATGACCAGATCCCGAACTTTCGGCACTCCCGCAGCTGACTGAATGTGCATGCGTCACCGCCAAACCTGAACACCGGCAAGTATACCCCACCAGCATGACCAAACTCCGGTATTGTCGCACGGCAACGTAAATGCACACCTGAATTCATCACATATTTTGAACTCCATCCGCTAGGGTAGAGAAGTGGTGCACGTTTCACTACAAGTCACTTGTATATAATTCTGTAGTTTCTATACCTAAATGTTTATATCTCCTTTTTTTTCTAGGCAATTAGAGGCTAATTAATGTTAAGGCTTCAACTGAATGTCCTGATGATGTTCCCCATGATTTAATAGGGGGTCCGAAACGTCGTCGACCTATCTAGCACCTAATACAAAACTTGATTACTATGTAATGTAATGGTGCTTCTTTTACTAATTCTGTTCAATTGAATTGAAAACAGAAAACGTTTTTTTGCCTTAAAGAGCCCTTCTTCGCTTTCTACATCTACCTTCTGTATTTGATCTGTTAGTGCTGGGCACAGGCTTGTGTACCACACTAGGTGATTTGTGGAAGGTATTCTCTGTGTTTGTACTAAGTGTTTATTGAGTAAACCTGAAAGACCTCTGTCCGGCTGGACATGTCGCTCATAATATAGATCGACTCTGTCTATATTTATTGTTGTACGCATTTCTTGTATGCATTGGACCACTGTTGCATAAACAAAGTATGTTCCCCGAGGTCCCCTGCTGACTGAATTGGGGCCCCTTGTTGTTGTTAACACATCATAGATCTATGGCATGGGAGGCCATAAAGGTGGTCCTAAGGTGGGTGTGCATGTGGACCACATACGGGGTAAGACACCAGCTGAGGGACGATATCACAAAACTGGAGAAACAGCTTAAGAGACTAGATAGGACTATGCACAATACACCTGCCTAATGGCCGATTGGACACAAGTTCACAGGTAGCTACTTGAGGCCTGGACTAGATGGAAAATGTATTTACACCCCTTACAAAGACTACACATGGAGGGGGACA
Organism: Lissotriton helveticus; assembly: GCF_964261635.1. Lineage (NCBI taxonomy): Eukaryota > Metazoa > Chordata > Amphibia > Caudata > Salamandridae > Lissotriton > Lissotriton helveticus. The sequence continues at coordinate 878,025,603 of NC_136069.1, forward strand.
GGTCGGTGGCACTTCTTGCATGACTACGTCAGACAGAAACAGAGCACACACCTATCCTACAACTGAGAAATGGTGAAGGAAACATGGTGCATACACAAGGTGCGATTCTGAAGAAATTCATGACCCTCTTAAAAAACATGTGTACAACAGACTCTTGTGTTCAAACACACTCTCTACAGGAATTCCCTGGGAGCATGACGCTTGTTAGGGTTAGCCCTCTTTCTATGACCATGTATGCAGCATCACATGACCTACCTGGCGTGGGGATAAATTTTGTGTACGCCCCTGTGTCTGTGCTTGGTTTCTATTCTGATGTTGGGAGTTTACTCCAGGTCTGGTTCCTGTTAAAGCAGAGGCTTTGCTTTTCCTATACTCACGGGCTCGTGAGTCTTCGATTTTCTCCTTCCTTTGAACTGGAATCGTACCTGTCCCCGCCCCTCCCTTCCTTCTCCCTCCCTTTCGTTTTCTTGGCCCGAGTCCGGTCCTTGTTTATTTTGATTGCTCCCTGGCACTGGACTTTTGGTGGGGTTATCGGGGCTCCGATACCCTTTTGGATTCACCCCTTGGATACCGGGGAGTCGCAGTTGAAGTTAGACGGCTTGCTTATGGTTTGCCGTGCAGCAAGTTGAATATGCGGGATTTGCTTCCGCGTTTTCTTGGATCCAGTCCACATCGTTGTGTGGAATTTTCATTCGTTTCCGCTTTTGGAGGTCCTTGAAGGTAGCGGCTGCTACGCTTCGATATTTCTCCTTTCCCTCCACGCTTTTAGGTATTTTTGGGACATTGTGATACCTTACTGGGGGGTTTTTATGTCTATGGAGTGACTTTTTACCCCCTATTTTGTCTCTGGAGATACTGTTTGGAGCTGCATCACATTATCATCACCCTTGGATGCATTCCGCTTATCGTCTCGAGAGGATTACAAGACCCCCTAGTGGGACTACGCTGCCATCGTGAAATCTGTAAGAGTCATGTCTGAGTTTGATGTTGCTGCCTGGTCATAGATAAGGGGGGGGGGGATTCATTGAGTGAGCCAGAGCAGTAGAGTAATCAGGTGTTATTTGTTTCTTTAGGTGCAGACTTATTGCGGCTGTACTGTTCTCTGGGGTGGTCCAGATAGACGCTCACCAGTCTCCAGGACTCCTTTTTTCCTCCCTCTCCCTGCGCTCAATTGTTTGCTTGCTGTGTATTGATCAGGGAGCGGCTTTAGGGTGCAGGCGGTGGGTTGGACCATACGTCGTTCCTGCAGCGTTCTGGCCAAGGTGAAACCCGACAACGCTTCCCACTCTGGTAGAGGAGTACTCAGAGGTTTTGGGGGCACCAATCTCGGGGGAGGAAGTGCTTACATCAATTAAAAAGCTGAAACTGAAGAAATGCCCCGGGAGCAATGTTCTCCCAGTGGAGTTTTACCCAAAATGTGCCCCACAATTGGTTACACACCTCCTTGAGGTGTACAATGAAGCTCTACATCGTATAGAGCTCTCCAAGACTATGCTGGAAGCAACAGTGTCTATGATCCTTAAGCCAGGTAGAGACCCTCTCTCCCTGGGTGCCTACAGGCCCCTCTCCCTCCTGAACATTGATGCAAAAATTTTAAGTGGCATAATGGCAGCTCGTTTCCTACCGTACATATCTCGACTGATTCGTCCAGACCGGGCCAGGTTTATTCCTGGACAGAACAGTACACATTATTTGCGAAGGCTTGCACATATTTGGCATGCACCGCACCTTGAAGCAGAACACTGGGCATTGAGCTTACTGGAGATACAACAGGCCTTTCATTCTGTAGAATGGAGTTATAGATGGGCGGTGTTCCAAAAGATGGGACTAGGTGACACATATATTTCAAGGATAAAAAATATGTACAGTAGACCCACTGCCAGATTGTGCCTTTGAAATCAGGTGTCGGATAGCTTCATGCTACAAAGGGTTACCGGGTAGGGATTCCCCTTGTCCCCGCTATTATTTACCATTGTGATGGAGCCCTTGGTGATCACCTTCAGGAAAAATATGGAGTGATGGGATATCCAGCTGGGTGACACTAGCCATGTGGTGTCTATGTACTCCGATAACACACTTGTATATCTCCGACATCCTGAAGAAGCTGTACCATGCTTATTATTGAGCTAACAAGATTTGGGGAGGTGTCATGGCTGCGCCTCAACCCAGGGAAATCCAAACTTTTCCCCATGGGCAAATTGGCTGGAAAGGAGGCGACTGAGCTGCCCCAAGGGGGATGCGTTGGGTGGGCAACGAGGCAAGATATCTGGGGATTAAGCTAGTACAAACGCAGTCAGTCGTTTTAGAGAGCAATATGGGGAGATGTGTGGGAGGCATCCAGAGGTTGATAGCTTTCTGGAAAGAACTCCCTCTATCATTGATGGTTAAGGTAGCACTGTCGAAGATGCTGATCTTGCCACGCTGTTTATACGTCATGCAGAATTCACTTTACCGAATATCGTGCACCTACTTCCAACAGTTTGAGCGTCTTATGGTGGAACTAATATGGGGATCAAAAAAGAAACAAATGAAACACACTGATGAGGAAGTGGGCACGAGGGGGGCTTGAAGTCCCTCGACTGGACCTATATTATATGGCATCGCAGCTCCAACACGCGGTGCATTGGTTGGATGACCAAGATAATTGGGAGAAACGGTAGCTAGCGGGCATGCATCATGACATCCCGCTCCCTTAACTCCTCATGCTGGGGGCCGGATTACCTGAGCGCATCCCATACATCATTCGACATGTAGCTGCAACCTGGGAAGCTACAATAAAACGGTAGTGAAAAAGGCGCCTTATGCTCCTGAAGCACAGCTTTGGGCCTTGCAGCCTTTAAAAAGATAGGACAAAATATTTCAATTGCTAAATGGACTGAGGGAGGATGTCGAATGATGGGAGACTTATATGCAGCAGAACAATTCCTGATGAAGGAAGAAGCGGAGAATGTGTTCGAGCTAGGCAGAGGGTAATACCTGCACTACGTAAAACTTTCTGCGGTGGCCCGTGAGCTGTGGCCGACATTTTCGCACGAGTAAAACATTACGACAACCTTAAAGGCAATAACCACCCTGGTGGGAGGCGCAGACTGCTTTTCCATATTTATTAAGCACTCAGGAAGGATCTCCCCACCGGTCCTCTCCCAATTCAGGCTAAATGGGACACTATATTAGAGGAACCCCTATTGGAGGTGAAGTGGAAGAGAGTACACAAGGGGGTCAAAGAGATTAGCTCAAACTTACACAATATAACATAGTACATCAAACTTACCTGACCCCGCAAGTGCTCCATATAATATACCTGGATCGATCCTCCTGTTGCCCAAAATGCAAACATATAGACGCTTACTTTCTGCATATGATCTGGGACTACCCGGAGCTGACACCATACTTAGGGCAGGTGATGCAATGCTTGTAGAAGGCCAAGGGATGGACGGTACCACACACTGTCAAGGGGGTCCTACTAGGGCTTCTCCCTCAGCCAAAAGACAAGAACCTCACTAGAACATTCTTTCAACTGGGGCTAGTACTGGCCAAATGGCAGATAGCCATCAGATGGATGAGTCCGACCATCCCAGTGGTGGAAAGCTGGACCAAAGATATGCACGAATGGGCCACTGCAGAGTTAATCAGAACGGAGAAAGTCAGGAAGGATGATAAACTGGAAGAGGAAGCGAGAGCATGGTACACCATGGTCACTGACTTATCACAGATCACATTGGGGAGAGGAGTTGGCCTAATGGCTAGGGCGGTCGACATCGAATTTGGGGATCTAGGTTCGAGTCTCGCCAACAACACTGCACATCCTGTGATTCTGGGCAAATCCCTTAATCTTCCTCAAGTAACACAACCGGTGCTATGTAAGGGGCTGTGATACCCGATACCTTCGGGTTCAGTTTGTGCTATAATAAACTCCGTAAACTAAAACGAACAAAAAAAACAGACGGACGACCTCCAGATAGAAGTAATGGATGAGACTCAGGCAGGCTCGGACAGACCAGAGAATGCAGGCGTACACAGGACTTCCCCGACATCTGAGACAGCCATGGTCACATAGACTGCACATATAGAGATTTGGCTCTTAGAACCTGGAAATGACAAGGCAAGACTAACATGACCCGGAAGGGGGAGGGAGGGGCACGTTCACTGTTCAAGTATATTAAAAAGATGTCTGGTTCTAGACTGGGTAGCATGTTCTGAAGTACAAATTTGATAATAGGGACAAGTTCTCCTTGAAAAAGAATGTACTGAGTTTGCCACTGTAACACAATGGAATGTATGGCTCCTGATATGATCTGCTTATTCTTTGGTGTTTTTTGAAAAATGCCTATAAAATTGTTTTTTGTAAAAAACAGATAGCTAGAACCTCGCAGTAACAAGAAGGGGATAGACCCATTTAAAAGGCAAGGGATTGGAGCCTGAAGCCTCTAATGGAATGCTGCTCTTCCTGTACTTAAGAAGTTCCATTGTGGTTGTATGGCAGAATATTGAGAACAACAATATTGATTGACAAACATATTGTGTCAAAATATTGTTTACAAAAATATCATGTTCATATACTTACATTGTAAATTACAAAACTATTGTGTCAAAAATATTGGGGAAGAGAATATTGCAAAAAAAGGTGAGAATTAGTTTTTATAATGAATATTCATCTACAACTAACTTATTAAAAATATTATATTAGAAAAAGTTATAGTTTAAAATACCGTTTTAAAATTATATATATACACATACACACACACACACACACACACACACCTACATATGCACATACAAACATATACACAGGAAGTTTTCACACTGATGGTTTCATTCACCAAAAGGTGCAGGTGCCCAGCGCGGTCTGCAAGACCCTCCAATATAGGTCAGAGCAAAGGGAAATAAAGAGACAACACTGTAGACAGCAATTTACACCAATCTAATCTAGTGCATGGTAATGCATTTCAGCTTATGCAAAAACCTTCCCAAGTAGAGAGCCCAAACCCCCATAAAAAACAAATAGTGCATCTAACCATAGAAATGGTAAACATACTCCCATTTAAATAAATTAAAAATTAGATTTATTAAAACTATAATAAATTAAACAATAATAAATACAACAATATTCTTAAAAGCTATCTTAAATACAAAAAGAAATATTCTTAACTTTGATATTCTATTCCATCATATTTCTTTAGTGACGATATTCTTGCCATGAAATTCGTGCCACACGAGATACCTGATTCGATATTTGTACCCTTCACCTCCATGGTTACTCACAGCAGAACTTCACGGGGCTTGGAAGCGGGCTGGTTGGAGATCGTCGGAACCCTTTCCTGTTGCCTGGATTACGGCAACAGCACCTGGCTGTGCTGCGGACCCGCCCATACTGCCCATACCGCTGCGGGACTGTGAGGCTGTCCTGAACACACCTGCAGCCTCTTCCTGCAGCGGCTACGCCCCCCTGCCTGCTCCAGCTTAACTTTTCGTAACACCCGCTTCGCGGGTGTTACTCACAGCAGAACTTCACGGGGCTTGGAAGCGGGCTGGTTGGAGATCGTCTGAACCCTTTCCTGTTGCCTGGATTACGGCAACAGCACCTGGCTGTGCTGCGGACCCGCCCATACTGCCCATACCGCTGCGGGACTGCGAGGCTGTCCTGAACACACCTGCAGCCTCTTCCCGCAGCGGCTACGCCCACCTGCCTGGAAGGTATTATACCAGCCATCCCACACCGCGCAGCGGAACGCGCACGGGACGCAGCGTGGGGCTAAGCCCGGGCAAAGGGCGGGCCCTCTGTGGCCCTCAGTGGTCAACAGTGGCTGGGCGGGCAACCACTCTAACACTCTAACGCTTCTGATTTGGTGAGTGAAACACTTAATATTATGGATGTAATGCCTAACACAGCCGTCATGGATGACTTTCCATTCCCACCACCTACTTTCCAGACACTGTTGGAAAATGCTTTGGTATCCAATGTAATCGCGGACACGGAACAGAGAATGTCCCTGAGTTGTGTGAACATCACTCTGAGGCCAGCTCCCTCGCAAATGAGCCCTATTATCCCTTTATCCCCAACGGTTTTGATTGTAAAACCTACCTCAGCGTCCATACCTCCTGTGCCTCTGCCAGAGGGGGATGATCCACCAATAATAATCGATTCTCAGGTGGATGACAATGCCAGTGGGCTTTTGGAAGGCAGTAATAAACCGGGTGGGGAAAAGAGCAAGAGAGGTGTTTCTAAACCTAGTGTTAATAAAAGAAAACAACCGCTAAACAACAGGAATCAACCTACGCCACAGAGCCTGTGGGATGAGCAAAAACATCAACCAACAGAGGCAGATCCCATCCACGTCGGCGATAAAGATTTGGCGGATATAGGTGATAATTTTGCCGCTACCCCTATGAATTCCATTGGAAACCAGAATACTATATGGACACAGACTGTTCCAACAGGAGACAACAATAGCATATCGAAGCAAAATGGGAACCTCATAGACACTATTGTAGATACCATTTTTTAAAAACTAGAGAGTCAAATGATCAAACAGTTTAATAATGTTTTTAAAAGACTGGACAGATTAGAAAATTTGGTAAAAGATGAGGAGGTATAAAGAAAGGGGACTATTACTTTAGATCAAATAAGGGGTGATCGTTTATTGAAAGAGTTGGAATCAGTTAGTAGTACTATATCATGTGGGAGGCCTGTTGCATCGTGTAGTGATCAAAAATCTGCTGGGGGGTCTTGTACTGGCGGACAACAATCATCTGATGTGCCGCCCATCTCTCAAACTAGAGGCAACAATGCTGGGAACAACAAAGCTGTAGCTAACTTACCACCTAAACCTACGCCCATACCTGTAATTACACCATTGCCACTCATTGCTAGATCTAGTATTGACAACCAGAACGGTGGCCCCACCCTGAAGAGCGCAGTAGTGGGGTCCACCTTTGTTGGCAACAGGGGTGCAGGTTTGTCAGGGGATAGTAGGCCCATCAAACATCAAGGACCTCCTCTCCATTTACCCCCAGATGCCTGCCCCTTCGTTCTGGTTTTAGCAGGCATACCACCATTAAGGGAGGGACAGGGGGAATCATGGGTCCAACTACACAACAATTGTATTGATTGGCTAACTAAGCACAAAGGCGTTGGTTATGACATCTCCAATGAAATCCTGTCAGCCCGCAGGGTGTCATGGGTAGGGCCTCTATTCAAAGATATCGAAGGTGACTGTATAGTCCTCAATTTCAAGAACCCTGACACAGTTAGATTTCTGCTTAATAGAAATAAGACTTACCCTGGTATCTCCACTGTCGTAACCTTATTACCCTTAAGTTACTTTTATAGACCTCCACAAAGGCAACTGCGTCCAGCGTTCTTTCCCCTTAACTTGCACAATAGGTTTGCACCCCTTTCTGAATTCGACACGTTAAACTGACCACTAGTTATCGACCTTGATATTATGGCCGCCGATCACTCACCCCAGGTACTTAATCAAGAATTATCACCACATACCTGTCCACCTCTTCCACTCACTGAAGTTAATCAACTATCTGGTAACTTAAGTACTACCATACAGGGCCGTAATCTATCTATTGTGAGTTGGAATATAGCGGGTCTTAAACCGAAATTAAGAATTAAAGAATGGTTAGACTGGGTAAATAATAATTGTGATATACTTATGCTACAAGAGACCTGGTGTACAACTTCACTTCTATTAGAAGGATTTAGCTGCCATAATCAAATTGTACCCACACCACCTATGGGCCGCCCTAGTGGGGGACTTTCTATCTGGGCAAAAATAACTGCTGGTGTAGAAACTAAACTGATCCAGACTTATGAGAAATGTTTTATGGCCGTGAAATATACTAACAGGTTAAAATTATGTTTAATCACTTTTTATAACAATGATTTTGTGTCCCATCCTAATAATAACTTTTTAATATTGTTTAATTATATCGATGAAGTAATAGCTGGGCAGAAATATGGAATTTTTGATGGAATCTGTATTGGAGGTGATTTCAATGCTCATATGTATCGTAACGACCACCCATGTAGAAGTGGTGAGGAATTGAAGGACCACCTAGCACCCCGAGATTTAGTGAATGTCCTGGAAATTGCGGGGACGGGTGAGAATAATATGTCGACCCCCACTTACATTGGTCAAGGGTGTTCTTCCACCATAGATTATATGTTTATTTCCCCTTCTCTAAATGATATCATCTTAAAAGCAGAGGTCGCTTGTTCCATCTATAGCGACCATTATCCAATCATAATACATCTAAGTAACCCTGGTAAGAACAATAAAGATGAAGTAAGAATAGAAATGGGGGCGCAATTTTTGGAAGCATCTACTGATAGATTAAGAGTTGTTTGGAAAGGGGCCAATAATAAAAGCATTTTAGCTAGAGTCATTAATAAAAATCCCACATTAATGGAGAACTGTTTGACCCTTGATAGAACAGGACGTGATGTCGTCAATTCCTTCAGCGATCTCTGCTTGGCAATTAAAAGGGAATCCTCGAAACCAGCCCGTACCAACAAGAATTGCGGCCCCCGCTGGTTCGACTCTTCTTGTTCTAGGGCCAATAGAGAGTTAAGGGAAGCCCTGAAATCTAAACCAAGGGACCCGTTACTTGTAAAAGACTTGAGAACAATATACAAAACCGCAGTACGCACACGATCTGAGGCCTTAGTTAGGGACCATTGGGAATCTCTGGTTCGGTCTGCGGCTTTGAAAGACACTACAGGGTTCTGGAGAGAGGTTAAGTCCCTAAGATCCTTTGGCTCCAATATTACAGCTATTAATTGCAACATAACGGGGGATATGTGGGTCAAGCATTTTTCTAAAATCTATGCCGCTCAAGGGCCCCCCACCGACAGTATCTTCCATGTCATGCCTACCACACCCCTGAATATTGCATTATCAGAGGTTGAGGAAGCCATAGCCGAAAGTGCAGGGAATAAAGCGCCCGGCCCGGATGGCGTATCAATAGATCAAATTAAATCTGAAACTAATATTTGGGCCCCCCTGTTATGTAATTTATTTAATAACTTATCTGACAATTCCATTCCTGAATCTTGGTCAAATAGTGTTATTGTTCCAATATTTAAAAAAGGCGACAGACTCGATCCCGGCTGTTATCGCCCAACATCACTAATTGACAATACACTGAAGGTTCTAGGGCGGGTTATTTTTAACAGGATGAGGAGCTGGGCCGAGGACAATAATATACTACACCACTGCCAGCTTGGCTTCAGAAGCCACGTTGGCACTGTCGAACAATGTCTGAACTTGAATCTGTTAATGGCAAAGTACACTATTGTAAAAAAATCCCCTTTGTACCTTGGTTTTATGGATTTAAGTTCAGCTTTTGATTTTGTTAACCGTTCGAGTTTGTGGTCACTTTTGCTTAGTTATGGTCTGGATGATTCCCTAGTTTATTTTCTTTCATACTTGCATCGGGATCTGAAGGCTAGAGTGCGCATTAATAACGAGGGTGTGGTTTCGAATGATATTTTAATTGGCAGGGGGGTTAGACAGGGCTGTGTGCTCGCCCCCCTGCTTTTTATCTTGTACATTAATGGGCTGAGTCGTAATCTGTGCGCTATAACTAACGATGTTCCAATCATAAATGGCAACCCCATCCCCGCTCTGTTGTATGCGGATGACGCGGTGCTAATAGGCCGCACACCCAATGCCCTACGTATTTTGATTTCAGGTTTTGTTAATTTTATGGCAGATCTGGGCCTAACTACAAATTATAAAAAATCTTTTATTATGAATTGTGGGCCCAAAAAATACAATATAACTTCAATTAAAACAGGGGATAACAGCCTAAAATGCACTAGCACTTTTCCATACTTAGGACTGCTATTTTCCAACTCGGGCTCTTGGCAACCCCACGTGTCCCATGGGAGAAACAAAATCAGTAAATCCATCAACTCGATTCTCTCCCTTCGGCAACCTAAACAGGCTGACATTATTACCTCACTTTTAAAGATCTATCGCACCCAATGTCAACCCACGGGAACCTATGGGGCGGAAGTGTGGGGATACTCTAATTGCATGCACATTCAGACTGAGGAAAATAGGTTCTGCAGAAAAATATTGGGGGGAGTCTTTTGTGCTCCAACATTTATTTGCCATAATGAGCTCAAACTTCCATATATAGAGGACTTCATCCGTTCTAGGCCTGCTCTCTTTTGGCTTAAAATTTGGCTAAATCCCGCGGCCCACTTAACCCGCAGTATAATAACTGACTGCTTACAAAGTGAGAGGTCTCACTATGTGCCATGGTTAAAAGCAGTCGAGGATAGCCTGTTTAGTGTGGGTCAGGGCCTCTTGTTTAGCTCCCCTGATATTATTCAGCACTCACACAAAAATATAGTCAAAAGAGCATTATATGAATTATATGGGGAGGAGCGGGCAACATTCGAACACCCCAAACCTTCTGTTGCTAAATATCTTTCCTATGTTGAGCCTGATAACGGTTCCCCAGTTTCACCACAAAGATATCTGCTCACCACAATAGGCAGGTGGAATAGGAGTCTTCTGTTCCATTTCCGGGACGGAAGCATTGTAAACCTATTAAGTTTTCCCCTTAGATATAATAAACATCTGGAACAGTTGGATTGTCCTTGTTCCATGGGCAAACAAAGTTTGATACATTATTTTTTCTTTTGCGGTTTTTATAAACTTTATACTTGTCAATACTTAAAACCGTATTGCGGTAGATACGGGCTTAGGGACCTGAATCAGGCAATGACATTTTTTCGAAGGATGTCCTCTGATGAGGTGATATTTATTGTGAGCAGTTTTCTTAAAACCAGTGTCCGCTCTCGTGCAACTATGGAATCTGCCTGAAGAACATTTGCACATTGTATTTTTGTACATTAGCTCTATTGCACATCTGAGTATTGCATTGTTATTGGTGTTTAGATATGTAGTTGCCTTGGTTCTCCAGATATGACTGCCCGGGGATTGTTTCATAGAATATTTGCATATTGCTAATCTTTGCACAAATTGCCTTTTGCACATTGGAATTCGTATATATAGCTATTTTCTGCATTTGAAAAAGATTATTTTGTATGTGTGTTTGCAACTTTTAATATTATTCCATGTATGATCAACTGTACAATGTACTGGATAATTTTATCAACTATTTTAATGTATTTTATCTTCACCTGTGTGTACTTTTATGGATGCTTTTGACTTCCGAATAAAGACTTGACTTGACTTGACCTCCATTAGCAGAGAACTCTGGCTATTATAGGGCTGTTCAACAACAGCACAGCAAAAGCAATGCAGCATTGCCATCACCAAACTCCCAGTGCCTAATATTGTTGGCAAGCACTGTGAAGCTTCTCGTAGCAGCTTTTATGTACATCATAATGAAAGCATTTAGAATGTTCTTTGGTCATGATTAACGGTAGCCAAATGTTTAAATGTTCCCCTTGCATTGTTTCATAACCTTGATGCTTCCTGACATGTTCCTTAGAGTAGGGTTTTGTTTACCCCTTCTCTATAATTCATCCTGCATTTTAACTATCTTTCTCTGAAGGTACATTTTCTAAAAAAAAAATATAACTTTAATTTCATTTTAAAAATAATTACATAATATTAATATAGTTTTTCAGACTAAAAGCCTGATCGTAAATTAGGTGGTGCAAAATTAACCCAACCTTGCATGGGCTAATTTCGCTCTGCTTGTTCATTAGTGGCTAGGATTTTCCGCACCTCGAGTTATCAGTTCTGGAAGAACCTGAATGAATTTTTCTGGTCTGAAAATTTGTATGGGACGTTGGTTGCAGCAGCAGCCACGTCGCATGCCATTTTCTTCTAACACGGTGAAGCATTTACCCTCTGCTAAAAAAAAGTCCCTTCCCTCCACTACTTCCCACAATCCGTGCACAAACCCCCGCATACCTTCACTTGCTGCTCGGAGCAGGTGGCAAAACTTCCTGGAATAAAGGCTCTGCTTGATTTAACCGCTGGAAAACTCTACCCCAGATGATAATTCCCAATTTTATTGAATTGTACTTGTGCTGAGTCGATTTTGCCACTTTCAAATGGTAAAAAACAGGCGCAATTTCGAAGAGTGGTATTACTACCCAAGTGCCCTGCAACTCAAAATTGGGACAAATGTAGTGAAGAAGTGTCTATTCGTTACAGAGTCAATGTAGTGGTAGATCAAGCCAGCGTTGTCTATGTAGTGTTATGTCCATGTAGTGGTCATAGACGTTGTAATATATAACCAATATGAGCTCCACTAATGTGTATTTGCCTACATAATTTAGCATAGCAAATTTGTATCAGTTAGCTATTGCTGTGCATGCTGTGAAAAGGGCAACATAGTATACAAACAGCTGCAACATGTTAAGAAGGGCACGTTTATGTAAATGTTACAATATTTCAAGGTGTCCAGCGAAGGATAAACTGCAGTTTATATTGGCATAATTGCAGCTACAGGATTACATCAACAGGTAGAGAGTATTTTTCTGTGCTAGAGTAGATTAACAGAATGACTATTGAGCCAACAAAGTAAAAAAAAAGTAGGAACAATAAAATTTTACATTATGTACGTTGCTGTTCTCTCAGGGCTACTACCATTGAACAATAGTAAAACAAACCTTACATTATCTTTGGATATTTATAGATGTGGCTTTCAACCTGATAGACTGGACGCAAGAATGGGTAATCTAGTTTCTTGTTTGTTATTTATTTGGGGGAGTTTTAGAATTTTACTTCTTGGAAGAGTGAAAACAGTGAGAAAGTGAAGGGTGGTGAAAGAAAGACGCAAAACCAAAGTAGAATGTCTTAGTGCATCTGAGCACTCAGTAGCAGCAGAGGTGTGCTTCTTAGGAAAGCTTTTGACACCTTAACTTATCATTCTACAAAAAATGAATAGATGCTTTGGACTGCAGTTATAAAGCCTTGAATTATGCAAGTTCTATAGGTGGGAATGGGCTTAAGAAGTTCAATGACTCTGAGCAGGGAAATCATTGGGCCCGATTCACAAAAGTAATCTGAGACAAAATCCTAACTTTATGACTTTCGGTATTCACAAAGAGCATTTAGGAGAATTAAAGTTAGGAATCCCACCATGCCACCTCAGATTATACCCAGACATATGTGATTCATCCTTGGTCCTGCTCCAATAGGAACAGTTCAGCCCAAACTGCCAAGCCAGGTCCTCTGTGAAGAAGAATGCAAGGAACCCAAGACCTGAATCATCCTTGTTGGGGCTCATCAGTGGGATGAAGCTTGGCTCCACTCCAATGGCACAGTGAGCATGGGGCCCATGTCCCATGCCCAGATAAAAAATAGAAGAGCAAATTCTTCAGACTTTAAGAATGAAGGCACAAGAACAACGTATTAGAGCAGAGATGCAGGTCCTTCCTATCGAGACCTTGTGCACACCCTGTCTATAAAAGGAAAGATGTATCATAGTAAAATATTAAGCAAATGTCACAGAACTACACTGGCCCAGCACTATTAGGACTTACATGATGGTGTGAAATGGTTTTAAGGTACTTATCCATAAACAATAGAAATGGAAAGTAGTATCACCATCTTGCATTGATCGCCTGTCTCATTCAATCAGTGTTATAAATTACTTTGAACTTTGTTATTTTTTCCATTAAGAGCAGTGTTTAAAACCAGGGCAGAACATATGGGGCTCGATTCACAAAGGGCTTCCTCACTGCAGTTACCCATTGCAGACATCCTGCCATGAGTGCTTAGTCTCACCTACTTGTGTAGGGTCAATGCCATGAGGGCAGACCCACTCCACCACAACTGCAGGGCACCCGCCAGAATGCAGAGGCTTTGTGAATAGGCCCCTGTATCTGGTAGACTGAGTCATACATACTTGTGGTCAAAAATAGTGCAAAAAACACAAGCGATTCAAGAGAAAGCCCTTCGTCTCCTGACCATTCATGTTATTCCCACATGTTTGTGGTATCATTTTACAGTGAACAGTGCATAGTTAGGGCATAGGGCTTAATATCATAATTTTAATATTTGAACAAAACAAGTGCTGCGTGAAATTCTCAAAACTACATGAATTACACCAGCATAATTTAATTTTCTGCTCATTCTTAGTACCCAAGCACCTTCACCCTATAGCCTTCACCTCTAATAATATCTGGTGCTTTTTCCCCATAGGATCTCAACATTTGCCTATACCACTGCCCATACTCTAATTTCTCTTCCTCTTGCCTATATCAGTGAATCTAGACTGATACCTATACCTTTCTACTCACACACTTTTATTTTCTACTCTACCCATACCCTTTACCATTGTACCTATATGCCCATTCTCACCCTTATACACCCTACATTCACCTTAGCCTCTCTACTCTTATATATACACCAAGTACTTCTACCTTGACAATTGTACCTCAACACCTGCCTATACCCTATTACCATAAGCCATACCAATGTCATTTTTACCACTATGCATACTTATCCACTAGTACCTTTTCCACTGTGTATAACCTAGTCTACCTCTGCCTGCATCCTAATATCTCTTCCAATGCATCTGCACCTCTCTTCTGCCTATATCCTGCTACCTCCACCTATGCCATACCACTGCAAGCACTTCATATTCATTAATACCTTGACTCCGCCTATGCTCTAGTAACTCTACCCCGACTTAGATCCATGCCACTTCACCTACCAACATTCCATTATAGTTTCCCATTTCCATTAATCCTACCCCCCTTTCCTCCTTACCTGTTCTGTGCCAATTTCTTGTTCCCCATAAATCCTAATTTCCTGGTGTGTTTTTTGCTTTTTTTCTTCAATATTGTTACCAAAAATGATTTTCTTCAGTTTGTAAAATGTACTTTTTCCATCCAAGGTTAGTCAGGTTTGGTTTTCTCGGAATTGAGGTTTAGCTAGCTAGGATTTCAAGCGGGCATGGTACTGATGACTTGAAAAGAGTCAATTGTGCAAAAGGAAGAACACTCAAAAACGTCACCTGAAGTGGTATGGAATAGTAAATAATTCTTTAAGGTTGCTGGTTCAACTTGATTCCATCAAACACATTTTGTCAACCCAAGATTACCCTCAGTAACTTCTCTGATGACATGTTGAGTAAAGACATTCCTTATCAAACAATATCGCCTGATAACTGTTCATTTGTCACTTTACCATTGATAGGAGTGGCTATTTTTGGCAACATCTGTTGCAGCAGATTCTCTGTTCTCCTCCCACTCTGATTCCTCAAACCTGAAGGCTGTAAAAATGCAGGCCCATTCATTAAGTAACAGAGAAGTAGATGTGCAACATGTTAGAAATATATGAGAAACAGGGAACATTGAGCTTATTGCAGAGGGTCCTGCAAAACCAAGAAGATTATGACATGCTTTTGCTGCTGAAATATTTTGCTGGTTTGACTGCTACAAATGTCATGTAGTCCTGTTGATAAATAATGACGCTTGTTTAAAAAATGATTATGAAAAGATATAAGCGTTCACTAAAGAGCTTACAGCTCTGACCGGCTGATGGAGAAGGATGTATATTTGGAAATTACACATAACATTAAAAGGTTGCAACTGTGATTCACATTTTCCTTGGCTACATAACATACAACAGGCATTAATTGGGAGCTGGTTATTAAACGGACACTGTAGTCTGCACTTGTAATGGGTGTTGAAAAAGTTCTTGTTAAGCTTTTCACAGTCAGTTATGTTCCTGTATCAATATGAAAAGTAAATCAGAATAGTAAATGTAATCACCACAATTTTTCAAGCTCTTGCATTTCCTGCCATCTTGATATTAAATTTTAAGGCAATATGTGGAAATATCCTTCAGTAACAATTACCATGCTGGGAGCAGAATCACATTGTCCACTGCCTTTTCACCTGAGATAGGATAACAGGGGTGATTAGCTAACATTTTGTGCTGAGTTTGCATCATAAAAGTTGTGTTTTGCTGTAAACTGCCTAAAAGTAACTGAAATTAGCGCTAAGAGTTGCTTTGTGTTAATTAGCATCAACAGGGCATTACATGGGCATTCCCATGCTATCACCCACCCTTTTTTATGCAAAACCTTATCCAGCAAAATTGTGACACCACGTTTTGCTTTAAAAAATAATGCCTTTTGAAACTGGGTGTTAAAAGGAGAATTGTTTTAAGAGGCGAAGGGGGGCCATGATTACAGCACCAAGTAAGAAGGCAGGGCCATGTTGAGCTGTGGGCGCATTTCCTCACAACTCATCTCTAACATTTACAGTTGTATGAGGAGCTTTATGCGCTCCTGAGAATGGCCTGAATTTTTAATATTAGTCTAAACAAATATTTGCCTTGGCCCCTGCATGCTGTTCTATTTTGTGTGCAACACTTTATTTTTCCTGTATCTTTTTGCTTTATGCTCTGACTATAATTTTTTATTATGTTTTTCTGACTACTTTTGTTTCAGTTTTTATGGCCCTCTTATACATTTTTTCATGGCATTAATATCTTTTTATAAGGCTTCCATCAAATTGTCACCATGTTTGCTACTCTTTCTTATCCATATATGGGGAAATTAAAAAACCTTAAACTTTCATGTGCCACAAATAACGTTTTATTATCTGATTCAGGCTCCAATCCCAATGATATAGATGATGCCCCTTTTCAGAAAGCAGAATCTCATTTAGGTACTATTCATAAACCCTCCTCATGCTCCAAAATGTCTGTGGGGCCAAATAAGAGACCGAAAAAAGACCTTCCTTCACCAGTGAAACCTGCATTGGCATCAATGGAGGTCATAGTTGATGAAATGTGTGTGTTGAGACCATTTATGGAAGAAACTACTAAAACACTACAACCGCTTGATGACAAATAGTCTACGTAAGAGTCATGTGTTTTAATAGGCGAGCAAAAAACTGAGAGTCTACAGAAAGCCTTTTTACACATTTCACATTTGTAATTGGAATTATCTCTGCTTACAAAACACACTGAGGACCTTGAAAATCGAAATTGTAGAAATAATTGATGTATATCTGGGCTTCCAGAAAAGGAACAGGGAGAGGGAGCTAATCTAACTACGTATGTTAATCCTTTTTACCAAAACTTTTTGGCATGCCTAAATCTGTTCCTATCAATATTCAAAGAGCACCTATGCTTGGACCTAGAGCTTCTATGAAGTCACGAGGATTTATCTTGTTCTTTCTGCAATACGCTGACTTGCTACACGTGTTGTCTTTTGTTAAGAATAAAAAACACATAAAATGGGATGGTCACAGATTGATTTTCTCACAAGATGTTTCTAGAGGTACTGCAGATCGTCTGAAGCAATTTTTGGATATGTGCCCTCAGTTAAGAGCCATGAATGTTCGATATGGACTAATTCAACTGTGCTTGTTCAAAGTGCATATAAGTATAAAACAACATCCTAAGAAGACCCTTCTGCACTGAAGAGATTTCTAAAATTTACGGAGGAGAGGATATGAAAACTCCAAAAATTACTTGATATCTCCTTGTTATTCTGGTTCTTTACGTTTAATAATTATTGTGTTATTATTTTTCTTATCTTTGAAGTGTTGTGTCGTTTTTCCCCTCTTTTTGGCATAATGTAACTCTGTACTGTTTTCTTTTTTTTTCAGATAGGAATTTGTCTTTGCGTTTAGTCCCCACAAAGTTCTACCTTGTGTGGTGTTCTCTCCTAAGTCTAGGCTGTCCTGCAGTCCTCTGTAGTTCAGATGTTGTCACTGCTGTCTCTTAGTGTCACCACCTTCCTTTTTGTCTCTGTGTTTTGTAGATATGTTTCTCAGTCGTCATTTGTATGGCTTGTACTGCCTTTCTGTTTTTTGTTTCACCTCTCTGTTAATGATATTAATTCTGATCCTTTTCTCTTTCTTTCTACTCCTTTTCCGCTGTCTACTCAATCATCCTTTCGTCCCTTTCATTTTTTCATTGAGCAAGCATTTTATCTTTCTCACTACTTTATTCTTTTTCTTATTGAATTTGATACTGTAGACTTATTTATTGTACACACTATTATTTTAGTAACTAATTCCGTGTTACCACATGGAATGTTAAAGGGTTAAAGTACCCAATTAAACGGCAGAGGGTATTATCCTTTTTAGCGAGATTACAAACTGATTTTGCTTTACTACAAGAAACTCACGTTTCAGAAAGAGAAGTTGCCAAATGAAAAAGATGCTGGGTAGGTACTCTGTTTGCTTCACCTGCTAAAGCGAAGAAAAAAAATGCTGTTATTATCCATTGTCAAAAGAAACTTCATGTTACTGTTATTATTCAGGAATTTGATTCTGATGGTCAATGGATTGTTGTTACACTATTGTCTGATAATATACCTTTAACAATTTTTAACGTTTATGATCCAGTTTCTGTGGACAATACATTTTGGAAAAAATATACAATGTGTGACAGTGATTATGATATATTTGGTTGTGATTGCAATCAAATTCATGATTCTATATTAGAAAGGGATTCAAAAGTTAAATTTGTTCATACTAAAATGTACTCACAATTTAGATCAGCCATTCAACGTAAATCCATAGTTGGTAGCTGGAGACTATGTCACCCGGATCTCCGGGAATGCACCTTTTATTTGAATTTGCATCATTCACAATCTCAACAAGACTATCTTTTCCTTACTAAATCCTTGGCTCAACATATCCTTCAATCTAACGTAGGATCTATATACTCATATCTGATCACGCACCAGGATGTACAGACCTCGATCTTATTCCTTTCTCCCCAAATGCAGGTAGAATATGTTTTAATAATGCACTTCATTTGGATACCACATATACGTCTCAATTTGAATCTTTTGCTACTGAAGTTTTCACTATTAATAACACACCAGACTCTTCTTTTGGTATGGTTTGTGATTCCCTTAAGGCAGCGGCAATGAATTTTGTTGTGCAAAAGAAATAACATATGCAATCCCAATATGCCATTTACTTAATACTATTTACAAAACTAGATTATGCTTATTATCAATCTAATAAGAGATTTTCCTAAAAAACATAATTGATGGCAAAATAAATTTTAATATAATAAGTGCAAGTGCTGCTTCCAACTCCTTGCTGAAAACAAGTGAATGTTATTATGGTGGTCAAAATTAAAATGGGGAAAGTGCTTGCTAACTATTTAAAACTTAGGAAAGATAGAACCAAAGTTGAATCCTTACGAAATGGGACTACTCTGTTTAAGGATAAGGACATTTAGCATGAATTTGTTACTTTTTATACTAATTTGTATTCTCCAGAAATACAGCCATTACAATCAGCTTTGGCTAAATAATTTCAGTACATTACCTCTCCTTCCTCTCATCATATTGATTTTGGTCTGCTCAGGGCTGATATTTCACTCTTAGAAATATTACATGCAGTTCCTGTCCTACATAGAGGGAAAGCTCCTGGCCCTGATGGCTGTATATTGAATTTTATAGCCATTTTGCAAAACGCCTTATTCCCAGCCTCTTACTTTTTTAGTAACTTTTTTACTACTGAAGGAGCTTCTCAAGGCTCTTTTGAGGACTTCATGATTTGTTTGATTCCTAAAGACAATAAAGAACCCACACAGTGCAAATATTATCATCCCAGAGTGTTTGTTAATACTGATGAAAACATTTTTGAGAACATTTTGGCTTTGCATATTGATCCTATCCTACCTGATCTAACAGGTCCTGAACAATCTGATTTCAATTTCAATTTCATAAGTCTTTATTTCGATTTTAAAAATCATAAAAGACATTACAACAGCTAGACACTTACAAATTTAAAATTACCCACTGTTATATCAGAAATCAAGTTTTCACAATACCACATGATACTTTGAACCACATAAATTGAAGACCATCCATAAGTTAATTAAAACAATAAGTTACATACATATGGCAAATATTGGCTAAATCTGGTTGACGTCATAAAAAGATAGATTCATTCCATTGTACAGATACCTTTAAAAACATTCCTAAAAAAACCCTCTAAATTCATCATTTTACAAGGTGTTTAATATCAGGTGAAGTAAACCCTTTAAAAACTTTACAAAAAACCCTTAAGATGTCACTGTAGGCTCATTTTACGTGCTTGAGTAATCCACATCCAGTGGAGAAACTTAGCCACAGCTATAACCATGGACTGAGAATTATAAGTTCTGAGAATCCTAAACGGACTCGCGAACTGTTTTCAAGCCTAACTGCAAACAAATAGGTTTTAGCCATGTTATCCTAGGAACTTTATAATCAGGGCAGACAAAAAGTATGTGCCCAATGCCTTCCTGTTGGGTGGGGCAGAAGGGGCAGGTGGAACAGTGACCCCCGCGCCATTTCGCAGTGAAGGCATTGAGTGGTAATGTCCCCACCCTGAACTGATGATATTTCTTCCTGTCCCCAGGGATGGTAATCCAGTCCCAATAACCCTCGAGGATTGGAGAGTGTTTTAGTCCTAGGAATTCCACCGTTAGTGATGGCCCGATACAACGGCCAAGTCTTTTTAGCACAAGCATGTTCCAGTACAAGTCTCTGAATACTTTTCTTGGGGGAAAGGAATTCACTAATGGGTCATTCCACAAAGGGGATAGGCCCATGGCCATGTAGATAGCCCTCACCTCCCTCAACCATGATATTTTGTGTGCCCTATCGGCATCTCTAACCTCGAGAAAGGCCCGAGCGTACTGGGAGAGTTCTAGGGTAACCCATAATCTCCTCCAGTACGCGGATGATCTATACCGAGCCATATCTTCGAGGCATTGAGATCCCAAATCGTACAGAAGAGGAATCAGGGGGGTTGATACTGGAAGGCCTGTGATGCTACGCAAAAATGTATTTTGCGCACCCGTCAACTTCTTTAGATTGCTAAGTCCCCACAATCCTGCACCATAGAGGACAGCTGCTCTGACTTTAGCATCATAAATCTTTAGGACCGGGGTAATTGGCCTAGTGTGTGACAGATAAAATTATTTGGCTCCCGCCAATCGGGCATGCTTCGTAACCAGCTGGTTTGAGTGATGTTTCCAATCTAATTTGGATGATAGGGTAATGCCCAGATATGTGAATACTTGGGTCTGTTCAAGTTGTGCCCCATTCATTACCACCTTCCCTCGGACATGCTTGGATGTGTGTAAGACCATGAACTTAGTCTTAGTTGTGTTAATGACAAGTCCATGGTCATTGCAGAAGACTTCAAAAACATCAATGGCCTTCTGGAGGCCCCGTTGAGTTTTTGAGATTAGTAGCGTGTCGTCTGCAAACATCAACAGGGGGATCAGCTTACCATCCAACTTGGGAGCATCGGTTGGTTGGTGCTCAAAATAGCTGATCACCCTGTTGATGTATTGTGAAAAGATGGTCGGTGCTAGAACGCACCCTTGGCGAACTCCCCTAGCAACTGGAAATTTGTCAGTTACACTCCTCTGCTGGTTCCAACGGACTTGGGCAAAATTGTCCTCGTGTAATCTAATTAAAAGGGACAAGATATCCAGGGGCATGCCCTGATCTTGAAAGGCTGCCCACATATTTGGGCGTGGCACCAGGTCAAATGCTGATTTAAGATCAACGATGGCCGCAAAAAGCATGCCCCCCCCTAAAAACACCACCCGCCAATAAATTAAAACAAATCTAAAAACTTGGTCAACCGTACTGGTGTGGCTGCGGAACCCGGCCTGAAGGGGCGATAAAACATCATTGGCCTCAATCACCCCTGGATTCGCTGTAATAATAGCCTTGCCACCACCTTTTGTATACAAGCAATACGGCTGATCGGCCTGTAATTTTCTGGGTCCGAGCACTCCATCTTTTTAAAAAAACCGGGATAATCTCGGCACCCTTCCACGACTCCGGTATGGGTGAGCCCATAGCGATGCCGTTTGCTAGCAAATGAATGTAAGAAGCCCAGAGCTCCTTGTTGTGCATAAATAGGTCTGCTGGGACTGAGTCTAAACCTGGGGCTCTAGCCTTTGGGATGATATTCAAGATCTTAATAACCTCTATTCTGGTAAAGGATAGGGGATAGTAACCTGGTTTAAGATGGGAAGGACCTCACTCTCGTCACCAACCGCGTCAGTAGACGCGAACTGGGACGCATAGTGGGAAACCCAAAGATTAGGCGAAACATGATTAATGGGTTCGCCCCTTTTAGTCCCCCTCCCCCATTTTACCATATCCCAGAAGGAGCACATTGATCTCTCTCTACTGGCACTCAGCAGCTCCCTCCAATATTCCTCGTCCCACTCACGTTTTGCAATGTTTTGCGTTTTTTTATACATGACTCGGGCATTCTTAATCCTAGCCATATCTTTGGTTTTTACAGCATCTGATAGGGCTTTGTATGCAACCCTGCAAGACTTGCCATACCATTGGTCTTCCTTTCTAACAATGTATCATGGGTCAGGCCAACATTTGATATAACTTCCTCCACAGTGGTATTTTTCTGAAGTTCCACAATAGCCTGGACAGTCAAATCCCTCATACCAACAATATTTTCTTCTTCCATTGCGCATTGAGCCCATCTTATTCGTCTATAGTCATTAGAAAGGGCTATTTCCACACAATCCTGTAGGACCTCACTTTGGTGTGATTTAAACAGCGTAAATGATAAAATTAATGGTTCATGATCGCTCTCCACCCGTTCCACTATCAACATATCCTCAATACTAGCCCAGTTCTCTTTATTAGTGAGGATATAGTCAATGCGGCTATGTGATACACCATTGTTAAAGGTAGAAGCGCCATGTTTATCAGAGGTTGTTCTTCCATTTGTGGCACGTAAACCGTGCTCTACACATAAAACTTTGAGTTGAAGCGCGGCCTCTGAACATTTTTTAATGGGGGCTAGAGGGATATTCCAGATATGATCTTCTTCCAGAGTAAGATCTATATCATAGCTGGCTAGGGGTTCAAAACAGCAGTTAAAATCTCCTGCTACTATAATATTACCCTTTTTACAGTAGAACTCAAGGAGAATGTCTAATTGGTCAATTACTTCAGAGGATTTGCCTCCTGGCAGACCCCTGGAATAAATGTTAAAAACAAATAGGTCCTTACAATCAGGGCATTTAACTTTAATTAGCAAAATGTCTACACTATTGGTATCCAACTGATGAATGGAGTATCTACTATCTTGCTTCACCCATGTGAGTAAGCCTCCCTTTGGTCTCCCCCGCACACTGGGATTAGCCGGGACATAAAAATTCAGATATCCATGTCTAAATTCGGGTGACACCAACCATGTTTCCTGGAGAAGAATTATATTCCTGCTGTCTAGGAAGGATAACCAATCCAATGATGTTACCTTACTTCTCAGCCCTGCCACATTCCACGAAACCAAAGTCTGTAGATAGGGAGAGTTGGGACTATTGGATAGAACATGGCAACCAATATCAACCTGACCCGCTCTTGATGTTATGCTATATGATTGACTCTCCCTGGGTAGCTCATGAATTGGATCAATTCCACTCTTTAATAAACCGTCAGACCCGAGGTGGACGTTAGCTTCCAATAAAGTGTTTCGAAGGTGGGGAGGTGCTCTATCATTAATAGTGTGCCACAAATCCTCTTGATGTCTACCCTCTTCTAGCACAAGTAGCACTTGGGGGGACAACCGGTGGTAAACCCTGACCCATATCCTGAATACCTGGGTAGGATGATGGAAGGTAGAAATAACCCAATGGTAGCACATTTATAGAATCATGATGGATCCTAACTGATCCAGTCTGCCTTAGAATAAGTCTAACCAGTTCCGGGGAACTAAAATTGACGATAACACAGCCCCCCTGCATACCCTTGCTTGAATGGCCCACCCATGATACCCTACGAACCATTTTAAAATTAGCATATAAATGATCTCCCAGTACTGTTTTGTTGCTCAGAAAATGTAGGGCCTTATTTTTGAGCGATGACCAATGCTCCACCTCACCCTCTGGGAGCTTGGGTACATTAGCCAAAATGATTGTATAGGGACAAGCCTCCGGGGGCAGGTGAAGAAAGACTTCCTTAGAGGAATTATTCGCCAATGGAAATAATCTCCCACTCATGCCCCTTATGGGCAGGCTTTACTGGGGGATTAATATTTTGTGTCACTGCTGGTAATACAGGGGCTGTAATAGCTATAGTATTAATAGACTGCAAACTTCCCTGCGCGTTAGTTATTGGAGCAATGGGAGCAGCAGTGTTAGAAATCGATGCTATTATTTTTTTGGCCCCTCTATCAAGTAGACAGTCATTTTTAAGATGTTTTTCCATGGAATCTAGCCTATGTTCAATAGACTCAAGTTTCTTCATAACTGGATGAAGAAGTGCTCCAAATAGTTCCTCCATGTGCCCAATCAACTCAGGCATAATTCCTTCAGTTAGCCCATTCGAAGGGAGTGGCAGTATATTAGTCCTGTCATTGGGCACTGCATGGATTATTAAAAGAGTAGGGTTTTCCAGTTGCACACCCAACCCAGATGTGGAATTTTTATTCTTAGCTAACTTAGCTTGTTGGTGGCTACCTTTCGGAGGACCATTAGCTTTTCTCTTTACTGGATGTTCTTTCTTTCTAGCCCCAGGAGGCAGTCGTGACTGCCTAGTCCGTGTAATGGGGGGAGAGGGTGGGACTAGGAGTAGGAGAAGGAATAGAATTGGAAATTTGCAATACTGGCATGCTATCATTCTGAGAAGGAAGTACCAGCACCTGTGGGGAATCGGGATAAGGACATATACTGCCAGAGGCATCAAAGCCCAAGTCATGATCAGAGTTTATGTTTGAACGATGTATTGGCTCTAACGAGAGCCTCATCCTCTCTACTAGTTCTATCTCCTTGTTAATTGCTGATTCAGCCCGATTAAGAAAGGCATCCATCGTCCCAACCCCACCGCCACCTATCCCACCCCTGCGGTTAGTTTTACTCATGAATAGTAAAAGATCCGCCTTCACAGTCCTTAGTAGAATGTCCCCCTACACCAAATAAGCTAAATTCAATAATTTGATACGCTCAGTTCTGGTAAACAAGCACACTTCTCTAGCCGTCGTGTCTCATAAAATCATGGGGATAGCGATGTTAGAGGACAGGCCCGGCCCGACCTCCTCTGGCCTCTGATGGCCACAGACAGCCCGCCCTTTGACGCGGGAGATGGTCGCAGTTTTAAAGCGCCTCCAGGCGCGAAAGTCCAATGGAGCGGCTTGCTGCCGCTAAGCACCCTGGGAGTTTGAGTCTCCCCCTAACAGCGGCCACGCCAAGATGATACAAGCTGTGGCGGTGGGGGGAGACAGTCACCGGGAGGTGGAGCAGAGGCTGGGACCAAGTAAGTAAGTTGAGGGCTTAAAGGGGCTGCAAGTAGAAATGTCCCGGGAGCCTTAATGAAACACCCGCTCCCCCGGAAATGGTCACAGTTTTAAAGCACCTCCAGGCGCGAAAGTCCGATGGAGCGGCTTCCTGCCGCTAAGCACCCAGGGAGTTGGAGTCTCCCCCTCACAGCGGCCACGCCAAGATGATACAAGCTGTGGCGGCGGGGGGAGACAGTCACCGGGAGCTGGAGCAGATGCTGGGACCAAGTAAGTAAGTTGTGGGCACACACACAGTGTTCACCTGGCAACCCACCAAGATAAAGTACTTTGGTTTATGGGTTTCACAGACCATTAAAGAAACTTTGAGACTGAATTTTGATTCCATTATCAAGATATTAAATTATAATTGTGCCCAATAGCAGTCACTTCTTCTATCTTAGTGGGGTAGGATTGACTCTATTAAAATGATGCTCACGTTCCTCATATTATATGCTATTGCCATGATTCCTGTGTTTACCTCTAGTTATTATTTCCAGAAAATGTTTTCTCTTTTATTAAATGTTCTTTTGAAAGGTAAACCTCCCCGCATAGCGCTGTCCTTGTTAAAAAAAGATTAGTCTAGTGGAGGCCTTAAATTTCCAGGTTTTAGAAATTATAACAGGCTGCTCGTTGGGTTTCTTCCGATCTTCCTTTACATCCTGCTTTGTGGTTACAGTTAGAGAAATCCGTTATTGCTCCTTTTGACTGTAAAGAAATTCTTGCTTTCACAAATCCAAAATCTCAGTCATGCTCTCCTTTTATTTCACATTCCTGTAAAATTTTGAAACCTCTCTTACCTATCACATATCCACACTTGCTAATTATCAGCAAAAACCCATTTGACCTAATAAGCCAATCCAGCGTCATCTGTTACTATAAATCCTTAGAAATATCTCCAGACAGAGGCATTTCAAAACCTGATTTCGCTTGGGAAAGTGTTTGGTAGAATGCTGGTCTACTATTTTCGGGGATAAGATTTGGCTTAAACTCCACAAAACTACATGAGGTGCACATACTACTCAAACCCTTTACTTTGTCCATTGTCAATTGTTAATTACATCTAATATTCTAGGATCCTTTTCCCCAGATGCTATCTCATCTTGTTGGTCCTGCTCATGTCACATTGCAGATCTTAAACATATGTTATTTGAATGCCCCATCATTTATAATTTTTGGAAATCGGTTCGGACACCATAAATTAATAAGATTTTTAATGTTGCTATCCCTTTCTCCTTTACTAATATTTTCTCAGGTATTTTGGAAACCCAATGATCTCATTCAACTCCAGGTTATAAACTAATAGATTTGATATTGGAGGTTGCATTTCTATTAATTCCATCAAATTGAAAACAAGCTCATAATGTCACTTTTTAGGTATTTGGTGGATTGCCAATTGTGTTCATCATAGATTGGACACCAATTACACTACTCCTATTTCTCTGTGCCTGCCACACAGTGCAGGGTTTTAGAGGGGGGTCCCTTAGGGACCCTGGTAGGGGCCCCCCAAAGTCACTTTCCAACAGCCTATTTGTGTCTGAAAGGCCGACTTGGAAAGGCTGTTGGAAATCGACATGGAAATTGGTCAGTCGGAAATGCTGTCCATAGAGCTGCACATTGTGTCGGAACCGATTCGGAAGGACCACACGGTTTACAATCCGACTGCCAACATCGTACATGGACATGTGGATTGTAAACCGACTGAGTCGGTCGGAAGGGTTCTGACGGGGTCTAGGAAATTCCGACTGTCAGAGAGTGGCTTTCCACCCAACATCGAAATGAGGCCCTAAGTATTTATCCCTTTGTGATTCATCTGCTGATACCATTATCTGTGTACCAGATGAAATACGGAAACCACCTTGAATTTCTTTCACTCTGCCTTTTTATAATGTACTAAATTTGTTTTTCAAAAGATGTGTGTGTAGCATGCGGCAGCAAAATTCTATGCTGGCACTAGAGAGAGTGGAGGAGAGCGCCATATGTCTGCGGATATGGCGCTCTCCTGCTCCCTCCCTGTCAAGCAACACAGTGCAGGGGTGTAGCTCACAAACGTTTTAATACACAATTTTTCACAGGGGTGTTGGGATCAGATAGGGAAAAAAAGAAAATAAATGTCCAAGTTTGTGGTTTAGAGCGACTGTAGATGGAGGGAGAGCACAAGATCCTGAAACACAATAACTATACATTTTAAAGATGGTTAGAATATTATCTTGGAAAGTCAATGGGCATAGGGTAAGGAAGAGGAGGCAGAAGATATTAGAGTACCTGTTAGTTGTAGAAAGCGAGATTATTATCTTGCAAGAAACAAACCTGTCAAAGGCGGAATAGGAAGAGGAGATAAAAAAGTCAAAATTGGCGGATGCCTCAATATGTACTAATAAAATCTGCGGAGTTAAGGGTGAAGCCATCATTTTCAAGAAAGCTGAAAAAGTGGTAATATCGGAAGCTTTTTCTGACCCTGCGGGGAGATGGGTGGCTGTTAAAGCTCAAATTCAGGGGAATCCATATGCCATCGCTGGTTATTATGGGCCGAATATGGATGACCCCTCACCATTACAGTCCCTGTATAATCGATTGCTACATTTTATGGCTCTCATCATCTTGGCAGGTGATTTTAATCTTCCCTAAATGAGATATGTACTCAGGTGTTGTATGCAGAACTTTGGACTACAAGATGTGTGGAGAGAGAAAGGGGTTGGCCACCAAAAGTATACTTTTAAGAATAGGAGACATGGTCATGCCTCAAGAATTGACTACTTTTTGGTGGATAAAGGAGAGAGCAGGATGGTTAGTAAGGTGGATCGTCTGCCAACCATTCAGCGGTCCGTTTGGAACTTAAGGTGGGAGTTAAGGCCCTTACCCCCAAATGGACATTGGATAGAGGCCTTTTATTGGACCACCAAGTGGAGGTGCAGCTGAAAGAGTTAACTAGGGAATATTTTCATATGAATTATATGAGTACCACACCACGAACAGTTTGGGATGCATATAAGGCCATCATAAGGAGATTGATTGGTATGCCTGCCTTTAAGCATGAGACCACCAAGAGTAAATTAGGATCCCTGGATGCTAGGTTGGTATAACTGGAGTGGCTGGTTAAGAAGCAGAGTCAGAGGCAATGGGTCCAGGGCGTAAACTTGCTTGAGGAGGAAATGAAGGTGAAAATGGAAGAGCTATCCTGTCTGCTGGAGGGGATAGTCAGAAGGAAGTGGGAGGCAAGGAAGCATGTGCAATATGAATATGGGGAGGGTTACGGCAATTTTTTTGGCTTGGAAATTAAAAACAGAGCAGAGCTAGAATAAACATCCAGCCATTAAGGTGGAAGGACAAGCGGTGCCTAAGTGTGAGGAAGGGGAGATAGAGGGAGCCTTTACGGAGTTCTTTCTAACCCTATACACAGAGCAGGAGGGTGTGTCACAGGAGCAAGTGGAAAGGTATTTTGAAGAACTGCAAGTACCAGTGTTGTCAGAGAAACAGAGGGAATGGCTATATGCAGAGCTAACAACTGAAGAAGTAACAGGGTAATTAGGAAAGTTGAAAAGGGGAAAGGTGGCTGGCCCAGATGCACTCCCAAACAAGATCTATTTGTCCCTTAAAGAGGAGATTGTCCCCTTCTATACAGGCCTGCTCAACCTGATTTTTCTTGGGGGTGAGAATATTCCAAAATCCAGGGAGGAAGCCACTATTTGCCTTTTACATTAAGCAGGGAAAGACACCGACCTCTGCAAATCCTATGGTACTGTCTCATTACTGAATACGGACTATAAAGTCTTTACTCGGATTCTGGCAGCGAGATTAGGGGAAGTGGTAAGGGGTTCAATACATCATGACCAGAAGGGGTTTATCAGGGTTATACAGATACACGAGTTAACACATGAGATATTTGGGGCCATTGATATCGCAAAACAAAATGTGCTCCCTCTGGCAATCATAACCTTTGTCGCAGCAAAGGCCTTTGACAGGGTGAGTTGGTCCTTCCTCCATAGAGCTACAGAGATGTGTGGCCTGGGGGCAGCCTTTTGTAGGGTCCTGGAAACAATCTATAAGAACCCTTCTGCCAGGATACTGGTGAACAGGAACCTCACCCAAAAGATAGTTATATCAAGAGGAACAAGGCAGGGGTGTCCCCATCCACCTCTCCTTTTCAACATCTATATCGAACCTCTTGCAAATAAACTTAGAGCTAGACAAAAAATCTTCCCATTAGTTTTTCAGGGATGGGAGAAGAGGGTAGCTCTATATGCCGATGGCCTGATGGTATTTACAAATAATTTGGCGCCTTCCTTACCAATAATATCAGACACTATGGGTAAATTTGGAGAGGTCTTCGGCTACCAGATAAACTGGTAGAAATCAGATATTATGGAATGGAATTCTCAGAGTAACAACCCTCTGGTAAGAAACTCAATGGAATATTGTTAGACCGGGTCCCTTCCATTTTTCACTGATTGCCTCCTCTATTTGTTATATGGTTTGCTGGTTAGATGCTTTGGGCACTGCCACTGCTATTCAGTGCCACAGTGCAAGTGCTCCCTATGTTAAATTGATGTATTGATTAGTGACTCCATGATTGGTTTATTTGATTTACTTGTCAGACCTTAGTATAGTGCACCATGTGTGCCTATGGTCTGTAAATCAAATGCTGCTGGTGGGCTTGCAGCACTGAGTGTGCCACCCACAAAAGCAGCTTGTAAAGTGTGTCTTAGGTCTACCATTGCAGAGCCTGTGTGCAGTCTGTGACTGCCATGTCGACTTGGCAAGTGCACCCACTTGCCAGTCCCTAAACCTTCCCTTTTCTACATTTCTGTCACCCCAAAGGTAGGACCAAGGGCAGGGTGCATTGTATGTAAGAGGTAGGGCATGCCCTGATGTGTGTGGCATGTCCTGAGAGTGAATTAAAGCCATTTTCGTTTTTTACTATTGCAAGGCTACCTGTCCACATAGGCCAGATGGGCAATTTGATTATAACATTTTATAATCCTAACTGACCCAGGGAGCATGGTAGAAATTCGAATTTAGTATGCCTGAACTCAGAAGGAAAAATACATATTTTAGTAAAGTTGGTTTTAAAATTCTGTGCTTGAAAATACCACTTTTAGAAAGTAGGTATTTTCTTACCTAACCATCCAGCCTGCCTCTGCTAGGTTGTGTATTGTATGTCTGGTTTTGTGAGTGATAGGGGCTGGGGTGGCTCCAGGAGACAGGGTGAGTCAGCACAGGGCTGCATAGACCTATCTGCATATAGAGTGGTGGGAGGAGTAGTACCTGGGCCTGAATAGGACTGTGTCTGCCTCCCACAATTCTGACTCCACCTCCCGTGGTGTGTTTGATGACCCTGGCCCACCCTGCCAAAGGAAAGGAGGAGTCTTGTATACAAAGTGCTCCAGGACTGCACAGAACTGGTATGGATTAGGTACAGAACCCTCTGCCTTCAGAGGACAAAGGATTTTGCAGTATAAATATAGGGGCTCAGACCCCAAGACTTTAAATCACTTCTGGAACAACAAGACAAACTTTTGCCAAGGAGAAGAATGAATGAAGCTGCAGGAGTTTGGTCTGCCCCTCTGCCAGTGTGCTGTTTGCTGGGTTGGCCTGCAGTGGTGTCTTCATTGCCAAGGAAAGGATAAGGAATTTCAAAGAAATTTCATCATCTTGCAGAATATTTCTCCAAGGGCTTGACTTGTGCTTGCCTCCTGCTGAAGTCTCCGAGACAAAAAACTTCGCCACCTGCTCCCCTCTGAATTTTGTTGCAGGAAATACTGTCTGAAGAAGCCTGTGTGTCACTGGGAGCTGGAAGCGCGACTCAATGAGAAGAAGCGGGTTGCAGTCGCAGCTGTTGCTCTTGCATTGCCAGAGATGTGTGTCGCTGCCACAGAGGTCGCCGCCGCATCACCAGAGAAGCATGCCTTCGTCGCAGCTGTTTACCGATGCATCGCCAGAGAAGCGGGTCGCCGCCTCAGAGGTCGCCGGTGCATCACCAGAGAAGCATGTCGCAGGGCCTGTCACGGCTCCAAATTTACAGAGTTCTCTGCATGGCCGTCGGGTGTGCACGCATCGTCTTCACTTCGTCTATCACATCAAGGGGGCGATCTTATCGCATTCCATCGGATTGTCGATTCAGATCGAGGTACCATAGTGCTGCATCTTAACCCGAACACGGTACGAGAATCAAAGCATCACCTCCTCTCTGGTAAGGACCAAGACGCATCCCCTACTCTGCGCTAGCATTGAGGCGCAACACATCATCTCCCCTGAAGCAAGGAACCGACACATCTCCATCCTGTGAACCTTTCGTTTGTTTTGCGTTACGCATCCAGGTACTTTTTGAGAAACGTGTCGCATTTATCATCAACTTGAACTAAATTACTTCTACCATCTTTAAGTTTATTTTGAGTACAGTATTGTGGATGTTTGTCGTTTGTGGTCTTGTTTTAAGTCTATATAAAGAATACTTATTTTTTATAAAACCTGTGTGGTGTCCATCTGTAGTGTCTTCACTGTATTACTGTATGTGTTCACAAATACTTAACACACTGCCTCTGAGATAAGCCTGTCTGCTTGTGCCAAGCTACCAAGGGGGTGAGCAGGGGTTATCCTGGAGTGCAATCCCCGTTCCATAACTTAGAAGCAAGGGTCCCTATTTGGTCAAAGGTATCTACCTCTGCCAACTAGAGACCCCCAGTTCTAACACATACCTAGGCATTATGGTGTACAAGCGAGACCAAGAAGTTACTAAGGTCCTGGGCAGGTCTTCCGCTCTCCTTCTTAGATAGGTCAAACATCCTCAAGATGGAAATATTACCTAAGTTTACCCTGCTTTTCACATCAATACCCCTAGAATTTAAGAAGGCCTGGTTTGACAAGTTACAGGGAGCATTGACCAGTTTTATCTGGGCCTCTAAGGCCCCGAGAATTGCATGGAAGAAGCTTCGCAGGGGAAAACTCCAGGGGGGAATCATCAGTCCCGACATGTTTCAGTATTGTAAGGCCTTCCAGTTTAAAACAATGAGAATCTTAATGCAAGATCATTGGAAATATCATATGTGCCTACAAGCTATGACTAAGTCAGAGGGGGCTGGGTTCTTGTACAAATTCGGGCACCTGAAATACTTCAAAAAAGTAAAACTAAAGATCCTCCAAGCGGCTTTTAAGCAATGGTTTCAAATTAGAAGGGCAGCACAGATTTTGTACTTTAACAGTCACTCTCCAATCTGGGCATCTTCAGGTGCTCCAGGGTGTCTGAAGGACAAGCTATCAGCCTTATTAGTAGAAGCGGGGGTATCAAAATGGAACCACCTACTTGAAGGGCAGACCGTAGTATATTGGGGACAAATATCCTCCTTGTCGAATGGGAAAATCTCTAGATTCAAGTACTATCAACTGGTCAGCTGATCAAAATCGCTATCAAAGGACAAGGCAGGTAATGGGGACTTTGAGAGGATATTTTTAAAGGACCCTGGGCAAAAGAATGAGGTTTCGGAGTGGTATTAGCTGTTCACACAGGCTGGAGAAGGAGAGTTTGTTCTTCCCACACAAATCTGGAAGAAAGACCTACCGTCTGGAGACATACAGAATCTCTGGCAAGTATTGATGTCTATGTTGTGGTTTGTTGTTAGTGCTGTGCTGCCTCTCTCAGAAAAAACATCTGTTTACAACACATAGGGCCTATTGGTCACCAAAAAAGCACACAAAGATGAACAGGCAGGCGGTCAAGAGTTGCCCTAGGTGTGGGGAGGAAGAAGCTGACAATCTCCACCTGTTTTTCCTCTGCCCTAGCCTCCAGGTATTTTGGCACAATGTAAGTCTGGTCCTTATAACAACTTTGGGCGTAAACCTGGAGATGAGCATGTCTTTATGTATCATTAGGTATTGAATGCAGAGGAGGAAGCAGGGGTCAGCTTGGAAAGTAAACAGAAAAGCTTTTTGTTTATGCTGATACCATGATCTAGGCGTGAGATCTGCATTAAGTGGATAGTTTTGCACCCTCCATCTAAGAAGGAATGGCTGGACTCGATATGTAGGGTGTGAATGTTGGATAAAAACAGGGCGGGATTAAAGAGGCTTGTGTTTTGGGACATTTGGGATCATAATTTTTCAGTTTAGTTAATTTCCACAGGTGTTTTAAGATATATAATTGTTTATATGGTCAGATCTAAAAATTCTCAATGATTGAGCAACCTTGTAACAATTCTTGGGTCCAGAGCTTGGGGTTGGAGCCCCCAGAGTCCTCCTCAGTCTGCCCTCCATCTGGATTCCAAGGGCCAGGAAGCTTGGGAATTTGCGCTTCGCCAAGCCACGGACCAGAGGGAAGTGCGAAGACCCTCTTACTCACTTTCTGGTAGATTGTTTCACAAATGAAAAAGAATACAGTGCAGCTTTCTTGGGTTTGTGTTGGGTGACAGTTTAGTAAATCTACCACAATGTGTTTGTGAATTGCGGGTTCACCACAAAGGATTTCTTGTCACTGTATCATTTTTTTTTTACCAACTCAATAATACTCAATGTTTTGCTATCTGGAAGATAATAACATGGGTGGAACAGGATGAGAATTAATACCTATTCCAGGTTCTCTGGAACACACTTCTTCTACACCTTCAGCAACAGTATGAGGCTTTTAACTTATTCCAGGAACTCTGGAACACACTTCTTTTACACCTTCAGCACCTAAAATACCATAGCCTCTTCCATACGAAGTTCAAGATGTGGGTTTTTGAAAAGTAGTTATAGACTTATCCCAAATTATCCCTGACTTAGCCAAGAGGTTGTGTTGCTAACAGTCAAGATTTTAATTAGTTATCAACATAGTGCCACATTTATCTGCCTATACTAGGAGATGTACACTTCAGATAGTTGGCTTTACACATCCGTTGTTTTCCTGTATTACAAACAATAATGCTCCTATTTGGCCGTACTCACTTTTAGTGGAACTTAATCACATTTTACGCCTAACAATGTAATGTTACTCTCTCTCACACAAATGCCTCAGTAACTTATTTTAAGAAGAGATAATTTTCCTTGTACATTGGGATTTGTACCCCACAAAAAAGGCTGTGGAAGTGATTGATAGAAGTTGACCTGCATTAGGAGACAGGTGGAAAAGACTTATTTCTAGTAAGCACCAGACCACTGTCCTTAAGTGATGCTGGGAGTGCCAAATTGCAGCACTCCTCGAAATCTCTGCACTAATAGGGGATCGAGATCTGACATGATGTTCGCTTCCCAAGCTTCATCCCTTCTATATCTTTTAGGTTTATTTTTGGGACAGGACTGAATATGCCAGTAAGGGGAAGCATGTAAAGATGCCTAAGTGACAGGCAAAATACACTGTGGAGCTGTGGAAATGATGCCAGAGTGAGAGGAAAGACACACTGTGCAGTTGTAGAAATGGTATCAAAGTGGAAGGCAACATGCATTATGCAGTTGTGGAATGGCCTCAGAGTGGGAGGCAACCACTCACACAGAAGAGGGCCTCAGAAGCAAATTACAGGCAGAGGAATCAGGGGAAATCTGAAATACAATCATGACAGTAATTCTCTGCCTGTATACAAAGTCACACTGTGCTAATAGTCACTGATACAGTACTGCAAACATGAAACACTGGCCTTCCAAAGTATGGTAAAAGAAACATTAAATACCAAAACAATCAAATGTATTTATTAAATATAATTTTGCAATTTATATAAAACCCTACTGAAAGTTACACCACAATATTCCAAGCGCATCCCACATCACACACACACATTCATTCGACCAAACAGAAACATACCCACACATACTCATACGTCCTACAAAGTAAGGGTTCAACATTTACCAAAAAATTGATATATACACATAAGCAAATACCCCCACACACAATATAAAGTAATTAATAACTCTGTGATATAAACAAAAATTAAATAAAAAGATCAATAACAAAATGAACACATGAAATTACCAAAGAGATGGCAACAGAAGATCAGACGTGAAATGAATAATAAGTGGCCTCATTTGCGTCCTCAGTTGTGTTGGGAGCCTGCTGGTATCCCATCTCATTACCGTATCAGCCAGAGGCGCTGGACGGGAACCGTAATCTGCTTCTATTTTACCCAGGTTTATCAGTTTGTTTAATCATGGACAATTAGATGTGCCAATCCTGGGTTCTATTCTAGAGAGGACTGTTTGGCCCTTATGAGAGTTTTCTTAATACTCAGACTCTCCAGTGTGTAAGCGCGGGTCCTACTTTCTAGGACTCTGATATTATATTCTCCTGGCTTGGGGACCCAGCTGTCCCACTGAAATTGGTTGGGGCCCTGAGCCCACTTATTAATCATTTCACGTCTGATCTTTTGTTGCCATCTCTTTGGTAATTTGTTCCAGGTGCATCCTCCCTCGTTTTGCACCTGATCAGTGCGCCCTGAAGAAGGTGAGACCCACAATTGGGTCCCACACTGAAACACGCGTCGGCGCTAGAGCTCTTCTTGTCAATGTGATTTTTTTCTTGTTTCCCCTTTTGAGAAGAAATTGGACTTTAAACATGAATTGTACCATCAACTGATTATTTATTTCATGTGTTAATGTTGTTATTGATTTTATTTATTCCATTTTCGTTGATATCACAGTTATTAATTGCTTTATATTGTGTGTGTGTGTGTGTGTGTGTGTGTGGGGATATTTGCTTTTGCGTATATATCAATTTTTTGGTAAATGTTGAACCCTTACTTTGTAGGATGTATGAGTATGTGTGGGTATGTTTCCGTTTGGTCGAATGAATGTGTGTGTGTGATGTAGGATGCGCTTGGTATATTGTGGTATAACTTTCAATATGTTTTTATATAAAGTGCAAAATTATATTTAATACATAAATTTGATATTTTTGGTATTTAATGTTTCTTTGTACCATACTTTGGAAGGCCAATGTTTCATGTTTGCGGTACTGCATCAATGACTATTAGCACAGTATGACTTTGTATACAGGCAGAGAATTACTGTCATGATTGCATCAGACTCGGAGGAAGCACACACTGTGGGGTTTTTGTTTTATGCTGGAGTGGGAGGCAACACCAGTGCAGAGCTCTGGCAATAGAGATAGAGTGAGATACAACAAGCTCCATGCAGCCATGTGAATAGTGTCAGAGAGAGAGGCAACATGCACTGTGTAGCTGTGGGAATGGTACTAAATGGGTTAGGCCAAGGCGCACAGTGGTTGAATCACGGAAGGTTAGATGGGAGAGGTAATCAAGTTTAAAGTACAATGTAAAGGTGCTCCTGCAGGTGACGCAACTGTTCAAGTGCGTCCGGAAAGATTAGAAGGTGAGTGTGCTACTGGGGTGTAAGCACATCCCTGCGGAGGGCACACTTATATGGTTCAAGGTGCGGGAAGCAACAATGAATTCCAAAAAAAGTTCAATAAAGTTCCATAAATTCAAAGTTTTCAGATTTTATTCGTTCTTTAGCGTTGAAATGTATCTCATATTTCGATCATATGGATCATCAAACGGTTAATTTTAGCAACGGGCTCCAATGCATTTCGGACGAAGGTCCTTTGTCAAGGAGCACTACAACAAAAGAATATACAATGAATACAAATCAATGTAGAAACTGAAATAACAGCGTGAGAAAACGTGAGAAAACGATAAAGTTGTGTCCAAGAGGGTAAACCTCATACACCCTTAATGTGAGTTGAAAAATGATAAAGTTGCAAAAACGATAAAGTTACAAAGGTTGATGAAAAGAGGGTCTTCCTGGTATGTTGGGGGTGATGAGAGTGTTACAAAGCTGTAAAACAGGAAAAACGTGCTGTGTATAAGAAAACCATAAAGATGTGCAGCTTAAGTCAAGTTGTGAGGAGTGAAGCTGAAAAAAGTGGAAACAAACGGCTCGATGAAACGAGGCTTACGTGATCAGGTAGAGGTGCGGTCATGCGTGGAATTCTAAACCGCGAGGTAACAGAGTGAAAGCTTAATGAAAACTTACTGAGTCGGAAGGTTAACCGGTGGCTCCAAGAAGCCGTTACGGGTGCTACGCGAAGTGCATGCGGAGTGCTAAGAGAGGTCGAAAAGAGCGTGGAAATAGAAGATGGGTGAAGGGAGTGGGCTAGAGACGTGAACCGCGGGCGGCCATCTTAGAAAGGGGACAAAGTAATACAGTGAACAAGCGGATGGTGCTTAAAGAGGGTCAAAACAAGCAGCAGAGCGGAATATAATGCAACAATAAACATCCATTTTACAGGTAGCAGCTTAATTCAGTGCGGTCATTAAGCCCAAATGGTTTCTGTGACTGCAATCTGTAGATCCAGGATGTTTCTCTTTGTAGGAGGGTGTCAGAGAGGGAGACGACACACTGTGGAGCTTATTTATGAGAGTCCTACGTCCTTTGCACCATGTAAAGTGGTACATGAGTGATGCAATGCTCTGACTTCAATTTATAAAGCCACGTAAAGCCACTCTGCGCGGCTTTGAGTGGCCTCATAAACTGCTGAATCGCCTTACTCTACATCCAGGAGGTATTCCATGGCTGTTGTGGTGGATTTCCAAAGCGGCACCCATGGAATTTGAAGCTGCCCCAGATTTATAAAGTGATGTAAACCTGTGAAAGTGCCAAATCCGTACACCTCCTAAGGTGAGGTGTAACGAGGAGAAATAGGAAGCCTACATAGAAAGGGGAGAACGCCACTTAGGCTTGTTTTTGTGCAGGAAGGTGCCCCTTGATGCACAAAAACAATCCTGCATGCAATGGAGGCACCCTTCCGCCATAGTGGACGGGGGCCTGTATTGGTGCTAGGCTGACAAAATAAAGATAGCACAGGGAGAAATGACAGTAATGCGCCCTGTTGCCCGAATATGGCACATTTTTGCCCTTTTACTTTTGCGTAGGGCTGGGCAGCAAGGTGGCTTGCTTCATTGCCATACGCCAAAATCCCATAAATTAGTCCCTGTGTAGCTGTGTGAATGGCGCTGGAGTGAGAGGCAACACGCACTGTGCAGCAGTGGGAATTATGATACAGTGGGAGCAACATGCACTTTGCAACTGTGGGAATGGAGCTGGGGTGATGGTATTTGTCGCTGGCCTCAAACTATAAAACGAAAAAAGAAATAAAGATGGAAAGGGTTAGAAAATGGTGATCTGTTGGGGCCTGATGACCAAGGGCTAACAATATTGGTTGAAATCCGTATAGGGGTTTATTTCTGAGAGTACTGTGTCACATTTGCACCGCATAAAGCGGTACATGCATGATGCAGGGCTCTCATAAAGATTTATGAACCCACACAAAGCCACCCTGCATGGCTTTGAGTGGCCTCGTAAGTAAAGCCACACAGCGCAAAGTGATGTAAACCTGGGGAAGTGCCAAATGTGTACACCTCCCGAGGGGAGGCATAGCAAGGGGAATATTCGTATTTCTTCTCAGTTTTTTTCTTCTTTCCATGTGTGCTGTATTCTACAGCACACATGGGGTAAACCGTCTCGTAGGATTGTTTTTTAGCTGGAAGGTGCCCCTGCACAAAAACAAGCCTGTCTGCAAAGGAGCATGGTGCAAGGGTGCCTACATTGGCATTAGGCTCCCAAAACTGCACCAGCGCAGGCAGAAAAGACAGGAATGTGCTGTATAGCCTTTAAATACGGCACATTCCTGCCCTTTCACTTTGGCCTAGGGCAGCGCAGCAAGGTGCTGTGGTTCGCTGCCCTACACCAAAATACCATAAATGAGGCCCATAAACTACATCCAAGCAACGTCTCAAAGAGAGGTGGAAGTTGTAAGTGGCAAAGGAATGGAAGGAAGAAGTTGAAGGTATTATCCACCAAGCTAGATTATTTGCCAGCTGAAAACCATCCGTTCTTTAGTTCTTTAGCATCTGACCAGAAATTACCATTCTCTTTTCTCATGCTAAAAATGTTTTTTTTCTTTGACAACATGTTTCTGCCATTCAAATTTTTGATAGGAAGATGCAATATTTCTCAATGGTACGTCCTAGACTAGCGCTTCTTTCAGTATTTTGCCTGCACATTTCTATTACCCAGAAGAACTGATAAATTAACTTTTTTTAATTTTAGAATGACTGTCAAACACTCTATCCTCACAAGTGCTGACTTGCACTCACGATGAAGTGGGAGGATCCCAAGAAGGTCTGACAATACATTATGTGCACCGTCAGTAAATTATTATAGATTTTGTTTATTTACAGAACACACCCCGCAGAAAGATTGATAACAGCAATACCATTTATCACATCAGAAAGCGTTAATTTAACTTGACATCCAATATAGTGAAGTGCTTTATGGAGGCGACAGATTAATTAAGCACAACAATTTTCACATTAATCCTTTAGTGGTAAGTTCAAAATGTAGAGCGTATCAGTTTACTACCTGCAATTGCCTTTTATTTTACTTCTAGAGTCAAAGTTTGGGGAATAGCTTCCCAGAGTTGAGTCCAGAGAGGCGCTTTCTGAATAACCTTTAGCTAATTCCATCTCAACAATATGCCACCCGATGTTTTTATTTTTATACAAAGGATATATTTAAACCATAAAAGTTTCTTTGCTGGGTATTTATAAACATTGTGGAAGTTGCCGCCAGCAAAATCAGTTGGTGGCTAGTGTGCTCAGTACACTGTACAAAGAGCAGGAGGTGGTACAAAATAAGCCC
Organism: Lissotriton helveticus; assembly: GCF_964261635.1. Classification (NCBI taxonomy): domain Eukaryota; kingdom Metazoa; phylum Chordata; class Amphibia; order Caudata; family Salamandridae; genus Lissotriton; species Lissotriton helveticus. Next base: position 878,065,474 of record NC_136069.1, read on the forward strand.
ATATTGTGGGACATTAAGAGCTTTGTCAGAGGAATGTACAAAACATTAAATTAGGTATATCCAAATAAATCAGTGAAGACAAAATCAATTTCATGTTTCCAACTTTTTTCATTCAAGCACCAGCCATGTTTGTTGTGCAATTATGTGTGCTATGGAGACTGTACCGCAAATGTAAGAGTATTCTAAAGTGTGAATTATTTCTTTTGTGACTAATTATGAGCTGTAAGACGAGGCAACCACGAGTTCATATCGAAACACAACACAAGGAGCACTGTGCAAACTGGTCAATATGTATTTTATTGGGCATTTGATAGTATTTGCTGCTGCAGAAAATTGTTCTGATGGCAAGCAGTTGAGAATTGAGTATTCCATGAGTACCCTAGCCTTTTTATTTAGAAAATGTGATTTAGAAAGCATTATTTTACGCTCTGGGCCTCCTTTGCAACATTTGGGCTTGCATGCTTACTCTTCACTATTCGGGCCAGGAGTTTTGGCCCCACTTTCAAATTTCAACAGCCACCATGAAGAACCGGGTTTTAGAACCCTGCGGCGCCAGGGGAAACGCCCGAAGTCTCCGGATTCACCTGTCTCGGCATACAGAGACACGGGATACTTCTTGGTGACTTCAAAGAACAAATGTATTGGCTGCAGCCAGAAACAGAGGTCCACGAAGTACAGTGACGTATATTCGTAGGAGACTGCTCAACTTTACAAAGCTAGTCATCCCTTTTTATACCAAATATTGTGCTTCAGGCAAACATTCCTTATTTACGGTCAACCAATCCCATGTGTACACGACAAAAAGCATTGCATGACAAACCCACATTTCATTGTCCAGCCCACCATCAATTACATAGGAAGGTCCAACATTCTTGATCGGACATGTCGGACAGAAACCAATAATAAAAGACCTCAACCCAAACCATAAATAAGCCATAAAAGAAGGAACAGAAACAGATTAGAGGCAAGATAGAAGGGCGTGTGAATGCACCATAAACTCAGCAATGTCCTGCTCTTTGATCTCTATCTTGACCAGCTGCCGAACAAGGAACTGGCTCAACAAGTTTAGCCTTGGGCAACAGAGTCAGCTTGCCCAGGTCACACAAGAGTCAGCTTAAGGTGTACGTGTCCCAAGGACTCGTTCGGCCGTAGTCATCGGCCTATGTGAGGGCAACCACAAAATGGCTGCCGTACACAAAATGGAACCCAAGGGTTCAGAACGGAATCCCTCATTTCATGGTGACCTCGTCACTCGAACATGACGAAAACACTTGTGCATATTATACTCGTCATTCTCGGTCCGCTGTTACCAAAATCGTCACAATACGAAGATCTTTATTGAACGGGTTCAGAATCTCGGAACCTCAGACCCTCCTTTTGCCCTTACATAGGCAATCACCTAAACCCACGTCAGTCTGAATCCAGGTCTATTCTCATCAGATCATCAAGATGTTGCTGTAGCATCATCCTATTACTTAGCACGTCTCTTGATACAGGTCTCCTTACACACGAGGTCAAAAACGGAGGTACTTCACTGCTCCCTAGACCGACTCCCCCGCGCGTTACCGGATGACTTTTGGCCAACTTCCATTCCGGGCTCAGTGGAGGCCGCAGAATCGGCTCGTAACTTGGGAGTTCTGTTTGAACCTAACTTACAGCTTGACGCCTCTGTAAATAAGACTGCAGCGACCTGTATGGGCTTGCTCCGTGCCCTACGTAAGATCCTGCCACTACTTCCCCGGGAAGCCAGAGCAGAGGTAGTGCATAGTTCTATTCTCAGTAGGTTAGACTACTGTAACGCACTACTTCTGGGAGCCCCGAAGATCTTGATCCTAAAGTTGCAGAGGATTCAAAACATGGCGGCTAAATTGGCTTTATCTCGTCCTCGCTCTGCTTCTTCATCTACAGCATTGGCTGATCTTCACTGGTTACCGGTCCAGCAGAGGATTGCCTTTAAGGCTTTATGCCTTGTCTTTAGAGCTCTGCACGGACTAGGACCGATACCACTTCAAAATCTCTTTTCTTGGTATCAAGCTGCCAGACTTCTGAGATCCTCCTCGGCATTCCTGGTGAGGATTCCCAAGATTAACAGAGTAAGGATGGGTGGCCGTGCTTCTAGCTTCACGGCCGCCACGTTATGGAACACCTTACCTTTGATGTTGAGGAGTAGACAAGATCTGTCCTCTTTCAAAAGGGATCTCAAGACCTACCTGTTTCCAAGAGCAATGTAGTGCACTCCACCTGATGGTTAGATATGGTCTCAGCGCCAGGATACCCTTTGGGTGACAGCTGCGCTTAATAAGCATTAAATACATACATACATACATACATACAGGTAGCACAAAGGCCACATATAGCAGGAGCACACTGTACGCAAAGACAGAACAGGAAAAGAATGGCTAAGATCTTCCCAATGATCATCAGAATCTTCCATCCCCAAGTGGATAACAATCCCAAAAACCATCCCATTAATGACCAATCTCCTTCGTCCACATGTACAGACTCGGAGATCTTGTGCAATCTGGAAATGGCTTGGTACACTGTCGGAACATTGTCTGGAATGAAAACGCAGCAGCTCGATTGGATCAATTTACATACCCCTCCTCTATCAGCAAGTATGACATCTAACGCAACTCTGTTCTGAAGAGTCATAAGACGATCCGACTGGAGCTCAGCATTCAGGTTACTAAGGGCACCGACAGTTTCAACTATGGTGGACTCAACCACTCTCGTCAATTGCCGTATGTTCCTGCTGTTAATCATAGGTCCCCAAAACGGCAGAAAACCCTTCAAGAAATCATCTAATTCTTGTCCTGCAGTATCTTCCTTACTGAAGACACCTCTAACAACTCTTGTCTTGTGGTAATCTGCCGCAGCTGTATAAGTAGGGGGCAAGAGGAATGAGACAAAACACATGCCCGAGAAATCAGGGGGCAACCACGTGTATGCTCTATCGTAACAGACAAAATAGGTACCCTTAGCTGCTAGAAACGATGGGGAAGTCTGGTACGCAAAAACATACGTCTCAGTGCAGATACTCTTCCCTAACTGAGCTCTCGGATTCTTGCCATTACCTTGCAGACATAGATGACCCTGATGGGGTACAATCCAAATCGGAGAGGATCTTTTAGCTCGCTGTTTCTCACTCAGACTCGCTCCATATCCGGTCACGTTCCATCCAATATACGCTAGTGTCTCATCTTTCGGGATAGTCTCATAGGGATCTATTCCTCTAATCATATCGACTATTCCCTTAACTAGAGCACTATTCTTCGGATTGTCTTTCACAGAACGTAGGGGGTAGACTTCACGAGCGTAGATAAACATTGTTCTGTATGCCCACACATAACCATTATAGCTAAATGGCAGGACCAGGTAAGGAATACCTTTATCAGTAGTATGAGGCATGAGGCCACACACCCAACAGTTAGTCATGTTCACTACTAGCTGGTGTTGGTGCAAAAGCTGAACAAAGGAGTTATTAACGAATTCCAATCTCCTAATAGACTCATGTTCAGGCAAAGGATGAAAAGAATGCGAAGAAACAGTAGAAGAAGGTATGGGTTGTGTAGTGGGTGCTAACGTCACTTGAAAAGAGAATATAACATATCCCATTAAAAACATCATTAAGCTAAACAACAGGAAAAGACACAATATTTAAAAAAAAATTCTGCTCATTATTTTACACATTTTGCCTTTAAAATTCATTTCTTCAACAGGTCTCTCCATCTCAAAAAACTTCATCCTCTAACCGTGCTGCTCGCGGCGGTTGGGTGTTCCGCGGTAAGGAATGCATCTGTCAGTTCAGGGAACGCCCTAAGACCAACCAGAACCGTCAACCTTGTGTCTTCGGCTTGCACTCCAAAGACTTGACACCACAACCCTACAGCTGAACCCGGATGGCGGTTTGAAAAACAAAAATCAGTCAAAACAGTTTCTCAGATGGGAGAGCTGAACTTTCAAAAATAGCAAAGGAAAGGAACTTAATTTATTTGTCCCACAACTCTTGATCGCAAATTATAATGGCCTTTCTCAGGCAATGTCTCATCACGGAACAGGAGTTCAGGTTCAGTAGTGTCCAATCGAACTGACGGTGGCACAGCTTCTTGCAAAAGGTTGTCGCTTTCACGCTCAGAACTCATCCCCATAAACGTGCATCGCTAAAAGGCAGAAAACGAGGCACAGTCTCAGTTTCAGAATCAGGAATGCCCTCCTGGACCCACCGGTCGTACGGCAGAGGCAAAGGGGCCCTCTTACAATGTACGCCGTGGATCCAGTTCTTCTTTCCTTGCACTCGTACTGCCGATCGTGTAGACAATAGCACCAAGTAGGGACCAATCCAGCGGGGCTGATCGTTCTTTGCTCGCTGGAAGTTTTTCACTAAAATCCAAGAGCCAGGACTAATAGAATGTCCCGAATCTTCAGAAGCCTGAGGCAAAGTATCGTGAACCTGTTGGTGTAAAACACGCAATTTAGCCGTCAAATCATACAAGTAATCAAGCAGTACAGGGTGTTCAATCTCGCTAAATTTTGTCGGCCTCGGCACTCCCCATATATTTGCCGGGCGACCAAAAACTATCTCGTAAGGACTAAGACCCACTCGAGAATGTACAGCCATCCTTGTAGACAAAAGTGCTAATGGCAAAGCGTCAGGCCATTTAAGACCAGAGCTCGCTTGTATTTTGGCCAGTTTCAACTTGAGCGTGCCATTATAGCACTCAACTAGACCAGCTGATTGGGGGTGGTTTGCAGCATGGAATTTTTGGTGGATCCCTAAACCATCACACACTCTCTTCATCACTTGACCCACAAATTCACTCCTATTATCACTCCAGACCATTCTCTGCAAACCATACCTGGGGAAAAACTCCTTGACAAGGGCTTTAGCTGTGGACAGGGCAGTATTATCTTTCAGGGGATATGCTTCAACCCATCTTGAAAAAGCACAAACAACCATGAGCACATACTTCAGGTTGTTGCATCTCTCCATATGGATGAAATCTAACTGCAGAACCTCAAACGGATACGTCGGAGGAGCAAAATGACCAGCTGGAGTTGGAGTTCCCTTACCAGGATTGTACATCAGACAAACCATACAATTCTTGACCACATTCTCTGCACACTTAGGAATTCCAGCATTTTGCCATACCGGAGCCAACAACTTACAAATCCCTTTCGCACTGATATGAACCATCCCATGTGCCATTGTAACCACTGCAAGCACGTACGCATCGGGTAACAACCATCGCTGATGCTCTGACAACTCAACCCAACAACCATTCGAATCCAATCTACCCGTACTCTCTCTCCATACGCTCAACTCATTCTCTGTAGCTTCAGCTTGAATTGACTTCACACTTTCTATTGTATCCTCATACATTCCTCTATCCGGAACCGATCTCGCCGGACCCGCAACATACATTCGACTCATCACATCTCTTGCCGTTTCTTTCGCAACTTCGTCTGCAAATGCATTACCACGACCAACATCATCACTAACCTTCTTATGTGCACTGCACTTCACAATCGCAACTTGCAACGGCAAGGTAAGTGACTCGAGAAGCTCATTCACAAACTGACCATGCTGTATCTTTGTCCCATGTGACGTGAGGAACCCACGTTCCTTCCACAAGCGACCAAAGCTTTGAGCCACACCAAACGCATACTGGCTATCGGTGTACACAGTCACTCGCTTCCCTTTTGACAACACACACGCTCTCGTTAATGCAATCAACTCTGCTGCTTGAGCTGAATTATGTGGGATACGTGCAGGTTCAACAATCGTATGCAAAGTCGTAACAGCATATGCCGCAGTCGTATCACCATTCGGAAGCTTGAAGCACGAACCATCCACCCATAAAGTACCATCACATTCCGCAAGAGGAGTGTCCCTAAGGTCTATTCTCCCTTTCGTTTCCTCCTCTATCCTCAAAAAGCAATCATGCTGCTCAAAAACATCTGTCCCCACTGAAGTCGGCAACAACGTAGCTGGATTCAACGTATTGCATCTCTTTATATGCACATGACTCGCTAAGAGTGTCAACTCATAACCTGACAATCGAGCACTAGTTAAGTGCTGTGTCTTGGTTCTGTTTAACAAGGTATCCACTGCATGTGGGACCATCACAATCAACGTATTATCCATCACCAAACCAGCAGACTGTCGAATAGAAACAGCCGCTGCCGCTGTAGCTCTCAAACAACTCGGCAACGCTCTAGCTACCGGATCCAAAGTCGACGAGAAATACGCACATGGACGCTGTTTGTCGCCGTACTGCTGTGTCAAAACCGACAATGCACATCCCTCTCTCTCATGGACATAGAGTGTGAAAAGCTTACTGCAGTCGGGAGTACCCAACACAGGAGCCGAACACAGTGCATCGCGTAATTCAGAAAAACTCTTCTGACATTCGTCACTCCAAGGAATAGGATTCGGAGTATCTTTAACAGTAAGAGCTATCAAAGGTTTCGCAAGAAGCGAAAAATTTGGGATCCACTGTCTACAGTATGACGTAATACCCAAGAAAGCACGCACGTCTCTCTGTGTGGTTGGCACACTCATTTTCGCAATCGCTTGGATTCATTCTGGGGTCAATCTTCTTCCCTCCTTCGATAAGAGATGACCTAAGTAGGTCACTTCTTGTCGACAATATTGCAACTTTGAAAGAGACACTTTATGATGGAAGTCAGACAAATGATGCAACAACGACAAAGTAGCTTCTTTACAAACCTCCTCAGTATCGGTGGCTACTAACAAATCGTCGACGTACTGAACAAGAGCAGCACCATCAGGTAAAACAATCGTATCAAGCTGTGTTTTCAAAGCCTGACTATAGATTGACGGACTCTCACAGTAGCCTTGAGGAGCGTGCTTGAACCGGAAGCTTCGACCTCCTAAAGAGAAGCCGAAAATATCTCTACTCCCCTCGGCAATCGGGATGCTGGAGAAAGCATTCTTCAAATCAATCACCGAAAACCAGGCAGCCGAAGCCGGAATCATAGTCAGTAAGGCAGTAATATCCGGAACAACAGGAAATTGCGGGACTACAATCTTGTTCACCTCTCGAAGATCAATCACAAACCTATACACAGGCGGTTGCGAAGAATCAGTACGTTTCAGAACAGGCAGAACCAGACTATTGCACACATTACCTCTCGTTTCTTTAATAACATCTTTCTCAATCAGGTCATAAATGATCGCTAGCAACGCTCTTTCACCATCACTAAAAATCCTGTACTGTGGAATACGTGGCATTCGAACATTCACTTTCAGCGTCACAACATATGGCGGAATCTCCAAAAGACCCACATCATTAGGACCAGTAGCCCAAAGAGTAACAGGAAGAGAAGACAATTCGGCTGGGAGTCGGTCTCTCGACAAATACATCAGAGAGATCACTCTCTTACCTAATGTAAGTTGTACTCCCGAAGGAGAACACTGTAGCATCGCATACAATCTTTTCAACAGATCCAATCCCAACAAATTCTCACCACAACCTGTCGTCAAAATAAGGGGTGCTTCCAATTCACAAGGTCCAACAGACAGAGACAAAGGACTAGAAATCGGGTTCCTAACCGGGGCGCCAGAAAAACCTACTGAAACATTCGTTAAGCCAGACAAAGGTGCGCCAGGGAGTTTAGAGTGCATAATAGAACTCTTTGCAGCACCAGTATCCAACAGAAAAGGCTCTGACACACCTGATGTAATCACCTCAACATAAGGTCCACTCTGATCTACTGGAACTGAAACAACTCCCTCTCCTTGTCTATGGCTGTCCTAGCAATCATTACCGTCCACAGTCTCACCTTCGACATAGTAGTCGTCAGCATAGTACTGAGTCGTCCTACCAGGCGCACCATTCTGCTGATCAAAACAATTCATCGTATTTTGTGGAGGAAAGGAACGCGCATTCTGGGGGAACACACCACGTCCCCTACCTCTAGGAGCTTGCTGAACACCTCGACCTCTCACACCAGAAACACCAGTCGCGCGCTGTAACAAAACTGGACAACTACTCTTGAACTGACCCTCTTCCTTACAATATGCACACTGATTAGGGCCTACAGGAAAACGCGGTTGAGAAGACTCAAACCTTTGAGAGTTTCTCTGAAACTGCTGAGGCTGCTGATAATCACGCTGACCACTACGAGGAGGATACGCCTGCTGTAAAAGAACCTTCATTTTCAACTCTTTAGTCTTCTTGTCTGCTCTATCCTTCTCGTCCTTATCTCTATTTTCGTAATACTGTGCAGTAGCCAGTATCTGTGCTGATGAGGAAACAGCCCAAGAACTCTCTGAATCCTTCAACTTCTTACACAACTCGGGAAGCAAATTATGCACAAACTTGTCAACAAACAACCGTTGACCACCTTCGGTACTCATGTCTTGACCACTATGGTCGATAAATGTCTCTTCAAACCTGGTGAAGAAATCAGACACGCCTTCATCTTTCTTCTGCTTACACGCAGACAATTTATCCCAATTTACTCGCATAGCAGGCATTAAAGTCTTCATATAAGTAACAATCTTACCAGGAAGTTCTGCGACTAAAGGCTCAGGTTTAGCACCACCAACTTGTCGGCCATCTGCAGCACTAATATTATCCCATGTATCACCCAACTCTTGCGCATGATCCGTATGCCGAATCAATCCCCATAAGGGCTGTGGAGCAACATTTCCAAACAACATGTCTATATCAGCTAAATTCATAACACATGAGTCTGCAGTCTGTGATAATTCCTTATAGTACCCTGCAGGATTTTTATGGGGTCAGGTAAGGTCTGTTTAAGAGCCAAAACTTCAGCTCGCTTCCATGGAACATGTACCCAAACACGCTGAAAATGTGCCGGTGCAGCTAAAATATTACGGCCTAAATCAGCCTGAACTGCTTCCTTCCATACCGGAGGAACCTCTCTCATTGGATATTGTCGCACCTTTCTCCTAACAGAAGGATCAGGCTCAAACAACGGCTGAGAAGGAGACTCACTCCTAAAAGACAACAACGTCGCAACTACTTTCTCAACGTCGGAACCCACAATCGTTCCTTTCGCAAACTCAGACTGTATACGGAACAACTCCGACGGAGTCTGTCCCAAATCACCATCTTCCCATTCTTCACGAAGGAAAGTACACATCTTATCGAAAACATATCTCTGCTTCGGTGCTTCCCAATGACGGAAGACATCCATAACAGACTCTACATCGTATCTCAAAGGACGAGTAACCCATTTATGCGCCAAATGATCCAATACTTCCCGCTCTCTAGAATCAGGCAGTTGACTACGCAACTGTTTACGCGCTGAAACAGGGGTCATACTCAATGACCCAATGAAAGGAGATAAAAGACTAGTAACAGTATCAGTCATTCTCTGTCGAACAGAAGGAGAAGTCGAAAAAGAACAGGAGGAAAAACAGGATGAGACAAAGCAGACGCAGAGGCAGTATCAGAAGGAATATCAGACAAAGTAGACAATACAGGAGACACAGTCGTAGGAATTAGAGACGAAGCAGATAGCAAAGTCGGCGGCCCTTGAGGAGGCTGCGCCAAAGAAGTAGAAGCCAACTGAAGAAGAGCTGGCGGCTGTGGAATAACCGGAGGCAACGCAACCAGAGGTTGCGGAGGTGCTGTAGCACTCTGCATATAAGGGGGTGGCGAATTCAACAAATGTGACATTAAAGGATATTTCTCAAGTTCCTTTGCCGCATCTTGCTGAAGAAGCGGCAAAGCTGGATAACACTTATCAATCGCCATTTTACGTTGCCTGTGCAACTGCTCACTCACTTGTTCTTCTTCGTTATCTTTAAACTGTATAGCAGCCTGCATTATCGAAATACCTTTCTCTCTTTTATTTCTCTTCGCTAATTTAATTTCCTTCTGTTTGGCTTCCTTTCGCCATAGGCGGAAAGAGTCAAACATCGCCGGCCGGGCTTTCTTCTTGAAGAGTTTAACCTCTAGATTATCTAAAATCTTGGTGTCGTAACCGCCATATTGGGGCCACTTTGGGACACTATCCTTCCTAGTGTAGCGGATCGACACTTCATTATACGTGATAGGACCCACGCCATGTTTCACATAGAGCTCATATGTTGGAGTTCCAATTGGAGGAACCGGACACGAATCTTCCAATCGGGGATCCCTATTTCGACCACAACAAAATATCTTTCCAAGTCTGCTAAGACCAGGCATCTTCGCTCACTAGTCTAGCTTCAAACTTCAAGGGAATATCGAATACGATAGTCTCGTGAATACACGAATCCCTCGGCTTTGGTGCTTGCAAGTCCCAAATCAAAGATCCCAAGGGGATACCCAAAAACTAAGGACTGGGAGACGCTCCACTCATACTTAACTGTGGTATCGATGACGTCACCAGAAGACCCGTCTATCGTTTCGCTCTACAAATCAACTAAGGGCTCAAGACAGGGCGACAGTCAGGGCAGCAGTCCTTCGTAGCCGTCGGAAAGCGGGGAACCTCGCAACAAAGACTTTTGGACCACGACGACATACAGGGGTCGAGGAAGTGGCTGGCCTTCCTCCAGAATTTTCATACGAAGCTCCTCACGATCTTCAGGCTTAGACCGGTACCGCTGAAGTTGCCCAACGTTGGGCGCCAAGTGAAGAACCGGGTTTTAGAACCCCGCGGCGCCAAGGGAAACGCCCGAAGTCTCCGGTTTCACCTGTCTCGGCATACAGAGACACGGGATACTTCTTGGTGACTTCAAAGAACAAATGTATTGGCTGCAGCCAGAAACAGAGGTCCACGAAGTACAGTGACGTATATTCGTAGGAGACTGCTCAACTTTACAAAGCTAGTCATCCCTTTTTATACCAAATATTGTGCTTCAGGCAAACATTCCTTATTTACGGTCAACCAATCCCATGTGTACACGACAAAAAGCATTGCGTGACAAACCCACATTTCATTGTCCAGCCCACCATCAATTACATAGGAAGGTCCAACATTCTTGCTCGGACAGGTCGGACAGAAACCAATAATAAGAGACCTCAACCCAAACCATAAATAAGCCATAAAAGAAGGAACAGAAACAGATTAGAGGCAAGATAGAAGGGCGTATGAATGCACCATAAACTCAGCAATGTCCTGCTCTTTGATCTCTATCTTGACCAGCTGCCGAACAAGGAACTGGCTCAACAAGTTTAGCCTCGGGCAACGGAGTCAGCTTGCCCAGGTCACACAAGAGTCAGCTAAAGGTCTACGTGTCCCATCGGCCTATGTGAGGGCAACCACAAAATGGCTGCCGTACACAAAATGGAACCCAAGGGTTCAGAACGGAATCCCTCATTTCATGGTGACCTTGTCACTCGAACATGACGAAAACACTCGTGCATATTATACTCGTCATTCTCGATCCGCTGTTACCAAAATCGTCGCAATACGACGATCTTTATTGAATGGGTTCAGAATCTCGGAACCTCAACCACTGCAATAAACCCCTCAGTTGAATGCAGTACACTACCAAGCAGGGCAAAGGGGGTAGGAGAGCGACTGGGATAGACATTCCGGGGTAGATTTACATGCCCCTTGCGACACTTTTACGCCGCCGTTTCCAATGTGACGCATCTAGGCAGATGCGTCACGTTGTAAAGCCCTGCGCCACATGAAACTTGCATCAGGTTTCATGTGGGCGTTCTGTCGCAGGGTGGGCGTTCCCTCGCAGGAAAGCCCCATAAACTGATGCAGTGAAATCTACAAGATTTTACTGAGTCAGTTTTACGACGCTGCTGCGTCAAATCCTTACGCCTGCTTGAAGCAGGCGTAAGGAGTGAGGCACCATGTTGAGTATGGGAGGCCCTTGTGCATTGCAGGAGTTGCATCGTGCTTGCGACGTGACTCCAGCAATGCGCCGCCCATGCGCCTCAAGATGCGTCACACATCTGTCCCTCCTTGCACCATGGTGCGCCGCATTGTAAATGCGACGCATCTGTGGTGGCGCAAGGGGGGATTACGTGACGCATCTGTTCTGGCACATCTCTGCTGATTTGCAGAGATGCGCCAGAAGACGTAAATATGCCCCACAGTGTCGGGGTGTCCTCAATATAGTATGTTCCTTTGATCTTGTTTACTCACTGAGCCTATTGGTCTGGCCTTTTTTCAACTTGCATCATTTACCCTTTTGTTGGAGAACATGAAACAGTTACCAAACATGCACCACTTTAAACACTGATTCCATGTACTATACAGTCTACCATCTACTCTTTCTCTGTAAAACACCTGGTGGATATTTGATGCTTAGACACAGCCAACTATATCTCGATGAGAAGGTTACCCTTCTTACTGATCCCATTCTTAACAATCAGTTCTTGTAGCGTTATTTGATGTCACAGCCCAATACAGCTTCAGAATGATAAGTTTTCCAATTCGTTTAGTTTTTTCACATTATAAATGTATGGTTTTCAGTTATTTAATGGTCTAATACTGGCAGTCTACGTTTGTATGCAAAAGCAAGTTAATTTGTCACTTGTGATTTCAAAGTCTTGGTTTGACACTTGATCGTTTTGTTTTTTTATGTGGAGATACTTTAGTGGAGACAAAAGTCACAGGCTTCATGAGATTGTTCTAAAGAGCTGTGGGTTGTGAGGTCCAGATGAGAGTGATCCCTTACCTTAATTAGGTTTCTCGCTTTTTTCAGCGGTTTGTGGAATGCAGTAGATTTTAGCATTCTCAAGAATATTTAGAAGGTGACCAAGAGGTGTCTCCAGAAGCTTAGAAACGCAGGTAACTGCAAAGATTGGTCAATCCTCTCTGGAAATACTTTACACTGCCTCCAGCCTCTCTTTGAATATACTGATGAGGGAAGGGAAAATTGAGCAAGCACATGGAGAAAGAAACTTGAGTGCTATATTCTAAAATGTTGTCCATTTAGGATAGTGCAAGAAAGTACAACGGGAGTGCATATAGGGCTTTATTCCTATCTAGTTTGACTTTGAGCTGTGCATGTGCTGTTGGGCGGGCCCCACATGGAGGAACTGCTAGAGGCCTATGTTATACCAGCAGGTGTGTCTCTGGGCTGGACAATGTGACATACACTGCGTTTGTGGTGAAGGTATAACCTCTTCCACTACAACACCAAAAGAGCTCCCGAAATTAGAGTTGCCCACCACTGTAGCAGTCAAATGTTAAAATGTTCATAAGGCTTTATTTCCAAGAAATATATTGTTACAGAAATATTGCACACTTTTCTACATCAATTCTAGAGGTGTAATTAGATTAGGTACTGATAATTCGAGACCTTTTTCAATTACTAGGGGGACTAGACAAGGTTGCCCTTGTTCCCCGCTCCTATTTGCCCTATACTTAGAACCTTACCTGAACAGACTCATTTCGGAATCTAATATTCCATCAATCCGACTTTTCGAAGCTGACCATAAAGTTCTAGCATATGCAGACGATGTGGCTATCGTAACCTCTGATGTCTCTTCTGCGCTACCAATAATTATTGATCTGGCTAGAGAATTTGGGAATGTGTCTGGGTATAAGCTCAATATCACAAAAACCCAGATCATACATTCTGAAACGGGCAAACCTACTGATATCCCAATAAATACTACTGGTACATATCTTGGTGTAACTTTATCTTCCAAAGTTGATGATATTGTCGCTTTAAATATGGACCCTCTACTTACAGCCACTAATAGAACGCTAGAAAGATTCAATAATTTACATTTGTCTTTATACGGACGAACTAATGTCATCAAGATGATGATTTTTCCAAAATTTCTGTACTTTTTTCGCACTATTCCTTTATTTTTCTCAATGTCTCTTTTTAATAGAATAGATAGGATGCTGTCCAGGTTTCTGTGGGGGTACCGCCGCTCTAGAAGATCTTTAAAGTGGTGTACTCTTCCGACAGACTGTGCTGGGCTGGGATTTCCGAACCTTAGGATGTATTACTGGGCTATTACTCTGAAGTCAATCCGGGTTCTACTATTTTATGACCATATAACACAACCGGCTATGGCACCCTCTATTTTTGAAATGCTCCTAGGTGCTCAAGCGCGGCAGTGTTTATTGAAAGTTATAGAACCCAGCTATTATAAAAAAACAAAATTTAAGGTGGTTCACGCTGCTTTTCTAGTCTGGAGGCAAATGAATAAAACCCTACGGGTAATGCCAAAACTGAACTTTTATACTCCTTTGTTTGATAATAATTCTCTATCTGAAATCTTCCAAGATACTGCAATCTACCGGTGGCACACGCGACAGATCTATGTATTGGGGCAACTGTATCACAGTGGGATTCTCATGTCCTTTTCTGAACTTCAAAACACATTTGGTCTATCTAGGAACGAATTTTTTAAATATCTACAGATTCGTAGCTTCCTAGAAAAAAAAAAAACTATTATCTACTGATACTATGAAGACCATTGATATTTTAGAGAGCTGCAGGAAGAATAATCGTATTGGTACAATCTATCGATTAATGACCAATAGGCTGCAGAATGATCTCGTTCACCAAACTTTGAAATGGCAGAGAAAGCTTTCTATTGCAGACATAGATTTGGTAAAAGCTCTTGAGATGAGTAAGAAAATACTTATTAATAGCTCTCTTAAAAGCCAATACTACATGTCTATTTTAGATCTTTACTATACACCTGCCAAGCTGGCAAAATGGAAAGCTTTAAGAGGTATTAACTGTAGCCGTTGTGGTTTTTTTTCAGCCGATTCAATACATATGTTTTATAGCTGTCCCAAATTGGTGGTATATATAGATAAGATTGAAAAGTTTCTGACTAATGTGCTGCATGCTCAAATAACGCATCTTCCTGCTGTTATCATTTTCGGCGTTTACTTTCCCTCTCGAAATCTATCCTTAGACCAAGAACACTTTATGTTTATCGGAATGTCTATTTACCGACTCTGTATTACTTCCAGATGGTTAGATATAGATCCACCAACTTTCGAGTTCTGGTTGGGAAAGTTGTTAAATGTTTATACAATGGAAATTGAAGTCTACAAACTGAAGGGGTTCAAAAAGAAGACTCTTGGCCGGAAGTTATGGTCTCCTATTGAAAGTTGGATTTAATTGTATAACTGCTGTTCTCTGTAATGATTCTTGTTGGATTTTTTTTTGGATTTGTTTTGTCCTTGCATGCTGTTACCTCTGCAACAAAAAAACAATAAAAATAATTTTAAAAAAAAGAAATATTGCACACTTTTCTAGTTTATAAAAAAGAAAGAGAAAAGCTAAAAACAGCCAATTTTTAGTAACCTCAAACAGTACATCATGCAATTTCAACTATATAAAAGTTAACATTTTCCCTACCTAAACCCAATACATTCTCTAGCCCAAAGACAAACAAATATTTAAAAACCCTTCACTAAAAATAGTAGAACATTGATCAATATCAAAACAATTCATTCCCCTAATAGCATTTTAAAGTGCAGTGTGCGTTTAAAAAATAACAAACAGTACTTTTACCCCAATCAGGATTCTAAAGTGAAATATGCTTAGCAGCTTTTCACAAGCTTCCTATTAGGGGATCCACTAATTTAGTTAACATCGTCTTACTGAGTATAATTACACCCATATAGACCTGGATCTTAAACCCTATGGTGAAGATAATGCCAGCGGAGTCTTTATGATTTTACACACCTATTGACCAACGGCCATAGCTACATCTCGGAATCTAAGGCTATAAACTAGCTCTAGCCCCATTTTTCTAGTTTGAATCCCATACTGTTTAAACCCAGGCTGAGGTATATTTTTCCTTGCTTCAGTAAAGAATACACAATCCGACACGAAATGGCTCACTGAATATTTCTTACCTCTCTTACAGGAGCACTGGCTATTGTTCTTAACAACCTCTGTTTTTAATCCCTTGATACGCCATCCAGGGTCGATGCCCAACCTCAAGCGCAAGACTCAATTCCGCAAGTGCCTGTCTGGAATATTATTTAGTTATGGGAACAAATCTGTGCCCTCCTGTGAAACTAAGAAAGGAATGGCTGAGCTCCTAGTTTTGAGAAAATACAAATCCTCTGTCCAACTGGTTTCTATGGCCCTTTTTCTGAGTGTACTCTTTGTCTGGTTCATCGAAACCTCATTTCATTATCTCCCGTAAGATTTGCTCCAACATTTTGTCCCATGGGGGCCCATCATTAAGAGACAAATATAAGCGAAAGGCCCTAGCATCGGCCAGCACATTCCAGGCTACAGTTCTCAACTCCCTCCTCACAGCTTGGATCATAGAATTTTTAGGGAGATCAAGAAGCAATTTTAGGCAATTACCTTTTAACCCTTCCCATATGACTTGTCTGTCAACAGCCAACACCTCTGCTCCATATATGGCGTGATGAGTTAGATTACCCTGAATAACCTTGCTTAGTGGTTCCAAGGTGTGCCTGTCAAAGTTACGGTCACAACTTTTCACCTCATTCACTACTGCAGACAGGGCAAGCTTCTGAGTAGCCATTTGTTTATCCCACCTCAAATCATATGAAAAGGTTAACCCTAGATCTTTATGCTCTCTAACATGCTCTAATCTTACATTACCAAGGAATCACACAAGTTTCCTTTTCCTCCAGGCGAAAAACATTGTTTTTGTCTTTTCAACGTTTATTGTTAGTTTCTTTTTGAAGCAGGAAGCATTTAGTTTCCATTGCAGCCCAATGGGTGAAAGATCCATCACCACCAGATCATCTGCACACATGAGGCAACTAATGTGCCTCCCTCCAAACTTTAGTGAAAAACTGTGTATAGCACAGGGTGTCTGGGGATGGTCTGCAATAAACTGACTGAATAGCAGAGGTGCTAAAACTCAACCCTGCCACAGGTTGTGCTGCACTGGAATTTCCCTTGTCAGATTCCCAAGCCCATCAAGATCAATCTGAACCCAATTACCACTATGGAGCAGTAACTTCCCCAAGATTAGGTCAGGATACATTGCAGGAACTGCTTTGAAGGAAATAAATAGATGGAGTAAATTCTGTCATGTCATGATGATCCTTAAAATAAACATAAGAGAGAGAATGGGTTTTGTAAAGCGCAGATAGTTGCCCGGGGGCGTCCCAGCACTGAGTGCTAACTAGTGATTACAGTGGGGCTAAAATGCAAAAGGAAAAACAGCCTAATTATTAAACAAAAAAGTTTTCAGTTGTTTCCTAAAAGAAGTAAGGTCTGAATTGGACCTTAGGTGAAAAGGTAAACTGTTCCACAACTTGGCCGCATTAAGGGAAAAGGAACGGCCTCCTGATCTAGACCGTTTGATCTTTGGCACAACGGCAAGTAAAGCGTTAATAGACCTAAGCTGTCTGCTGGGTAAATAGTGAGTAATTAAAGGGCGACTAATCAATGGACCGGTTTCCCAAAAAGATTGGTGGGCAACACAGAGAGATTTTAAGCTGATCCTGTCCTTCACCGGAAGCCAGTGTAATCTCGCCAGTCCAGCTTTCACAGAGGTCCTATGGGGGATTTGGAGCAAAGTCCGAGCCGCACAGTTTTGAATTATTTTTAGCTTTTTTAACGTAAAATCCGGGGCCCCAAGATAGAGCGCATTTCCAAATGCAACCTCGAGAGAATTAGTCCTTGGACCACAATTTGTCTTGCCTCAAAAGGTAACAACGGAAGGATCTTCTTCAACATTCTAATGAGGCCAAAACAGGTGGCAGATAATACAACGGGCTGATGGTCAAACGTCAGGGACTTGTCCAACCAGACACCCAGGCTCTTGATGGCATCCCTTGGGACTGGGGGAGTGCCTAGGCACGCTGGCCAGATCTGATCCATTGTAGATGGAGCTAGATGTCCCAACATCATGTATAACAATCAACAGAAGAGTGTCAAAGTAAGTTAAATAACAAAGAACAAGACTTAAAACCAATTGGTGTTAATAGACAGGAAGGAAATTACCTCCGTCTAGAGAAACAGAAATTTAGTAAAGAAATAAGGTGCATGTGCTCAGTGAAGAAAAAGAACCCTCAGGTACCGCCTGTGAAGGTCGGTAACCAGTTGTCTTCATTGGGTCCAAAAAGGTTGGAAAAGCAAAGTAGTGATAAAGAAGTGCTTTAAAAAGAGCGTGGGCTACTCATCACACAATAATTTTATTAAGAGGGTAGCTCTAACTCTAGTAAAAACAGTGCAAATTAAAGGACTAGTGATTGGTTGCGTTAGTTTGAACCAACAAGTCCTTACTGGAGTGACAAAAAAACAAAGATGGTCAACATGTTTCTGCTTAAGAGCCAAGGATCGGCTCAGCATTCGTCAGGACCAAAGAACTCTATCATATACCTTAATGGGCACTCGCTAAGGTGTCCAAAACTAAGGTGTAGAGAAGGAAAAGCAAATATAAAAAACTAATACAACCTGATTAGTGTAGACTTCCTATATTGGGTAAGTCTTCCAACAGTCTCACCCCGAAGGGGAGACAAAAAAGTATTTATAAGTCCTCAATGGGGCCTCATGGGCTGGCGGTGGGGGGAAAACCTTCACGCTCGGTCCATTTTATCCGATGCGACTCCCCGCCTTCGGACCTATTCAAACCGCGACCGCCGCCCATAACACCATGACCTCTGTCTTGTCCCCATTAAGTTTGAGACAAGACAGGGTCATCCATCTACTGACCTCGCTCAGGCATCCCACCAGGTCCACTGTGCCCACAGGGTCTCCAGCCCGCGTGACAGAGACCACCAGCTGGGTATCGTCCGCGTAGGTCACGATCTTAATACCATACGGACGAACGACCCCAGCCAGCGGTCTCATGTAGACGTTAAACAATGTCGGGCTTAGTGAGGAGCCCTGTGGGACTCCACAGTCCAAGGGCCTGCTTGTAGAGATAGTCGCTCCCTCAAAGACCTGGAATTTTCGACCGGATAGGAAGGAACAAATCCACTCCAGCGCTCCTCCTTGAATCCCAATCTCCCGGAGGCGCTGTAACAAGATTGTATGATTTACAGTATCAAAAGCGGCACTCAGATCAAGGAGGATGACTGCCACCGATCCTCCCCGATCCAAGATGCCCCTTGTTTCCTCCAGGACCGCCAACAGAGCCGACTCCGTCCCAAAGTAAGGTTTCATATCCAGGAATCACCAAAAAATGGAGTTTTCTCCAAGAAAATAGAATACATAAAACGCTTTTTCTGTATGCTGGCACAAAAGGGCTGCAGCAAAAACCAGCTGAACTACAGTACAGAGATATCTGAGTTGGGAGGCATGCTTATGCTCAAAGAAAGTCACAATCATCTACTTCCACATAGGTAAGCAGACTTATATAAGGAATCCCTTGCTCATCCTTGGTAGCTTGGCACAGGTAAAATTATTTTAGATCATTTTAGAATATACACTTGTGAAAGGTATCTGTACAAAATGTTTGCGTTGTTCACAAGTAACAATAAGCTTGAGTCCACCTCATATTTTCATTTCTTTTGGTGTGTTTTGGCCTCAGCAAAATCTTGTTATGTGCATCATTGCATGATGTGTGCACTGGTACTTTTATAAATTTGTACTTCGGAAAGATTTCTTCATGTGAACTGCCATTAGAAACGAATTAGGTTACAAAGCATTGCTTACATAAATTCTGTGCTTTTATGAACATTCTTGTTTAAATGTGCCTACACAGATGGAGTTAATAGGGCATGACATCATAAACAGTAAATAGAAGTGCTGTTGATGGATTTTTAAAGTGCAGAATCTAACATTAGAAAACAAACAGCAATTTAACCTTCGACTATGCATTAACAATTTTTAGATAATAACAATAATTCAGCCTTCTAGATTAATATAGTCGATTTTCTAGCATTGGAAGGCACGCTCAACGGATGTTACTTAATCAAGGATTACACATATCTAAAATCAAAAGAAAACAAAAATTGGAAACGCTATGACAACTAATGACATGATTGTGAATTAATCAAATGGCAAAATAATTATTCTGGCAGTCCGGGGCTAAGTTTTTATTCTGTTTGTCAGCCACCTGTAGACTATCAGTAGCCAAAACGTACAGAAAAAAATATTGCCTTGGGAAAGAGAAATACAAAAGACTGTACACAGCTGCATTAAAAATGAATATGGGCCTCCGTGTTATTTGACCTCTTGCTCTTTACACTAAAAACAAGTTAATAATATTTTTAAAATCAACTATATTTAAGTCAAACGATTCCTGAAGTTTAAAAAGTTCAGTTTAACGCTGCATAAAGAACAGAGTAAGGATCCAAAATACATTTTTCATCACATTCTAATTTTCTAGGAACAGATTGTTCATTGCTGTCAATCATAATGCTGCACACATTGACAACGTCTTATAATTAAAACAATGCTTCTCGAGGAATATTGTTGCTCTTTTTCTTCTCACGAAGACTCAAGAAGCTGCTGTAATAATAAATCGTACCATAACAGAAACCACTGTCATTAATACCAATTCTGTCACTGCGGATGATAATAAAATACGTAACTCTGCTGGTGAGATAAATAACACCATTAATACCATCACAGTACTGATTGTTGTTTTTCTTCTTCTTCTTCTTCTTCTTCTTCTTCTTATTATTATTATTATTATTGTTATATAAGCATTATTGCCTGAACCTGTGGGCAATAACATCTATTAATTACCCAGTGCTCAGTTATAGGCCTAAGACTCACAGGTGGGTGAAACTGAAAGTGCTACGTGCAACAAGGCTGTTAACTCTATGTTACACTTTCTTAGCATAAGAACAAAACGAGGTGGTCTCACCTCCCAATTAGATGCATGGATGATGATTCCAGAGGGAAGCAAAACATAGTGCCCACAGACAGGGTGTCATAAGAGGCAGACACTCCCAGCATCCACCTGTTAGATGCCTGGATTGTAAAGGTCTCATCTTGGTTTTCAGCTTATATTATTACCAATGGTATTCCCCTTCGGAGCTTGGGAGCACATGGAAATGCCACGTTAGAGCAGCAGCAATGGAGTCATGGAATTGATCCTGGACAAAGGAGCATGTGTACTGAACTCAATGTGTACTGGAGTGCTAATTCCTGCGTAAGGTTAACAGAAGTCTCCTGTCTCAGATTCTTTAGTTGGTAAGAATCGAAAACTTATCAGTCTAGTTGCTGTGACTAGAAAACAGTGTAGCGAGCAGTAGTGCGCATATGCCGACTTTAATTTTCCCTCATGCACTTCCTCTTTATTCGGCTTATGTGAGCGTTGCTTGTGTTATGCTTAAAGAACAATTGATGGACAGAATGCTGAACAATGTCATACATTCACCCCGGTACAGAGATCTGGGGCTTAATCCATCGTTGTTTTGCTCACCATACCATTCCAGTTTGGACCCAGCCATATGCAAATCAGTCTTGACCCTGTGCCCAATGGGAACAGTCCAGCCCAAACTGCCAGGGCAGGTCCGCCCTGGACTGGAAACAAGCATCCTAAGACCGGTTTTGGGCTTTCAGCTAATCTTGGGTGGCATGGTGAGCAAAAGACCGATCGATTTAACCCAAATCTTATGACTGGGGGAGAATATATGATTTATTGAGCATTCCAGTCATCATTTGTTTGAGTAGCACTTTTCACCCTAAGTAGGATGGATATGCCCAGACGTAAGTCCCTTGCTCACTGTGCCATTGTATTCAAGCTAGCCTGGCTGATTAAGGGTAAGACCCAGAAATCAGACACAGGATGCTGGTTTACGGTCCAGGGAGGACTTGGCTTGGCAGTTCAGTCTGGACTGTTCCCATGAGGCACAGGATCAAGACTGATTTGCATACGGCTGGGTCTAAACTGGGGTGGCATGGTGAGCAAAAGAATGATGGATTTAACCCAGATCTCTTGACTGGGGGAGAATGTATGATTTATTCAGCATTCCATCCATCATTTGTTTGCGTAGCACCGTGATGTGCTTGTAGCAGTTCTGTACAGAGATTCCAGTAAATATGGGTAGACAGACAGGAAAAGTGCTTGTCTTTTTCTTGCCCCTTCTCCTCCCCACAAGCGTCACGAGAGTGAGAACTCAATGGATTTGCCTAAAGAAAAGCTAAAAACAATTATCACTGAGACCTTGACTCTACGCCTCACTCCATCAAAGGATCTGCTCATATGCCTATTTCTTCCAGTTCAGGAACAAATACAACTGTTGAATCTGGCAAGTATGAAGCTGGGATTGGTTCCTCTGAGCAATAAGGGAAATATATTGGAAAGGAGTCTCTTCAAGCAAACTCGTACAAAGCGCGCTGATCTGACAAGCGCCCCAGTTAAAACTTGGACCCTCCTGAGGCTCAGCCGGGAGAAGGAAAATTGTTATTTTGCACTGAATTTTAGCCTGTTTGTACTACTTTTTAAAATCACTTACTCTGCCCTCTGGCGCTGATTACCGCGTGCAGGCATCTCCTCTCAGCGGAGTTTAGCGCTGGAGAGGGTGAACCCTTGGAGCCTCGTCGACCGCCATTCCCCGCGCCGAGCAGATGGACACGCCCCCTTTAAGGCCACACCCCCTTTTCAAGCCACGCCCCCGGCCACTCGTACAAAGCGCGCTGATCTGACAAGCGCCCCAGTTAAAACTTGGACCCTCCTGAGGCTCAGCCGGGAGTAGGAAAATTGTTATTTTGCACAGAATTTTAACCTGTTTGTACTACTTTTTAAAATCACTTACTCTGCCCTCTGGCGCTGATTACCGCGTGCAGGCATCCCCTCTCAGCGGAGTTTAGCGCTGGAGAGGGTGAACCATTGGAGCCTCGTCGGCCGCCATTCCCCGCGCCGAGCCGAGGGACACGCCCCCTTTTAGGCCACGCCCCCTTTTCAAGCCACGCCCCCGGCCACTCGTACAAAGCGCGCTGATCTGACAAGCGCCCCAGTTAAAACTTGGACCCTCCTGAGGCTCAGCCGGGAGTAGGAAAATTGTTATTTTGCACTGAATTTTAACCTGTTTGTACTACTTTTTAAAATCACTTACTCTGCCCTCTGGCGCTGATTACTGCATGCAGGCATCCCCTCTCAGCGGAGTTTAGCGCTGGAGAGGGTGAACCCTTGGAGCCTCGTCGGCCGCCATTCCCCGTGCCGAGCAGAGGGACACGCCCCCTTTTAGGCCACACCCCCTGCCACCATTCCAGCCCTATAAACATGTGCTTGTGCCAGAAGCGCAGCGGACGAGCGCAGCGGGCGCGCCGAAGGCGCGCTTAAGGCAAGCTCGTCTGCGCTCGTCCGCGATCACGACGCGGCCGGGGCCGGTCCCCCTGCCCGAATCACTAATGATATCACCATAATATACACTCGGACTGAGTTGATGTCCCTGAGACCTCCCCCATGTCTGATCTGCCTCTGGCCTACCCCATATGCTCGGAGCTCTGCCTTTGTATGCGAAGTCTGACAATCTTCCCTTCCTCCCCTCGATCATACATACAGTCCGGGTCGCGTTCTGAACTCCACCGCCACTCATGGAGCCTGCCCCTCTTTCACCCTCAGAGCTGCATTGATTAACTGCAGATCATTGAGTAAACATGCCATTGACATCTGGCAGTCCCTTCGAGACAACAACTGGGATCTGCTTTTCTTAACAGAAACTTGGTTAAATGATACCACGAACCCCATCATCACCCTCGCCCTTCCGGAGGGTTATAGCATTGTCTGCGCCAATAGGCCCAATGGTAAACAGGGAGGTGGCGTTGCATTAATCCATAAATCCAAATGGACGGCTACCTTCCCTCTTTATGACCCACTTGACTGTATAGAAGGTCTACCCTTCAATGTGCAAACCTCCCCGTCTACCTCCTGCTCGGGAATACTTGTCTACCGCCCCCCCCACTCCAACACTTCCCATCTGCCGGCCCTGGCAGACTATATTATCCAGCTTAGCACACGCTACGCCAATTTCACTGCTTTAGGGTACTTCAATCTCCACGCAAATGAGGAATCCTGCTCGCACAGCCAACATTTTATCTCCACACTGGCGGCTTGCAATCTAGTGCAAAAAATTGCTTTACCCACGCACAAAGAAGGACACACTCTAGGCTTGATCTGTTCCAACCTGCCCAGTATTCGGGCAGCCTCCCCCATTCCGGTCATTTGGTCGGATCATTTCCTCATCCCTTTTGAGATAGGTATT
Source organism: Lissotriton helveticus (assembly GCF_964261635.1). Lineage (NCBI taxonomy): Eukaryota > Metazoa > Chordata > Amphibia > Caudata > Salamandridae > Lissotriton > Lissotriton helveticus. The sequence goes on from NC_136069.1 coordinate 878,089,504, forward strand.
TTCTGTTCCACTAGACCCACTATCCCCCCTAAAGCATCAGGCAGAAACTGGAGCTGTATCACCCCTGAAACGCTCCAGGAACACTTAAAAAATTCCCAACCCATGCCGTCGTCTGGCCCAGACACTGGTATTGACCACCTGGATGCCTGGATTAGTCAAGCCCTAGAGGCTCTGGCTCCACTTAAACCTATTAAAACCTACAGGGCTACACCATCTGCACCTTGGTATTCCAATGAGCTCCGTCAGAAAAAGGCCGCATGCAAATCTCTCGAACGCCTCTGGAGGCAGAACTATTCCCTGGATAGTAAAACCATCTATAAGACAGCCCTCAAAGAATATCGCAGAATGATCGAGGAGCACAAAAGGGTCTTTCTGGCCTCTAGAATTAAACATGCTAATAACGGCGCCAGGGAGATTTTCAGCATAGTCAGATCCTTCACGGACCCCAACGCGCTGACTCGGATCCAGCCTGCCTCCCAGTCTTTGTGCGATAAACTCTCACAATTCTTTGAGGAAAAAATAGAGACCATCTACTCCTCCTTCCCTATCTCCATCAGAGATGATCCGACAGAGGAATCCATTTCTCACATGCTACAGTCGCCCACTCTGACAGAATTTGCAGTCATTTCCGAAGCCGACTCCATGGCAGAACTACTCAAATGTAAGTCTGGTTCGCCTAATGATCACTGGCCAGCAAAACAATATAAGAAACTGGCTCCCTTGCTCAATCCCTACTTGAACCACATCTTTAACGAATCCCTGAGGGTGGGCTGCTTTCCCGCCAAATGGAAACACGCCTCTCTTAACCCCATTCTCAAAAAACCCAATTTGGACCCTGACAACCCCAGTAACTACAGACCTATTTCTCTCCAGCCTGCCCCAGCTAAGATCCTCGAAAAACTGGTACACTCCCAGCTGGCGAATTACATCGAGTCCAATGGGCTCCTACATGACTCTCAGCACGGCTTTCGGTCAGGCCACAGCACGGAGTCAGCCCTTGTTGAAATGGCTGACTCGGTGAGATGGTCGCTGGACCGGGGGTCGAGGGCGGTGTTAGTGCTGCTGGATCTTTCAGCAGCATTTGACACCGTCTCTCATAAGATCCTGCTGAGAAGGCTGGGGGACCTAGGCATTGGTGGAACGGCTCTGAAGTGGCTCTCTTCTTACCTATGTGACCGCACACAGCAGGTATATACCTCTCCATATACCTCCTCCGCTAGACCACTCAAATGGGGAGTTCCTCAGGGCTCATCCCTGAGCCCGCTTTTGTTCAATGATTATTTCACCCCCTGGCTAAACTGATTGCGCGAACTGGGATTAAATCCACCTCCTATGCTGACGACATTCAGTTACTCTTCACCTTTGATACCCCCTCCGCATCTGCCTTCGATCCGCTGAAATCCTGTCTCAGAGATATCTCCAGTTGGATGGACTCCAATTCCCTCCGACTCAATGCAGGAAAGACGGAAAACCTGTTTTTTAACTCACCATCCCCTTTGGATCCCAATCTGTGGTGGCCAAATGACCTGAGCCAAGCCCCCACACCCAAAGACTCGGTGAGAAATCTGGGAGTGCGCTGGGACAATCAGCTCAGTTTTAATGCTCAGGTCCAAACAGTAGCAGCATCTTGTTTTGCAAAGATCAAGACGATTAACCGGCTTATCAACTATCTGCCGGCAGACTGCCGTAAGACTGTGGTACAAGCACTGATAACATCTCACCTTGACTACGCCAACGCACTCTATCTTGGTATCACAGCAGGCCTCTGCCACAAACTACAGACTGTCCAAAATGCTGCCGCTCGGCTGGTGGAGAGAATCCCAGCTAGACATCACATCTCCCCTCTCCTCCGAAAACTGCATGGCTACCGATTGCCAAGAGATGTGTATTTAAGGCCATGACTCTGGTTTTTCGCGTGTCTAAGGGCAATGGCTCGGCCCATTTGAAAAGCACTCTGAGGCCGTATGTCAAGGCCAGGACATTACGTTCTAACTCCCTACTTTTCCTGGAAACCCCTAGATTCAAACGCACTCGTACCGGAGGGAAAACATTCGAGGTTTGTGCCACTCAGTGTTGGAACAAGTTCCCGGTTACTCTACGCGCATGTCAAACTGAAGGGGCATTCTGAAAGTCACTAAAGACCCATCTTTTCTTCACATAATGTTCTCCTTCCCCACCCTCACGGTTCCTAGTTTTACCAGCGCCGGGACGCCCCGTTGGGGCAGCTGTGCGCTTTATAAAACACACAAATAAATAAATAAATTAGGCAGAAGATGGATAATCCTAATTCAGAGTAGCCTGGAGCATCTTGTTCTACTCTTTTACTCCAGTTTCAGAAAAAATACAAGCATGGCCTCCCAGTACATATATGTACACCAGATGTAATTCTAAGAGAATGGAAGTACCCCGATAAAATTAATCTTACAAGATTTACAGCACCCATTATCCACTTGTAGGCAGTGATTGACACAGTGGCAGTTGACTCATGGCAGATGAAGCAGTGGTTAAAGAACCAACTGAAAGGAAGGTGGACTTTATGATATGTGTGTATTCTGCTCTCCATATTATCTCCTGTATTGTGCCTACATTATACTGTATTTGCTGCCAAACCTTAAATACTTATTTAAATAAAGTGGAAGAGGGCCTGGAATGGTCAGCCGTTCTAGAGGGTATGGCAAGACATCTTCATTCTTATTGGATTTGTCTTATGATTGCGTGACTGTCACTGAACTGGCAGGTGGAGCTTCTCTTGCAGCGTGTCTTAATCTGTACTACATGATTTGAACACCAGTTCAGTGCTGAAGAACGCATACATAAGTATGCCCATTTTAGGTATTTTGGTTCTTGAAACATAAGTAGAAGAAACAAAATCCACAGAATCTTCAAAGAACACAAGCATCTGTCGTTGTTCAAGAAGCAATCTAACTCATTTTATTCTTCCAATCAACTACGTTCTTTTCAGATGATCCTCACGTTATCACCATTTTTGTAAATTATCCAGACACGAATGTAAGGAGGAAACAAATCAGTAATTTGGGAAAAGGTGTCAGTATTCGCCATCCAAACAAAAGCATTCTTGACTATGCCGAGTGTTTACTTATTGGTGGTGGGAAGTAGAATCCAGAAGATCCTGAAAGTATGAGTGGTGTCTATTTCAAATTCGTGGGTGCACAAGATAATCGAATGAGGGTACAAAATAAAATTATCCTCCCATCCTTCAACTTCACGAACCATAGTGACCTCTTAGCCTCAGGAACATCAGAAGCAGAAGGGACTGTCACAAGCTCTCCAAAATGTATTGAACAAGAAGGCACTAATGTCAGTTCCAAGGCGGTAAAAAGGTTAGGGAGTTTATTCCAAAGTATTACTTGTGCTGAAAGTGACAGGAGGTATCCATCTAGTAATAGTACTGGTGATCAAGTTTGCGAAACACATTCCACTCAAAATGAAAACTCCCTAATGCATACCCTCTTGTAAATCTCAAGTCATTATGATAACATATATGCCTAGCTATATGTTCCAATAGCGCTCCTCAGCGTTGATGTTACCTCAGATGTCAGTTCATAATCAACCAAAGTGAAATGGTTATTGACACAGAGACAAAACCTATCCATTTAGAAGTACGTTTTGTAGTTTTCCAGCTTTCAAGAACTTTCTGTCAGAATACTACTTATGTTTCCACAGGAACGCCATACAAGGATGAGAGGTCCCTGATTCCACCGGTCACTGACATACCCAACTGAGTCAAAGCAACAACAGTGAACCTGGGCAAGAAGGGAAAACATGGAAGAAAGAAGAAAAGGTCCCACGACGTCTGCCACTCATGGACAGGACCAGGCACCCAGGAGAAATCTCTACCAAAAAGATACAGAAAGTGTAAGTATGTAAAGAAATGCTAAATGTGAGTAATAATATTGGGAAACGTGTGATTTTAAAGTACCAAAATAATGCTATGATTACTCCGGTAATCCCCATTACTCTTAGTCCAACTGGTCCTCGACCCAGTCATCACTCATGAGGTATTCCACAGACAGGAAACAAAACAGGAAACGCTTTTAGGCTCCACCCCCCCTTCTGCCAGGTGCTATATCATACCCAACCACCAGAAGCCCATCCTGACACACCAAGCAACAAAGGCCTGGACAGGGAGGGAGGGTGGGAAGTAGGACAGGGTCGAGGACGAGTAGGACTAAGAGTAATGGGGATTACCCGATGTAATCATAGCATTACCTCTACGTCCCTCGTCCTCGACCCAGTCATCACTCATGAGGCATACCAAAGCAACGCCCAAACAGGCCTTTGGCAACCCAAACACAGCAAAACACAGACCAGACACAATGGGGTGCAGCAAGTGAAAGTTTAATAAAACACACAGAATCAGAGCGGGGGGGCCCCACAGTCTGCAACACCCCACAACCAAAATTGGTCCGGTCATAAAGGGCACAATTCAACCGGTAGTGCCTCACAAACGTAGACTCGGAGGCCCAGGTCCCAGCCCAACAGATTTCATCAAGAGACACACCGTGAAAAGCAGCCCAAGAGGCAAACAAGCCCGAGTGGAACGGGCTGAACACCCGCCAGACAAGGCAAACCAGCACCAAGATAAGCAAGAGTGATGACAGCCTTAATCCAGCGACCCAAAGTAAGCCTGGAAGCAGCCTTACCCTTACCAGCCAAACCAAAGGTCACGAAGAGGGAGTCAGAAGAGCGAAACCCCTCAGATCGAGCCAAATAAATGGACAAGGCACGCTTCAGATCCAAGAAATGAAGCAAGAGCTCAGAAGGAGAAGAAGGAGAAGGACACAATGAAGGAAGAACCAGCTCCTGAGAAGAGTGAAAACGAGAGCGGACTTTGGGGACAAACCCAGGATCCAAAGAGAGCACCACAGCGTCATCCAGAAAACGCAAAAATGGGGGTGAACAGCGCAAGGCCGTGAGCTCCCCCATCCACCTCACAGAAGTGAAAGCCACCAGAAACGTCACTTTGTTGGACAGGAATTTGAGGTCCACAGATTACAAAGGTTCACAAGGGGAAGACTCCAAAACACCCAACACCAAAGAGAGATCCCAAGGGGGCACCACAGAATGAACAGAAGGCGAAGAGAGAGAGAAACTCTGAAAAAGGCGAGAAACCAACAAGCCATCGAAGGAAGAAAGGAATACGGGTCCCAGAAGGCACGGTTAGCAGCCCATTGGCCCCGCAAGGTCGACAAAGCAAAGCGCTTCTGAAAGCCATCCAGAAAAAACTGAAGAACAGAAGACACAGGGCAAGAGGTAGGAGACAGACCAGATGAGGAACCCCACCCCGAAAAAGAAGACCAGTGCTTTGAATAGGAAGACAAAGTAGACGGTCTACGAGAGGCCTGCATCACAGAAATGATGTGGTCGGTCAGACCACGGACCCCAAGGGACAACCGTTCAACCTCCAGACCGCCAAGATGAGGGGGACAAGAAGGGGGGATGGGGACCTCAGAGGAGAGGGGTAGCGGGGCAGAAGCCAAGGAGGGCCCACCGCCAGGCCCAGCAACAGAGGAAACCCGGACCTCCTCGGCCAGTGTGGAAGAACCGCCACCACCTAAGCCCCCTCCCGCTGAACCTTCAGCCAAAAGGCAGGAATCAGAGGAAAGGGAGGAAAGGCATAGAGAAGCCAAGGAGGCCACAGGAGAGACAAGGCATCCACCCCCCCAGGCGCCCGCCGCCGGAGACCTGGAGCAGAACTGGGGAACCAGGGCATTGGATCGGGAGGCAAACAGATCCAGAACCGGAGTCCCGAACCTCAGGCAAAGCAGCCGAAAGGTCCGGGGAGCCAGACACAGGGACAGAGACGAAGGGAACCTCCGGCTCAAGGAATCTGCCACCACGTTGTCCACACCCTGCATGTGCTGAGCAGACAGGGCCAGAAGATGTTGCTCCGCCCAATCTGAAATGGAACAAGCCACCAGATTCAGGGATGAACTGCGGGACCCCCCCTGGTGATTGATATAGGCCACAGCCACCGTGTTGTCCGATCTCACCAGGACATGGCAACCCCTCAGATGAAGATGGAAAAAGCGAAGCGCCCTCTCCACTGCAGACAATTCCCTCCAGTTGGACGGCCTGAGTGACTCCGACGGGAGCCAACGAGCCTGCACTACCCAATGGTCCAGAGTCGCACCCCAGCCTGAAGTGCTGGCATCCGTGGTCACAACCAGAGGAGGAGGCAGACGGAAACACATTCCCTTGGAAAGGTGGAAAGAATCCAGCCACCACTGGAGAGAAGACACAATGTCCAGAGACACAGGCACAGGAACAGCATAATCCAGGACAGGAAAGGGAACCCACCTCTGCACATGCCACAGCAGAGGGCGCAGATGAACCCTGGCCCAGGGCACGATGAAAACAGACGCAGTCATGTGGCCCTGAACTTCCAGCCACTGCAGGAGGGGAGCCGAGGCTTGTGACAACAACTTCCTCAGCAACGACTGAAGGCGCCGAATCCGGGCGTCCGGCAGGAACACCTTGCCCAACACAGAATCGAACACGGCTTCGATGAAGGTCCTCCTGGTGGCAGGCTCCTGGTGGCAATTCGGCAAGTTGATCAAGAACCCGTGGTCCCTGAGCGTAGTCATGGCCAAGAGAAGGTGGCGAGACATGACCTCCAGGGAAGGAGCCTGAACCATCCAATCATCCAGATATGGGAACATCGACACCCCCAGGAGATGGAGATGCACCACCAAGGGAGCCACCACCTTGGTGAACACCCTGGGGGTGAACCGAAGACCAAAAGGAAAGATGCAGAACTGCCAGTGCTGACCCTCCAGGCAGAAGCGCAGGAAACGCTGATCCCTCACAGGGACGTGCAGATACACATCCTGGAGATCCAGAGTGGAGAACACCCATCCGGACTGGATCAGCGGAATAACTTTCTGGAGAGTCTCCATCTTGAACTGGATCTTCTTCATGAACAAGTTCAGACCCCGAAGGTTGATGACCACCCGGAAACCCCCCGTGATCTTCGGCACCACAAAGATGATGGACTAGATGCCCATCCCCAGCTCCTTTTCCTGAACAGGGAAAACCGCAAGCTTGCCGACCAAAAGACAAACCCCCTCCAACAAGGCCAGACGGTGGGAGGCATCCCAAGGAGAAGGGGTCACCACCACCCCGGAGGAGGGGGACAAGTACTCGATCCGGTAGCCCCGAGCTAAGACATCCAGCACCCATCTGTCGGAGGTTGTCAAGCGCCAAGCCAGAAGGAACCTGCAAAGTCTCCCACCAACCACAGGTGGACCACCACCAAGAACGTCCCCTTTGATGGCATAGTCAGGAATGCTGCAGGCCAGACATGGCACCCCTCTGGGACTTCTTTAGAAACTTCCGGGGAAAAGACCTGCCAGTGCCACGCTGAATTCTGAAGGAGGACTGCTAAAACCTGGAAGGCTGGCGGAAAGTTCTGGCACCCGAGAAGGAGGAACCCCCGCGCGGCGGAAGGTCACGAAAAGACAAAGAATGCTTGCGTTCCTTAAAGACCTTGTGCAGCTTCACCTCCAGCGAGTCACCAAACAGACGGGCACCAGTGAAAGGCAGCCGTAAAGCCATGGAACGCTGGGCCGCGTCTGTCTTCCAATCCCGTAGCAATAGGTTCCAACGAGCAGCAATAGAGGAACCACAGGACATCGCAGAAGCCCTCACAGAATCAAAGGCGATGTCCGACAGGAATTCCGCCTGGCGCTCCATGGAATCCAGCAACTCCGGACAACTGCCACCCTCCTGCATCGTAGAAAACAGGGACTTGAAATCGGACAGCAAAGACTGGGCAACATATGCCCCATAAATCCCATAACGAATAGCCAGGTGAGAGGCGGCATAAGACTTTTTCAGGGCCGAAACCACCTTTTTGTCCACACCGTCCTTCAGAATGTTATCATCCGCCATGGAAGGGTGACCCACAAGACTGGCCACATCAGAGTCCACAGGAATAGACTCAGGCAACGAGTCCGCCATATCCTGCAATGGATAAAGCTTGGACATAAACCTGGGCATGGCAATATGATCCGGGTCCTTCCACTCCTTCAGGAGGACATCAGACACAAAAGGATGCACCGGCAGAGAAGAGGCAATAGGCTTCCTAAATTGCGGTAAGAGCAAATCCTGAGAGGTGCTGGGCGCAGAATCATCAGGAAACCCCATGTTAACCCGCACATGGGAAAGGACGTCAGGCAAGAGATCCCTGGAAATGTACTTGCCCTGAAGCTCAACAGCAGCCAGAGAAGACCCATCAGACTCATCAGAGGAGGAAATATCGGAATAAAGGGCAGCAGGACCAGAAAGTCCAACAGCACCCTTCTTGTTCGCCTTCAGATCCGAAAGAGTCTCCAGGATATGGCGCTTAATCTGATCATCATCCTTCCTGGCATGCTTCACAGGAGGAGGAGAGGAATCCCCACTGGAATCAGGGGAAGAGGGAGGCACAGGAGAGTAATGCTTCCTCTTATGATGGTGTTTGCCCATAACTAACACACCCAGACACAAAGTAGTAACAAAAAAGGCAGGAATACTACAAGGAAACACCTCCCCTCAGAGGTCATATAAGTAGGGCTCACCCAATCCATTAGCCCCCCACGGAGAAAAAACTGCAGAGGCCCTCAAAGTATAAAAACAACCAATCCTCACCAAAAACAGCCAAGGAGGCAAGCCCTGACCTCAGCCAATCACAAACCAGGCCGAAACGAAGCCGTGTAATGGGGAGGGGTGGGGTCAAAGTGGAACCGCGGCCAAACAGCCGGCGCGGGTCGCAGACACAACTCCCCACCTGGAAACACCCCCAAAGACCGGCGTGCCCGGAGCCCACCCGGGATCCCGTCTCAAACATTGAGAAGCAGCCCGCTAAACTCGATGCCCGGGAGCACTGCAACCAGTGAACACCGCGCATGTGCAGAACTGATGAGAGAGGGGAAGCACTCGAAGAAGGTGCCGCTGAAGCTGCCCTCGAAGCAGCAACAGCGGAGCGAGCAACCCCCCCACCGCAAGCACGCACACACAGGTGTCGACACCCGGGCCCCCACACCACTGCGAGGCCCAGGTGCGAGCGGAGAAGTACACGGGGAGGAGCGCGCCCCACAGACAGCCAAGCGCTCACCGCCCCATACCCCTACCTGCACGCCGACTCCGGGAATGGAAACAGGACACCGCCGCCAAGGATCCTAAGTGCAGTAGGAGCACCGACATCAGGACACCATCAGAGTGAACAGAATCCAGGGCAGCAATGAAACAGGAAGACCCGCGAAGCCAAGCAGCACAGATCACCTGAGCCCAGGAGGAGACAGGGAAGCCCAGCAGCCCCACTCCAAGGAATTCCACGACGGTCCACGGAATCCTCCCAGAGCCCAACAGAGGAGGATCCACAGGACAAAGAAGCAGGTAAGTGCCCGGCACTCACCCCAGCGTCTCCCATCAAGTAATCCACCGACAGGAAACAAAACAGGATGTGCTTCTGGTGGTTGGGTATGATATAGCACCTGGCAGGAGGGGGGGTGGAGCCTAAAAGTGTTTCCTGTTTTGTTTCCTGTCTGTGGAATACCTCATGAGTGATGACTGGGTCGAGGACGAGGGACGTAGAGGTAATTCTCTTCTTCCACTAGATAACAACAGGCTGTTCGAGTATTTAATGTTTGTCAACAGAATGTGAAAGGAAGGGCGTCAATAAATGCATATAATCAGGTAATGAACGGAAAACAAAAGGAGAGCACACTAACACCCACCTATAGACTATTAGTAATGACCTATGGTAACAGGAATCCGGAGTAGAAAACTCGTCCCTTAACATCAGGTTATATAATGTAAATGTAAGCTCAGTATTTGAGCAATACTAAAGTCCTCCTTAACACCAGGAAGATATAACAGGAAATTCCTTTTGCCTTTCAGGTATAACCTTGTACAATCAAAAAAAGAAGGAAAGAAATGGAAAAATGAATCTCCATGAAAAAGGTTTTCAAACAGAGGAGTATTAGAGTTCCAAGTAACATGCACTCATGAGCAGCGCATACAGCGCTTTTACCGTAAGGTATGGAGTAATGGCTTGTGGATTTATTTTGTTGTAGGACTGAAGAAATTTCTGGGCAGCAGCGAAGCGGGAACTAACAACAAGAATGACAGGGAGCCGCCGAGGGGTCAATGTGAGGTGCCAGGAGTCACGAGTAAAAGAGGCAATGAAGACAGGAGCAGGGACACTGGACTCCCGACGATGAACCAGAAGATTTGCAGGTGAGTAGCCCGGAAGCACAATACTGGTCCCGAAAAGTAGAACACGAAGTATTCTAGTGTAGGATCAGAGGAGTTTTATACTCCTTTGCCGGTACCTGCGTGGTTGACGTAGCGGGACTTGGAGCAGGACCTGCAGTTGTGACACTTTCTTTACTTGATCAAGGGAAAATCAGTGTTGGTAAAATCAGACAACACAGTAACAATTGCCTATGCCAATCACAAGAAGGGGACTAGATCTACTGCAACATTTAAGTCAAGGTTCCATTTGGGATACTGCGCAGAACACATGTTCTCCCCTTAACAATACTGCATATAAGAGGAGAGCCCAATTACCACACAAACAAACTAATTCAGTCTAATTTTTTACAGCTTTTCAAGATTCAACAATCAACCTCGTGTGATCAAGGAAATTTACAGAGAGTATGGTATGCTAAAATTATCTCAATTATTCACGATTCAAGGAGAGATTGTGGAAATAATCTTGTTGATGCCTTACTAGCTCAGGAGGTCTAGGTTCCCCTCTGTGAAAAAGTTGACAATTTAGCCTCATTGGAAGATTTCATTATTTACAGATCCAATTAAATAAAGCTCCCTGGCTCTTCCTAATTTATTTATTTCAGTATGTAAGCTGGGAGGCTTGGGCTCCAGAGCAAAATAATTCCAGAACATTCAGGTATGACTAGTCAGTTATCATGAAGACCATCTTCCCTGAAATATTATTCACATCACTGGTCAATTTTCCCGAAATAGTGTGGAACAAAAGTTATTTCCAAATTTTTGTGGATTTCAGCAGTGTTTCAATTTCTTTGGGGTGTGTTTTTCTAAAGATGTATCTGTTTCCAAATTGCATGCTCAACCAGCAGCAAGTAAACAATTCATAAAACTTTGAGAGGTTAAGAATCCGGAGGACATTTTGGTTCTTATCTTCTGACAAGTTTCTCACTTTCTCATTCTTTATCACTTCACGGGCCCTTCCTCTTTTTCTTGTTTTCCATTCTTATCTCTTAAAACCTAGGAGATCAGATGATTTGACATTTGACAAAGATGGGCATTTACTGTGGGTCAGTGAATCCTACTCCTTGTTAACAAATCCTTTGCTTTACATTTGAAATGGGCTGTCCGATCTATAAACATGGACATGGACATTTGATAGAATATACCAAATTGCTTGTGCTACAGTTTAAAAAAGAGATCTGTGTGTGACTAATGTTCATTGACCTTGTGTATCTGCTGAATTAACATGCCTGACATTTTATACATTTGAAGTGTAATACAGTCTGTGTCAACCCCAATGTGTTGGGATTATTTGTGATACCAGCAGCTCCCTGTATGACATCACCAAGTGATCGCTGACAAAGTTCTATGTCTTTATACTAAATGTGCCAGTTTTTCATCAATATTTTCTTAAAATTGTTCCTACCAAGAAGAAATGACGCTGCTCAGCATTCTTTAGAGGTGGATCTTTCTTTAGGTTGCTGATGTGTTCACAGTGACAATGTCATGCTCCTGTCATGGTTCATTTAATTGCTGAATCTGCATAGGGTTTTGTATAAGGTAGGAAGAATGGTGCTGAAGCTGGTTTTTGGTAGAGTATGGGATACAAGAGAATTGTTACGGTGCTGCCAGGTCAGGGGAAAACCCAAACAACCCCTGGAAGTGTGTGGGTGCGGACCCACACTGAAAATTGAAACAATGTCCTGGGCATACGTTCAGAGTAACGTTCAGAGTAACACGTTCAGAGTAAAAACATACAGTTATGATCCTTCCTGAGAAAAATGTCGGGGTAAACACCAGTACGTTCTTTATGTTGAATTTTTTATAATTCTTAGAATAGATAGAATATGAAAAACATCCGAAATGTGTTTCGTCACCTGGGAATTATCGCAGGTTTAAGAAGGTTTAAGAAGGTTCTGTACTGGTGGCTCTGATGAGGAGACCTGCCAATTAGCTCTTGAAATCACTCTGGTGGTCCTGGGTTCAAGATGCAGGTCCAGTTCTCACTCAGGCAGCAGGGCAGCAAGGCAGTGGGGCAGCAAAGTAGCAGTCCTTCTTGCAGCAGAGTAGATCAGCCGTTCCTCTTCTGAGTCTTCCACAGGTCCGGATGTATACTGAAGAGTTGGGTCTGTGGGTCCAATATTTACACCTGGTGCTAGCTTTAAAGTTGGAGAAGGTTCTAGAGGTTTCTACCCCTGAGGTGCAGGAAGTATCCTGCCTCCCTTCCCTTGCCCCAGTTTGCTTGGGGCACAAAAGACTAGTGTCAAACCATTTGTGAATGTGCTCAGGGAGAGGCTTTGTGATGTGCAAGTGTGGTAGTTGACAGATCCTCCTCCTAATCAAGTTAGAAACGGAGCATCTTACCAACGCCTATTACCACTTTGTCTTACTGTCTGGGAGCAATAGACAAAGACCAACTGCCAGCTGCACCTAGTCATATAACCCAGGATACATGTTGAAAGGCACCAAATGGTTGAGACAAGAACATGCCACATTTCTAAAAGTGGCATTTTCAGAATTGTGACTTAAAATCTGACTTTGCCATTAAAGAGGGTTTCAAATTAGAGCTATTTAGACACCAAATTCAACATTCCTACTGACTCTCAATTTTATCACTTATTAAATCTAATAAGTTAACCCAGTGATATCTTATGTAGGCCTGGGCGTAGTACGCAAAGTTACGTGAAGCTACGCGAAGATGTCGCGCACTACACGAGCTTCTCGTAGCTTCACAAGCGTGCGTACTTGCTTGTCGGACACGTTCGCGATGCGTTTTTCTTGTTCTGGAGCGGGTTGTGCGTGTTCCGGGGCGCTGTCTGCATGCTCGGGGGATCGTAGCTCGCAAACTTACCCATGCGGTCGGCTATGGGCGCAGCCATCTTGTTTTTTCAATTCTCCTGCCAGCTCGCGTTGCCCTATTTCCTGTTCTGGAACGTGGCCGCATTGTGCATGTCATGTTCGGGAACGCTATCTACTTGTTCGCAACGACAAGTGTGTGTTCGCGAGAAATACTGCGCAAACTTACCCACGTGGTCGCAACGGGCGCTGCCATCTTGTTTTTCACTCTATGCTATGGTTCTGGGCCTACTTTTCTATCCACCTTTAATTTTTGCAATAATGACTTATTTTCACTGTTTTTCTCACTTTTTTTTATTTATCATGTCTGTCTCTCTGTCCCTAAGCTTATATTTTGTGATTTATTTCTACTTTCACTGTGTTTTTGCTTCTGCTGTTTTATTTTACTTCTTTCTTCATGCTCCTACTTCTTCCCCTTAACTTTATTTTTTCCTTCTTTTCTTTTCTGCCTCCACCCCAAAACTATGGCCAAAGGCAGCAGTACCCGCTCCAAGGGCAAGGCGCCTGCACCCAAGAGCCGGCTGCCTTGCGGCAGAATGCACCCTGCAGGGGTGCAGGCCTGACAAGAGAGGCAGAGGAGCTGTCCTGGTTTTTCTTCCAGCACCACCTCCCCTTGACCTTGGCAGCAGGCCAGCCTCTGAGTACCTTACCCAGGAGCGTCACTGTCGGTGGGCGAAGGTGCGCCGGGCCGTGTTTCACTGCTCGGGGATCCGGCGCACCCACAACCAGCTGGCCCACCGGTGATCAGACATCCTTGACCGGGAGCAGGACCTGTTAGACCTGCTAAGTGTTGAGGTCGTGGGGCTTGGTGAGTAGCTAGTAATATATAGTAGTATAAGTATTGTGTATAATTCTTCGATGAATGACACGATTACTGGTGCGCTTAGTTACATTGCAGGTCGATTCCATTTCAAAATCTTCTGTAATTGTATGACACAGGTGCTGCTCGGCACTTCTCTTACTTGTTTGTAACTTTGCGCTAGCTTGGGCTGATTAATGATGTTAGAGTTTACTTTAGAGAACTGAAGTTAGTTAATGCTATTGCTAGATTCTAGTCCTTCCATTGTCCTTCAGTGAAATAGTGATGGATGGATAATAGGTTTACTTAGTATTAGTTCATATTTTTTTAAGGTCTGCGTGACGCCTCCTCTGTCACTGAATGCTTCAAACCCCAGTCCTCCATACAACCTTTTTGTAGTTTGTTTAGTCAGTGGTAGGCTTAGCAATAGCATTGTCAGTCAGTAGCAGGACAACATACGATGCAACCAACTAACAATTTGGTGTACGCACAAATTTATGCATGTGTCCTCCATCTCATCTATGCATTTCTGATGTCAAAAATAAAAATGAAAATGCAGACTTATTGAACAATTGGCCGGTCTGGAATAGGTGGTGTAGGTCAGGTGGTACTTAGGCGTTGTTAGTATTCTGCAATCAGAATGATTATGGAACATTTGATTAGTGTTCATATAAGTAGACGGTTCGTGAATCCTGCAAGCCAGTAGTCATTTAGATAGGTCAATTTTATTGCAATTGTTGTTTCCTAAAATGTTTGAGCGTTTTTTTTAATGATTTATTTGTTTCACAGCACTCAATGTTTCTCTCTTTCTTTATTATTTCTTACATGATCAGCACCCAGGGGCAAGAAGACGGGGTCCGAGTTGGCGGAACAACCAGAGGAGCGCTCCTCTACCGAGGATCCTGGTGCTGGCCCAAGTAAGTCCTACAGTGCTTATATTATTAACAATTATATTTCCCTAACTTTTAACACACCTTCTTTTTTCCAAACTACTATTACGCTTCCTAATCCTAATTCAATTTTTAACAAAAGCTTCTTTGATCTTCATTATCTGTTTTCCAAATGTTGGTTATCCCTCCCTTTCAGTTCCTTCAAACTGCCTCTGCTATGACTCTCTCTAGTACTACTATTAGACTGTCTGTAGCTAAGCTTGCCCTGTTGGCCACTCTTTAGTTAAGGTTTTCTTTTGAATAAAGCTGTGATAGAACAATAGCTGTTGCCACTGGGTCCACTCCTGTCCTTCACGTTGTCCTCTTTAATCTCTAGGCTTTGACAATTCCCACCAACAAAATGCACAACCAGATGTTTGTCCTGTATTTTTTGTTAGGATAGTAGTACATACTACTACTGCTGTGGGTATTCTACACAGCCACATACAGAACTATGCACAAGAAAATAGGATGTTGGAGATGGGAGATTGGACTTTACTCACACCTCAGTCAGAATTCAGAACCCACAATTCCCTCACCGACTAGCTATAGTGTCTCATTAGTCATTAGGTCCCGAACCCCCACACGAAGATACCCAATGTTTTATTACACAACCCACCCAGAACATAACACCCTTTCGCTAACTCACTCGTGTAAGTCCACGACACCACACCAAATATACCACAGAGTCTATGTGTAAGGTCAAAAGGTTTATTTATTTCCAATAATAACACGCTTTGTAAGTTGTTCCATGAAACTACATCCAGCTCCAACATGCAAAATGAAGAAGATTAAAAAACACTAAACATTTGTACAACTAGTGCATGATAGAGATCTGTTTGAATTCTGGGAGACCCCTCACCATTGAACGTATACTGATTACATGCATCTTTCGTAAGCTCTGCAAATCTCTGGTTCGAAGAAGGGAATCTTTTGCCTATCATGAGAAAAATGGGGCACGTTAGACAGTATAATACAATTATGCAAGCTTCTGGCAGTCATGCCAAAAAGTGTAACATTATGGCTAAGCAATAGGGACTAACCGAACTCCATAAAAAAGTGGCTAGTTTTTCAACCTCTTCACTTGTATGCAATACTCATGTGGCCTCAAAGGCGTCTCACTGCGCAACAAGCTGCGAGGCAACATGCGCAAAAGAGTAGACATGAATCTAAAATGGTTACATGGCTCAGGCTAACTTTCCAAAGAGTAGAGTAGGAGTAGAGATGAGATGACCCTAGGGACCATATAATAATACTACTAATGTCTGTCTATTGACTCTACTGTAGTACGCAATTTGGACTAGTGATGATTTATGTTGTACTTTAACTGTTTTTTCAATCTTCCTTCCTGGTGAAAACGAGTAAAATAGGGGGAGGTGTACAGTCATCTAAAAAGGTGTCATTATCTTTACAGGTTCACTACCAGTACCATCCACCAGTGCCGGCAGGGCCAGCGGCGATGACAATGCTACCATTCAGGAGGGGCATGAGATGCGGCACCTGCAGGAGCACCAGGGGGGGAGAAAGCAGCAGTGGTGGGCGGTGGTAAGTTAAATACATTGGTTAATGGCATTACTAGCTGGAAGGGGAACACTTCACTCACTGTACTGTGAGTAAGTATGAACTTGAAGTTGTACTGAACAATATACAATGGTTGAAGAAGACGCCCTTTACTAAGCATTACCAATGCATTAGTAATAGCAGTACCAGCGTGAGTTGAGTAACCAGTGGCCTCTTCTACCAGACTCCAACTCAGCTGTGAAAGTTATGGAAAAGACTAAAAGTCAGATCAGGTGACCTTGTTGGATGTGTTGAACAAAAAGGGAACGAACTAAGGGTGGGCTAAAAATTCGTTCCGCTCGCGGAATTTGCAGATTTTCGCGAAATCGCGGTAAAATCCGTGAATTCGCGAGCGGGACGAATTTCCAACCAAGCACTTACAGGGTTACAGCAGCAGATGCAAAAGTTGAAGCTAATTTCTTTGTAACCTTTTACAGCAAAAGGGTTACAAAGAAATTAACATCAACGTGGGCACCTGCTGCTGTAAGCCTGTAAGTGCTTCCTGGCGCCTCGTTGCTTACTTGCAACTATTCTCTGACCCTGCTCTGACCCTCAAAGCAGGGTCAGAGAATAGTTACAAGTAGGCAATGAGGTGCCTGTCACGAAAATGAAACCTCAACAGGAAGCACTTACAGATATAAAAAAAAGCAGGTGGTCGAGTTGAAGGTCAAATTCAGTAAACATAGTAAATCAGCCCTCTGTTTGCCTTCGTGGTTTTCTTCCTTGAACATCCTGCTTGCCGGGCACTGGGTCCGTCTGGAGCTGGTTTCATTGTGTGTTTAAACAGAGCTGTGTGAATAATAACTGCATCAGCCCCGTGCCTGAGGTGCATCATCAGAGCTGTGTGAATAATGACTGCGTCAGCCCCGTGCTGAGGTGCATCATCAGAGCTGTGTGAATAATAACTGTGTCAGCCCCGTGTCTGAGGTGCATCACCAGCGCTGTGTGAATAATAACTGCGTCAGCCCCGTGACTGAGGTGCATCATCAGAGCTGTGTGAATAATAACTGCGTCAGCCGCATGCCTGAGGTGCATCATCAGAGCTGTGTGAATAATAACTGCCGTCAGCCCCGTGCTGAGGTGCATCATCAGAGCTGTTTGAATAATAACAGCTGTGATCCCCGTGCCTGAGGTGCATCATCAGAGCTGTGTGAATAATAACGGCTGTGAGCCCCGTGGCTGAGGTGCACCATCAGAGCTGTGTGAATAATGACTGCGTCAGCCCCATGCCTGAGGTGCATCATCAGAGCTGTGTGAATAATAACTGCGTCAGTCCCGTGCTGAGGTGCATCATCAGAGCTGTGTGAATAATGACTGCGTCAGCCCCATGCCTGAGGTGCATCATCAGAGCTGTGTGAATAATAACTGCGTCAGTCCCGTGCTGAGGTGCATCATCAGAGCTGTGTGAATAATAACTGCGTCAGCCCCGTGCCTGAGGTGCATCATCAGAGCTGTGTGAATAATAACTGCCGTCAGCCCCGTGCTGAGGTGCATCATCAGAGCTGTGTGAATAATAACTGCGTCAGCCGCATGCCTGAGGTGCATCATCAGAGCTGTGTGAATAATAACTGCTGTCAGCCCCGTGCTGAGGTGCATCATCAGAGCTGTTTGAATAATAACAGCTGTGATCCCCGTGCCTGAGGTGCATCATCAGAGCTGTGTAAATAATAACTGCGTCAGCCCCTTGCCTGAGGTGCATCACCAGAGCTGTGTGAATAATAACGGCTGTGAGCCCCGTGGCTGAGGTGCATCATCAGAGCTGTGTGAATAATGACTGCGTCAGCCCCATGCCTGAGGTGCATCATCAGAGCTGTGTGAATAATAACTGCGTCAGCCCCGTGCTGAGGTGCATCAACAGAGCTGTGTGAATAATAACTGCGTCAGCCCCGTGCCTGAGGTGCATCATCAGAGCTGTGTGAATAATAACTGGCGTCAGCCTTGTGCTGAGGTGCATCATCAGAGCTGTGTGAATAATAACTGCGTCAGCCCCGTGCCTGAGGTGCATCATCAGAGCTGTGTGAATAATAACAGCTGTGAGCCCCGTGCCTGAGGTGCATCATCAGAGCTGTGTGAATAATAACTGCCTGCCCCATCTCCCCAATGCTGCGTCAACCCTTACACCTGCTTCAAGCAGGCGCAGGGTTTTGACGCAGCATTGGCCTAAAAGTGACTGAGTGAAATCTTGTAGATTTTACTCAGCCACTTTTACAACGTGACGCATCTCTCAGATGCGTCACGTTGTTAATACCCAGCACCATGGTGCATCTTTTGTGCTGCCGCTGCGTCACAAAAGAGGCGCAAGGGGCTTGTAAATCTGACCCATAGTGCTTTTACTACATTGCAGCTGAGTAAAGGGCCGGAAGATATGTCTCCAGTGACCATGTGTGCCTGTGCCTGTGTTATAGGCACACATGGTCACTGAAGACACATCTTCTGGCCCTTTACGCAGCTGCAGTGTAGTAAAAGCAATATACATTTACCCAAAGAGGGAGCACTTACTGGATTAGGCAGTAGAAAGTAGGGGCAGATTTACAATAACTGGCGCATCCCCAGGGATGCGCCAGTTATTGTGCGCCGCTGCTCCGCCACCCATGGTGCGCCGCATTTACAATGCGGCGCACCATGTGGCAAAAACGGTAAAAGCAGCGCATTGCTGGAGCTGCGTCACGCTTCTGACGAGGCTCCAGCAATGCTCTGGGGGGCCCTATCTCCCCAATGCTGCATCAAGCCTTGCGCCTGCTTCAAGCAGACGCAGGGTTTTGACGCAGCATTGGCCTAAAAGTGACTGAGTGAAATCTTGTAGATTTCACTCAGCAACTTTTAGGAGGCGTTCCTGTGCAGGAACGCCCTCCCCTACGCCGGAACGCCTCCTGATGGCACAGGGCTTTACAACGTGACGCATCTCTCAGATGCGACACGTTGTTAATACCCAGCACCATGGCGCATCTTTTGTGCTGTGTTACAAAAGGTCTCGGTAGAGGGTGGCAGTGGTGAACCAGAGGGTGGCAGTGATGAACCAGAGGGTGACAGTGATGAACCAGAGGGTGGCAGGGGTGAACCAGAGGGTGACAGTGCAGAACCAGAGGGTGGCAGTGCTGAACCAGAGGGTGGCAGGGGTAAACCAGAGGGCGTCAGTGATGAACCAGATGGTGGCAGGGGTGAACCAGAGGGTGGCAGTTGTGAACCAGAGGGTGGCATGGGTGAACCAGAGGGTGGCAGTGGTGAACCAGAGAGTGGCAGTGGTGAACCAGAGGGCGGCAGTGCTGAACCAGAGGGTGACAGTGGTTAACCAGAGGGTGGCAGTGGTGAACCAGAGGTGCTGTGATGAACCAGAGGGTGGCAGTCGTGAGCCAGAGGGTGGCAGTGGTGAACCAGAGGGTGACAGTGCTGAACCAGAGGGTGGCAGGGGTGAACCATGGGGTGCTGTGATGAACCAGAGGGTGGCAGTGGTGAACCAGAGGGTGGCAGGGGTGAACCAGAGTGTTGCAGTGGTGAACCAGAGGGTGGCAGTGCTGAACCAGAGGGTGGCAGTGGAGAACCGATGGTGGTTTGATGAACCTGAGGGTGGCAGTCGTGAACCAGAGGGTGGCAGTGGTGAACCAGAGGGTGACAGTGCTGAACCAGAGGGTGGCAGGGGTGAACCAGAGGGTGGCAGTGGTGAACCAGAGGGTGGTAGTGGTGAACCAGAGGGTGGCAGGGGTGAACCAGAGGGTGGCAGGGGTGAACCAGAGGGTGGCAGGGGTGAACCAGAGGGTGGCAGTGGTGAACCAGAGGGTGGCAGTGATGAACCAGAGGGTGCTGTGCCCATACACGACCGCATGGGTAACTTCGCCATGCAAGCGCCCCGCGAACATGCAAAAAGCCCCGCGAACATGCAAAAAACCCAGCGAACACGCAAAAAAACCCTCGAACACGCAAAAAAACAAAAATCCGGAACGCGGATTTGCAGATTTTGCCCATACTTAGAAAGAACTAGGGTGGAAGGATGAAAGGACGGGTAATATGTAATACTAGTAGAGAAGGATACTTTGGAAGCAGCATGCAGGTGGCTGATAGAAATCAGATGCATGGGTTGTTGAAGTATGGGTGGAAGGTAAAAGAAGATGCCTGCCTCGGTGGGCGACACAATATGGGTGGATAGTGGATAGCAAGAATCATCAGCGTTGTTTGGGTCAAACCCACATCCAAGGACAGGAAGGGAGGAGTGGACGCATGGGTGGTTGTTGGTGAAAGTGAAACCAGCTAAGGTTTGTTAAGTGATACATATAACAAAAGAATGATAGACATTTACTTTTAATGAATGGATGCTCCCTGGATGTATTCATCATAGGTCGAGACTGTCACTGGATGCAGACTACAGTCTTACTTTGAATAGAATGTAAAAGAAACTGCGCCAGAGTAGCAAAGCAGAGGGTCATATATTTATATAAAAGAAGGATTTCATTTCAGAATACAGTTGATGACTCAATAGTTTGCAAGCACATCATATATATATTATCAAGCGCCTTCCTTTGACTCCAAGGACCACTTTATACCCATGTTATTTTTTTCCGATTGCGTCAGCTCAGCCAGCCTGCAAAGGGTGGGCTATCTGTTGGTTACACAATCAATGAACAAAGTACCTTATGCATTAGTGGTCTGTGGTGGGAGTGCTGGCGGGTGGTGATGTGGGGAGTGGGAGGGTCAGGGTGGGGGTGGTAAACTATGAATTCTGAATGCAGGTCGCACAACATAATTTGTTTTATTTATTTATATGTTTACTTACCAGTAATTGTACACAATCCATAGTTTGCTACCTCCCACCCTGCCCCTCCCCACGTCATCGCCCGCCAGCACTCCCACCTCTGACTGCTACTGGACTGATATGTCGTTCCATATAAGTAATGATCATTGGATCAGAAGTATAATATATTATTATTAATCTGCCTTTTTGTAGTCGCCAGGGCACAGTGAAAGTGAAATTGAGCAATTGCCTTCATGTAACAGAGAGCGTGGGGCCAGTGCCACCTGTAATCGAAAAATATATGAGCTTCCCCACCTGCAGCTTAGTAAATAAAAGTAACAGGCATCTGCGTATTGATTCGTATGTTGGTCTTGGATGCACGCTTAGCTGACTGAGCTGGCTTGCCGGCTACAGCCTACAACAAGGTTATGTAATTTATCTAAACTAGAGATAAGAAAAAGACTGGTGTTTTTCAGTCTACTGGAGTCCATCCATAGTACTAGGTCAAGTATAATGCCGGAAAAAAACTCCAGCTCACAGCTGGAAATTGCTTCGCGCCGTGAGGGGAACGGCTGACATACCTGCTCGCCTTTTCCTGCCGTGAGGGCAACGGCGTATCCTCTTTCTCCGTCTCCTCGCACTGTGCCGTGAGGGAAACGGCCTCGAGGCAAGCACGCCGGACCCACTAACGGACCAAAACTACAACTCCCAGCAGCCCCGGGTCTGGCGCAGCGGGAGCAACGTCACCAACGCGACCGGCGGCGCATTAAGAGAAGGGCGCGCCGAGCGCTCAGGGGGCTCACAGCTGGAAATTGCTTCACGTCGTGAGGGGAACGGCTGACATACCTGCTCTCCATTTCCTGCCTTGAGGGCAACGGCGTATCCTCTTTCTCCATCTCCTCGCACTGTGCCGTGAGGGAAACTGCCTCAAGGCAAGCACGCCGGACACACGAACAGGCCAAAACTACAACTTCCAGCAGCCCCCGGTCAGGCGCAGCAGGAGCAACGTCACCAACGCGCCCGGCAGCGCATTAAGAGAAGGGCACGCCTCCCGTCCCGCGGGACGCGCGCGGGTGGCGCCGGGCTAAGCCCGGGCAAAGGGCGGGCCCTCTTAGGCCCTCAGAGGCCTGAAGAGACTGGGCTGGGCCCATAGACCTTGATTGTTTTATGATCTGTTTAAGACTTCATTGATTCACGTGAGACTTCGGTATTTCGCTTATAGCTTATTTTTTAACTGTGCAAAGTGCTTACGATATTCTGTGATTATTGTCTACTGCATACATTTTCGACTGTGTAGGGACAAGACCGTGCAATGTCCAAAACTAATATAGACAAGCGTGCTTCCAGTTTGGGCACCATGGATAACTATCTTGTTAAAAAGGTGAACCAAATCAATAATGAGAGAAGGGCTTCCTTGGGAAGAGTTGATCTCCCCTTGTTATATGACGAGGCCTCGCCTCCAATGGGGATCATTGCACTGGAAAACAGTAATGTTATATGTGATCAGGCCAGCATAACCACAGTAGCACAGGTACATAGGGAGACACCTGATGCTCTGCATGATACCTCTATTGAGGAATCAGAGCAGGTAACATCAGTAACTAGACCTGTGAGATCATGTAGAAAATTGCAGTCTAAACGTGGGGGGAAGCATAGTAAAAAAATAACTTTTTCCCCCACGAGTGGTTTGCAATGGCCCTACTATAGGACCTTATCCTGCGGATGGAAATAAAGAGGAGGGCACGCTCATACATCCTGAGCATTTTTCCCTACTTGTTAGCTCTATAGTGGCAAAAATAGAGGCTAAAATGGAAGACTTGTTGAGACCCCTGACCACTAAGCTGGACACTGTCTCGCTAGAAGTGGACAGACTGGGTGGATTATTGTCAGCATATCTGGCAACAGCTCCAGCTGCCCCACCCAAGGTCGTCGAGAAGGGTCAGAGTGCCAGGAGAGAGATTGTGCAGCAGATCTGTCGGCAGGTTTCTGCAGATGGATCTGCTCCCCCTGACAAGGGTCAGAGTGTCAGGAGAGAGAATGTGCAGCAGATCTGTCGGCAGGTTCCTACCGTTGGATCTGCTCCCCCTGCCCAACATCTAGTAACTGCTCAGAATAGACAACCTACAGTGGAGTCTGATGTCAGGCTTGACTTCAAATATATAAGAAAAAGTCGTTATATCAATTTACCGCCGGATTGTGCTCCTTATGTGGCAGTATTAACAAATGTCCCACCTATTGATGATCTTTCTGCCCAGCCTCATGGGGAATCTCATGATTCCTTAAAAAATAAAACAGTTGCGTGTCTGAATAAAAACTGTGGTTTTCCAATTAAATACTCCGACCAAATATTATCAACACGCAGGGTGAACTGGATTGGTCCGTCTGTTAAGTCCACTAGTTGGGACTGTATTGTTGTGAATTTTAAGCACCCGCAACATGTGGCAACAGTATTACTAAGGGCGGCCTCTCTAGTTTACAACACGAACAGTGTATGTGTACGCCCACTCGGCTATTTTTATGCCCATCTGATTGCTGCATCCTCTGACTCCAGGAAACTCAGACCACTGACTCAGTCTTTGACACCGGTTCAGAGGACACCATATATGCATAATGTTGATGTTCACCAGTGGAATGACTCCAGTAGGGAAACACTTAATAGTTATAATGCTGACATCCAAGGTGGGAACGGTTTTAATGTTGGCATTCAGAACAGATATGATTTGCTCTCTGGACTGGAGGCGTGTGATTGACGCAAGGAGTGTGTGGAGCAAGGAAAGGAATATGTGGTAGAAGAAGGACTGGAATGTATTCCTGAAGTGATAGCAAATTGTAGTAATATAATTTGTTGGAACATTGCGGGATTGGGTTCAAAGATGGGTGATTGCAACTGGATTAGGTTCATTAAGCAATATCAGATTATCTGTCTCCAGGAGACCTGGTCAATTGAATGTGACTATTTCCTTGAAGGTTACAAATCTTTCTATGTTCCTGTGACTGCATCTAGCAGGGGTAGGCCAAAGAGGGGTTTAGTCATATTAATTTCTGTTGCTTTACCATGTAACATACGTAGAGTTTTTAACTGAGAACCCAGGTATTATCGGGTTGATATTAACTGGAGATAACTGTTTGGCTGGCCTGGTTAATTTGTACAATGGTGTAAATTTATAATCAGTTCTTAGTCAAGTTCAGGCACTAAACAATTTTATTCGCCTCCATATGAAAGAATGTCTCCATAACCTTTTGATTATGGGCGACTTTAATGTCCACCCATGTGGTGATCTTTTGTTGAAAAGTATCTTGGATGTACATTGTGTACGTTCCCAGGGCCTACACATGGAACACACAGTTGAAGGGGAATTACTCAATGATCTATTGAATGATCTAGACCTGATAATAGCTATGGAATTGAGGGACCCTACTAAGTGTTTTCTTACCCCAACTTTTAAAGGGTATGGACGGGGAACTTTCATTGACTATGTGCTACTCAAATTGCCAATGCAGTCTTTTATGGATTCCTTCTCTATTGAAAATAGTGTATTTAGTGACCACAACCCGCTAATTTTTTGGCTGAAGGGCCCCTGGGTAGTTAAGGAAACACGGAACTCTGCTTTAGGTAGGCGTAGCACAACTGATGGTAGACGCCGCATTAGATGGTCTATGATTGATGCTGATGTGCTGTACAGAAAAATAATAGATACTTGTACGGATGAAATCTCGAGCTGTATCTCAGCTGAGACCGAACCAAATAGGGTCTTGGACACGTTCCAAAATCTGTCGGATAAAGTATCTCAGCTGATGTTGGCCCCAGCAAAACACATAGAAGTCAGGGGACCAAGATGGTTTAACCAGGATTGTTCGAAAGCAGCACGCAATTTAAGGGTGGCTCTGGCAGTTAAACCTAGAGTAAAAATGACTGTTCAAGCATGTAGGAAAGAATATAAATCAGTTATTGCCACATGAAAGGACTTTCTAAGAGAGGAGGCGTGGAATGAGATTATTGACCCTGACATCTTAAAGTGCAGTTCCAGATTCTGGGCAGTGGTAAAAAAAACCTTCCTGGTGCAGGATTCGGGTGATGGTCTGGAATCTTGCATAACTAAGGATGAGTGGGTAAATCATTTTAAAACACTATACTGTTGTACGTCAATGGAAAATCCTAATTCTCCTCTTTGCGATAGTGATAGTACTATCAGGTTTGAAAGAGGTGAGATTATGAATGGCATAGCAGGATTGACAGCGGGGAAAGCGCCAGGCCCTGATGGGATCCCCCCTTACCTGTTTAGATCGGACCCTAGTTTTTAGGCACCCATATTGGAGGCGGTCTTCAATGCTGCTGTAATAGCTGGCTGTCCACAATCATGGAGGGTGTCCACTATTGTCCGGGTGTTTAAGAAGGGGGACAGGGGTAGTCCAATCTGTTATAGGCCAATTTCATTAATTGATTCTATGGTTAAAATAGTAAGCAGAATACTACTGCAGAGACTGTCGGACTGGGTGCTGGAAAACAACATCATGTCCATCGCGCAGTATGGGTTCTGCAGTGGACGTTCAACTATAACACAGTGCCTCAATCTCTTCTTAATTTTAAGCACGTATACTATAGCAAAGAGGGGTACAATCCACCTTGCCTTCATGGATTTGTCATCTGCTTTCGACTGTGTAAACAGAAAAAAGCTGTGGCAAACCATGAGGGCAAAGGGTGTTGACAATGGGATTGTTAATTTCCTTGTTGACCTACATAGTAATACCAGTGCCAATGTAACGTATTCTAAGGATCTGGGCGTAACTAGCAATTTTGACATCAGAAAGGGTATGCGCCAAGGCTGCATTCTAGCCCCCTTTCTTTTTAATTTTTATATTAATGATCTTGACAGCGACCTGCAGAATATCCAAGCCAACTGCCCAAGATTTGGAAGGCGGGGTATTCCTGTTCTTTTATATGCAGATGATGTGGTTTTAATTTCTAGAACTGAGAGGGGACTCCAAGCTCTACGCAATGCTTTTAAACTGTTTAGGTCAGACAGAAATTTATTGGTCAATAGTTCCAAATCATATATAATGCAAGTTGGCCAACAGCCAGGTAGAAAGTTCCTGTTCAAGCTAGATGATGTAGTGATCCCTGTATCGAAATCATTCTCGTATCTTGGGGTTATTTTCGATAACAAACTTAGTTGGGGTCCACATCTTGTCAAGAAGAAAGGCGAATTGGCCAGGGTGAACGCCTCTATTTTTAATTTTGCAGCAAAGCTTGGGAAAAAACCTACCAGTGCCATGATGAAACTTTACAATGCGAAATCAGTGGCAACTGCTGTATATGGTAGTGAACTGTGGGGTTATGCTGTGGGGGAGCAGTTACAGACTGCTGAAAACTCTTTCATGAAGCGCCTCTTGTGTGTCCCAGCTGGTACTTCTAATTTTGCTGTACATGGAGAGCTGGGGGCACATTATTTAAGCGACATTTTCTCTTTACGCCCGCTGATATGTTGGCTTAATTTGTGGTTAAATTCCACTGACTCATTTGATCATGAAAGACTTTTTGTCCCAGGAGAACGCAATGGGCATCCCATGGCTAAATTATTTGAAATCCAGCTTTTCCAGGTTTGGTTGCTCGGACCTGTTTGAACATCCGAGTAGGATTGAAAAAAGGGATGTGGAGGCAATTAAAAGGACCTTCCTTATGGACAGAGTATGCAAAGGGAAGGTGTGGAGCTTCTCAAACCAACTGTTAGAAAATATGTTATGCTTAATACATGTGACTCAATGGAGCCATATTTGACGGATTCATTGACTTCGCATGAGAAGTTTTTGCTAACAAGGTTTGGGCTAAACCTCTATCACCATTTGCTGATTAGACCAAAAAGTGACATTTTTAATAAATCTGCTGCACCCTGTGGCTGCGACGGAAAGTCTCCACAGGATATGCTGCATTTTATATTTTTATGTAGGTTTTATGATTATCCACGCAAACGCTACCTGATTGTTCTTTTAAAAAAACTTAATTTTAATCAAATCAGACCAGCCCTTATGTACCTACAACTTTTGCATAAGGACAGTATTCTTCAAGTGACTGAATTTTTAAAGTTATGTATAAGGATGAGTAATTGTATGGATCAGTGAAGGTCTGTTGTGTTTATTTATTTCTCTCCTGAATTTTACTCTTGTATGTAAATCAATGATCCTTGTATTTTTTGCACTTTATCGTATACTCATATACTATTGTATTTTTAAATTGCATTGTTGCACATGTACTTTTATGGTTTGAATCAAAACCGAAATAAAGTCTCTATTGAAAAATAAAAACTCCAACAAATGTTAGAGGCCAGATAAGTAGGAGGATAGATTCTTACCACAAATGTTATGTACTGCGCTTGCTAGTGCTACTGTGCCACTATGTGTTGAACTAATTTTGTCTTACTGTTACTGTTTTGCTAAGAGTTTTGGTTACAATTCTGTTTCTTTCTTTATAGATCCTCCTTCCCAAAAACCAACACGGAAGGAGTTGGTAGCCAGGGCCCGGCAACGGAAACTGCAGGCCATCTGTGAGGAATACCGCCGGCTGGTGGGTCAGGCAGAGGAGGAGGAGGCGGCAGCAGTAGCTGCTGCCTCTTCCAATGCCCCAGTCAGGCCCCGCCTGCAGTAGTACGGCGCCACAGTCAGGCAGCCACCCACCGCTGCCATTTTTCAACATCTGCTGCCCCCCCACTTGGATGCAAATGTAAGTGCCGTGCATTTCAACAGAAACTTCTCCTCCGGATGGCACAGCTGGAGGACCAATTAGAGGAGCGCGCCAAAAACACCTGAAAGCCCGCCGATTTTAGATGGACCCTGTTAATTTGCCTCTTTTTTAGTACTTTTGTTGGAGGGTGGGAATTGGGTGTTGGGGTTTCTTATTTTTGGGACATTGGTTGTACTGGACATTGGTTGGGGTTAGAGAGAGGGGTGGGTGGGGCGTGGGATAGTCTATTTTTGTTTGGAAAATAAATGTTATTGATTTATACTTAAACATACGATGTTAATGTTTTGTGGGGGGGTTACTGTTTCACGAAGTTATGTACGTCACAAGGTTTCCTTGCAGATGCAGGGCAGCAGCCAGTGGTTGATTTAAATATCCTGCCAATTTTTAAACATGCAAACAGATAGATGCGTTACCCCTCACTGAGTTATATTTGTCCTACTAGTACTACCAGTCACTCCTCCTAGTCCATTATACCTCCCAGCAAACTTATCTTACCTGTGATTGATGAGGATTAAGTTCAGCACAGCAATGGCTGCATGGTTTCCCAAGAGAATGGAGAAGATGCCATGGTTGTGGTGGTAGTAGTAGACACTGGCACTAGCATTTGAAAAAAAAAAGAGACAGTCACTTGCCTGAGAGAGACTGTGGGAGTAGTAGAAAAGTACAGTACATAAAAAGACTGCCAAACAAACAATATTGCAACAGCTAAACTAAAAGAAAACAATGGTGGCGGGGACAGCCTAGTACAAGAGGCTAGGAAGTTAAACTGTAGTTGTGTTGAAGGAGTGACTTAACACAATCATAATTCTTAAACTTTAATGCTGTAAATGCAATTAATTATGATGTATTCGGTGGGTCCCTTTGGAAAATTAACTGGCTTGTACATAGACTGAGCATGAGTGGGCAAGCAGAAGAAGATCCTCACCCTGCCTCGTTGACATTTAATTAGTGTTGCTTTCACCACATCTGCCCCAGCAAGCGTGTGATCAATTGTTGGTGTACATTTAATGTAGTCACATCACACCTCAATATACAATCACACATCCCCGAGGGAAGAGGGTTAGAGTTTGATGAATGGATGGGAAGGGGGGTTTGGGGAAAGGTTTGACAAAGAAAAACAGTACACACGGAGACACCAAAAGCAAAACATTATTTGAAGACGATGATGATCCACAATCCAATAAATCTATAAAGGGAGAAAAACTAAATGCATGCATGATGAAGATAACTTGATGGTTAATAAGTAGTACTTAACTACTACTACACAATTAGACAGTACTGGGAAAGTAGTATTATATGAAATTTGCCTTGCCTGTATGCCCTCAGAGAAACCCTAATTACCTGCTGTACCGGACTGAAAGCTAGCAAGGAAAATTAAAAAATAGTTGTAGGGAGCAATTAGCAAACAAATTCACACAGTCGTAAAATGAATGAAGAGAAAAAAGGAATCAAATTATTTAAAAGACGAATATGATACTAAAGTTACTGTATTATCCAGGTCCAAATGTGCAGTTGTATCTCGTCATTCATCTTGGTCCTCCCTTCCATGGACACTCTGCACATCATTCTTGGGTGCCACTGGCTGGCTGATGAGGATTGGTAAGGTAAGTGTGAGCTGTTGCTCCAAGTATAATAGCACTGAGTAAAATGCCAGCCTGTAAGTGTTGATGGAAAAACAAAATGGGTATTGAAAAATAAATGAATAAAATAAAGCATCAATTTCAGTGTAGTGCAAAAAGACAAGCCTCTTGAGCGAGAATACTTTCAGACTGAGGCGGTTTGAATACATTGTGTCTACTCTACTATTTACACAACATTAATCTACAAGAACAACAGGACAGGAGCCAGCACAGAACAGGCCCATGGCACCGGGCCATGACCCAAAGTCCAGTTACCTTAATTTTTTATTCCAACATCTTTTTATTAAGTCTCAGTTTGAGACACACATAAGAAAAGGGTCACATTGACACAGCGATAAGCCTACAACCCTCATGGGGCCGGCCGCGTGAAAGAACTCATGGTGCGAACTCAGTGCGGGTCGATAACTCCAAACACACTTGCCGATCTGCTCATCAAGATCAGTCAAGATCCCATGAAGTCGCTCAAGAAGGGGCCAAAAAGCGCTGCCCAGCACCCCCCAGTGATACCCCGCTTTATATGTCGTCCCGCGAAGCGGGCAGGTACTGACTTAACCAACATCAACATATAACCGGCCCTAAGGGCCAAACATTCAACCAGAGGCCTAGTAGAAGGCAGTCAAAAAGAGTAAAGCAGAGGTTAGAGGAAGCAGAGAGAGAGAGCAGAGAAAGAGCAGGGGAAGCTAGGGGGGACAATCACAGCAGCGAGGGCATCACAGGTTGCGAGGGGTATAGGGGAGCACCGCATCTTCCACCAATTGCAATGCTCGCAGCGCTGGGGGCATATTCCTAGCATATTCGCTCCTACAAAGATAAGCCACTAGTGGCCGCCAGACCTTTTCAAAGCGGGTCGTGCGAGACTGTAGCCTAGCCGAGAGCAATTCCATGGTGATGACGTGCCACAGTCTGCCGAACCACACAGCTAGAGGGGGGGCCTCCACCTTCTTCCAATACAGAGCGATAAGTTGTCTGGCAGCACCCAACATTTGCATCGCTAAGGTCCAGTCACTGCGGGTCAGGGCCAGCAAGCTAACAGGTTTGAGTCCCAGCAGTATTGTGCTAGCATCGTCAGGCAGAGGAAATCCCAGCACCCCCCGAATGGGGCTCAACACTTCCTTCCAAAAGATAGCGATCACGGGGCAGGTCCACCAGATGTGCATGAAGTCGCCAGGCACACAACGGCATCTCCAGCAACCGGGCGGTACAGAGGGGAACATCCTGTGCAGGCGTTGAGGGGTATAGTACCACTGTGTCATTACTTTATACGCGTTTTCTTGTTGTGGCACACTGCGATACACCTTAGGAACATCCCTCCAGAGGCGGGTCCATTGCGCTTGATCAATATCAGCACCTAGAGTCTCCTGCCACTGCCGCTGATATGGGTGGGCAGGGGGAGTAAGAGGATGTTGCAGAATCTGATAAATTTTTGATATAAGGCCCTTCGTGCCCGCACCAGAGCGAGCCAGCCTCTCGAACGGGGTGAAGGCCCGAGCGGCCCCAGGGTATATTGCCTCCGATAAGGCCCAGTGACGCAACTGCAGAAACTGCAATTCAGCCTCCGGGGGAAGATGGAACTCCTCCCGGCAGTGGGCAAAGGATTTGATGGAGCTTCCGTCAAAGAGATCCGTAAGGACTTTGCAGTCTTCTCGTGTCCACCTGCGAAAGGCGGGAGTGTGGTTAGCCGGTGGGAACCATGGATTATCCTCTATGGGGGTGTGCGGTGAGGGGAAGGTCGTCAAGCCTTTCCGCACTGCCACCTTGTCCCACACGTCCAGGACCGTTCTCGTGGGAACCGCCAAATAAGCACTAGGGGACCGGCCCGCCCTATGGGTCCAAGCGAGGTTCCAGATCGTGCGACCCGTGACCGCTCGGTCCAGATGTAGCCACCCCTTCTCACTCCGCCTAATACCCCACTCTATTACAAACCGCAAGTGAGCGGCCCAATAATAGTCCACCAGATTCAGGCACCCTAGCCCTCCACGATCCCGCGGGGCCATAAGGAGTGACTGAGAGAAGCGGGGTCTTTTGCCCCCCCAGATGAATTTAGTACAATCCCTTTGCAAGGCTCTAATCTTCGGCAGAGGGATAGGTGTAGGAAGGCATTGGAACAGGTAGAGTACTTTAGGCAATATAGACATTTTGATCGCGTTCAACCTGCCCAGCCAAGAGGGGATAAGAGGTTTCCACCGTTGGAGATCAGTGAGAACGGATTTGCGACATTCCGCCCAATTGAGCGCCGACCAGCCTTCCAAAGATGGAGTCAGGGAGAGGCCGAGGTATCGGATATGTTGGTCCGTCCACCGGTAGGGGCACAGCAATTCCAGGGGAGGAACATCGGCCTGAGGGATTGTGAGGTTAAGCACCCACGACTTATCGTGATTAATTTTCAAGCCAGAGGCGCTTTCGAAGGAGCAGAGCACCGCATGAAGCGCCGGCAAGGACTGTCGCGGTTCCGTTAGTGTGAGGATGAGGTCGTCCGCGTATAACGCCACTTTATGAGTTTGCCCCCCCATCCGAACACCGCAAATGTCCGGGTTACGCCTGATCAGGTCCGCCAGTGGTTCAATCGCCAGGGCGAACAGCAATGGCGATAGAGGGCAGCCCTGCCTTGTCCCTCTGCCAATGGCGAACGGTTCCGTCAATCTTCCATTCACCCTGACCCTTGCCCTCGGCGCCACATAAGGTGCCATGATCCTGGCAATCATCTTTGGGCCGAGCCCCATCCTACAGAGGACCGCTTGGAGAAACCCCCAGTCCACACGATCAAACGCTTTCTCAGCGTCTAACGACAGGAGGCACGCCGGAATGTGCCAGTGATGCACCTTTCCTACCAAATGTGCCAGTCTCCGCACATTGTCTGCCTCTTGACGGCCCCGGATGAAGCCCACCTGGTCAGGGTCAACGAGGTCCGGCATGTGGGGATCAAGTCTCTTAGCTAGCATCTTCGTGTAAATTTTAAAATCAGTATTAATTAGCGCAATCGGGCGGTATGACGAGCAGAGCGCCGGATCCTTCCCGGGCTTAGGGACTAAAGCTATTTCCGCCATTCCCATGTCCGGAGAGGGACCCTGGCCACCATCGAAGGAAGCAAAGAGTCTGAGGAGATAAGGACCCAGCTGGTCCCGGAATAGGCGGTAAAAGGAAAGCGGTAAGCCATCAGGGCCCGGCGTCTTCCCCAAGTTCAGATCTTTGATGGCCTCAGTCACCTCGGCGAGCGAAAGTGGCTCCTCCAGCCTCTCCGCCGCTTCGGAATGTAAGCGCATCCCCCCATAATTCTCCAGAACCTCCTCTGGCGGGGTAGCGCCTGTCGGGGCCGCCGTGTACAAGGAGGCGTAATAGTCTCGGAACACCTTCAGTTTAGCCTCCATCGCCGCTGCCCGAGACCCGTCAGGGAGCATCACATTCGCTATGTGGGATCTGGCCGCCTTGACCCTCAGTCGTCTCGCCAGGAGCTTCCCCACTCTGTCCCCACCGTCAAAGTGCATGCGCTTCAGTGCCAAGAGGGATTTCTCCGCCCGGTTCGCACGTAGCATGCACAATTGCCCCCGTAGGTTCGCTAGGCGCCTCCGCGTCTTCAGAGTGGATTCCTCTTGGTTCTGCGCCTCAGCCCCCCGCAAATCCGCCACCAGGCCCTCCTCCACTGCCCTCCGTTCACGCGCTCTCGCAATCTCGAGGGAGGTGATGTGACCCCGGATGGTAGCCTTGAAGGCGTCCCACACCACCGGGAACGGCGTTTCCGGCAGATCGTTGAATTCAAAATAGGAGGCGATGGCCGTGCGGATGTTGTCAACCGACGCTGGATCTCTGAGGAGGTATGGGGGCAGATGCCACTTCCGTTCCCTAGGAGGACCACTCCGCAGATCTCTAAGGTGCAACTCCACATGCGCATGGTCCGAAATGGATATGTCCGACATTTCCACATCCATCACATCACAGAGCAGGTCATGCGAGACGAACAAATGATCAATGCGGGAATATGAGCGGTGAGCACTAGAATAAAAAGAGTAGTCCTTTTTGTCGGGGGAGAAGTAGCGCCATGCGTCGAAGAGACCCAAATCGCCTATCTGTTTGCGCAGCGCAGAGGACATCGCCCCCGCCCCATGAAAGGAGCCCGCACTCCGGTCCATCGCAGGGCACCACACCAGGTTAAGGTCACCCCCCAGAATAATCGAGGGTCCACCCCGAAGGACATGGGCACTCAAAAGATCCCGAAGGAACCGATCCTGTGCCAGGTTGGGCGCATACACATTGCACAACGTAAGACAGCGGGAGCCCACCTCGACCGAAACCTTGAGGAAGCGACCGTCACCACCCCGGAAGAGCTTGCCAGAACCCCGCCTGATGCCAGCTTTGAACAAAACCGATACCCCAGCCGTTTTCATATCCGCTGCAGCCCAGAATTGGAGGGGGTATCTAGGGTGCGCCATGCGCTTTGTATCTGCCTGGAGAAGGTGGGTCTCCTGTATGAAAATGACGTCTGGGTCATGCTGCAAGAAGTAATGCCAGAGCTGTTGGCGCTTATTAGGTGAATTAAGGCCTTTAACATTGAGTGATAAGATCTTAAGGGGTCTGGCCATATCACCCGCCATCATGGGGGTCTCTAAGGTTAGAACGCAAAGCTTCGCGCAGCAGAACAACCCCAGCCCAGAGCCCCATCCAGAGGGCCCACCCCCGCTCCCTGCACCATCCCCCATCCCCAGCCCCCCGCAGTAGACAGAGAAAGGAAGGAAAGACAGAAAAAAGAGAAAAAGGAAAGCCAAATGAAACAGCCAAACATGCAGCAGTCTAAAGGGCTGACGGCCTAGGCCGTAAAGACGTGGCCAACTGGGCCAAAGTACACTGTCTCCAGAGCAGGGCATCCTACACCCACGGGTTTGAATGTCCATCGGGATGTCACTCCCCAGGAGACAGTCTCGGTGGGACATGACTGGCCGGGAACACTAGAAGGTATGGAGCCCCCACCCGCCTAGGCCCAGCACAAGGAGATCAGGAGTCCAAGCAACCCCCTCTTGCCCCACATCCATCCCCGCCCTCCGGAGGGGTATAAGAGCAGTACCTCAAGTAGAGTGACATATGAATGTTGACCATCTCACGATGTGGAGGACAGGCCCGCAGGGGAGCGGTCCGCACGGTCGATCTCTGCCTCCTCCAGTGCTCTAATGTGGGCGATGACCTCCTGCCTGGCTTGGCTCGTCATTGGCACGTCAACAGGCGTCGCACGCTGTCTCCTCGGCACCGTGGTCCAGTCCGGGGTAAGCGGTGTCCTCTTGCTCGGGGGTCGTCTGGAGGGGCTCCCCGGAGGAGAGCCTGTTATGTTGAGGAGTCGTGCCGCCTCATCGTAGGACCGCAAGGATTTACGCTTACCCTCCCATTGAAAGATAAGTGCAAAGGGATTGCCCCATTGGTACGAGATGTTCAGGGACCGCAGTTTCTCCGTCACTGGGCGGAAAGCGCGTCGCCGCTTCAGGGTGTTGGGCGCCAAATCCTGGAAGAGCTGAATCTTGTGGCCCTTGTATTGCAGGTCCGGCTTGTCTCGAGCACGCTTCCAAATCTCCTCCTTTTCCACAAAGAAATGCACCCGCGTGATGATGTCTGGGAGAAGCCCCGATCTCCCCGCAGGCGCCGCTACCCGATGAGCCCGGTCCAGTGTGGGAGGCGATATATCCTCGTCGCCCCGCACCTCGTGGAGGAGTTGCGCCACAAAGTCCATTACGTCCTCCCCTTCTTCTCCGAGTGGCACGCCGCGGATGCGGAGGTTGTTCCGTCGACCCCGATTCTCCAAATCCTCCTGCTTGATTTGGAGTTCAATGTTCTGTTGTTCCAGGGCCGTTAGGCGCTGCCATAGATGTTCCTGGTCCTCGGTGCGCGTGTCCGCCGTCCTCTCCAAACTGTCCACGCGGTCCCCCAGTTCCGTAACCTCTTTCCGAAGCTCCGTGACACACGAGTGGACCTCTGACCTCAGGGATCCGATCTCCGTCTTAAGGTCGGTCATGAAGGCGGCCATGAACGCTTGCGTAACCGGGGGAGAATCTGCCATCTCCGCAGGTGGGCCACCACTGGCCGCCGGCGCTCCCACTTTGCCCCACATGGCCGTCACCGGGTTCCCCTTGGGGGTCGGCGCTGGTTCCGCCTTGCTGGTCCTGTTCGTGCGCGTCATCCTACGCGTGGTCCACAGGCTGTCGCCTAGGCCGCATCTGGGCCCTCGCCCGACGTAGGCCGCCTGGACAAAAGCCCAAAAACAGAGGGGGGCGGTGGGGAGCACCGGCCCAAAGACACAGCGCACTCAGGGGGTCCGGGCCCGGGACGGTACACCTCGCAGCAGCGAGCCCCCAGCACACACCCCACGTAGCAGAGCAGGTAGTCTAGGGTTCCCCAGGTCACAGCGCCTCTGCTCTAAATGCACGGCCAGCCAGGTAAATGCGCAGGTCCACTCGCCTCCAGCGGGGGCCACTAGTCCTCTAGAGGGGGTCAGCCCCAGAAAGTGTCACACGCTATTGTTCCGGGCCTGCACTCACCCCCAAGGAAGAGCCGCTTTGAAGACGCGCTGTCACGGCGTTTCCCCGCAGGCCGGCGCCGTCTGCTCTCCAAAGTGCCCCAGGGGCACCGTCTGCCTCAGCTCGCAGCTCCGACCGTTCCCTCCGCCGTCTACCGTGGCTCCGCAGGGCCGCTCTCTCTCAGTAGCCCACAGGGGGGGTGAGGCTAGCAGTGCCTCCGATCCTCGCTGGGGTCAGCACTCGGGTCTTGCCGCCTCTCAGCTCCACTCCGCAGCGCGGGAAGCTGGGCGCTCCGGATCCGAAAGCCGCTCTGGGGCCCCTCTCCAGCCACTCCGCCACACCACTGCGGCCCCAGGCAAGGTAAGGGCGTCGCCAGGCTTCTGTGCGGGGAGGGCGGGGGTCGCTCAGGTCAGCGGTCGCCGACAGCCCCAGGGTCCACTGGGCTCCGCCGCAGACCGCCTCCTCCGCGGACACAAGACGGCGGATGGACAGGTCGGATCTTCGCGCCGCGAGCCAGCTGCTCGTTCCTGCCGTTGACCAGGCGGAGCGCAGAGGCCTGATGTCCAGACATGCTGCACAGGTGGTCAGGGGTACCAGGGAGGTGTGTGGCGGGTCCGGACCCCTGATTTCCGCTCAGATAGCCAATGATGGGCCCAACGGCGGCGGGAGCTCCGCAGGCACACGTCTGCTCACATCGCCGGTCAAGCCACGCCCCCAGTTACCTTAATTTTTGACAGAGCCAGACTAAAGGCATGTACAGCAACCTAGCATTTTTCAAATCAAGTGACTAAATCAATGCGCCACTGTCAGTCATCATTATACCACTATTCGACTCCATCACTGCACAGACATGTAGCCTAGGTCTGCTGTGGTTTTTGTTGATTGGTTGTGTTTACCTTTTATGCCACTTCCTGAAATGCTGTTATTCCATCAATCATCTCAGATCCAACTGACTGCGTGCAAAGATAGTATGGTCATCATCAGCATGGTGTGAACGTGTACGTGTTGTCCAACAGACCAAAACCAACTCAGTCTGTAGTGA
Source organism: Lissotriton helveticus (assembly GCF_964261635.1). NCBI lineage: Eukaryota > Metazoa > Chordata > Amphibia > Caudata > Salamandridae > Lissotriton > Lissotriton helveticus. The sequence goes on from NC_136069.1 coordinate 878,126,516, forward strand.
GTGACTCCGATTAAGTAAGTCCAGACTGCACCTGCAGTAGTAGGAGTACAATTGGTTATTATTAAACAGCATGGAAACATTGACTATCTCTTGAGTCACTTTTACTTTGTTATTATTTTAACTACTAGTATAGTTCGACTTCATGCACATTTGCTCAGAGTCAGCAAGCATCCAATGCAATGCATGACATCATTCATTAATCAAATGCCTGTCTTGCTCTTCTCTTTGGCTGTCAGATCAGAGATGCCGAGCCTTCTGAAAGTGATGATGAGTTTACTTTAGTTTTGGATGCCTGCTCAAGTTTTGGCAGTGAAGAGTTGTGTATGCCTGCAGACAGAGGTGGTAGCCTTAAGACAATGATGAGTTTCCGATTGGAAACAAAACAGAAGATGGCTATAGTCACGTACGTTTCACTTGTTATGGAGGGACTGTTAGCGACTACGCTTATCTTCTTTCCCTCCTGACGAAACTCCACTCAGAGAACTTTGCGCAGGTGAGGTGGGGAAAGCAGGGCCAAAAGACTGTCAAAATCCTAGTGAACAGGGGTGTCCGCCAGGGTTGTGTCCTTGCCCCCACTCTGTTCTCATTGTATGTGAACAGAGTGGTGAAGCATCTTCTGAAACATCCTGCTGATGCACCATTTTTGAAAGACTTGTTGGCCCTTCCAAAGAGCACACCCTCACTACCCTTGCTTTTGGATATGGGCTGCTGCTCAATCAAAGATCAGGCCAAGTTGCGTCCCCTCTTACTATGGTCCAGTCTATGGAGAGTTCCTGAACTTCATAGTTATGCGGAGGGACTGAAGGAGGTCTTACTGATGCCCGGCTGGTCAAGAATTAAATGGCTGAGGGATGTCAAATCCTTGCTTGGGGAGCTTGGCCTCAGGGAGTCCTGGCAGTCTAGAACCGCCCCCCCTAAATCCGTTCTGAAGAGAGTTTACTGGAATTGGGTAGCGGGAAAGAGACCTTCTTATTCCAACTTATGTAGATCCTCCAGCGAGTTTATTCTGGTAAAGGAAGCCTTTGATTTGAACCAGAAAGACATATATACACACAAATAAAGGAAGGGAAAAAGTAACAATTTGAAAGCATAGTTGTCAGGGAAGAGGAGCTCGTCCTTAAACTCTGGTGGTTCGGACAGAAGTAGGTCATGTAACCCACTACTTATGTCTTCGGAGTCGCTCTCCTCTTCCTGATGTGATTCATGTATTTTGTGGTCCGGTGGTATGAAGTGCTGATTCATTTTGATCATGGTTAACCTCTCCATGCTTTTGGGCGAGAGACTGGTCCTTTTCACAGTTACAATGGTACCAGCAGCACTGAAAACACGCTCAGAAGAGACACTTGTGACAGGGCAAGCCAGATACTTTATCGCCAGTCTGCTGAGCACTGGCCATTGGCTTCTTTTCCCATACCAATACGCCAATAGGCTTTGCTCCATGAAGACCTCTGTTGTGTCATCCAGATAGACTTGGACCTTCTGCTCAATGTTAAGGGTGCTCCGATTTGCTTGGCCTCTTTTGACTTTGCACCAGCAACAGACTTACCCATCCCTTTCTGTAGAAACCAAGCAGCTATTTTTTTGCTGTGTCTGATGAATCAGATCCTGTGCTCTTGTTGATGTTATTGGTGTTGGTGACTGCTGGGAAGCAAACACACTGCTCTCATGCTCTGAAGAAGAACTTGACTGGATGCGCTGTAGTACTTGCACTGTCCTGGGCTGGCACTGGCAGACCTCTAATTGAGAGCCGTTCGTTTTCTAAATCAGTGGCTTCCTCAGCTATTAAATTGGAGTTTGCTGAGTCTCGGCAACTTCGAGCTTCGCAGTGAGTGCGCGGTTGTCGAATTATTCGCAATCTACAGCATAGTGTAGTTCCTCGCACGCTCAATAGCGTTCTTGCATGTGCGGTAATGAGTAACCGTGGTTCTGCGTTCGCCTACTCGATTTCCTCTTCTGGTTACGTGCGCCACGAGGTTTGGAATCTGGCCGCACAGTCCCGCGAGACTGTGCGAACGCAATCACGTCATTTGGATGAGCGATCATGTCATTCGAATGCACGATCTTCCTTCCGGCGCAGTGTTAGTAAGATCACGTTTCCGAACACGCAGAAACTACAATCTGGCACAGAATATCTCTCGAGCATGATAAAACCTTCTTGAAAATGATTTTTTGCTCAGAAAAACCCATCAGATTGTGATTTGGCTGTAGTCTTTTGTGCAAGGAGACCTCTTTTTTCTACTCTTTTTTTCAAGAGGAAGGAAGTGCCCCAGAGTCTCCAACTTCCTGTTCCTGTCCAGCAGGCTCCTCCCAGTGCTTTGTCCATGTGCTGTTCACTTTCATTTAGATTTTGAGCTGGAAGGATCACTTTTTGTGTATGTCTGCTGCATCATATCATTGGATTGGGTTTATTGAGGACTTTTGGATTTGAAATTTTATTTTACAAGTAAATTGGAGAATTGGTGTACATGTTTGTTTGATTTTGGCTTTTTTTTACATACAGTTTTCTGGGCTTTTCAATCATTGTTCAAAATTATTGTTGAGGGAGGCCTGTACTTTCATGAGGGGCCAAGTTGTATTTCTTTGAAATTTCATCCAGTAGGCCCAGAGGTACCCATGGGTCCAACCATATTTCTGTGGTGTCTGTTGAATTTCAAGTGTTTAAACATCATGGATGACAGTGGATTCAATTGCAAACTGTGTTTTTTGGAGTGGAATTTCAGTTTTTGGGTGTTTGTTAATTAAATGTTGGCTTTTCAGCCAATAGGTAACCCTAGAAGTTCAATTAGTTAGAGTAGGCCTGCTTGAGTTCATTTTATGTACTTTCTGTGGGTGGCCTGGCCATGTGGTGGTGGCCATTTTGTGGGACCAGCCACTGTGCTTTTGCGATAGGCCTCCAAGCTTGTGGCCTACTCTGCCAGTAGGCCCAGAGGTACTACTCAAATCATCATGGGTGCATGAAAGTTAAACAACTGTTTTTGTGGTGCTTGTTTAATTTGTAACATCATGTATGGCACGGATGGCTTTGGATTGATTTGCAAAATGTGTTTTTTTGGGGTGGAATTTCAGGTTTTGGGTGTGTGTTAAATAATAGGGCTTTTTCTGCCAGTAGGTAACCCTCGGAATTCAGCTCGCGTAGTTTTGGTAACTTTGCACAGTGCAACAACGCAACCTTACAGTTTTTGTCTTCTTTGCGCACTCAATCTGCGCGCTCGCGCTTGTGATAGCGACTTTATGTACAGTTCGCACAGCCGAATACGCCGAATTTGCAATCTCGCTAGCCAAATGTCTCGAGTTGAATAAAACCTTCTCTTTATTTATGATTTTGTTCATTTTGCTAAAAAAAAACTCCCCAGGTTGTCATTTGGTTGTAGTTTTTGGAGCATGGAGTAATTTTTCTGTTTTCTTTTTTTTTAAAAAGAGGAAGGAAGTTCCCCAGAGACCTCAACTTCCTGTTCCTGTCCTTTGTACAAGTCAACGCCGTCTCGTCATCCTGTTTCAACACCTTGCGCATGCTCCGAAAGATTTTCCGATGGATCCCCAATGAAACCAGGAAGACGGTCACCCAGGCCCTCGTCACCAGCCGTCTGGACTACGGGAACACCCTCTACGCGGGAACCACAGCCAAACTACAGAAAAGACTCCAGCGCATACAGAACGCCTCCGCACGACTCATCCTGGATATCCCCCGCCACAACCACATCTCCGTCCACCTGAGAGACCTGCACTGGCTTCCCATCAGCAAGAGAATCACGTTCAGACTCCTCACCCACGCACACAAGGCTCTCCACAACCTGGGCCCCAAGTACCTCAACAACCGCCTCACTTTCTACGCGCCCACCCGCCAGCTGCGATCAACCAGCCTTGCCCTCGCCACAGTACCACGCATTCACAGAGCCTCCGCCGGAGGAAGATCCTTCTCCTACCTGGCGGTCAAGACATGGAACTCCCTCCCCATCCACCTACGGATGACCCACGACTATCTCTCCTTCAGGAAGCAACTCAAGACCTGGCTTTTCGAGCAGTAACGGACCGCCCCTACCAGTGCCTTGAGACCCTCCCGGGTGAGTAGCGTGCTATATAAATTGTTTGATTGATTGATTGTACGTACTTTGTTGTTTGAGGGTGGGCTGACCATGTGGGTGGCGGCCATTTTGTGAAGCCAAGCATTGTGCTTTTGCCAAAGCATGCATTGTCTGTCTTCTCTTTCTTTTCATGTTGTTGTGGGTGGCCAGTCCATTTGGGGGCGGCCATTTTGTGTGACCTTCCACTATGCTTTTGCCATAGGCCTCCAAACTTGTGACCTATTCTGCCAGTAGGCCTAGAGTCCCAGAGGTAGTCATCGGGGGTGCTTGATGTAGCTGTTTCTATGTTGTCTGTTGAATTTAAACATCATTTAGGGCATGGATGGCATTGGATTGAATTCCCAAATGTGGTGTTTGGGGTGTAGTTAACTTTTTGGATGTTGTGTTAATAAATGCCTTTGTTGTATGTGTTGTTGTTGTGTAACTTTCCAACCTTTTTAGCCATGCAGATGTTCTTTTTTGCATTAAGCTGTGATTGGTAACAGGCATCCTCCTTTGTCTGGCTATATAGGGATAAAGGCCTGCTTGAGTTCATTGTTTTCTGGGCTTTACCCATGTGCCTGTGATGAGTGACCATGTGGCTTGGGCCCGTAGTGGTGGTGGTAGTAGTAGTGTGCTGCTTTGTTTTTGCCACATAGGCCTGTGTGTCTTCCATTGTTCCTGTTGGCTTACTGTTTCCATCCCCATTGCTATCTGCTGCAGGTCACTGATGCTGCATCCATCCGACATGATGCACAAATTAAGGATAAACAAGTTCCACTTCCACTACATTTGTATTTTAGTTCTTTGCTATTCTTACTCTTACTGAGTGTACTAACACTACTAGTAATTAAATTGAAAGTGTCAGGCTCCGTCTTCTCAACTTCTTCAGGGCTGTGCTGAATGACCTATAACCTCCCCTACACAACTACCCCAGAGCCTGAAGTAGAAACACAGGCGACTAGGACAGTCCCGCAGGGGAGGGAAAGGAAGGGGACAGCGGGGAGGGAGATCTGAAACGAGAACAACAGCCAGTTAGAAAGTACCCTCCCACACCCATAGAAACATTCCTAATCCCTTTCTTTTCCTTCTGTATAAAATATGGTGTCACCCCTACCTGTAAAGGAAAATACGGTGGACCTAAATCCTAGGAGAAGAGACTCGGGACATTGCTAGAGTGTTGTCACCAACGTCCAACACTGTATGTCTTCAATCCAGTTGACACAACACTCCCTCAGGCTTGAACCCCCTGTCTCGTTTCTCCTGTGTTGGGGTGAAAATAAGGAATAAACAAAGTGAAGACTTCACAACAGTATCTTGGTTCACAAGGAAAATAGGCACAACGGAACCGATAGATTCCTAGGTCCACAAACGTCTAATACCTCTTAGACGATCCAGTCATAGTTTTGCACAGTACAATGGTGTGAATAGTCAGAGCCCCGACTTCTTTGTTTATGAAGTTCGACACTAGTTTAGTGTTTTGGCTCAGGTACCTCCCTGCAATGTGACGGTCGTAACACGTCTCCTCCTACAGGAAGAATGCAATACAGTAAGTCGTAGTGCGAAAATGCCCCAAGACTCGTTACAGTTGAAACTCCGCTCAGAGCAAGTGCGGAAAAGTGTCCGACCCAGAACGGGACACTGGTGGATTCCAAGTAAATAGAGTAATAGAGCAGAAGCTTACCAGGACGGCTCCATACCAACCATCTCCGTCTCCTCACAGGAATAATCGGCGAAGTCGGCGTCTTCGGTACGGCCTTTACTTCCCCGTCTTACGTGATGTACGTCATACACTCAACGTGATCCCTGGCATGCCGGGAAATGTAGTCTTCAGTGCCGTTGTTGCCGTTTTCGGGACTCGAAGAGCCTACAGAGAGCCGCGGACACAAGAAACATGACAGTACATCCCCCCTTACAAGGGACGCGGCTCAACAGCAGGCTTAGAAGATTTGTCCCTGTGGAAACGAGCAACCAAATGCGGAGCATGCACAGACCTGGCAGGTTCCCAGGAGTTCTCTTCCGGACCATACCCCTTCCATGAGATCAGATACAACAATCAGCCCCTCACTCTCTTAGAGTGAAGCACCCTCTGGACTTCATACTCCCACTCGTGTTGCACCCACAGAGGCATTGGAGCCCGACGGATCGGACAGTGAGAGGGTTTGAGGAGAGAAACATGGAAGACAGGGTGTATCCTGAAATGAACCGGCAACCGAAGCCGGACCGCTACCGGGCCAACCAGCTGGAGAATCTTATACGGCCCTATGTACTTGGGGTGAAACACACTATATCTCTTGAATTTTATGTGCTTTGTGGATAACCATACCAGGCCTCCCTTTTTATACACCGGACCATGCCTGCGGTGTTTGTCTGCCTGATTCTTGTATCATACCTTGGCTTTTAGGAGATTCTTGCGCGCAGCCAGAAGTATTCTGCGAACGCGCAACAACCTCTCCCTGACGTCAGGCAGCTTGGCGCTGGTACTCGGGAGAAGCAGGGGATTGAATCTAGGGTGATGCCCATAAGACCAGAAAAAAGGTGTGTGTAGTGTGGAGGAGTGTTGCGTGCTATTATATGCCATTTCTGCCACCCACAACCAGTCCACCCACGAGTCTGTGTTGCTTTGAACATAACACCGTAAGAACTGCTTCAGAGTCTAGTTCAGCCTCTCTGTCTGACCATCGGTTTGTGGGTGAAAACTGGTGGATAAAGACGTGTGGATGTGCAGCTCTGAACACCAGGTCTTCCAGAAACGTGCAGTAAACTGGGCCCCTCTGTCCGACACTATCACCCTCGGGAGTCCGTGTAACCTGACGATGTTCACCAATAAGAGGTGGGCCAGGAGACCAGCTGTAGAAACTTGGTTGCATGTGATGAAGTGGCCCATCTTGGTAAGATAATCAACCACAACGATGATGGCGGTTTTTCCTTGATCTTTGGGGAGCCCAACAATAAAGTCCACCGAAAACGTCTCCCAAGGGTTCTCCGGGGTAGGCATGGGCTGAAGGAGTCCCTGCGGTTGTCGGTGGTCGGTTTTCATTTGGGCGCACTGTGTACATTCCTTTACCCATTGACAAAGATCAGGTCGAATAGTGGGCCACCAAAATTGTCTCAACGCCTTTTCAAGTGTTTTTACGTACCCCATATGACCTGCACATGGGGAATCATGACACCAGGAAAATACTGTTTTACGCAGGGGTCTTGTAGGGACAAGGACTTGTGTACCTCTCATAGGTATGCCCTATTTCATAGTCCATTCTGGATGGTGACGGAGCCAGGTTCTCCATACACAGGATTGAGCGCTCTTCTTAATGCCCTTTAGCAAATCTTCTGATTGAGTGACCCCCACCACCTGCGATGGTTTCATGATGGCTCTTACTGGGATAGCGGTATGGAGAGTCGGTTGTTCTTGTCGCGTTAAGGCGTCGGCTTTCTTGTTGTGTACACCGGGTCGGAAGGTGACGATGAAATGATACTCTTCAAAAAACAACATCCAACGTAGCTGTCTTGGGGTTAGGTGACGAGCGGCTCGCATAATTTGCAGGTTGTGGTGGTCTGTGTACACCATTACTTGGTGTTTAGCCCCCAACAACCAGTGTCTCCACTCCAGGAACGCATCGTGGATGGCTAGTAGCTCCTTCTCAGCGATCGTGTAATTATTCTCCGCAGGGTTGAGCTTCCGAGACATGTACGCAATAGGATGCAATACTCCCGTGGCTTCGTCTCTTTGGGATAACACAGCACCCAGCGCTACTTCAGATGCGTCCGCTTCCACCAAAAAAAAAGGCCTCTCCGGGTCAGCATGTGTAAGGAATGGAACTGTTGAGAAAGCGATTTTCATTCGATCAAAGGCTCCTTGTGCCTCTTGATCCCAAATGAACGGAACATCTTTCCTCATAAGTCGTGTTAGTTGGGTTACCATAGCTGAGAAATCGCGTATAAAACGCCTGTAGAAATTGGCGAACCCCAATAGACAATGAATGTCTTTGACGGAACAGGGACGAGGCCATTCCTTGACAGCCCGGACTTTTCTTTCGGCCATCACCTGACCAGACGGCGTGAGCATCACCCCAAAAAACTCCAGCGTAGTTACGTGAAACTCACATTTAGTGATTTTACAGTACAAATGGTGGGTAACCAACGCGTGTAACACCCGACTCACATGCTCTGTGTGTTCTTCAATTAAAAAATTAGAATAGAATAAAATGTTGTCGATATACACCACGGTGAACCGATCAAGAAACTCCCGCAATACCTCATTCAGGAAGAACTGAAAGGTGGCTGGGGCGTTACAGAGCCCGAAGGGCATAACAAGGTATTCGAATAGCCCATACCGCGTCTTAAATGCCGTCTTCCACTCGTCGCCTTGTCGTATACGTACTAGGTGGTAGGCGCCTCTGAAGTCCAATTTTGTGTATACCTTGGCGGTTCGTACTTGTTCTAGCAGAACAGGGATCAAGGACAGTGGGTATTGGTTCTTCATCGTAATCGAGTTCACCGCTCTATAGTCGATGCAACACCTCTTTTCTCCATTGGCCTTTGGGATAAAAAACAAAGGCGACGCTGCCGGGGATCGTGATGGTCTGATTTAGCCGAGAGTGAGGTATTTGTCTAAGTACTCCCGTAGAAACTAATTTTCAGGGACGGTGAGGGCGTATATCCTTCCGATCGGAACAACCGCTCCCGGAACGAGATCGATTCGGCAGTCGTACGGTCTGTGCGGTGGGAGCCTCTCGGCCCGAGCGTCGCAAAAAACAGATTCAAACTCCTTGTAACAAGAAGGAAGCGACACTTCTTTTTCAGCTGCAGTGGCGATTTTCTGTACAGATGCCAAAACCCGTGAGGGACCACCCGTCTTGGTGGAACAATGGTTTTTGCAATAATCCGAAGTAAACCGCACCGACTTGGTTGTCCAGTGAACCAGCGGTTCGTGTTTTTGTAGCCACGGGAGCCCCAGAATAACCCCATAATGAGGAGCCTGGATGATGTTAAAGGACATCGTCTCGCTGAGAGTGCCATCATGAGTTAGTTCGTATTCCGGAGTGTGGTACTTGATAGGGCCGGCTTAGAGTTCTTTTCCGTCCACAGCATACACCGTTTCCGGGGATTTCTTAGTCAGAAGCTGTACTCCTAGTCGCTTGGCTTCTGTGTAGTCCATGAAGCACCCAGTTGCGCCGGAATATAGCGTGTATAGGCTTTTCTTCAGTATCAATAACCAACGTCATTGTAAGAAACAAATGGTTTCTTTCTTGTTGGTCGTCTGGAAAGATGGAAGGGATTATAAGGATGCTTGATGGGTTCCCTTCACCAACCATCAAACTTTGGAGTTTTCCTGTCCCTGCCCTGTGACCCTGCTGCGGTTTGGCCAGACCTAAACCGTCCCGGCTTAGGCTTCACGGGGCAATCCCTTAAGTAGTGCCCTTTCTTGCCGCAATAGAGGCAGAGGTCTTGTTTTGGGCGATGGTCCTTTTCACCCAAGGTTAGCGAAGCTCTTACCGCTCTGATTTCCATAGGTTCTGGCGTGGGAACTGGTTTTTCTCCCTGACTCTCTCGTTCAGAAGGTGTGATTCCCCTATCTCGCTTCTTGTGGTCGCCTTTCCGTTCCTTCATTCGGTGGTCCAAACGTAGGTTAAGTTCAATAAGAGCGGTACAGATGCGAGGTTAAGGGGCAATCTGGGCAATGAACGAGATACGTAGAACTCCAGACGTGAGATCCTACATTCACTCCAGCCTGTAGCTATATGCGTGAACGCTCAGGCGGAGCGTATTGTCTCATCCAACAATACGCTCCGCTTGAGCGTTCACGCATATAGCTACAGGCTGGAGTGTATGTAGGATCTCACGTCTGGAGTTCTACATATCTCGTTCATCCCTTAGGCAACCGGTATGATCAACCAGGTGGTCTTAGGTAAACAAAGAACAGGTGTCCAAAGTTAAGTGGCAGCATAGTGTGCAGCCCTGATGAAACTGCCCTACAGTATATGGCAGTGAAACATGTCGGCACTGGCACTAGGTAATGGTGTGCATGATTAGCTACCAGCCTTTTTACTGACACAGCATCTAAAAACTCTCCCTATGAATAAAGTTGGTTAAGGGAATTAGTTGCTGTGTGTTTTATGCACTTTTTTTTGTTACATGTTTGTCACTAGCAGACTGTCTCTGCTTCTCACAATTTGTCACATATTTGTGTTGTTTGTGTTTGGACACTCTTTCCCTTTTTCTTTGAGGACCAAGTGACTACCGATGATGAGACAGGGGCTTGTCTGGAAATTACATACCAGTTACCCCGTTGGTGGTGTTTCCGTGAGGTGTCACTTGGCCTTCACACATTTTTTCCTGAGGAGAATGTGACTCCATACTTTGAAGGTGGAGGTGTGTGTTAGACCTAGCTGGGTCACACTACTGGGTGTTCGTTGTTTCTCTGTCAAGGAAATGTGGTCTCTCATGAATTTTGGCGCATAGCAGTTAAAGCACCTCCACACTAATTGTGTGGTGCTGGAATGGTTATCAGTACTATATGACTGTTCCTCTCCCTTACTGACTCGTATTGACGCCCCTGGACAGGGTCTTGTTGATTGTTCTAAGATTCTGAGAGGGCACAAGACCAATTGAAAGGGAAGCCACCGTCCTAAATGCATGCATGGGCACCATGCCCAACGTAGGCATCATGTCAAGTGAAATAAAGGTGGTCAGTAAGCCACATAACAAATGACAGTGACAGGCATAGGCACGAGCCCAAGGAGCAGCAGTAGATGCCATGACGAGTAGTAGACGCAATGGAGAGTGACATCAGTGGGCACAAGACATGTCACACGACAAGCTGAGAAAATGTATAAAGTGAAGAAGACAGAATAACGCCACCCCGAGAGAATAGGCAGCAATTGAGACATGGTAGAGGGCCACTAAAGGGCAGGCAATGTCCCAAGGGACCACGGAGACTTTGAAGATAAATCCGGCCTAACGAGAAGCACAGCAGAACTGATTATATTATCACTGACACAAAATGATAAATGTCCTGACGGACCAGGAAGAGGCAGTGAGAGCGAGGGTAAGAGGGGACTGCAGCAGGAGCACCCTTTATCCGCCGGTCCAGGAGGTGCCATTCAAGAGCTCGAGAGGCTACATGGGTAGTGAATATTAGGAGGTTCTATGGATGGGGGAGGTACTGTCGTGCAGGCCTCAGCCAGACCCGCCAGTGCAAGGGGTTCGCCCTTCTGCGCACGAAGTCCTCAGACCCAAAGGAAAAAGTTGGCACGGAAACTGAAATTGCAAAACATAGAATTTATTACACCTCATGAGGTGGTGCTAAAGTTCATACAGTACCCTTCGGCACTATGAGAAGTAGCACACAGGGCTACTGGACACATGGTTTATTTATACCCACACAGGGGCTCGAGAGAAGGCGGTACAAAGCATAAGAGCACATTTTACGTCCATACAAGGTAATATCGAGAAGCACAAACGATCAGTGGGAGGAGCTAACAGTCTTGGGGTCTCGGTTAACACATTCCAATCTAGGGCTAACCATTAACAGATGCAGACCCTAACGGTTAGCAGCATACCACAGAGATGCTTTTATTAGCCTGTTGCCGGGCAGATTCAAAGGCCATGAGCAGAAAGGTAGGACAACGCACATGGTCGACACGAGGCAGCGTGTGGCAGACAAAATGGCTGCAGTGAATTCAAAATGGATGCCGCTAAATGTCGAGATAATGACTAAAACTCAGATGTCTTTTGCTAACGCTCAACTCAATCGCCGTCAAAATACAACAGATGACCCTTTTAGCGTTAGATAAAGACATATGCTCTTTTTGGATAATCTGTGCATTCATCCCGTATATCTATGCACATTATATTGGTCACTTCTTTATCCAATAATTGTTGCGCTTTTACGGCATTTGTTTGGACGGTATGCAGGCAGTTATGCACATAGAACATAGCATTGGACCACAGTGTATACACATACAACAGGTGAAAATCAATGCGATTGCAACACACAGGATAATCAGTAGTTTCCAACCCCAAGCGGAAATCAAAGCCCAAAACCATCCAGCAAATGTCCAGGTACCGTTTTTCTCATGAATATCAGAGGCTATCTTGTGCAGTTTAAGAATTGCTTCATATACAGAGGGTGAATTATCAGGAATGTACACGCAACAACTACTTCCGATGACTTTACATGCTCCTCCTCTATCTGCTAACATAACATCAAGAACCATTCGGTTCTGAAGAGTTACAATTCTAGCAATTTGTAGTTCCTCAGTAATGTTACCAAGTGCTACAGCAGTTTCATTGCTGACAGCTTCCACAACTCTAGTTAATCGTCATATTTTCCTGCTATTTAAGGCAGCACCTACAAACGGGAACAGGCCTACATTAAAATCAACATATTGCTGCAGACTAGTGTCTGTTTGGTCGATATCATCAATCCGAATCGTTCGCTTATAACGGTTCATGGAAATATTTTTAAACAGTTTAAAATCTCAGTGATAAGAAGCAGGTGCAAGGAAAACAGGGGGTAATAGGAAAGATACATAACAAATACCAGACCACCCTATAGGTAATCTATGATACCCATGACTTCCACATACTAGATATGTGTTATGCGAAGCCAAAAATGTACTATCATTTATTCCATCTATATTCAACACAACTACACATTCACTAACTCCTACTGGAATTCGTCCAGTACTTTGCACACAGAGATTAGCTTTAGTTTGTGTTACAGTAATTGCAGATTCATTGCTTGTGGTTGAGTCTCTTGTATGGGTGAAAACATAAGGCGTAGAAGCATTGTACGGTCGATATTCTTCCCACTCCCATATAGTTCCATTCGCTTGAGGATAACCATGTTCATCATGATAACACTCTTTATTCAAACGGAAGAGAAGTCCACCTACTGCAGGTTTTCTGTTCGAAAAGAGAAGAGTGTACCAGGCTCGACAAGAACCATTGTGCGAAAAAGGAAGTGGAATAAACGGCGTTCCACCTTTCTTCTGATGAGCTGGAAGCATACCACAAATCCAGCAGTTTGTAGTATTTGTGGCATCGTGGGTGTGGTGGAGCATTTGGACAAAAGTGTTATTCAGATAAGATTCTCGATGCTTATGCTCATGATAGGGAAGAGTAAAATGCTCTTCCGGAATCGGAGTAGTAGGAACCATAAGGAATTTCCGAGCAGGACTCACCATTTCGACTGACCAAGTGATCACTGCTATAACTGTTAGAACAAAAAAAAACCCTAATACTCCTAAAATCTTTTTCTTGGTAGTATTCATAATCACAAAGTCTTCTTCAAACTAAAAAATAGGAAAAAACAAAATAGTCAATGAGCTCTTTACTCTGGGCAGACGTTGGTTTCTTAACCACAGACCAAGACAGGTGTCACTACACTACGCAGGGCTGATCCCCCTCCCTTGTCATATCGGCTCTCCTTTTCCACTACCCAGAGCGGTTGCTCAACCAGTCTCGCAACAAAAAAAAAAAAACTTCAAAACACTCTCTTTGATCTCAAATCATAGCGTGCTGCTCCAGGAGTCGTCTGGTCCGGGAAGAACTCCGCAGATCCGTCAGGTGATACAGCAGGGCCTTTCGCCGTAGCCAAGATATCCCGATGATCGGTCAAAACAGCAGGTTCCACCAAGGTCGGCAATACCTTGCGACAGTGGGTACTATGAACCCAATTCTTTTTGTTGGTAACTCGGACTGCCGTTCTCGTGGCGAGGAGTACTTGCTCTGGTCCACGACACCTCGGTTCCAAGCTGCTTGACCTCTCGAATAGTTTGATCATCACGTGGTCGCCGGGACGGATTTCATGGCCCTCACCTTGGGAATTATCCGGGAGCGCTTCTCGAACCTGTTGATGAATAGAAACCAAGCTGTCAGTTAATTGTGCCAAATAGTCATTCATTAAAACACAAGGTACATCGTACACAGAACTTGGCTTCAGAACTCCCCAAACGTTCATCGGTCGTCCAAATACCACCTCGTACGGGTTAAGACCCGTCCGAGAATGTGGTACCGATCTAATGGACAACAATACCAATGGCAGCGCATCTGGCCACGTCAACTTCGTGGAGGCTTGAATTATCGCGATTTTGAGCTTGAGAGTGCCATTATCCCTTTCCACCAATCCTGCAAATTGTGGATGGAACACAGCATGGAACTTTTGCTTAATTCCTAATCCCTTCAGGACATACTTGATAACTTCCCCGACAAAATGAGGTCCGTTATCATTCCATAAAAGTCTGCAAACACCTAACCTCGGGAAGAACTCCTTCAGTAGCACCTTAGCAGTAGTAATAGCAGTATTATCTTTCGTAGGGTATGCCTCAATCCATTTACTGAAGGCACAACCCACAACTAGGACATACTTTAAATTATTACACCGCTCAAGTTGAATGTAGTCCATTTGCAAGACTTCAAAAGGTGCAGTTGGTGTAACAAACCCTCCAGATGGAACTCGTGTCCCCTTTCCAGGATTGTATTGTAAACAAATGAAGCAGGACTGTACTACTCTCTTAGCTGTGTTAGCAATCTCAGGATGCTCCCAAACTTGCATAAGCATTTTCGTCATCGCAAGAGCTCCAACATGTGCTACCCCATGTGCCATTTGAACTATAGGTTGCACAAAAGCTATGGGTAGTTTCCATCGATCCATTTGCTTGTTTCTCCAAACAACCTTCATCGTCTAACTCTCCTTCTTTAGACCATTGTTCACGCTCTTTGTCAGAAGCTGTCTTTTGTATCTCTCGCACTTCCTGCCTAGCATCATGCCATATTTCAGCTTGTGACTTCACTACATACATAGAAGTGGTATTTCTCTGCATTGCAGTCTCACGTGCTATACGGTCTACAAAAGCATTTCCTTCTCCAATCTTGTCTGTAACCTTCTTATGTGCACTGCACTTCACTATAGCAATTTTCTTCAGCAATGTCAATGCAGTCAAGAGATTGTGCACTAAATCTCCATGCATTATCTGCATTCCATGAGATGTAAGAAAACCTCTTTCCTTCCAGAGTAGGCCAAAATCGTGCACTACTCCAAAAGCATAGCGGCTATCTGTGTAAATGTTCACACACACACCAGCACTGAGCTCACATGCTCGCGTCAGCGCTATCAATTCAGCTGCTTGAGCCGACTTCTGTGGTATGTGAGCTGTCTCCACTATTGTCTCAAGCGTGGTAATTGCATATGCGGCTGTGGTCGTACCATCCGGTAATTTCAAACAAGACCCATCAACCCACAATTCACCATCTACATCTGGAAGGGGCGTATCCTGTAAATCAATGCGACCCTATGTCTGTTCTTCAGTAAGAAAAAGACAATCATACGTGTCTTGTGACTGAGGCTGAGTCACCGGATATGGCAACAAAGTAGCTGGGTTCAAAGTTGCACATCTCTTCAATGTAATGTGGGGGGCTAGCAATGTCAGCTCATATCCTGTAAGATGAGCGCTAGTCAAGTGCTGTGACTTTGTCTGATTCAAAAGGGCATCAACAGCATGTGGTACCAGCACTAACAATTTATGTGACAAAACTATTCCTTCACTCTGTCGAATAGACACCGCTGCTGCTGCAACTGAACGGAAGCATCCAGTTAATGCTCTAGCAACAGGGTCAAGAACTGCAGAAAAGTATGCACACAGTCGTTGCTTATCGCCGTGTAACTGGACCAACACTGACAATGCACATCCATCTTTCTAATGCACGTAAAGTGTGAAAATCTTTGAGTAATCTAGTGTGCCTAACACTGGTGCTGAACAAAGGGCTTGTCGTAATTGTCGAAAAGCACTTTCACATTCTTCTGTCAATGGAAGAGGTACTGGGGTATCTTTCATCAAAAGTGCTAACAAGGGCTTAACAATGTGTGAAAATCCCAAAATCCACTGTCTACAAAACGAAGTAAGACCCAAAAATGCACGTACTCCTTTCTGTGTGGTAGGAACTGGCGTGTCTAAAATAGCTTGTATGCATTGTCAATGTACGTCCCTCCTTAGACAAAAGGTGACCTAAGTAGGTTACCTTTGGTCTACAGTATTGCAATTTCTTTTGAGAGACTTTGTGATGATGTGTAGCAAGAAAAGAAAGCAAAGACAAAGTACATTTTTCACACTGCTCTGGAGTGTCGGCTGCCAGCAAGATGTCATCAACATATTGTATGAGAGCCACACCTTCGGTCAGTACAAAAGAATCAAGTTCCCTTTTCAATGCTTGGCTATAAATACTCGGACTTTCAGTATAGCCTTGAGGAACTCTACAGAATCGATACGATCAATTATTCAAAGTGAAGCCGAACAAATATCGGCTATCAGAATGAATAGGGATCGAGAAGAAAGCATTCTTCAAGTCGATTACAGTAAACGTAGTGGCAGTTGGAGGGACTAAAGTGAGAAGTGTTGTGATGTCAGAGACCACAGGATATTGTGGTATAACTATCTTATTTACCTCCCTCAAATCAATAATGAACCTGTAAATTCGTGTGTCTGTATCTCTCTTCAAAATCAGAAGAATCGGGCTATTGCAAACATTGTATGGAACTTCCTCAACAACCCCAACTCGTATCAAATCATGTACAATTCGTATGAGTGCTTCTTCTCCCTCCTGTGAAATGCGATATTGTAGCAAACGAGGTAACACAGCTCCCTCCTTGACACTAATCTGGATCGGAGGAATGACCATCTGACCCACATCACTGTCTGAGGTAGCCCATAAGGATTCAGGAAGTGAGGATAATGCAGTGTCTTCTTTAACCAAGCAAATTCTATTAGGTTCAGTGTGGTTATCGTTCAAAATGACACGCACCCCTTCAGGAAAACATCCTATTGTAGCTCTAAAGTGCTTTAACATATCAAGGCCCAAAATATTGTCTGGTGTTTTCGGGGAAAGCAAAAACGGACATGGAGCATTGAATTTATCAACATAGAATGAGAGTGGCTGGGACAATGGGCTAAGGGAAGGTGTTCCATCGCAACCTATCGAAGTAATAGTTGTGCCAGACAGGGGAGCCCTCGGAACCAATTGTTTAGACAAAGCGCTACGTGTAGCTCCTGTATCAACCAGAAACCGATCAATAGAGCCCAAAACATGTGCTGTAATATAGGGACCCGTCTGATCTACTGGAACTTCAACTGATTCCTTACCCCATCCTAGGCAATCCTATGCATGAGCAGAATCGTACAAGTCAGGCTGAACATAATCAGACACTTGATATTGATTTCGCCTATCAAATGTGTTCTGTCTCTGCTGTGAGCTTGTATTCGTGTCGGATCGGGCATGATCATTCATATTACCTTTAGGCGCCGGGAAACCTGAACCAGGTCTCCCTAGGCTCCGCCCCCTAGGGTCCTGTTGGGGGTATAGCACCGGACAATTACGCGCCCAATGGCCGTGCTGCTTACAATATGCACATTGATTTGAAGATACGTCCGTACGACCATAAGGAGCATTAGAAGGCGTTCGGCCACCTCTGTCATAATTTCTATCAGGGCCCCTATCGTAACCTCTAGAAGGCGGACCATACACCTGGGCCAACATAACTTTCGTTTTTAACTCTTTCGACTTCTTGTCCTCAGTCCCCTTCGCCTCTGCCTCCTGGCGCTCCTAATACCGAGCCATCGTCAACACAGAGGTGGGAGAGGACGTAGTCCAAGAACTTTCGCTAGCTTTTAAATGACTCGCTATGCTAGGTAACAAATTTGAAACATATTTATCGACAAACAAATGTCTGCCGGTATCGTCAGTAAGAGACTGACCACTAAAATCATGAAAGGCTTCCTCAAAACGAGTAAAGAAATCAGAAACCGATTCATCTGTCTTTTGTTTACAGGACGCTAAAACAGTCCAATCAATTTTTTTAGTGGGGATAATCGTTTTAAGTTTAGTCAAAATAGCTGCAGGAAGATCTAATATTAGCTGATGCGGTTTTTGGGCGGGCTCTCTATCCGCATCCATGCGCTCTATCTCCTTCCATTCGGCACCAAGAACAGCGCGATCATCAATTTTACGAACGGTCCTCCACATATCTGGGGGTAGAATAAGACCGAAAAAAAATCTATATCACATAAAGTCATGACACAAGAATTTAAAGCACCCTCAACTTCTTCGTAAAAGGCGGCTGGGTTTTTACGCGGGTCAGGCAACGCATTTTTAAGCGCCATTACATCTGCTCTATTCCAGGGAGTGTACACCCAATTATAAATAAAATAGCCCTTCGCATCGACAGAATTTTTATCATCATTATCACCCGTTTCTTTAGGAGGAACATATAAAGGCGCGGCTTCCCGCATAGGTTTCATGACAACTGGTATTATCTTATCTGTCACGAAGATAGGACGTTGCGTCTCTCCGGGCGGATTAGTCTGTAGAACGGCATTCGCAGCCTTTTTCTGCTCCTTCAGATGTTTCGCCTCATCTCGTATTTTAACCAGTCGTCTAATGAAATCATGCACCTGGGAAAAAACAAAAAGACCATCACGTACTTGTTTATGATCAGTTGCAATATCAACAGGTTCTAAAACTGCGGAATATTTCCAAAACATTTCTATAACTTCATCGGCAAATGATGCAGTGAAATATAACTGCTCCCTTTCTGACCAATCCTGTATAATAGCTAAAAGATCGGAAGTAGGATTTGTGCTACGTAATGCTTTACGAGCAGCTTGTCTGACTTTAGCCGCGCATTCCGCAGTCAACAAAGATCGAGTGTCCCGCGCTTTCTGTTGTCCCGAATCGGAATCCTCATCATCCCCGGACGGAGCAGACGGAGCGATATACGGAGGTGGAGGTCGATCTAATAACAAAAAATCATCTTGTGGTTTATTAAGGACAGGATAGAGAGGCTGACGGACAGGATATTGTCCAGATATCTGTAACCTACGTTCTTTTTCCTCTCGCTCCTGCATTTCTTTCGTTTCTTTCTTTCTCAACTCCAGCGCTTTCTCATACACAGTCTTTCGCTGTTCTTTTTCAATCAACGCTTGCTCACGTTTCTCCTGCTGTCGTACTTCTTTCTCCCACATTCGCAAACTCTCAAACATATCACGCCTAGACTTTCGCTCACACAAACATCGTTCCACATTCTCAACCTTTCGCGCATCAAACGACCCATGCAATGGCCAACGTAACTCAGGATCCTTCTTGGTGTATTTGTGCCACAATGTGCTGTACATTATAGCAGAAAGACCAAACTTCACATACATGTCTCGATTAGGAGTCCCCTCGGGGGGAGCCGGCTGCGATTCCTCGTAAACTGGTACCACCAAACAAGCAGCACATCTTTCGAAGTGCGCGGCAAACAGGCATGCTCAAAAATAGTGCAAGATATACACTACTGTAGGGAAAGAGCGCTTAAGGTACTTTCTTAGTACGTTGCGCTATACATATCAAATGCGGAGAAAAACTCCATGCATCGCCTGCCTATATGAGTTGCAACACATATATATGCAAATATCAAACAAACATATCAAACGAAATCCAAAGTAGACAAGTCTATCCCAAATACAAATGTGCTCGGATAAGCGTTCCTAAGACTACCTTACCAATACTAGAGCTTCCAAATGCCAAAACCTACAACAGGCGCCGCAAAACGGCTCTTACCAATCATAGGCTGTCCAGATTCCAACTGCCAAGTTCTAAATTCGACCAAACGGTCACTGCACGGCAGACCAGCAGAAGAGATCTCAGTCGTGGACCGGCACCACCTGGATGGTCGGATTAGAAAGTAGGGAAGGATCACCTTGGATGCCAAGATGCGGGTCTTATCTGGCAGCGATCGCGTCCTCAGCGAAGTTCCGAACCTTCGTCACGACCAATCCTTCGGGCATCCGAGTCGCCGATGAGCCCCACGTGCCGGGCGCCGATTTGTCGTGCAGGCCTCAGCCAGACCCGCCAGTGCAAGGGGTTCGCGCTTCTGCGCACAAAGTCCTCAGACCCAAAGGAAAGAGTTGGCACGGAACCTGGAATTGCAAAACATAGAATTTATTACACCTCATGAGGTGGTGCTAAAGTTCAGACAGTACCCTTCGGCACTATGAGAAGTAGCACACAGGGCTACTGGACACATGGTTTATTTATGCCCACACAGGGGCTCGAGAGAAGGCGGTACAAAGCATAAGAGCACATTTTATGTCCATACAAGGTAATATCGAGAAGCACAATCGATCAGTGGGAGGAGCTAACAGTCTTGGGGTCTCGGTTAACACATTCCAATCTAGGGCTAACCATTAACAGATGCAGACCCTAATGGTCAGCAGCAAAACACAGAGATGCTATTATTAGCCTGTTGCCGGGCAGATTCAAAGGCCATGAGCAGAAAGGTAGGACAACGCACATGGTCGACACGAGGCAGCGTGTGGCAGACAAAATGGCTGCCGTGAATTCAAAATGGATGCCGCTAAATGTCGAGATAATGACTAAAACTCAGATGTCTTTTGCTAACGCTCAACTCAATCGCCGTCAAAATACAACAGTGCAGGAGGCAACATGCACAGCACTTGTTCAGTCTCCACCGAGGCTCGTTTCTTGCATCAGTTAACCATTTTTCTTTACCTCTGGTGCAGTACTCCTCTTCCACTTTGTCGACTTTGCTTGCACCATATGCCCCATCAAACACCAGGGTACAGTAAAATCGTCCGTCCAGTGACCTCTTTAATCATTTCCAGTCATGGGGGGTATTGAGTGGGTGTGGGGCGGATTTTTTTAACAATGAAGTAAAAAAAACGAAAACCTAACTGACCGCCGTGTCCGCACCGCCTCTGCTGTGTGCTCCTGGGCCGGAGTCCATGTTGGCACCTTCCTGAGTGGCCACTGGCTGGTGGCAACCCCTCTCAGCCAATCCAGATGCTGCCCCAGCAGATCCAGGATTGGCTCGGGCATGGACTGTGCCGACCCATAGGAGACCGGGGGCTGCAGCCACTGCGGCCACTGGCCAGTAGCAGCCCTCGCTTGCTCTCCTAATGTGCAGCAGGCACAGCAGCACTGCAGGCTAATACCAGTGCGCATGTTCGGGCTCATTAGAAAAACGGCCAGCCCAACCCTGAACATGCGTACTGGGCCTGCCCTGCTGCTGCAGTGCTGCTGTTAGTCAACAAGTGCTGCCCCACCCCCTTCAGCACACATCCTGACTTTCGAGTCAGGAAGCGCTGGTGAAGTTAATCTTCCTCGCCTCGCTGTGGGGGTGGGGCAATGACCCAATGCCCCAATGGATGCACCGCCCCTGGGGAAAGTGTTGGATAGCAGAGGGGTAAAAATTACTATTCCACTCATGTGAGTGCAGCAGTAGGGAAAGTGTTTGATAGCGGAGGGTTAAAAATTACAATCCACACTACAAAGAATGCAACAGTAGGGAAAGTGTTGGATAGTGGAGGGGTACAAATTACTATTCCCACTCCAGTGAGAGCAACAGTAGGGAAAGTGTTTGATAGTGGAGGGGTAAACATTACTATTCCCACTTAAGTGAGTGCAACAGTAGGGGAAGTGCTGGATTGCGGATTGGTAACAATGACTATTCCCACTCCAAAGAATGTAACAGTAGGGAAAGTGTTGGATAATGGAAGGGTAAAAACGTACTATTCCCACTCCAGTGAGTGCAACTGTAGGGAAAGTGTTTGATAGTGGAGGGGTAACAATTACTATTCCCACTCCACTGAGTGCAACAGTAGAAAAAGTGTTGGATAGGCTAGGGGAAAAAAATAAAATTTCCACTCCAGTGAATGCAACAGTAGGGAAGTGCTGGATACCGTAGTAAGAAAAAAAGTACTATTCACAGTGAAACACTTATATATATATATATATATATATATATATATATATATATATATATATATAAAAAAAATCAAAAAGATAATAAAAAATGAATAACCCATATTAAAAAAATTAAAATTACATGTTTAAAACATATAAAAAGAGCACATATAACAATAGTAATTACATATAACAAACTTTGAAATACTATATATAACAATAAATATTTATTTTAAAATACAAAATATTTACAAAAAAAGATTATTGACAAAATAAATGTATTTATTTAATTCCCTAACCTATAACACCAAACCAATAATAAAACACTTTGTAGTGTAGTTCCTATATTACCAATAGGCTCTGCGCATTGGAATAATATATCATATAGATGTGACGTAGGACTTAGGTCGACTAGGTCTCTATCGAATATATTAGACTTAATTGTGAGTGCCAGCTAGCTGAGAGGTCACTAGAAACTTTCTCGAATACACAAGAAGGGATTCGTTTCTGACAACCGCATAAACATGACAACTTTGTTTCCCCAAGATAAAACGTATCTTCAGAGTCGTGGAAACAATGGATAGATATTTTACTCAGTCAGTCGTGCATGCTTCCTTTCATCAGAGGTGCAGAGAAATAGAGAGACGGACGTTTTCAATAAAAAGGATTTATTGAACAGTCTTCTTTCTCATGCAAAAGAAATGAACTGCTACAATCGTAATACTGGCTGTAAAGTATAATGCGTACAGCAAGAAGAGTATTATAAAATAATACTGTAAAAGCATGGTATGGTTTCTAAGCTATAAAATACATACATAAATAACAAAGACTAAAAGTACTCAACTGGTGCTTCTAAAATACACCTACCCCAATGTACCTAACCTAAGTCTAGTACGAAGGAAGAAGTAAGTACGGTGTATCATAGGTTTTAGTTTCTTTGCCAAGAATCTATCCAAGATTTCTCTTAGGGTCTACTCAGCTTCGTACCTCTGTTTTAGATTGAAGGAGGTCTGGTATCTCTGTCTCGGACTCGATTTCCCACACTCTGCGAGAGGAGCTTGGAAACACTGGACCCGGAATCTCAGTGAGAGAAAGGCAGCCTCTCTGTCAGTGCATCAGCTGGAGGGTCGGCTTCCTTCGGCACTTGCTGTAGCGAGCTGCATCGGGCAAGTAGATAGTCGAACTTCTCCAAACCACCGTGTGTTTGCTAGGGCAAGTGTGGGTATATTTATACCTTGAAGGTGCCTGGTTTGACGTAAAGTCGGACATAATAACGTCACCAAAGAACCCCAAGGGAATGGTAGTTCTTTGAAAAGGCCATGAGTTCTAGGACAAATCAATATTCAAGAAAGTGGATGTCTCAGACTGCTGAAGCCGAGTGTTCCAAGAAATTGTGGCTTTTTGAACTAGTGGAAGTAGCCATGCCTGTATTAGGACTGCATGGGCTATGTCTAAATATGAGTATGATTTCTATGCCTATATAAGGGTAATGTGAATTTTACCTATATAAGGGCACGAATTGGGAAAATTACACTAGGGTCCTAAAATGCTATACAACAACTACACATTTCTTGATTAAATATTATATACATATTTTACATAATTAATAAACGATTAAAAAATTCTTACTGATAAAAAATTATAAACATTTATCTACTACTCCCACTTTAACACTATAATTTGCACAACACAAACTAAATTAAACTATCAAATAATAAAACACATTTAAAACTTATCTTAAAATTACAATCAATTACTATTAACAACTAATAATTAAATTATTAAAATGTATTTAATACCAGGCTTTACCCCTTTTAAAAATAAATATAACAAAAACATATTTGCAATGCAGCCAAAATATTTTTATAATAATTAACCTGAATTACCAACTATGGGGTCCATTAGGATGTAGGGTGGATTGCCACCACCCGCATGGCGGTGGCGATCTGCCCTACATCCTACCCCGCCTTCCACACATTTCCCCCCGCCATGTTAGTATGGCGGGGGGACCCCGGTGGATGAAAACACCGTCCACCGGTTTTCCGCCGGTCAACTAGTCAACCGGCGGAAAAGGGGCTATATATGGTGGCGTTGTCTGCTAGACACTGCCATCCACATTAGCCTGAGAGCGGGAACAACCCTTTCCATGGTGGCGTTGCTACCACGGAAAGGCATGCAGAATTTGCTTACGGGGGCCCATTGCGGGCCTCCAGGGTATTGGGGTGTGGGTGGTGCACATGCTGGGTTCCTATGATTCCCCTCTGCATTGTCATGGACATGGTGGCAGGCACTTTGCGGTGCCTGTCACCTTGTGCATGTACCGAAGAAGGAATAAGGAATAAACCTAATGGAATACAATTGCGGTAAGCCTTTTTGAAAGATATGATGCCATTAGTACAAAGTAGGGATAGATGAGATTAAACAACTAATTATTTCCTCAAACTCTTTTTAATATTACAGTTCTATTTTCATCAAACAATAGTACGGTGGCTACAACACACATTAAGGATTGAAGTCTCTCTAAATAAGGTAAACAGACGTGAATGGAGGGCCCAGGTTTCTAAGAATGATGTTCAAATGATTAGAGACCTATACTGATATTTGCCTTTATTTTTAAGGCTTTGACTTCTACATAACTAAGAAGTGGAATAGTGAAGGTGAACAAGGACTAATGAAAAATAAAAAGATATAGCCTACTAAATTGAATAAGGTATGGAATATAGATGCTATTAAGAATACCATAAACAGGATGTAAAATGTGAAAAATGTCAAACCCATACAGACTGAGAATATACTCTTAGCTGTTTAATACAAAGATACCAAAGAGACTAAGAATGTACCTCTAGTCATATAAAATAAAGAAGTATTTAAAAATAAAACCTATAGGTTAAAATACAATGTGTAGGCAGAAGATAAACTAGGGTCTGTAACAAATGTCTGTAAGCCTAAAGGAATCTGTTTTTCACTTCTAGATTACAATAAAGAATCTTAATTGTCCTGAAGAAAGTGGAAACAAATGCGCACCGAAATGCCGCGTCGACCTTTGTGTTTTTTATATTGTTTTTAAAATTGCCGTTATTGTTTTTTATCAAGTGTATGACAACTCCTTTTTTAAAGTGAATTAGATTGTAACCGCTAAGGAGGTCCTAGGTTCTACTTTGGAATAAATACGTTTTTAAATATAATTCAATGAAGTGATTTTAATGTGTTCAGTAACCCAAATAATTGAAGCTTTAATCCATTTGTTTGTCTCCTGCCTAAACGTTGAGTGAGCTCACTATAATAACTTAACGGGTGATTTCTGTACTTTCGTTAAGTAATTGTTGAATGTAGCGTAAGCACAGACAGGGAAAAAGTTTTTTTGATGTCCACAGTGCATTCCCAGCATTGTGGCGGCGGTGCTGTGAGCCCCACCTGCCACAATGCTGGGAATGGAGGATGCCACCGCCACGGTAGCGGTGGCATCCTAATCGCCGGTGCGGGGCCGCCGCACCATTGGCGGTCGGTCCCAGCACCACTAATGGGCTCCTTTATATTATTTAAATACAAATTACTAACCACCATTTACACCTAGGAACACCACAATTCACACCTAAAATTAATTACACAATTAGCATAATTAATTAACAACCAATTATTAATACATAAATTAAAAATAAATTACTTCGAACCATTTACACCTACAAAGACAATGCACACCTAAAAAGGTATTACACAATTACCATAATTATTTAACAATCAATTAATTAAAATTAATTAACAACCAATTAATAATTCATAAATTAAAAATAAATTACTTCCAACCATTTACACCTACAAACACCATAATATAAACCTAAAATTAATTACATAATTACCATAATTAATTAATTAATAATCAACCCGTTCGCTGTGGAGCAAATTTCCCCACTGTGTGGGCGGATTTTACGCGTGTGGAAATCGGACGGCCCCCAGCCATTCAGCGCACACACACACTGTGACGTCAGACAGCCGGGGAAATTATAATTCATTAACAACTACATTTTAATTAAATAATAATACATTCATTTACACATTTAATACTATAAAATATGAATAAACAAATAGTAATTAATAAAAATGTATCAATACATGTAATATAATTAAATTAGTTCCCACCTTATTCCCCTATAAACCCACAACCCGCTACAGAACTAAAAGTGCAAAATGAAAAGATTTTTTTTATAACTATTAAAAATTAAACACATATATTAAAAATACAAGCATTACTTATACACAAAAACATACATCACATGCATATAAAATATACACTAAAACTATATTTTTGCAAACGATATTTAACACTTCCATATTTGTAAAATCGATATTATTTACCTGAATTCGCTATTCTTAACCTCAATATTCTTGCTGTCTTTATTTCTTACCCACTATATTTCCAACTCGATATTTGTGCACCTCCACATTTTGTACTCAATATTCTGTCTCTACACCCTTGGATTTGACATGCAATATTATAGTTCTCCTTTAGATTCATGAAATCCTCTCTTAAAGATGTTATAAGGAATGCATTGCTTTTGTTGTGTGAGGTCTTTCTCATTCATTTCGGTTATTATTTTCTTGAAGGCCAAACTTTCTGCTGACATCATGTTGTAGGGTTACATTTTGAAGGACGTCTGAAACCCATCATATCCTGATTGGCTTCATAAAAAATAATCAAAACATTTATAGTCTGATCCTTTGAAATATCTTTTGTTTGAGTCTTCAAATCTGTTTTTGAGCAGTTTAAGACATCTACTCAAAGTGTTGGTTCATTATGATTCAAAGAGTGTGAGATTTCCCTAAAATGGAGTTTGTGGACCTTAGTACTGTCTGCCACTTGTAATGTTGGTTCCATATTTGTTGTTTCTCAGGCTGGTTTTGATCCCTGTAGCAATTTCTGCCTCTACCTCTTCTTCTGCCCCCAACCTGTTGCTCTCCTTGTCCTGTACATTTTTGTGGAGTTAACCGGTTAGTCAGTATAAAAGGAGTGCTTCTACTTGGCTTAGATGTCAATTCAATTCAAAAGTGCTTTATTCGAGTATTACTCATAAAAGCAAACAGACAAACACATAATAAAAATACAATTAAATTACAGAATCGAATATGACTTAAGCACAGTACATATTAAAAAGACAGTTAAAATTCATTTCATCCAGTATATATAGACCAAAAGTGCAAAGTTCATATAATAAAAACAGATTAAAACAGATAAGACACCTCGCATGGGGAACAGAGAGTAGATAATCTAGCAATCTCTGTTCAACTAACCAGAGAGTAGTTACCCTACTAGCAATCTCTGCCTAATTACCCACGCCCACCCCAGAAACTTTGCGGTCGCTATTGTAATCCAATTTAAGGAGGTAGTTTTTATTATGCGTAGAGCTACCATGCTGCTTTTAGTACCCAGATTTCTAGACATAGGAGCCAACCAAACACGTCTGGGAACAGAATATGCATAGCAAGAGAACAGAAAGTGACCCAACGTTTCCTTTCCTTCCCCGCAGACTGGGCATATAGCTGGGCATCCATCTCTCCATTTTGCAGTTAAATTACATAGAGGTAGAGAGCCAGCCCTCATTTGAAAAAACAGTTTCCTGTCCATGGGTTTCGTTATTAGATCCCAATAGATTTCGTACATGGGAAAAAGCTTTGCTTCAAGAAAAATAACCGTCATAGACCCATGGTTGTTACTAAGAAGACTCCTGTTTTCTACCTGTTCCCAGAAAAGATTTTTTATAAATGTCTTAGATGGGAAGGACGACCCAGTTGGGTCGGACCACAGTTCAGTTAACCCTAGTTCACCTAATGCTGCTTTTAAAGATCTGAACCATCTAATTTTATGAAATCGGTCTGCTTTGATGACATCAGCAAACCCTGCTGCATATTGTGACAACTCAGGGGTGGTCCAGATTCTACGCCAATATAATATTGGACGAAGTTTGCACATTACCGATATTTCTTTCCTACCGAGATCATATCTAAGAGGCAAAAGGGGACTACTCTGTGGGGTTCCTGTTAATTTCCGAAGGAAATTATTTTCTGAGACCTGTAGGTCCTGAAGATTTTCTTGTCCCCACATCTCAGCCCCGTACAAGGCTGACCCTATGGCCTTTGCCTCATATATGATCAAAGGAGGTTTGATTGGTTTAGTCAAAGATTTAAAATGCTCCTTAATGATGGTACCAGCCAGTTGTTTATGTCTTAAGACTGCGATGTTTATATGTTGGTTCCATCTGTTGTCGTTTGAAATATGAATCCCCAGGTAGGTAAAAGAATTTACTACTTCGAGGCAACGCCCACTCATGGTTATTTTAGATTTTAAATTACTACAAGGATTAAAAGCCATGAGTTTTGTTTTATCTGCGTTTACCTCCAAGCCATGATCGCTACAAAATGTATCAAAAATTACCAATGCCTTTTGGAGACCGCTAGGGGATTTTGATAAAATTAGGGTGTCGTCTGCAAACATTAAAATAGGAACTTTAGCACCTGCAAGGGAAGGAGCATCCACAGACTGGGATTGCATGCGGGCAACAATTCCATTGATAAAAAGAGTGAAGAGTGTTGGTGCCATTGAGCAACCCTGTCGAACTCCTCTGGCGACTGGAAAATCAATGGTATCGTTGCCATAGCCACCCCATTGGATTTTAGCGTAAGTGCCCTCATGGAGTCTCATAATCAAAGTTAAAATAGTCATTGGGACCCCTAAAGCTGCAAGCACCTCCCACAATTTTGCCCATGGCACCAGGTCGAATGCAGCCCGTAGGTCAACAAACGCTGCATACAGGCTGCAACCTCCCATTGTATCAATTGAAAACGGAAGACCTGATCCACAGTGCTAGTTGCTCTGCGAAACCCAGCCTGGAAAGGAGATAAAACATTCTGCTCCTCAGCCCAATCTAACAAGTTGTTAATAATTACACGCCCAACAACTTTTTGAACCGTGTCAATTAAGCTAATTGGGCGGTAATTACAAGGTTTGGCACAATCTCCCTTTTTATATACTGGGATAATAACAGCACCACGCCATGATACCGGGATTTCTGCGCCCCTGGCAATATGATTCAATAAAAGGCAGATGTATTTACTCCACCTGTCGGTGTCATTTAAAAAGACATCCGCAGGGACTCCGTCTATGCCCGGGGCTCGGCCAGGGTGAACTGATTTCAGGGCAGACAGTACTTCACTCTGCACAAAGATGTCATCATCTGCATACAGGTAAGTTAGGCTTAAGCTGTTAAAAAATTGGTCCCTGGAGGAGTACTGCTCTCTGAAAAATTTAACCCACGCATCATGGGAGACGTTGTTATTGGGAGCTTCTGGAGGCCTATCATGACCCCATTTGACAATATGCCAAAAAAGTCTAGAATGTTTACGGTCGCTTGCACACTTTAGCTTCTGCCAGTGATCTTCGTCCCATTCTCTTTTAGCCCTTACAATACAATTTTTGTAGTGCTTCCTAGCAGAACGAATCCCATCCAAATTATTACTTTTAATTGCAGCTCCTAGGTTTAATCTTGCCATCCTACAGGCTGGATTATACCATTTTGCTGATTTGTATGGGCAGACCCTCTTGTTGTTCGCAGGTTTCAAGAAGAAGCCTTTAACTTCCTTAAAGAGAGTCGTATGTGCATTAGTAATGTCCTCATTGCCCTGGGAACACCCGTCTACATTCTCCAATGCCATGATGGCCTTGTCTGCCGCTGCACTTATTTTTACAAGGATCTGCTGATCTGCCTTGACACCTGCCCACCTTAACCTACGCATATTGTTGGATGGAAGAATCATTGGGGGCACAAGTTCATCACAAGGGTTTAGGGCAATTTCATTAAATGTCCACCATTTGTGCGAAACACATAGAGGATCGTGATCGCTTTCTGGCCTGGCTAATACTACCATGTCATTTAGAGATGACCAAAGTGTCATACTACAAATGACATAGTCGATTCGACTTTTATTACGCCCGTTATTGAAAGTCATGGCAGGAACACGGTCTGATTTAGTTCGACCATTCAGGGCTCGAAGCCCGTGCTCCAAACACATTGCGTTCAAGCCTAATATGTCAGACGTCCAGCGAGTTATTGGCGGAGATTCCAATGTGGGGATGTTCCAGAGCTTATCTTCCTCTACTCCTAGAGGAGAGTCACCAGTGATAAGGGGTTCGAATGTGCGATTTAAATCGCCTGCAATTAGAATGTTTTTACCTGCAGAATGAGTCTCAAGAAAATTAAAAAGACTCAAAAGAACCTCTGATTTACCTTTACTGCCACCTCTAACATAGATATTATAAATATCTATGGTGATGGATAAATCACTGGTCAATCTGATAAGCTGAATGTCTTTATGGTCAAGCTCCACACATTTTACAATAGTTTTTAGAGACTGCCTGATCCATATAGTAAGACCCCCCATCGGCCGCCCTTTAAGGCCCTTAGTAGCAGGAACATGAAAATTTATATACCCCAGAGCGAAAATAGGGTCACACGCCCAAGTCTCTTGAAAGATACATAGATCATATTTGTTAATGAATCCAAGCCAGTCAGCACAATCCATCCTGGAACGTAGTCCAGCCACGTTCCAGGACAAGAGCTTCCCTGAGTTGGATGTCGTAAGAGAGCAAGGGTTTATGGTAATCTCATGACTCTCCCTACCACCAGAGTTCTGCACACTGTTATTTTCATTGGAGGGTGCTACTAAATCCTCAACGGAATTCCCCCGAGTACAATCTTTAGTAACATTGCCAACCCTATCAGTGATACCTCCATCACAAACAGACAAAAACAAGGAATTACAGCTAGGTGGTTGTCAATCGCAAGCATTTAAGTTCGATAATGCAGAGAAGCGGTTTTCCAACCCCAATCCCCAATCCACTGAAGCAACATCCTTCCTCCCCCTCTTTGTCACAATGTTCCATTTGGTTCTTAAAATACTAGGATTTGGACCGCTTCCCTTTCTTGGGTAAAAGAAGTCCAAAGTCAGTGGGACAATTGAGGTTGATCTCCGTTGTGGTGGGAAAATGTTGGGCAAGATGTTAGGTAAAACCCCAGGGTCGGAAAAATGTAGAACAACACACTCCCCCTTAAACTTTTTCGCTCTGTCCCCAATCCACTGTACCCTTCTTGCTTTAACAAGCTCTTCTGAAAGTTGCTGCTTACCCCAGGGGGAAATAACCATATTATTGGTCAACCAAGATAGGGATTTATTAATTAAGGAAGATGTTGTTTCCCTCTCATCTTGGGCCAATGGTGGAACGTTGGCAAGAACAAGTACTAGTGGGGAAGCTTCAACTACAAGCTCGAATGATCCTTTTACCACAGCTTGGTCATCAGTATCAGGAACTGGGATAAAGACGTTAGAAGCATCACCAGCCGGAACACTCCTGGGTACCAACTGAGGATTTGAGACAGAGGTAGAAATTAATCCACTGCCATCAATTATGTCTGGTTTACTTAGGATGGCCTCAATCCTGGTAGAAACGTTTTCTGGGATTTTATCTATCTCACCCACAGTTTCTTTTAATAGACCTTCTAATCGGCTGACCTCGGATGTTAACTTATCTATTTTGCTGACCAGAGGTTTAACCACACCTTTGATTTTGTTATCAATCAGAGCCAGCAGTCTGTTGAATTGGGCGTTAGAAAGTGTAAGAGGAGCCTCATTGGTCAAATCGAGCTCCTCTTCCTCTGAATGTTTCCTAGGGGGGTTTGCTACTCTGTTCTTAGCTGACCTTAAACCCTCCCGTTTCCCCGAAACTAAAGTGGGAGCTGAAGGGGAGATTAAGGGTTCACTAGTATTAGTTATCTCTACCAGTGCTTCATTAATGCTGCGGTCTACAATTCCAGCAACAATACCACTGGGCTGAATAATACTGGTATCAGGAGCAGGATCAAGCATTTCGCCATTAGAGCAACTATTAATCTGAAGGCCAAAAGGATCATCTAAATCAATATCAGTGAGAGAGGGTTGGGTGGTTAGATCTATTCCCAGGGAAGATCTCCTATCACTGTTGATTCTTTCAACAACCTGTACAAGATAATTCTCAATAGAGTTACTAGGAGTAACTAACTTTTTAGGCGGCATGTTTATATATGCACACAACTTCTACAATATACACTTGTAAGAATCACCAAATTGCAAGAACAATTGACACAGCGTTTAACAGCACCACCAGTAAAGGGACCTGGCCCAACCCAACCTTGTCCAACCTCGGACGGCCTCAGACGGCCCGCCCTTTGTCCGGGCTTCGTCCGGGCGTCCCGCTCGCGTCCCGCGAAGCGGGTGTCAGCGGCGCTTTTGTGCGCCTCCTGGCGCCCTCGCGTCACTGTGAAGCGCGCCGCCGCGTAGGCTGCCGGGAATTGAAGTCCCGGAGCGGCGACGCGTGCAAGCTGTTGAGAAGATGACTCTCGGCGGTGGCGGCTTGTTTCCAGGTGCCCCTGCGGCCAGAAGAAAAGCTCCGGTCTGTGGCAGCGTCAGCAGGTAAGTGGATGACTCCCCAGCTCCGCCGGTGTCAGCGGCGCTTTTGTGCGCCTCCTGGCGCCCTCGCGTCACTGTGAAGCGCGCCGCCGCGTAGGCTGCCGGGAATTGAAGTCCCGGAGCGGCGACGCGTGCAAGCTGTTGAGAAGATGACTCTCGGCGGTGGCGGCTTGTTTCCAGGTGCCCCTGCGGCCAGAAGAAAAGGTCCGGTCTGTGGCAGCGTCAGCAGGTAAGTGGATGACTCCCCAGCTCCGCCGGTGTCAGCGGCGCTTTTGTGCGCCTCCTGGCGCCCTCGCGTCACTGTGAAGCGCGCCGCCGCGTAGGCTGCCGGGAATTGAAGTCCCGGAGCGGCGACGCGTGCAAGCTGTTGAGAAGATGACTCTCGGCGGTGGCGGCTTGTTTCCAGGTGCCCCTGCGGCCAGAAGAAAAGCTCCGGTCTGTGGCAGCGTCAGCAGGTAAGTGGATGACTCCCCAGCTCCGCCGGTGTCAGCGGCGCTTTTGTGCGCCTCCTGGCGCCCTCGCGTCACTGTGAAGCGCGCCGCCGCGTAGGCTGCCGGGAATTGAAGTCCCGGAGCGGCGACGCGTGCAAGCTGTTGAGAAGATGACTCTCGGCGGTGGCGGCTTGTTTCCAGGTGCCCCTGCGGCCAGAAGAAAAGGTCCGGTCTGTGGCAGCGTCAGCAGGTAAGTGGATGACTCCCCAGCTCCGCCGGTGTCAGCGGCGCTTTTGTGCGCCTCCTGGCGCCCTCGCGTCACTGTGAAGCGCGCCGCCGCGTAGGCTGCCGGGAATTGAAGTCCCGGAGCGGCGACGCGTGCAAGCTGTTGAGAAGATGACTCTCGGCGGTGGCGGCTTGTTTCCAGGTGCCCCTGCGGCCAGAAGAAAAGGTCCGGTCTGTGGCAGCGTCAGCAGGTAAGTGGATGACTCCCCAGCTCCGCCGGTGTCAGCGGCGCTTTTGTGCGCCTCCTGGCGCCCTCGCGTCACTGTGAAGCGCGCCGCCGCGTAGGCTGCCGGGAATTGAAGTCCCGGAGCGGCGACGCGTGCAAGCTGTTGAGAAGATGACTCTCGGCGGTGGCGGCTTGTTTCCAGGTGCCCCTGCGGCCAGAAGAAAAGGTCCGGTCTGTGGCAGCGTCAGCAGGTAAGTGGATGACTCCCCAGCTCCGCCGGTGTCAGCGGCGCTTTTGTGCGCCTCCTGGCGCCCTCGCGTCACTGTGAAGCGCGCCGCCGCGTAGGCTGCCGGGAATTGAAGTCCCGGAGCGGCGACGCGTGCAAGCTGTTGAGAAGATGACTCTCGGCGGTGGCGGCTTGTTTCCAGGTGCCCCTGCGGCCAGAAGAAAAGGTCCGGTCTGTGGCAGCGTCAGCAGGTAAGTGGATGACTCCCTTGGCTTAGATGTGAAACTGGTCCAGGTTTGCTCTCCACCATCTGGGTCATCAAAGGAGTCTGAGAAGGGTATTGCTTTATTATAGGATTGATCCTATTCCAGGGGCCCCACCAGTGTTATTGTGTTTTGGACCACGATTCAGCCCATAGGTGTGTTATATTTTTATGGTGTCATTATGTCCTAAGCCTATCCCACTACACATTTTAATAGACTGGAATTCATCAATATTACATTTTAGAATGTGTAGGACTGGTTTTAAAGTATCTAGTGCATTGCTCTCACATATCTTTTTTCTAAAGCATCAGGGCTCGATTCACAAAGGTAAACTTGGACCAAAAGTCTAATGTTTAGACCAAATGTTTAACTTTACTACTTTTCGGTATTCACAAAGGTAATTTCGAGTAGTATCTTTACGACTGACGAGGTACAACACTCGGGGCATATTCTCCACATTTGGAGCATAATCTCTGCCTTGAGTGAGGAACTCCCGCAGTTGTAAAGATACTACTGGTAACTTAAATTTTTGGATATATTGAAAAGAAGTAATGTTAGACTTTTGTTCTTTTTGTACCTTTGTGATTAGGGCCCTCCGTCTCTTTCCTCTGATTGTGTGCTCTTCACATTAAATATCTATTCATAGCTCTAATTATTGGCTTCGAAGATAACGTTTTTTTTTACATTCTTGTCATTGATAAAACATTCAGGCTCACTCCTGACTTTTAAACCCAACGATTGACAGGTTATTTTAGCATGCTGTAGGTGTTTTTGTCAATTTCTGCTAATGCAAATAATTTTTTTGTTTTGTTTCATGAGTGTGTTGCTTACCACTGGAATTGGATTCCCATTACAGTTGGTGAATATGGTGCAAATACCAAGTCCTGGCCTGTTTTTTGACATGCAGATTGTTCTGGCTCCCTTTGAAGATGTTTATGACTGTACCCACCATCTCATCGTTTCTAAGAGGCTCATTGTGATGGCGGAGGGACCGCCACTGCTGGGCCGGCAGTGGCATTCCCTCCGTCATCTGGCTCCCAATTCCTCCGCCACAGTAGGATGGCGGGGGGAATTGCTTATGACGGTAGCGGTCACAAAGACCGCCCTCCACGCTTGCGCCACGGCAAACATCACGATTGCCTGGGGGAGCGGTCAGCATGTGTGAAATGGCAGCGGTGCCTAGCAGACACCTCCTGCCAGCATTTCCAAGGCTGGTGAAGGCTGGTCTCTGGGGCCAGTTGCGAGCCCCATCTATGTGGGGGGAGGGTCTATGTGCACTGGGGGTACCCGTGGTATCTCCTGCATTTCCAAGCACAAGGTGGCAGGCACCGCGTGGTGCCTTCCACGTTGTGCATGGAAATGCACTAAGTGGCATTTGTGCATTGTGAACGCTGCTACAGCACCGTCCGCAATGATCAGGGGCCTGTATGCACCCGCCATAGTAGCGGGCACATCCTACTATGCTCAGCGGGACCGCTGCCTTGCCAGGAGGTGGTCCCAGCGCCGAAGCGATGGCGGAGCCATGCAATGGGTGGAGCGTGAATGTTCCCAAGCATTCCGGCACATTCTCAGATTCACCAGCACTGTTAGACCTGGGAATGCTTCAGAACTCTATGCCTCCCCACCACAGGCACTAAGAGAAGATATAGCTTCATTTCTCCTCGTTGTTTCCTCTTTCCAATTGTGCTACACTCGGCAGCACACTCAAAAAGAGAAAAATGCCTCTGAGGATTGTTTTGTGCAGGAAGATGCCCCTTCCTGCACAAAAACAACCCTGGCTGCGATGGAGACACCCTTGCACCATGGTGGAAAAGGTGCCTACTTTGGCGCTAGGGTGCCAAAACTGCAACAGCTCTGGCTGAAATGACAAGAATGCACTGTTGCTTAAAAACGGTTCATTATGGCTGTTTCACTGTAACATAGGGCAGCGCAGCAAGGTGCCTTGATGAGCTGCCCTATGCCGAAATGCCATAAATGAGACCCTACAAGTACTGTGGAACTACCATGTGAGGCTGGATTTACCAGTTGGCAAACTACACGATATTCCGTGGGTCTTAACACATACATTTACCCTCTGCTCTAAGGTGGGTGTAAATGAAGCTTCCACCTCTGGATGGTGGGAGGTGAAAGGAGGTGGGTGAGAGAAGAAGAGGGAAGTGACAGAGCAAGGCTGGCAGGAGGAACATATAATGCTCCCTTCTATCACAAATAACATTGGAGACGAGACCTGGCTGTTGCTGCAGCCAAAGCCTCATGGGATTGTACCAGGCAGAATTACCACCCAGTAAAATTGGGTCCAGTGTCCCTGGAGTCAGACAGAGTGGTTTTCCATACAGTGATTCGACTCCAACTAACTCATAACCAGGGCCTAAGCCAAACGTCCTCCATATTGTGCACAGTGCCGTTTGTGGAACTGCATCACCACTGCGACATGAACAATGTTTCTGAAAGACAGGAAACAGATATCACCCTGAAATTCTTTAGTAAAATCATAAAAATGCCTTCATAATAAAATCTAGCACAGTACGAGTACGTATTTCAGCTACACAAACTATACATGATTTGCTAATGTGATAAGACTGGGGTTCAAAGGAACTTTCTGAAAATATCCGAGCATATCTCCACAGTAAACAGGCTCGCCATAAACTCTCCTTCTTGCAGTGCGTGGATGCAGATCACATTTTACGATTAAAAGATATCAAGTAAAATGTGCAACAGAGACGATGCACTGATTGGGTTTTGTAGATATTAACATTATTCTCTATGTTCCATATTCATATTCGTGTAAAAGCACTTTATTAATTTGAAAACAAGGAAGTGACATTTTAATACCCAGCATCACAGTCAAATGTAATTTATGACAACGCCTAGTAAATCCAGATTACCCTTCACTGCGCACCCTGATTAGATTTGAATGCATCATGCAGATCTTAATTTGGATTTTCAAGGTTTTTTCCAGCCTCCTGATTAGTATCAGGGGCAATCATAAGGAGCAAAGCTAACCATGCTATTTTTTAACATCGTTTCAAGAGCAGAATATGTGAAAGATATTGAGACTTTCCATTTTGGGACTGCTTTTCTCCCTTCACTTACATTTCCATGCTTGCAATAGTAATTTCATGCATCACTTACCTATTCTCCTGCAGCTATTTTTTTAATGTCATTTTAGCATATTTGTGTAATTGAATGGATTTTTTTCCCGCCCTTGGTAAACAACACCTTTGAAGTCGAGGTTGCTCAAGGTGAGAAAGCAGGGTCACTTTATCTTGCAACCATGCATTGGAAGATTGACCTTGAGTATGAAAGATTGGCTAGAATTTTTTCCCCAATCATGTAGGGTTCAAATAAAAAGAGGAGTACAGGTGCAGACTTCCCTCTTTCCAAAAACAGCGCACAGCGAAAAGGTGGTCCGGAGCAGCAATTGCAAACAAGCACTGGTAAATCTAATAGGTCTGGCATTGGTTTCAGCCCTTGGCAACTTTTGTTTTGTTATGGTTTAAAAAAAAAAACTTACTTGTTCAGAAAGCTGCTGGGCCCTCATCAATGACAGGAAAGAAAGAATGACAAAGAAGAAAAGAAAGTAAAAAGGAAAGAAAGAACAAAAGTAATAAACAATTGAAGAACGCAGGTAAAAAGAAGGAAAAAACAACAAAGAAAGAAAAAACTAGGTAAGAAAGAAGGAAAGAATGAAAGGAGAAAAGAAAGAAAGAAAGAAAGAAGAAAAAAGGAATGAAAGAAAGAGCAATGGCAAGAATGAAAAAAGGCAAAAAGCAATAAAGAAGCATCAAAGTCGGTAAGCCAGAGGGAAAGAATGAAATGAGAAAAGAAAGAAAGAAGGCAAAAAAGAAGGAAAAAGTTAAAGAAAGGAAAGAAAAAGAAAAAAGAAATGAAAGAAGGAAAAACGAAGCTGAAAAAAAAGAATGAAGGCATGAAAAAAGCAAGAAAGAAAAAAAAAGGAAAAGGAAAGATGGAACGAAAGTAAGAAACAAAAAAAGAAAGAAAGAAGGAAGCAAAGAAACAAGAAAGAAAGAACGAAACAAGTTAGGAAAGAAACAAGAAACAAACAAACAAACAAGGAAAATGATAAAGTAAATACAAAGACATTGGCACTGAAGGAAACTGACATTTTTGCAGATGTGCTCCTTGTGAAAGAGCAAAATGCAGTTGCTTAAAAAGTGAAGTTATCCAGTGGCTACGTAGACAGACCCATTGCCCCATGCTGTATGCTGTAGTGGGTGGAAGCAAAATGTGAAAGAAACTTCAACAGATCAATGATCAATGGAGCAGGCAGAAAGCCCCATTACGTAAGTAGATTAGACAAGTGCTATCCCCTGAGGATATCACTTTCATTTACTTCGTTTTGTGGCAGTGACGAGGCACGTGGCTATATCTAGGTATAGCAAAATCATAGTGGTATTTGATTTGAACTACTCTGGGTCACTGGCAAATAGATGGTAGGTTTATGTTGGTATGTTTTTCTGTATAACGGCAGGAAGAGTGGTCACTACCAATGTGAGTTACATTTTAATATGGCTTAGGATGTGCATGAACTCTGCAATTGACCGTAGGCATTGTAAAAAGTTATTGGTAGTCATTGAGGATTTGAATATGGGTATTGATATAGTATTTGGTTTTATTTCTATTATGTTTCAGAGGCCCCTGAAAAAGGGACCACCTGTCCCGAAATGCATAGTGCGCCACATGAATAAGACGGAGTCACATTAAATAAGATTCATGTGATTTTGAATTTTGTATTTTCGGTTGCTTTTGTATATATTGAAGTGAATTAGATGGGATTATCATGAATGATTCGCCATAATCATATATGTGAATGAATAATAAGGAAAACTACATGAAATGCTGTTTAACTATCTGGTCATAAATCGAACTATTATAAGGTAAAGATTGTTTAAAACACTGTTTGATATACATAGCTGCCTTCTGTGAATACCGAACGTCTTAAAATTTGGATTTTTCTCAGTTTAGTAGTAGTAAATGAAGAAAAATCCTAATTTTAAGACTTTTGGTATTCACAGAAGGCATTTAGGTGTCTGAAAGTTAGGAGTCCTAACTTTACTACTACTAAATTGAGAAAAATCCTAATTTTAAGACTTTCGGTATTCGCAGAAAGCATTTAGGAGTCCGAAAGTTAGGAGTCCTAACTTTACTACTACTAAATTGAGAAAAATCCTAATTTTAAGTCTTTCGGTATTCACAGAAAGCATTTAGGAGTCCGAAAGTTAGGAGTCCTAACTTTACTACTACTAAATTGAGAAAAATCCTAATTTTAAGACTTTCGGTATTCACAGAAGGCATTTAGGAGTCCTAAAGTTAGTAGTCCTAACTTTACTACTACTAAATTGAGAAAAATCCTAATTTTAAGACTTTCGGTATTCACAGAACGCATTTAGGAGTCCTAAAGTTAGTAGTCCTAACTTTACTACTACTAAATTGAGAAAAATCCTAATTTTAAGACTTTCGGTATTCACAGAAGGCATTTAGGAGTCCTAAAGTTAGGAGTCCTAACTTTACTACTACTAAATTGAGAAAAATCCAAATTTTAAGACTTTCAGTATTCACAGAAGGCATTTAGGAGTCCTAAAGTTAGGAGTCCTAACTTTACTACTACTAAAGTGAGAAAAATCCTAATTTTAAGACTTTCGGTATTCACAGAATGCATTTAGGAGTCCTAAAGTTAGGACTCCTATCTTCTGTGAATACCAAAATGCGTAAGTGCCTTCTATGAATACCAAAATGAGTAAGTGCCTTCTGAGAATAGCAAAATGGTAGTAAGTTTAGGATTTTGTCTTAAGTTAGTTCTGTGAATCGGGCCCTTACACTTCAAAGTCACTGACCCATCTCACACACAAATTACTTCACTCTAGCCTATTGTGTCCCCAGATATACTGGGTCCAGGGAGGCAGGAACCTCATAGCACTTCTGTGGGGGGAATACTCCAGAAACTTCTCCCACTTCAAAGGGGGCACCAGGTGAAAAAAGGGGACCCTCAGACCCCCTTTTTTGTACATTCCTGAGCCTGTGGATACTACAGTGAAAGGGGGCCCTGCTACTTGAGGCTTGCCCTGCTTTCTGAGAAGGAAGACCGGGCCTGCTTCCTTCATCTCAGGGTGAATGATTGCAATGGTCAGCAGACTGACCTCGTATTCTGAACTATGATGACATATCAAGCTCCAGAGGCCTCCCTGTATCTGCCCAGCCACCCTGCTGCCTGGACCTGCAATTGGAACTACCATATCCCTGATGGCCTCTACAAGAGTGAGTCCCTGTTCCCCAAGTGGTGCCTCCCCAGATTGCATCAGAGTACACTCCTCTGACTCGAAACGGAGACATCCTGAAGTGATGTACTCCTCTTGACAGGAAATAGGCCTGTACATGCCAAGATCATGCCACCCAGGCTGACTGGCAATGTGAAGCTCTGGTGGACCAGACACTTTGAGCTACAGCGACCACCAGCAACAACCAGCAACACAAGAGCTACACTTTGAGATACAGCATCCAAAGTCCGCGTTGACCAACAGCACGAAGATCCAGCAATGACCATACGCAACACCCGACTGGATCCTAATGCTACATCGATGACCATCTGTGAACATATTCTGCATTTTGTGCTACAGCAACAAACCATTCATGATGCCTTGTTTGTTCCCTGTGGCCCTCTCTACAGCAAAAAAACTCTTTGAGCTGGACTTCAGAAGATAATGTTTTTAACGCACCTAACCAGGTCCCTGTATCCAGCCTGCAGTCCATCTCAGTCAGCCTAAGCTTGTGACTTTAACCCGGTCTTACATGACCAGATAACTGTGAGTAGCGCTTTGTGCTTTTAGGCACTATCCTTATCATAAATCTTTAAATTTGCACATCTCAAATTATAGTGATTGGATACTTGTTCTTTTGGGGTCAAATAATTCATTATATTTTACGCTTTTTTTCTAAAATGGTGTAGAATTTTCTTGTGTTATGCTTCAATTTTATTAGTGTTTGTGTGCTGCATAAAAACGTTACATATTGTTAAGCTTACCTGCTTTTGTGCCAACCTACCAGAGGGTTAATCACACTTTCATTTAGTGACTTTTGTTGCTTACCTAACATGGACTGTGGTGGTTGCTTGAGAAGGGCCTCACACTCCAC
Organism: Lissotriton helveticus; assembly: GCF_964261635.1. NCBI lineage: Eukaryota > Metazoa > Chordata > Amphibia > Caudata > Salamandridae > Lissotriton > Lissotriton helveticus. The sequence goes on from NC_136069.1 coordinate 878,167,330, forward strand.
TTAACCAACAATCTAATTTGTCACAGTCACCCACTGAGCAGCTGAGATTTCTTGCTGCGTGTAAGCTCGTGGGAGCATGCACTTTGGCAGTATTAATCAGTGGCTGGAGCTGTTGGGGTGCTATGTGTAGTAACATAACCTGCATACCTAAACATGCCTGAATTACAGCTTTCTGGATATGGTAGGCCAGAGGTCAGAGGCTCTGCCTCTTTCAATATGGCTGGCACTAGTATCTGACTCTCTCTGATGTGCAGGGATGAATCAGAGCCTTGGAAATAGAGATACAAGTGGTGCTAGTTGCTCAATGAGTGTCACGGCCATGGCATAATCTCCTTCTGTACAGCACAGGGGAGGGCCTGGCACCACGTATCCATGGAGGAACTGGTTAGTCTCAGCCTTGGTAGTGGCAACTGTTGAGTGCCGCCAAACAGCAGCAGCAGCTGGGCATATGCAGATGGAAACACTAGCAGGGGGTACCCCTGTTTGAGAGAGCGGATTGTGGAGCCCGAGGAGCGGAAACGACAATCCAGCAGTTTGGACAGTCACCAGGAGGTAGCTACTGTCAGATTGTGTTTAGACGGGGGATACATGCAGCACCAGCATCTCTAGGGACAAGCTACTGAAAGACCACTTAAGACAACATGGGGCATAATATTTAGGAAGTGGCTGTGAAAGGCGTGAGCCTCCTTGGCTTAACGCCTCTCATCACCACTTTGGAAGCGCCAGGCTGCACCATATTACCAAGGATACGGTGCAGCCTAGCGTTTCACCCTGCAATGGCGTTAAGTGTCACAACTTAAAACCAAAGCAGGCATCCTTGCACCAGAGTTCAAGGGTGTCTGCGAGCAGGGAGTTTTATTTTAGGTATATCAACAAACCTAAAATGCCATTTTGTAACTTACATGTGTGCTGCTTCATGCAGCACACATGTAAGTTACAAAATTGCATTTTAAAAAAGGTCTGTTTATGTACAGGAAGGGATACCTGCCTGTAAATAAACAAACCTTGGCATTTTGCTTTTTCCATGTGTGCTGCACAAGGCAGCATACATGGAAAGAGCAAAAACGAGGAGAAATGAAGCATTTCTCCTAATTTCACCACCTTAAGAACAGGATTTTCCTGGTCTTAAGTTTGGCGCTGCTACCTATAATCGCCACTGTTGATAATAGGTGGCAGTGTCGAAGTGAATGGGTGTTGCGGTGGAACACACCCCTTTCACCCTATTACCAAGGCAGCGTTAAGCCACTTAACATGGCTTTTAGCCACAATATGTGGTTTAACGCTGCCTTGGTAATAGGCGCTGACCCTATCCCCACCACGACGTCACAAAAAGTGATGTTGTGGTGGCGATAGGGGGCCTGGTAATATGCCCTCAGATTTTTCTATGCTGATCTTTGTTGCTCTTTGTTTCGCTACCCAGGTAAAAAGGCGAAACCACAGACAACTGCAGTATATCCTCAAATACATCTCCTTTTGTGCTATCGACCAATATAACTTCTAAAGTCTAAGTGGATTCTCCAGCCCAGGCAGTCTCAATGAGGCACCCTAAACCACATTCTACACAGCCTCATATGCAGAGATGGGGTTGAGGATAGCACTTCCTAAGCCTATCATAGATTCTGGTGTGTTTATTAGGAAACTAATTAAAGATGCGGAGATGATAAAATTGACTGTCTCAAGTCAAATATCTTCTAAAGTTAGTGATGCCCCCTGGGCAAGGAATCTACCCTACAGTCTAATATGGTAAGTCACACTGAAAGGAAGGGATCAAACAATTTAATAGTGTTATAATACCACCAATATCCCTAAGCTGCATGGAGGCCCTGCTTCGACCACCCTTGCATTTCCTCCTAGCTCAATGGAGAAGACACAATGTGCAGGATATATATACTAATTAAATGGCATCTCTACCTCTACATATCAGGTGCTAGGTGCACAAGACACCCCTACCACCTTCTTCACTGGCTCTTTTGAATTACAAATAAAATTGTCTGAATCATGGCCCCCACTGCCTGAAGCAGCTCCCTGACCATTATTGGCAAAACCTTTGTACTATAGCGACCATGATTATACCGTGACCCAGGCCAGACTCCATGGCGACATCATGCCTGAGAATCATAGAAACGTTTTCTTCCTCGACTTCACGCGAGAAGTCCAGAAGCAACAGGCCTTTTTTAGTGATGTCAAATAACACCTTTGCCTACTAGGCAGCACATATGCTATGCCATTCCTGGCCAGATTGAGGGTGACCACGGGTGAGGTGGTGCAATTTCTCATGTTAGCGCAGTCCCTATGGGAATGGATGGACTGCCTCCTTCACTGAGAAGGAGGCCTCACACTGAAGAATAGACAGCGTAATCTGCAACAACCTCTGAAAAGGGCAAAATTAACATAGTGGGCTGCTCCATCTCAGTCGCAAGTGTGCTATGAACGCCAGTGGGTGGTGGAGGCATTAGCTTCCTTTAGTGGAGGGAGCACTGATCTGTCTTCTGTCAATGGTGAAAGTGAACTACATTACATGGACTCTGATAGAGCATCTGTCTCATCTCTGCCGAATCTTTGTCCAAGATTACTCCAGGAACATCATATTAGATAATCTGAAAGAAATGCTTTGGTTTGGTTATGCATGGAAGGTGGTAGAATGTTGAAGAGAATACTGTTATGTCGGGTTAATTGTCATGCAAGGCTAAATCTTGAGTTGATTATCCTGTCTGCATCCTGCAGATGGTGTGCTGTGTGGCTGGAAAGCACCTTGGTGTGATGCCCCCATGTTGCTGTTTTGTGCTAGTAATGCATGTTTGTGAGTTGCATGGTTTCTGACTGGTTTGGATGGGGAGTCATTTGCTTCTGGTCCTGGGGATGGGGAGTTGGGGTCATTGTATTTGTTAATGGGAATGTAATAGTTACGCCTGTCTGCTGCTTTCGAATATCATTGACAGAATGATGGGCCCCTGTCATGCAGGCGGGAATGGTCCTACTCCTTAGTGCCCCACATGGTCACCCCGTGAGGTACAACTTTATCTCCTGGAACGTTTGGGGTCTTAATAATATGTCCAGGAGGTAGAAAGTGTACTCCCACCTTAGGAGGAGGGGAACACACATAGCCCTACTGCCGAAAACCCACCTAACTAAGTCTGAAGGGTAAAGGCTCCACAAGAAGTGGTGGGGCCAGGTGTATGCCACAACCTATTTAGCCTTTGCCGGAGGACTTTGCCTACCAGGAGCACCTTTCCAGAAAGCAACTGAACTAGTAGGCCTGCAGGGTAGATATGTGGTGATTACAGTGAGGTTTACAGGACGCGACCTAACAATTGCCAGAATCTATGCTCCCAATACTGACCAAGGTGGGTTCTTTACAGAGCTATCTAGGGTCTTGGCACCTTACCTGACTCAGGCCATATTATTGGGAGGGGATTTAAACAGTATCGCAGACCCCAACCTTGATCATAACCATCCACCTCTAAGGAACTCCCTGGTGACCCTGTCGGCTCACATTTTCTTTGCTTTGCAGCTGAAGTGGAGAATGGTAGACTCATGGAGGCGACTTCACTCTGTTGCACAAGACTCCTCATTCTTTTTCAGGCATGCACAAACTCCAAGTTTGACTTCACACCTTCCTATGCACTACTACTGTCCACGGCACTGTTCACGTGTAGAATATTTTTGCTGAAAGTCATCAGATCATATTACTCTCTTTGATTTGGGAGTGCGAGCACCCACGCATCCCTGACTGGCGATTATGATCGGAGGCACTGGATGACCCGGACTTCCAAAATAACATTCCGAGAAGCTATAAGTGCTTATTTTTCTGACAATGCTGGGACTGCTACATCCCCTTTGATTGAGTGGGACACATTTAAATCAGGGGTCGCTGTATTGTAGAGGCGGTTGAGGTGCGAAAAACACTAGTAGGTGAGGTAGAAATTCAGAAAAGGGCACTCCGGGTCCTTGATCAATGGAGACCAGGAAATCGAGCCCTTAAGCACCCATTGCTAGAGGCAAAGGAATTACGGGCAGCCCAAGTTGAGAGACTTTGCTGCTTTCACTACAAGGAATATCTGACTCATTCTCACACATTTTTTTGTTAAACTTTTTTTATTGAATTTTTCAAGGTTAATACAGAAGGAAAAAGAGAAAAAAAAAGAAACTGCACGTCACAGGTACACTGTATCATGGCAGCACAGAACAGTCATGGTTATATCACTGCTTCAGATAACGTAATACAAGAATAAGGATTGAAGAACTGAAAGGCATGATGTCAGAGTTTGAATACCCAGGTGGAGGTCAAAGTGATTAGTTAGGGCATCAAGAAGGTGAGAGTGGTGGAATTGGCCGGACAGCGGCCTCGCCATTAAGGGTCAGAATGGCATTGTGGGGGAATTTGAAAAAGGGCTGTCCGTGACATTTTGGCAGTGTAGGTAGGATCGTCCAGCCAGCTAGCAACCTTGGGCACCGGCCTGCACCCCCAGTGGAGCGACACCCTTCGTTTTGCAAGAACTAGGAGCATCGCAGTCAGTTTGCGGTTTGCATTAGATACCTGTTTAACATAGTCTAGGAGGCATACCAAATGATCAGGAGTGATATATTCAAGTGTGATGTCTTTTTTTTTATATATATTTTTATTTTCCAAATTACGCACACTTTATACATTATACATTATTCATTCTTGAATACTTCATATTCCATAAATTCACATCATTTATACGTATACAGTACATTTCGTTACATAATCCAACAAGCTAAATTATAATTTCATTAAAGACATATATACTCCTTTCCTCACGCTCTATATGACCCCAGTCCTTCCTTCCATCTGCTTATCGGGTCCCATATTCTCAGACCTAGGATCCTCCCTCTCCTACCTTTCCGTGCATAAATATTCTTCTCCATATTATATGCAGCCAACAAATTAGCCAACCAGGTTTGCATTACCGGAGGGTTTTATCCAGCCAAGCCCTAGCTATGGTTAGTCTGTATACTGCCATTGCTATAAACATGAATTCCCGCTGTATATCATCCCCGTCTGGACCAACCCCTAGAAGGATCCAAGATGGAATAAGTTTAGTCTGAACCCTCAATGACCTACCCAGAAAGCCCTCTATATCTCTCACAAGTGTATGCAATTCGGGACACGTAGCAAAAATATGCACACTATCTGCTTCAAAGGCATTACAGCGGGGACACATGATACCCGTAGTACATACCCCATTTTGCTATCCTGGCTGGTGTAAAATATAATGCGTATAAGATTTTATAATGTTGAGACTGCAGAGAGGATGAACACAGAATTGTTCGACCTAAGTCCAGTGATTCCTGAAAGCAATCTGTTTCCCCACCCAGTTTCTCCACCCATTTGTTAGAATATTTTTCCAAATCATCAGTTTTCCCTTTTACAAAACTTGCATAGAAGGACCAGATCGTACAATCCCCCGATAGCCTAATTTTCTCCAGAATCTCATTCCTATTGAATCCAGCTGGCCCTCCCTGCTTGTTGCTTAACCGCATGCGCGCTAGCGGTTTTCCCGCTGCGCGCTGCGATTTTAAAAAAACCCCGTTACGTGACGAGCTCAGCTCATCATCAGCGTAGGGCAGTTTACGCCCATGACGAGCTGAGCTCGTCATCAGCCCCGAAGGGGTTAAGAAGCTCCTGATCTGGAGGAACTTAAAGAAACCTCTGTTACCAATACCGTATTTATTTCTTAAGTTTGCAAACTGTACCATCCCCTCAGAATTAAACAAATCACCAACTTGTGCAACCCCCCTTGCCACCCATTCTGCCATCGTTAGATCTGCAAATACCGCTGGAGGGAATGACCTATTTTTATACAATCTGGTGTATCTATTGTATCTCCCCAGCCTAGACTTCTTCAAGAAAGCATTCCAAACTTTGACAGCAGCCATAATCGTCTTGAACCTTGTTCTTTTAAAATATCCAAAATCAGTTTCCCACCTCTGCCCCTAATACTACTGCATATACTTCCGTAGAAAAGTTGTTAACTCTTTGATCAAGATCGGTCCCTCCTATTAAACCCTGCATATATTGCAAAGCTGCTGCCATATAGTGAAGTCTGAAATCGGGGGCTCCCCATCCACCCCTCTCTCTCGGGAGGGAGATAAACCTGTAAGCCCTGCGAGTCTTACCCTGCGCCCAAATAAACCTGTTACAGATTGCCTCCAATGCGTTAAACCAACTTGCTTCAAAAAATAAAGGGATGGATTTAAAAAAATAAAGAAACTTGGGGAGAACCACCATCTTAATGACATTGGTGCCGCCCACCTGCGACAAATGTAAATTATTCATCCTCTCTAAATCTGCTTTTACCCGTGACATTAGTGGAGCCATATTATTTCCTACCACAGCCTCCAAATTTGCCAATATTGCCACCCCTAAATATATCGCTGACCCGACAATGCTAGCATCATTACATCTAGAATAACTATTTTCCACAATCTGTGTCTTAGAACTATTCAGGTTGTACCCCGAAACCTGTCCAAAACATTGAACCTCTACTTCCGTTGCCCTGATAGCGGCTGTGGAGTTGGGAGTCAAAATGGCCACGTCATCAGCGTATGCCAAAGTTTTTATCAAGCAGCTATTTATATTCATTGCCAGGATCTCTGTGTTCCTTTCTAATCTGCGCAGAAAAGGGTCAAGATACAGCGCGAACAACAGGGGAGACGACGGGCAGCCCTGTCTGGTCCCTCTGCTGATTGAAACTGCTGCCGAGTGCCCCCTATTGACCCTAATCTTAGCCATCGGATTTTTATATAGCGTCTGTATTGCCTTTATAAAGCCTTCCCCTATGCCACTCCACCTCAAAACTGACCATAAGTAGCCCCAAGAGACCCTATCAAACGCCTTCTCTGCGTCTAAAAACAGCGCTGACATAGGGTCTCCCAGGGTACCTGCTGCATCAAACATAGTAATCACCTACCTGACATGCTGTGTCGTACCTTTTCCTGGGATAAACCCATGCTGGGAGGGGCTGACCAGACACTCAATAACCCGTGATAATCTTTTGGCAAGCATTTTAGAATAAACCTTTACATCGGCGTTCATCAATGTAATCGGGCGGTATGAGCCTGGAGAGGTTGTAGGTTTGCCCTTCTTTGCTATTACAATAATGTCTGCACCGCCCCAGGACTCGGGAACCAATTCCCCCTTCTGTGCCAACAGCATAATATTAAACATATCTCCTACGAGCGCTGTTTGGAATACCTTAAAAAATTCCACCGGGATCTGATCCGGGCCCGTTGCCTTCCCTGAAGGTAGGCTGCCAAGAGCCGAGACAAGCTCCTCCAACCGAAATGCAGCCTCTAACCCCTCCTTGTCATCCATAGGGAGCTCTGCCGGCAATACCTCCCTCAAATATCCTTCTATCTCCACCGCACCCCCCTATATTATCAGAAGCATAAAGATCTAAGTAAAATTGTCTAAAAACTTCCCTTACCTGAACTGCTTCTGTAATAGAATTGCCCTGAGCATCTATGATCTCCTTAATATCGGATGTCTCTGCTCTCTGCCTGGTCCGAATGGCTAAAATATGTCCCACTCTTTCACTAAGCTCATATGCATTCTCCTTTTTAACCAAGTATTTCTCAACTGTTTTTTGGGCAATTCCTTCCAGGGCATCTGCTCTAAGCGCAATAACCTTAAGCATATGCTGGTCTAACGGGGAATGCTGCCACTGCTAAATCTTCTTCAGCTCTCAAAAGGTTTTTACGTATTTCTTCTGCCTTCAGTTTCTCCTTCTCATGTGATAATATATGTTTTGTTTGTAATGCTTTTATGGTTGTTTTTTTAAATAACCGAATAAAGTTATTTGACATAATGACATAATGGGTGGACAGTACAAAACTCAATGTTTCCCCTCTGACCCCAGCCTTGAAAGTATCCCACACTACCCCCGGAGGTGCTGTCCCTCTATTTATATCCCAGAATTCCTTAATCCACTTCATCATATATACCTGATATTCCTGATCCTGCAACACCGCCCTTTCAAAAGTCCACTGTACATCTTTTCTTTGAACCTGCCCCAAACTTAATGTCAAAACTAACGGACTATGATCCGATATAATGCGGGGTTGTCTTTCAATTTTTGACCCAGCAATCAAACTATTTGAAATCAAAAAATAATCCAATCTAACCAATACCTGATGGGGGGCTGAAAAAAAGGTACTACCGTCTAGGTTCGGGTGCCACTTCACCCATGGATCTTCCAGGGAATTATGAAGCACCATGTCTGAGAGTGCTCTGTACAACTTCTTTTTCCTCCCTAGATACTGTCTCCCGGGTTGCAAAAATGAACTATCAGGGTCATGCAAATTAAGATCTCCACAGCCGATAATTGGTTCAGGCCACTGTGCCAATTCAACATCCAGGTACTGAAAGACATCCGGATCGTCTTCCGTGGACCCATAAATTGAAACCAACGTGATAGTTTCCCCTTTAAAAACTATTTCCAACAATACCCACCTCCCCCATTGATCTTCTTTTTTCCTTTTCACTAGTATATCCCTACTTCTACCCAACACTGCCACCCCTCTAGTTTTGGTCCCTTGGTTAGAGTTCGCTAATACTGTAAACCCCAACAGCTCCAGCAGATATGCTTTGGTGCCCTCTATGTGGGTTTCCTGTAAACAGACCAAGTCTAAACACAGTGTTTTAAGAAGTGCAGCCACTCTAAGACTCTTATTTATATAATTAAGCCCACATACGTTTATCGAGGCTATTCTACATGCCATACAAATACATCCTATATCCTATAGATAGAGCTACCGGCTCATTAAGGAAAGTTTGCAACTGTTGATACCCTGCATTACCTTTCATGTACTGTATACCTTGTACCTTATTCCCTACACAAGTGTGCTTTGTTGTCCATGAAATACCATAACTTTGTATACCATTTCTACCCTCCTTCCCCCCTGTGCCCCCCCAACCCTTCCCACCCTCCTAGCTTCCTCCCTCCCCCCTACCCCCCTCCCCCTTACAGGCAAATAGGTTGTGAGACCTATGTGTGGTCGCCTTGAATTGTGCGAATCGCTTCCCTCTCCCACCTTCCACCATCATGTGCTATGCTACCCCATATTCTTATACCTATATACAACAGAGTATCTCAAACAGACATCAGAGCATCCGTAAATTAAACCCCTTACACGCCTTTCTGTTTTTTTAATTTCTTCCAAAAATTGCTGGGCTTTAATTTCTGAGGAAAACATCCATACTTCCCCATTTACCACTACCTTAAGCGTTGCCGGGAAGAGGAGATATGCTTCTGAACCGAGGGCCTGAAAGGGTGCTATCATCTGCCTGAGTTTCCACCTCCTCTCTACAGTGACATGACAAAAATCAGGTCTAGCAAAAAAAGATGTGCCTTCAAATGAGCGCCTGCTATCTGGTCTTGCCTTGTCCATGATCTCTTGCCTCAGCAGAAAATTCCCTTTATTAACAAGAATCGCCCTGGGTAGTGCACCCTGACCCTCACCCCATGCACCCCTCGAAGCTTGACCTTTCTTCAGTGTAAATGGGAACCTGTGTGCCCTCTGTACCTCTCTTTCCCACTGCCACTGAGATTCCGGAAAGGCCCCCCTTAGCAAATTTACCACAAACTGCCTAATGTCCTGCCCTTCTGTCCCTTCTGCCACGCCTAAAAGTCTAACATTGTTCCATCTTGGCCTGTTTTCAAAGTCCTTCATCTTCCAGCGCATATCCTCTGCCAATTTCTCTTGCTCTGTCTTAAATGACTGCCAGTTCCCAACGTCATCCTCCAGTTTGCCTGTTCGTTCCTAGACCTCTGTTACTCTGTCCGCGACTTCATTATACAACTTGTTCACTTTCATCAGGGAACCCGGGATTTTCTTTGAGGCCTGCCTTGCTCTGCGGCTTTCTGATCTTGCCTCTGCTTGCATCTGCTTAAGAGTGCTGAATAGAATCTCAAAGGAATCACGGCGGGGGGAGGCCTCAGGTGGGGCACCCCGGTGCTGACATTATCCTGATAAACCTGTGAAGTAGCCGAGTAGTCCCATATTAGTCGCTTTTCAGGCTGAGAGGGAGACCCAGAGGCGCGCCTCCTTGATTTTGAGGCTCTCTTCCTCTGCGTGGACTCTTTACCAGAGGTGCTAGACCCTGAGTCTGAACCCTCGTCCTCCTCCTCGAAGCTCCCTTCAGTAGAGGTTATAGATTCTGAATCTTCATTCAGCGAAAAAAAACCCTCCCCCTCTATTGAGCCGCCATCGCCCTTTTCTGTTATATGCTTAGTCCCGCTTTTTTCCGGATTGCCTTTATGAGCCAAGCTATCCCTGCTGCCCCAGGTACCCCAGGACTGCCTTTGGGAATTCATTTCTGCCTCCATCAGCATCAAAGCCCCCAACATATCCGCATTCCCCACGTCTGTATCAAAATGTCCCTCGTTGCCTCTGCCTACCGTGACTTGCACCGACTCGAGAGCCAATCCTGCTGTGTGAGCCTCTGCCACCATCACCGCTTCTGAGCCTAGATCGAGTTCAAGCTGTTGCCTGGCAACCAGACTCTCCGTGGCCACCGCTTCCGCAACGTCCTCGAGGACGCTCCTTTCAGGCTCCAGCTTCTCGTGCATGTCATCGGGCTGCCCAGAAACCTTTGTGGCAAAAACTTCTGTCACGGTAGGCAGCCGCAACCCTGGGTCTTTACTTTTCGCAATGTCCGCTCCTTTCGCTGTTTTGCCCAGAATAGAACTCCGCGGCTCTGCATGGCTGTCAGTAGCATTTCTAGCGGACACAGTTGCCTTCCTCCGAAACTCTGCCTTTTTCTTTACTGGTGGGGCCGGTACCTTTCGGATCGCCCCAAGAGCTTTCCCAGCACTTGCATCCACACTCAATGTAGCCGCTGCCATTACTTTTGTTGCTGCTTTTGTTGCCGCTAGATCCAATAGCTCTTTCGCCTTGTCCTGTTTTAGCGGCTGAGGGGTCATCTTGAGCGCCAGGTCTTGCTTCTTTTTACCACCTACTGCGCTCACCAGCCTTAGAACTTTCCCCTTTAACCAGACCCAGCTCGGTCTGAACCATGGAAACTGCTTCTTAATATGAGTGTATTCCTTCAATCCTCCTTGCCACCAGTATTCAAAGGCCATCAGGGGGTCCACAGCATCCTGCTCATTCCTTAATCCAGCGCTAGGAAGGAGAGGGAAAAAATGCGACTGCTCAGCACAACTCTACAGCGGCCATCTTGCCTGTTTCAAGTGTGATGTCACTGATGATTATGTATACATCCTGCAGAAACCCTGGGGCACAGCCAGGCTAGATGGGAGAAGTCTGCAGCCGGGGTGGAGCATTGCGCACACCTGTCGTTAGTAAGGATCCCTATTCTATGGAGTGTAGTGGGGTACGGTAAAGCCTGTGCATGTATTTGAAATGTAGAAGGCGCAGATGGTAATTAGGAGACAAGCGCTTAATTTGGTTGCAGCAGTATAGCCAGACTGCCTGGGGAGGCCTTTACCCAAATCTACACTCCATGCATTGCAAGCTCCGTCAGTATTGATAGAAGCGGCGAGCGAGTGAGCATATAGCCTGGTGACCAGCTTAGCAGAGGAACTCGAAGCATGGATTAACTCAGAGGCAGCAAGAGTCGGGGGGGCACGAGGAAATCTGGGATTTACAGGCCGCTCTAATTTGATAGTAAAGTAACATATCCAATGGGCCAGCATCTTCAGGAAGGGCGAAGAAGGTTTTGTTGGGGTAAACGTCTGCTATGGTGGTCAAGCCTAAGAGCATGGCGCCTTTGGCCATTCCTGCAGTCTGAAGTGGGGGGAGTGCTAGGTTGCGAGCTAGGGGCATGGAGGGAGCATGAAGACTGCTGGCGCCTGCGTGCCTCTGAAGTCTGTCCTAGGCCCAGTGCAGGCACTCCACAGTGTCTATATCGCCGAGCGGGGCTTACGTGGGATGAAGAGAACAGTTTTGAGTGGCCAGAGGGCGACGTGGTCGGCCTTGATGACAGCGTGAGGCTGGAGGTGAGTGGAATGTAGCCAGGAGGGGAGGAAGCTGGCTTGGGCACACAGCGCATATAACTGGAAGTCAGGGGCACCCATACCTCCAAGGGTCAATGGACAGTGAGAATATTGCAGGCTATCCTAGGTTGTCGCCCAGCTCAAACCAGAGATGTAATGTGCGGGCTTAGTTTGCGGAAGAAATGTGATGTAAGCAGGATGGGAATATTTAAAAAAAGGTATACAAATTTTGGGAGGACCTCCATTTTTGCAATGGCGATAAGGCCCGCCACCGACACGGGGAGTATCCGCCATATTGGGAGCATAGATTCGAGCCAGTCCATCGCACAGCCGAAATTTGTTCTCCACATCTCGGCTTAGCCAAATACCGAGATACCTGGTGGGACTGGATGCCCAGATAAAGGGATATTCATGGGTAAAGGGTTTTGTGGCATCTGTGAGGGGAAATAGGATTGATTTCTTCCAGTTAACTTGGATGCCTGAAAGGCACCCAAACAACACTACTTCACTAGTCAGGGGCAAGGTTGTCTAGGTATTGTGAACATAAACCGTTACATCATCCGCATACATGGAGACAACAGGAGGCCGAGCCGTGAAGCCTATGCCCTGTTGAGTATGGTGTTGCCGAAGCCTGGCCGCAAGGGGTCCATGGCGATGGCTAAAAAATAGGGTGAGAGGGGAAAAGCCTGTCTAGTACCTCTTGTAAACTCATTCTCACACATAGACTGATAAAGCAGGCACCCTATTAGCATGACTGATTAACCCAAATAGCAGGGATTCCTTGATTTTAGAGCTAGAATAGGACACTGGTAAACCTTTATATAGCCAGACTACCGTCAATACCAGATTATGGGCCAGATGTAGGAAGGCCTTTACCGGTCGGTAACGGCCGATAATCGGTATTTTCGGCCGTTACCGACCGGTATTTAGCTTTCGGCATGTAGGAGATCGAAAATCATCCGAATCGGTAAATTTACCGAATCGATAAAGTTACCGAATCGGTAAAATACCGAATCGGAAATATTACCGAATCGGTAAATTTACCGAATCGCAAAGGTTTGCGAATCGGTAAATTTACCGAATCGGTAATATTTAATGAATAGGTAAAGTTACCGAATCGGTAAATTACCGAATCGATAAATAAGAAGTGGTAAAAATGGATATTGAGATGTAGGAAAGCTCTGAAATACCGAATTTGCTTGAAATTCGGTATTTAAGAGTCGGTATTTACCATGGATTGGAATCAGGTGGTAAACAGGTGCAACCTATAAAAATTGACCCAAAATGCAATTCTTCTTGCACAATGGCGGCATTTTATGTGATTGCAAGACGGCTAAGGCTACAGGAGGAAGGGGAGAGGGAATGGCAGAGAGAGGAGCAGGTCTACAGACAGAGGATAACCCTGTTCATGCTCACAGAGGCAGAGATACTCCAGAGGTACAAGTTGGCCCCAGACACCATCACTGACCTCATCAGGGACCTCCACCCACTGTTGGATCACACTACCCCAAGGGCACACGCTATTCCTCCCCATGTGCAGGTGCTGTGCAGCCTACACCTGCTTGCCTCTGGGAGCTATCAGAGTGTGGTTGCTGCGGTAGGTGGGGTGACCCAGAGCAGCCTGTCAAGGTTTTTCCACAAATTCCTTGACGCAATGTTACAGAGGATGGAGCATTACATATCATTTCCTGCAACCCATGTTGAACTGGTCCAAACAAAATCAGACTTCTACCAGATGGCACGTTTCCCTAATATCATTGGCTGCATTGATGGCACGCACATTCCCATTTGTCCCCCAGCTGCCACAGAATACATCTACAGGAATAGGAAGTCCACCCACACCATCAATGTGCAGGTGATCTGCAATGCAAAGTTCGCCATCACTGACCTTGTGGCGAAATTCCCTGGGAGTACCCATGACTCCTATATATTTCAAAACAGTGGCATCTATGCACGGCTGACTGCAGGTGAATTTGGTGAAGGATACCTCCTAGGTAAGACACAGTTGTGCGACCCCTATAAGATCTATTGCAGTAAGCAGTACAAGTATGCATGTGAATAAATCATACCCATTTTCTTTTAGGAGACAGTGCATATGCCCTCCGCTCCTTCATACTCACCCCCTACCTCAATCCCTCAACACCCAGCCAAAGGAGATATAACCGGGCACACAAGAGCACACGCAATGTTGTTGAGAGAACATTTGGCATCTGGAAAAGCAGGTTCAGATGCTTGCACAAGAGAGGAGGTGCAAGGCAGTATACCCCCATCACCTGCTGTAAGATCATTGCTGCCTGTGCTATGTTGCACAATCTCGCGGTAAAGAGGGGTACTGAGGTGGAGTTGTCAGACTATGAGGATCATGACGACGACATTGCTGTGCCTGAAACACAACCTGCTGGAGTGTCAAAACCAAGTGATGGCAGATACAGACGTGAGGAAATAACACGCAACTATTTCTGAGTGAGTGATGACACTGAAACCTATATTGAAAGCACAAGCTTTTGTTTAATTTAGTATATTTCCAGGTATGTCAAAGAACAAAAGTGCAACAGTAAGCATTTCACAGCAATGCTCACAGTGAGCAAACACACAGGTGTTGAATCCACCCACCATAGTTGTATATTGTCACTAGGCAGGTTTAAATGGCACAAATGTGCAACTTTAACTTTTTGAACCATGATTAGAATGTCCAATGGCAGTAGGCCATATTATCAACTGTTCATTTACGGCCACGCTTTACACTAGCAGGTGTTTGTGGCTCAACCTGTTCACTGGGCGTTTGGCCTGTAGCCTCACCCTGTCGCCTGCTGCTCCTCCTTGTCTCTACGACATGGGGGCTTGCCGTGCTGCTCCTACTGGTGCTACCTTCAGTGTACGGCACATCAATGGCAGCAGTTTGTGCACTCTGGGCATTGAGTAGAGCCTCCAGCGCACCGGTCATTCCGGATATGCCCCTAGTGAGCTGATTGCTGTTATTAGTCAGGACTTCCTGACTATTCATGCTACGTCTGCATAGCAGGGATGTGGCTGTTGCCAGGCGGTGTATGGATTTCTCAGTTCTCTCTGCACGCTGCTTGTCCCTGCGCCTTGAAGTAATTTCAGAGTCAAGTTTTGTGCACAGTTGCTGTATGCCTGTTGCCATGCTCCTGTTCACTTCCACCAGCTCTTTTATGCCCTTGCCAATTTCCTGCATGTTGATGTTGAGGTTTCGCATTTGTCTTTGACAGGCCATGATGCCCTTGCCCTGCATCCTCTGAATCCTGACCATGGATCCCTCCAGGCCTTGGAAGACACTGAACCCCTCCCCACGTGCACCTACACTCCTTCCTTGTACTGTGCGCCTTCTAGTGGTACTTGGTACAGGCTCTGTGCTGGGCTGCAGTGTGACAGAGATGGCAGCTCCAGCCAAGTTGTGTGAGTCTTCACCCACCATTTCACCAGCAGCTGTCTCCATTTCCAGCAGTGGGGAAACAACATGCCTCCTGCTAGGGTGTGCAGCAGGTGTTTCTACCTCCAGGGATGCTGGCATTTCAGGTCATGAAAGCAATAGTGGGGACTGTGTTGGTATTAGGGAGGCCGGCATTTCCTCACTGACGTCAGGTTCTTGGGAAGGTGCCTGCCCACTCGGAACACCTGTGTCCTGTGAAGCACTGGGACCTGGCTCATGACTGTCATCCCTCTCGGGTGCCGTGCCTTCTGCCTCCTCAGACTGCCTTCTGGATGTGTGACCTGTGGACATATGAGCACATATCAGCTGGGTGCAAATGTCTCACTGCCACTACAATTAAACATATGTAATTGCACTTAGTACATGCTGCCTGCCCTTCATTATGTATGCATTCAGTTGAATAACTTGGTGGTTACAGTGCTGTGTGACATGCTCTTTCATTAACTGACTACGTGTACCATGATGCATTGCTACAGTTTGGCACAGACACCCTGGGACTGGGGTAACTTAGCTGCAAGGGGTGAGGGATGGATGAGGGTGTGAGGGGGGATTGCTGTGCATGCATCTTACCTTTTTTTGATGCAGCTTTCGCCGAACTGTCCACTTCTCCCAGTCCATGGACACTTTCATGCTCCAGGGTTGTGGCTACCATCTCCTCCAGGTCGGTGAGGGGGGGTGCAGTGTTCTTTACACCACCTGTTTGGGAGGCCTGTTTGTGGTGGTCAGCCAATTTCTTTTTTGTGAGGCTCCTTAGGTCATAGAACCTCTTTTTTAAATCTTCAGTGACTCTGGTGGTCACTCCCACTGCATTAACTTTCTCCAGGATTTCCAGCCAAATATTCCTTTTTGCTGATTCTGGAACTGTTAAGGACTGCTTCCCAAAAAGTCTGTGGTGAACCTTAACCACCTCCTCAACAAGGACCTGTAGCTCCATGTTGCTGAATTTGAGCTTTCTTTTCCTTTCAGCCTGCTCTGTGTCCTTGCTGCTTGCCATGTTTTAATTTGAAAGTGCACAAACTCTGTCTGCTGCTGCTCCCAGTCTCTCTGCTCCAACTGCCTCTCCAGAACCTTCTAATTACTTGCAGCTGCCTGTGTAGCCACTTCCTGCTAGGAAGGGGGAGGGTGGTTGCACCTGATTGGCTGTTGTGTTAAGTTTCACTTTCGCTTGCTGTCCGATTCGGTATTTACCGAATCGGTATTTACCGATTCGGTATTTACCGAATCGGTATTTCCAATGCATTCCTATGGGCCAAAAGGCCCATAGGAATGCATTGTGAATGCCGATTCGGTAAATACCGATTCGGTAAATACCGATTTGGTAATTTCCGATTTTCCAATACCGAATTTTACCGATTCGGAAAGAAATACAGATTTTTCCCCTACATCTCATTTTCCGATTTTTGAATTCCGAATCGGTAAAATTCGGTATTTAAGACTCGGTAAAATCAGATTACCTACATCTAGCCCTATGGGACTATTATACATCCCTCTATGTCCCATCGCTCGAGAATCGAGATACCCCACCAGGCCATTGTGGACTTTCTGACCCTGGGGCACTTATGGGTACTTCCACAAGAGAATGCAGACAAATTAGGGGGAAATATCACAATACAAGACGTAAGAGCTGCCATTAACAATATGACAGGCACTGACAGCCTACCCATGGAGTTCTTTGTCACATATAGGGACACCTTGGCTCCAAACCTATTAGAATTTTATTCTGCAGCTCAAAAAGTGGGCCATCTACCTTTGTCTATATGTGAAACCCTGGTTATCCCACTTCTTAAACCAGTTTGCCTTCTCACAGATGTCAGGGCTTACCAGCCTTTGTCCATGCTCACTGTGGACTCTAAAATTCTTAGTAGAATCCTGATGACACAACTCCTGCCACATATGCCTACCTTGATTCACATAGAACCAACAGGATTTATCCCTGGGCGCAACAGAGGATTCATTATCCATAGACTCATTTCACTCATGATTATGATTTCTTAGATGAACAGACAGTGATTGTTATGGTGGTAGACATAGAGAAGGTCTGGACTCCCAATTATTGGAACTGATCTCGGAGACAGGTAGATATATGGTGGTGCTATCTAAATTGCAGCACCCTTTAGCAGACGGTGAGATGGCTGCACAAGACCTAGGTGCATATTTTCAAGGAGTTATCGCTGAGTTAAGGGACTTTTATCGCAGCCAAAGTGGCAATAAATATATCAACCTATTCACAAGCTGGTGCAAAATGCCCATATCACCAGTTAACCTGCAATAGCAGCCTCAAAAAACATCGCCAAAGATGACCCCCGCAACTATCGCTAATGAGATGCAGAGTAGGCATTCCCGTGCCAAAAGCCACGATCACACCAGTCCGCGCCATTCTCAACAACCAGCCAGATCGTCGAAAAGAACACAAAACAGGGGATAAGGCATGTTAGCAGGAGGAAATTAACACCTACTCTGACCTGTTGAAAAGTCGGACGACCGTCTGCCCCACAAAGGGAAGTCCAGCCCAGAGCCACACCTGAAGGACAACAGACACCATGAAGCCAATGATCATGCAGCTGGGAGCCCCAACAGGGCCACAACGACGACCACCACTACCCCCAGGATCCCCACTCCCCGGGCACCCCCCCGGGCAAAGACATGCCACATCAAATAAACAAAACATGAACCAGATATTCCGCCTTATGTTGCACAATCACATTTTTTGACATGCATGTGTCATCACAAAAATAGACATCACTCATACACCTTCGAATTAACAAAGAAAAATGTATTCAAATGAACACAGAACAGAAATGAAGACACATGGCAGCTCTCCTCGGAACAATCTGTAGGTCACAGCCTCCAAGACAAAAAACCAGATGAGAAGGTGTGACTTGCACTCGTCAAAGGACAGAGGGAGAGCGAAGGAGAGAGATACAGAGAGAGAGAAAGAGAGGGAGAGAAAGATGGACAGAGCGGGAGAGGGAGAGAAAGACGGTCAGAGAGAGGGATGGAGAGAAATACGGACGGAGAGGAGAAAAGAGAGAAAGACAGACAGAGAGGGGGAGAGAGGAAAGACGGACAGAGGGAGGGAGAAAGACAAAGACGGACAGAGAGAGGGAGAGAGAGAAAGATGGACAGAGGGGGAGAGAGAGAAAGACGGACAGACAGAGAGAGGGAGAGAGAGAAAGAGGGACAGAGAGGGGGGAGAGAGAAGTACAGATAGAGAGAGGGAGAGAGAGAAAGACGAATTGAGAGGGGGAGAGAGAAAAAGATAGACAGAGAGAGGGAGAGAGAGAAAGACAGACAGAGAGGGTAGAGAGAGAAAGATGGGCAGAGAGGGGAGAGAGAGAAAGACGGAAATAGAGAGGAGAGAGACACAGATAACAGAAAAGATGGACAGGGAGAGAAAGTGCTGATGCTGCGCACCCAGGCCTCATTGCTCACCTGCTGACACTGGTGTGTCTCCAAACACGTGCCGGTATGTAGTGCAGTTCACCAGGTCCCACATCTGAAACAGATTCGTCATCTGAAACAGAGTCCAGTGACATAAATGGCAAAGTACATACAATTGCACACAACATCATCGCCTGTCCGCCTCTGCACACCCAGGCAGCATCACCTCAGCCCCTCCCACTGCCCAGCAGTGCATGCCCGCCCCTGCTACACCCAGGCCTTACTGCTCACCTTCTGTCACTGGCCTGTTGCAATGAGGGCCCACCACGTGCCACTGCAAGCTCCAAGCCTGGGGCCAGCAAACATGGCACCCTCTGCATAATGCAGCCCTGCTCCGCAGGCCACCAGGTCTCACATTTGATTCTGGGTCTTAATTTTGCCATGGTAGAGAATATATCAGTGCACCCAGCATCATCATAGGCTGCACACCCTCTCAGCCCTTGAGGTGTCACTAACTCTGTGATCGGGGAGCCAACGCCACGTGGCGGTAGGCCCATGCTAGCCGCAGGCCCTGGCCTACACTGGTTCCATCAGGGCACACAAATCCTGAGCAGTCTGGACCACCGGGACAGGGCATCTTCGTAGGCTGCACACCCGCTCAGCATTTAAGGTGCCCCTACCTAAGTGCACCGAAAGTCTCCATCCCATGTCGGTGTGTCTATGCCGGCCGCAGTGTATCCAGTGCCACCAAGTCTGTGCCCTAAAAGTCATGGACCCTGCATGATTGGGTATCGTTGTCCGGACGCCATCATGTCATCTCTGGGATGGGGTAAAGTGATGTTGCAGGGCCCTAGGCCCTCATGCCTACATGAACACCACCCAGATAGAGAGAGGAAAAGGCATCAAGCACGTGCGCCTGGCCCTTTTAATTGGCAGGGTCACATGTCCTGTGATGCGTGTGCTGGATGGGTGTGGTGTGGGTGTACATCAATCTGTGAGGGAGTGGCTGGGGCATGCTGACAACTAGACCTGTGACCAGCAGATCAATACAGGGAAGACCTGGGACATGTAGCATTGCTGCCCCTTCAGTGAGCGTAAGCTAAGTGGGCTGGCCTGGCGTATGCCAGCTCAGCATAAGGGTGTGAACAATGACCCCGGGGCTCTGGGCGTGGTTCCATACTGGGCTGAACAAGGAAGTAACTAATGCTTGTGTCCCTGTTGTTGTGTCTGCACCACCTTGACCGCATTCGGCAATATGTCACCCTGTGACCCAAGTTCTACGACATGAGCCACATGGACGTAAGAGGAATTCACTGAGCCTACATTCATCCATACTTCCACACTTGAAATACCATAGACATGACACATCTGTGTGATTAGGAATGTTTAATGCACATTCAGTGGAGTGTTGCATCTTTAGCTAGGGGTGGGCGGAATTTGCGTAGTCGCATTACGCAAATCTCAATGAAATTGTAACAAATCTCCACAAACACGGGGAATCTCCACAAAGACGTAGAGATGCTTGTCCCGACCGTTTGCGATGTGTTTTTGCTTGCTCGCGGGAAAATATATCACTAAATTGCGCATGCGGTTGCTAATTGGTACGGCCATCTTATTTTTCACTTGTCCCGCCTGCTTGCGATGGTAATTTCCTGTTCGGGATCGCATATTGAATGCTTGCGCCCGCTCGCGAAGCTTATTTCCTGTTCCGGGTCGAGTATTGCATGCTCCCGCCTGTTCCCAATAAGTATTTCCTGTTCAAGAATGCAAATTAAGTGCTTGTGAGGCTTTTTGCGTGCTCGGGGGGAGGGGAATATTGCACGAACTTGCCCATGCAGTCGCAATGGGCATGGCCATCCTTTTTTTACACTCTATTGCTATGGTTCTAGGCCTGCTTTTTAATCCTCCCTCTATCTTTTCAATCCTTTGTTTCTGTAAACTTTTTTTTGATCTTTTTTATTTATTATCTATCTCTCTATTTTCCTGATTCTATATTTTGAGGTTTGTTCTATGTTTTGTGTATTTTTCACTGCTTTTTCGCTCTTTTTCTATTACCTGCCTTTTTCATTTCATTTACTTACCTTTTTCATTCCTACCTTTTCTTTTCGCCCCATCGCCTACCAAGAACCATGGCAAAGGGCCGCAGGGTTTCGTAGCCAGAGCCAAGACCACCTTCCTTGCGGAATGCGGTGCCAACATGGGGTGCAGTCACAGGCCTTATTTGGGGAAGGGGAGGTGGCCGCACTGGTTTTTTTGTGCAGCGCCGATTTTGGAAAAGGGGGGTGGTGATGGACAGAGTTTCTGAATGATGCAGAATACTCTTACCAAGTCAATAGATCATGGTTTTAATCCATCACCGTTTTTTAGCTCACTGCACCATCCCAGCTCAGAACTTGGCTATATGCAAATTAGTCTGTTCCTGTCCCAGTGCATGATGGGAACAGGGCAAACCAAACTACCAAGCCAATTCTTATACCGGGAAGGAAACAAGCTTCCGGGGACCGGTTTCTGGCATCACAGCCTTCTTCGGCCCGGCTTGCTTGAATCCTGATGGTGCAATGAGCAAGGGACTCACGTCTGAGTATACCCTCCCACACATAGTGTGGATAAAACCGATTTTGGAAAAGGGGGGTGGTGATGGACAGAGTTTCTGAATGATGCAGAATACTCTTACCAAGTCAATAGATCATGGTTTTAATCCATCACCGTTTTTTAGCTCACTGCACCATCCCAGCTCAGAACTTGGCTATATGCAAATTAGTCTGTTCCTGTCCCAGTGCATGATGGGAACAGGGCAAACCAAACTACCAAGCCAATTCTTATACCGGGAAGGAAACAAGCTTCCGGGGACCGGTTTCTGGCATCACAGCCTTCTTCGGCCCGGCTTGCTTGAATCCTGATGGTGCAATGAGCAAGGGACTCACGTCTGAGTATACCCTCCCACACATAGTGTGGATAAAACCGATTTTGGAAAAGGGGGGTGGTGATGGACAGAGTTTCTGAATGATGCAGAATACTCTTACCAAGTCAATAGATCATGGTTTTAATCCATCACCGTTTTTTAGCTCACTGCACCATCCCAGCTCAGAACTTGGCTATATGCAAATTAGTCTGTTCCTGTCCCAGTGCATGATGAGAACAGGGCAAACCAAACTACCAAGCCAATTCTTATACCGGGAAGGAAACAAGCTTCCGGGGACCGGTTTCTGGCATCACAGCCTTCTTCGGCCCGGCTTGCTTGAATCCTGATGGTGCAATGAGCAAGGGACTCACGTCTGAGTATACCCTCCCACACATAGTGTGGATAAAACCGATTTTGGAAAAGGGGGGTGGTGATGGACAGAGTTTCTGAATGCAGCGCCACCTCCCCTTAACCCTGGCAGCAAGTGGCAGGCCTGGGTCTGGGTACGGGCTCCGGGTGCATCGGCAGCGTTGGGGAAAGGTGCGCCGGGCAGTGTTTCGCTGCTCTAGCGTCCAGTGCACCAATAACCAGTTGACGCACCGGGGGTCCGATGATCTGGACCGAGAGCAGGACCTGCTGGACCTGCTAGGAGTGGAGGTTCCGGGGCTTGGTGAGTACCTATTTAATATTACTACTTTGTATTCTTCTGCTCTGTGTTATATATTGCATATATATTTTGTTCCCGACCAGCAAGAATGCTGCTGCTTACATTGCAGGTAAATTACGTTTTAAAAACTTCTGTGATTTTTATGACACAGGTGCTCGTCGCTACTAATCTTACTTGTTTGCAATTTTGCGCTTGCTTGGCGTGATTATGTAAGAGTTTATTTTAGAGAACTTAAGTTAGGTAATGCTAGAGAGACTCTAGTCCTTCCTTTGTCCTCCTGTCACTAAGAGATAGTGGTGGTCGTGGATTGTTAGGTTTAGTTACTTATTAGTATGAGTTGGTAATTTTTTTGTGGACTGCGTGACGCACTCTCTGTTACATCACGTGCTGCTGAGTGCTGCTTACCCCAGTCCTCAGTAGAACCTTTTGTAGTTTGTTTAGTGAGTGGTAATAGGTTTAGCACTAGCAGAACATCAGCAGCAACCAACCAACAATTTGGTGTATGCAACAACTTTAGGCATGTGTCCTCTATCTATGCATTTTTGAGGACTAAAATAAATGGAAATGCAGACCTACCACATGTAGGTCACCGAATACCGGTTGGTAACGGCTGATTTTGGCCATTACCGACCGGTATTTGGCTTTTGACATGTAGGTGGCTCGGAATTTACAGAATCGGTATATTTACTGAATCGGCAAATTTACCGCCTCGGTATTTTTCAATGGGGAATACCGATTCGGTATTTACCGAATTGGTAAATACCGAATCTTACAGAATCGGTAATTGTAAAATAAAAATTACCTACATCTGCCTACTTCCAATTTACCTACTCTTAAATACCGAATCGGTATGATTCGGTATTTAAGAGTAGGTAAATCGGAATTACCTACATCTGGCCCCTAGTGGACAATTGGCCTGTCTGGAATAGGTGGGTTAGGTCAGGTGGTACTTAGGCTCTTCTACTACTTCTAGTCTTATTAACCTTGAGGCTTTTTGACAATTCCCACCAACAAAATGCCCAACCAGATTTTACTATTTTTGATAGGATAGGACATATTATTACTGTTGTAGGGATTCTGCACATACAGAACTTTGCACAAGAAAATAGGATGTTGGTGATGGGAGGTTGGACCTACCTCACACCTCAATCAGAACCCACCACAATTCCCTGACCGACTAGTCATAGTGTCTCATTACTATTGGCTCTCTGAACCCCCCCTCAGATACCCAATGAGTAGACAACCCAGAACATAACACTCCTGACCTCTCAGTCACGGAAGCAATGCACACTCTTTCGCTCACTCCCTTGTGTAAGTCCACACCAAATACCACCAAGTCTATGTAAGTTCAAAACCTTGATAAGCTCTGTACGTTGTTCGATAATGCAGCACCAACAGCAAAATGCATAAAATTGAAAACAATCAACATTGTTACTTTTAGTTACACTTACAACAACTACAAGTCCATAGAAGACAAAAGGCGAAATCATGATAACCGAGCCAAAACTATCTGGTGCCCTGCTGTTGCTTCTGCCGCCACCGCCAAGAGTCATTTGGGCATCACAAGGTCCCGGCCGCGAGAGAGGACGCCGGCCGGGAACCACAAGCCCCTGCAGCGCTAACGGCACACACACCGAATCAGAGCGCCAGGAGGCGCATAACTAGTCTATAGGGCTCCCACAGCGTGGGACGAACGCGGGCGTGCCCAGGCCGTGCCTGGGTAAAGCCCGGGCCATGGGCAGGCCCGTCCGTGCCCGTCAGAGGCTGGAAGCGGAAAGGCTGGTCCTACCCCCTTGGCTTGTTGCTGGAAATCATCATTGCTGCAGGGGGATTGGAGTGTTACAACCAGAGCGTTAAGGTCGGGAGGCATTGGATCTCGTCAGATTAAATAAACATTGTTCCTAGATATTACCCATTGTGCTGTTGAGGAAGCTGCTGATGAGTGGGGGTGATTTGTGTAATTAAGGGTAAAAATTATTAAAAGAAAGAATCCCAAGGGAATACAAGGACCAGATCATGTTGGGACCTTGGATGCCTTTTTAACCAGGGCATAATCAATCTTGGCTCATAAAATTGAACTTACTGAGAGAAGGCTCTCCTTGGACACTTTGATCATGCAAAAACATTCCTCTTTAGGACAAGGGTTTTTAGCCACCGACCGATCGAATTCGGGCCAACTAGTAGATGAACCTGGCTCTGTTGGAGCACCAACAGTGGATCCATCATCACATTTTCCCTTTACCAACACCACAGTTGGAGACTTCAATATTAACCAGGAGCAACTAATGACCAACCAAGTGGGAAAAAAACAGCCAGATATGAACGCAAAAAAAGAAAGGGAGCTGGTACAATAAAACAAAGAACTACAAAATGGATCTGTAAGGAGAAAGATACTCGGTGTAAGAACTTGGCCTAAGGACTCTCATTACAACTAAGATCTACTCGATCCACTAGACAAAATGAAATTGTTAATTATCCTGCTTTGGGACTGATCAACCTTGTGACTCTGACTTAATGGAAAGATTAGAAACTATGATGACTGTTTTATTAAATCCTATATTGTATACATTGTCTCAAATAGATGAAAAACTGATTTCTTCTGGAGAATTCTTATCTCTCAACCCAGCACCTCCCTAGTATCACTGTACTAACTGATGCATCTAGTTCTAATACCCAACAAGGCATAGACCCCTCTGTGAGGTCTGATAGGCCTAATGCTGACGTTAGTGGGATGGAAAACAACATCCAACAGCAAACTGTGGGGCTTTCTACTGTCCCTCTGTGATTCTGCTAATAAGCTGAGAGCTAATGCATATAAAACTCATGTTAGGACACAAACGCAGATACAGGCACAAGGTAATCCAAAGAATATTGGTCGCTGGAAGTTATATGGTGAACAAAAAATACCTGCTAGTACCACTGCTACTCATTTACGCCCCATTGCATCTGTATCTCCGACTTGTTCGGAGGGAGGGCTACAGGGAGAGCTACAGCCATCAAGCTTGCGTAGGGGAGCTTTTCACATCAAGATAAAATTGGGAAGCCTAAGTCAACATTAAATCTCCCCCCAGCTGCTTGTCCATATGTTATGGTTATGGTTAATGTCCCAGAACTTAATTATAATACTTTAGAAAATACGGAGCAGCTAATAAATAAATCCCAGCATTGGTTATCTAAATTCTTAGGTTAAAATCCCAAAGTATATCTAAATATCATTATAGCAAGGATGGTATTTTGGGTAGTAAGAGCCCCAAAATCTATCAAAGGTGATTGTATTGTAGTAAACTTTGTTAGCCGTCATGTAGTGGGTAAACTATTATCAATCCTACTAAATACGCCTTTGTTTCATTCTGAAATATTTGTCCTACCTTTGGGTTTCTTTTATAAACCTCATACGATTCCACAGATGCCTAATTATAGGTGACTACTATTTGGAGGCTTCCCCGCCACCCGTTCAATCAACTGCCCCCTACTTTAATTCCCCCGCTTTCACTAAGAAATGGATTTGCTGCATTAGAAGGCTTGTCTGTCTGTGACTGACTGGATTCTCAGGCTATGTTAACTAATGGGGACGCTGCTCTAGATTCACAGCAAAGGTATCCCTTGCACTCTGTTCCCCCCAATATTCCTGTTGTGACGTCAGCCAGACTTAAAAGTAGTCCAAACTTGCCTCAATGTCTGTTATCTTGAGGGAATTCTTCTGGTTTAATTTCGGCTATGTCTTGGAACATTGCTGTTTATAACTGAAAAAGGTCTAATAATGAATGGCTTTCCTTGTTGACATCTAGTCATATAGTTTGCCTTCAAGAGACTTTGGAAAGTGAGCCAATATATTTGAATGGCTACCGTTCCTTTCATACTCCAGCCGTTGTGTCATCTGCTGGTCGGGCTAAGGGCGGTCTGCTGACATTATTCTCTAATGCGCTCCCATTTAAAGTGAAGGTATTTCTGAATGGGTCCTCGTATTATCATATTGTTTTAATTAAAATATTTGGATTACTGTTGGCTTCTTATTAATTTTTATTATAATAATTTTGGAAGTAACCAAGCAGTGGTGTTGGTAAAGAGATGTCATTGAGTTACGGGATATATCCAGTAAACCTTGTAATATAATTTGGCTTGGGGATTTAATGCCCACCCTTGCGATAAGCTTCATGTGCTACCTTGTGGAATACTGGATGATGAAGAGGACCGTGTCCCGCGTTTTTGTCACACAGAGTATGGTAACACCCTGAAAAGACTGGTAGCGATAAACAACCTGTTTTTTTTAAATGTCATTGATGATTTAACCGTTCAGTTAGAATGTACTTTTTTAAACCATTTTTCTATCTCTACTCTTGATTATGTCTTGGTTTCCGATGTAATGATAGGTTTTTTCTCTTATTTTGAGACTGTGTTTTACTTATTTAGTGATCAAGCTGCAGTAACCTTTCGTATATAAACTACTAAGGAAATTGAGTGTCCCTATAAACTCCCCATAAACCCTGTGATTGCAACAGAGAATGGTATTGTTTTAAAAGTGGGAAAAAGTGGACACTGGGAGATTTTTGTCAAATTTACTGTCCAAGCGATATGGGGAAATAATCCGTTGTCTAGACTCGGATTTACACGATGGCATGCTTTTGGATTTTGAATCAATTTTAATTGATGTAAAAAATAATTTAACCTGTGTTATCCGGAATGGCCAACTTAAAAAATATAGCTGGTTTGATAATAATTGTGACAAAACCCTAAAGAGCCTGCACGTAGCTTTGAAGGCCAAACCGCAAGATATATCATTGGTAAAAGGCTTGCGTCAAGCCTATAAAGATGCAAGGACAACTAGGTTTGAGTTTTTAAAAGAAGAATGGTGGTGAAAACTTGCAGAAGGCTGCTATACTAAAAAGCACACAAGCTTTCTGGTCCTTGATTAATGCCCCGTTATTAAAGGAGGAGCAGGCTATGACTTTAGATACCAATGTCAACCAGGAAACATGGGTGACTCACTTGGAAACTCTTTTCGGAGTGGACGACATGACAACTTCTCAATCCCTTTCCCATGCTTTGAAGATCGAAGAGCCTCCTATTAGTTTCACACTTGCTGAAACAAAATATGCTTTAAATCAATGCAAACGAGCAAAGGCTCCAGCTCCAGATGGAGTCCCAATAGATTTATTCTTAGATAACCCTCCACGTTTAACAAATATTTTTAATAAAGTTGCTCAAACAAATGCACCGCCATCATGGAAAACAACTGTAATCGTTCCCATATATAAAAAAGGGGATAGGTCGATTCCAAAAAACTATAGACCAATTAATGGACTCTACTGCAAAGCTAATGGGTAGATTGATTTTAAACAGATTACAGGATTGGGCCCTAGAGAAGAATAATATTATCCCATGCCAGTTTGGCTACAGAAAAGGGAAAGGCACTGTAGATCAGTGTCTGAACCTCAGCCTAATCATAGCGAAATACACGGCTGCAAAAAAAAAGGTCTTCTCCATTTAGCTTTCAAGGATCTGTCCGCAGCCTTTGACTGCGTGGCACAGCCTACGCTGTGGCAAATCATGGAGGCAATGGGTATTGACCTGAAGATTATTAATATAATTTGTGATCTATATACAGATGCCTCAGCCTGCGTTCGCTTTGGGGGAATGGTGAGTGCACCAGGTCTTTTAAAATTGTAAGAGATGTGAGGCAGGGTGGCGTTATTTCCCCCTTCCTTATCGCACTCTACACGAATGGTGTGGAATCTGCACTGTTGGGCTCTACACCAGATGTCCTGTATATTAATTAAGTGCAGGTCCCAATTTTACTATATGCGTATATGTGGACGACGCTGTTCTTTTAGCTCGTACTAGTAATGCACTGGGTCACCTAGTCCAGGATTATACTCAATTTATGTGCAATCTAGGCATGAAAGCTAATTACTCAAAGTCATTTATTTTAGTAGCAGGTTCAAAACATCGAAATTACCCGCAAATTACAACAGATGGGGGAAAGTTGGGGGTTGTCGATTCTTTTAACTATTTAGGAATTATGTTTGACTCTCAAGTGGCAAAGAATGATTGCTAACAGAGGAATTCAGATGAAAAAAAAACAGTGGGGCCCTAGGTAAGTTTATAAAAAAAACTGTTTTAAAATCAATAGACTTAATAAAAACAGTGTCTCAAGCCAAGACTGTATCTACCGCCACTTATGGGGCAGCTGTTTGGGGCATGAAAGACTGTACAAAATTGCAGATTATTGAAGATAATTTCTTGAAAAGGGTTGAAGTACTAAAAAATTATAGACCAGAGCTATACTTACCAATAGCCCATATACCTTATTTACCATGAATAAGTCAGTCGGCAATGGAGAATGTTCAATCGTTTATTTTGCAAAGCGCCCTATATAGGGGAGCCTCACTCTCGCCTTCACCCTAAGAGGTGCGCAGAGGAGACTGCTGGATTACATTCAAAACAGTGCATATATACTTTCAGCATACCTCATGAAAACCCCGTACATGGAAAAGTACTATTTCTTGTGAAGCCAACAGGAAAACCCATATAAGGCACAACTGATTGATTCGAAACTCAGCTCAAACTATTCCGGGGGTAGGTCAGTGAAGGTGCCTCCCTGTCGTTCTAGGAGCACGGGAGTATAGGCACAGCGCCTGCAAGAATGTGCTCATCCCACAAGAATGGCAGATGCGACCTTGAGTTTCCCAAGTTAGAATCAATGGTCCATTCATAGCCCAGGCCGACCTCTCAGGCTCGCTCTCTACACAGTAGCAGGTCACGTGTTCCCTTGACAAGAACAAGAGGCAGAGGGAAATGAAACCAACATGGCGTTTGTTCAGTCAAGGCCCGATTCCCAATGTATGGATGGCTCGAGTATATTAACTAGGAGGGGGGTTTCCTAACGCGGTATACTTATTATATTGGATACATTAGGCCAACATTATACATTATAGATTTATATTTCTTCAGACCGCCCTTTTGGCGTGATGTAGCCAATATACTTTACAAAACATTGACAGGTTTCAATCCAAAAACACACCCTCATCTATCTGCATTAGATCTGTAACTTCCTTCTCCACTAACTGCTTCTCTATTTTCGCCTGTCGTGAAACTGTCAACGAGGAAGTAAGCTTGGCAGCGCAATAAGAACAGCATGCTGGCCCACAATATAGGCACAGACAACAAGTAAATACTACCCCAATTACTACAGCAAGGATCATGAAGATATTCCACCCCAAGGTGGACAAGAGGTTCAAAAACCACTGTGTCAAGGACCAAGTACCAGTGTCAGCATGTACTTCCGCAGCCAAGCGATGTAATTTCTGAATGGCTAAGTGTATGGTCAGAGCAGAATCAGGAATATATACACAGCAGGAGCTGCCAATCATGCTGCATGCTCCTCCTCGATCAGCTAGGATGACGTCAAGCACCGTCCGATTCTGAAGCGAAATGAGCCTCGTAGCCTGAAGCTCTACTGTCAGATTAGTCAGGATTCCAGCAGTGGTTTGAACTACATTTTCCACCACTCTGGAGAGACATCTAACATCTCTGCTAGTAAAAATAGGACCCCATATAGGAAAGAGACCCTTTGCTATGTCAACAAACTGCTGCGATGCGGTGTCAGTCTGATCAGTACTATCAGTATCAATACTTCTACTGGTTCGGGAAAGATTTGAGTTTCGTTTAGTCAGCTGATGATTCTTATGAAAATTAGAAGGGGCTATATATACTGGAGGATAAAGGAAAGACAGGTAGCACTGCCCTGCCTATCCTCTGGGAAGCCAAGTGTAAGCGTTTTCACTGCACACAAACTATACATTAGGTGGAGTTATCAAGGGCGGGGTGCTGATGGCATGCAAAGTGTAGGTGTAGTTACATCTACTGTCTCCTACCTTGACATGACCTTTACCTTGAATACAAAAAGGAAGCAGTACTATTTAATATGGGAACTGGCATTGCCTTATCATCTGTGCCATTACGATCTTGAAAATACTGAAAATATTGCGTGGAGTTAAAGTGCTCAAAGTCCAACATTTCTTCTTTCAACAACGTAGCATTCTCATAAGTGGTATACATGTTCATACAGGCATCTCGGTCTAAAGATCCCTCGCCTTGGTTTCCCAATGCATCAAATCCCTGATGTTGTTCTATATACTTTAAAACAGCTTCATAATCTTTTTCGGTATATCTTTTGGGGTCAGCTACGTATTGTAGATACATAAGGGATAGTAACTGAAACCAGGCCACACAGCTCGCTAAGTGTGATAATGGCAGAAAAATGAATAACTGATCCCATCCTGTGGCGCACACGCGCGTTCCTCTCGTAAGAAAGAGGTTCCAAAAACAGTTTCTTAACGTTCAAGTATGCTTTTATTCAGCAGTCTTGTTCTTGATTAATTATTCATTTCTTTCGTAGATTACATATATTCATTCCATATTTAACTTTTTGGCACTGTCCTTTGTAAACATCCAATGCATTTCGAGGCATGTCCGCCCCTTCATCAGGGAAAGGATACTAAAATAAAGTAAAATGGGTTGTTGTAAGTGGAGGTGTAAACGGGTGGCGTCTTCGTGCTGTGGGAACTAGGCGTGGTAGGGGGGAAGGTGGTGGGAACATGTGATGTTATGGGTTCACCTTAGAAAATCCCCAACCTGTGAGAAGGGTGGGGAAGTGTATGAAATAATGCTTACGTGCGCCGGATTTCTAACGCTTCGTGAAATCTGCAAGCAAGATGTACGTGAATCGGAAAATTACACAAAGCCCTAGGTGGTTTCAATCAATAGACCTATCGTGCAGAGTGGCTGCCGATGTTTTGAAAAACTAACCTGGTCACAAGTGGTCGTGAGTCGTAAGGGTTCCGTACTTCATCGCCGGTCAGAACGGGGACGTCTACTGCCGTGTTTGATCATTAGGTCATGTGAGGTTATGACAGTCACGTGATCATAGAAAGTGACGAAAGCCTAAGTGGAGTAGTGTTAGGTGGTCTGTTAGTTGGGAAATAGTGCAACAGGGGTAAAAATACGACGCGGTGTTTAGGTAGGAGTACATGAGCTTGTAAAGAATATTTTTGAACATTACATAATGCATAAACAGTGAAAATTAAAAATGGAAATTGAGAAAATGGAAAAATAAACAGTGTGAGGTGGATACACACAGGTATCACTATGGTGCTCCAGTTATAGCATTAATAACATTAGTCATAATTATAGGTAGCAAGAGAGTTCAATTCTGTCATTCAGCCCAAATGGCTTCTGGGTAGATAGTCTCTGGATCCAGGTGTTTTCACGTTGAAGGAGATATTTGGTATTATCTCTACCTTCCATTTTCGTGATCATTTCGAGTATAATGAATTTCAGTTGGGAAATGTTGTGTTTTTGTTCTAGAAAATGAGTGGCTACGGACGATTTACTATTTTTTAGTCGGATGTTTGACTTATGTTCTGTCAGCCTAGTTTTCATTTTTCGTTCCGTTTTGCCAACGTAGAGTTTTCCACACGGACACTTCAGGGCATAGATGAGATTACTTGAATCGCATGTAGCATTAACTTGTAGTTTTATTGGGTTACCTCTCCTTGGGTGGTTGATAACATTTCCTTTTATAATGCTATTGCAATTCCCGCAATTTAAGCATGGTTTAGTGCCAGTGTAATTTGTCGTTGGAGTGTGTTTGTACTGAACGAGTTCACCTATATTGCGCGCTCTGGTAAATGCGAATAGAGGAGGTTCCTTGAATATTTGGTTGAAATCGGGTTCCAGATTTAACAATGGGCAATGTTGGTATATTATTCTTTTGAATTTGGAACTCGCTGTTGAATATTTTGAAACTGCCACTATACGGGTTTGTTGTTTTTTGATTCTCGGTTGCAGAAGTTTTGATCTGTCTGTCTTAAGGATTTTACTTGTGGACTCCTTAATGATTTCCGATGGGTATCCTCTTTGGTGGAATTTGTGACCAACTTGTGTTATTCTTTGTATAGATTTGTTAGGGTCGGATGTAATTCTTTTGGCTCGTGCCATTTGAGAAAATGGAAGATGTTTTTTCAGGTTGGGTTCATGAAAGCTTGTGAAATGAAGCATATTGTTCCTGTCTGTAGGTTTAGTAAACAAGTCTGTTTCAAATCCTTGTTGGTTGACAGAAACTTTAACATCCAAAAAGTTGACACTTGTATCAGATATTTCCCAGGTAAGTTGGATCCTTTCGTCGATTGAGTTGAATTCAGTTAACAAGTTTAGAAGTTTTTCTTTGGTGTTTTTCCAGACGATAAAAATATCGTCAATGTATCTGGTAAATAGTACTAGATTGTCCGTCCATTCGGTTTTGGAGAAAATGTGGGTCTCTTCAAATTGTTGCTTAAAAATGTTGGCATATACAGGTGCCGCCGAATTACCCATTGCCATGCTAGCCAATTGTAGATACCAGGTATCTTGGTATTTGAAATAGCTTTGATAGAGGGTGAATAGCATAAGTTCCATCAGGAATGTTTGGGATTGAGTTTCTTTGGTGGAATCTAGTAGGGTTTTTTCAATTGCTTCTATGCCCAAGTAGTGTGGTATGGACGTATATAGTGAGCGTACATCAGCCGTACATAGGATCAGTTTGTCCTCCTGATGAAGGGGCGGACATGCCTCGAAATGCATTGGATGTTTACAAAGGACAGTGCCAAAAAGTTAAATATGGAATGAATATATGTAATCTACGAAAGAAATGAATAATTAATCAAGAACAAGACTGCTGAATAAAAGCATACTTGAACGATAAGAAACTGTTTTTGGAACCTCTTTCTTACGAGAGGAACGCGCGTGTGCGCCACAGGATGGGATCAGTGATCCACTGATCTCACTACCCTTCAGTTTACAGATTCACGCCGCGGGACACGCGACGATACTGGGGCAGCACCCTAAAATTTAACTAACACATATTGAACTGTGTTGTGCATCTAGTCCATTTGCTTAGGAAAATGAATAAGTCATGACGGTGCATTACAGAGGGCAAAAGGCCACATACTCAACAGTTCGTCTTATTTGTGGTATTATGAGCTTAATGCAACATTTCAATGAACACATTTTTAGCATACGTTTCTCGATGTCTTTCCTTATGGGGAGGCAAAGTATAAAAGAAATGTTCAGTTGGAGCTGGTGTTGTACCTAATACCTTGTGCATAGGATATTTAAATTCTAGATATACAAACACACTCATTAATATTATTATGATTATTGCAATAACTATTACAAAGGCTATCTTCACTCTGATAGCCCAACCGGAAAACATATGAACATTTCCAGGAAAAGGTCGGGGAGCGAGGGGTCGCTCATCTTCAAGGGCAAATCGGGCAAAGGGGTACATCCTTAACTAAAAGTCCAAACTAAACTTGGGAAGAGGTGCAAGCCAACTGCCAGAGGGTTTCTTCTCCCTGTGTCCGTCTAGAGCCTCACAGGCAGGCTCCTATTGTTCATCCAACGAAACAACTTCACTTCAATTCCACCGTTGCAATTTAGGCCCTTAATGTAACACAGTCTTTCTTTCTGAACAGAGCAATGTGACAGTTCCAAGCTCTAAACGGGTTCAGTCCAGTGTCTTGCTCAGTACCCCAGTAAAGAGCTATATCCAGCCCTACAGCTCAAGTCTTTCCCTATCTCCTAAAATCCCAAACTGGGGTACCGCGTTGTTTTCGGGGCTGTAAATTGTATCGAAGATGGCCAGGTTGCTCCTGGTCATGAAACAACACATCAGCAGGGACTTTCGGTGCAACAAGATTTCCAGAAGCCTCTGAGGAATCAGTCTTATCAAAGGATTCAGGGACTGGGGCTGATTCGTCTCCTTGCGGTATCAACACTCCTTCCTCTTGCCCGATTTCAAGGGCATCTGAGAAAGGCACAAAACTCAACCTCCGCTCTCCCTCTTGCGTTAGAACCCCGTCTTGGTTCTGCTGATCAAAAGGGAGTGGAAGGGGCAATTTATTCACGTGTGAAACATGAATCCAGTGCCTCTTCCTGTCCACTTTCACTGCTGTCCGCGTTGCCATAAGAATCTGGTAGGGACGGCTCCACCTGGGCTCCTTTCTGTGGTTCTTTAACACTTTCAATAGTATTGTCAAACACTGTTGTCTCTGCCACCCATTTGGCTGATACACTGGGGAACATAGCAGACATTTTAGTTTGCGCTGTATCTTTTGCTAATTGATCAGCAAAGGCATTTCCCTCCCCTGTAGTATCAGTGATTTTCTTGTGGGCACTGCACTTGATGATGGCCACCTTCTCTGGTAAGGTTAAAGCATTTAACAATCTTTCGATCAAAGGACCATGTTGTATTCTCTGACCATGGGAGGTAAGAAATCCTCGTTCCCTCCACAGCCGCCCGAAACTATGGGCCACGCCAAAGGCGTACTGGCTGTCTGTAAAAATATTTACTCTCAAACCTTCACTCAGTTCACACGGTCTTAGTAATGCTATTAGTTCAGCTGCTTGCGCTGAATGATGGGAAACCCGAGCGGTCTCCACTACTGTTGTAAGGGTAGTTATAGCATAAGCAGCTGTTGTGATGCCATCTGGTAGCTTAAAACAGGAGCCATCCACATACAACTCCCCTTGGGGTTCAGATAAAGGGGTGTCAGTGAGGTCTACTCGTCCCTTCGTTTCTTCATCAGTCTGAAATATACAATCATGGACATCGTCCTTTTGATCACTCGAAGGGAGGGGTAGTAACGTGGCTGGATTCAGAGTGGCACATCGTTTAATAGTAATGTGGGGTGCAAATAAAGTTAATTCGTAACCAGTCAATCGTGCACTCGTAACGTGCTGAGTTTTGTTCGGTTCAATAATATATCCACAGCATGCGGTACCATAACTGTGAGGTCAGTATTTAAAACAATCCCCTCTGACTGTCGAATGGCCACTGCCACAGCAGCAGTAGCCCTCTAACAGCTAGGGAGGGCTCTGGCAAAATTATCCAATACTTCCCAAAAATATGCACAAGGTCGTTGCTTTCCGCCAAAACCTTGTGTTAACACTGAAAGTGAACAACTGTCCACCTCACGCACATAGAGTACAAAAGGTTTTCGGTAGTCTAGAGTACCCAAGACAGGTGCAGAGCAAAGAGCAGATTTCAAAGAATCAAAAGCATCCTGACATTCATCTGTCCAGGGCAAGGGTTCATGCACATCTTTGGTAGTCAAATGTAACAAAGGTTTAGCCAGAAGAGAAAAATTAGGAATCCATTGGCGACAGTAAGAGGTTATGCCAAGAAAATCACAAACATCACGTTGAGTACGGGGCACAGACATGTTAGTAATAACAGTTATCCGTTCAAGAGTTAGTCTTCTCCCCACTTTCGACAGTAAATGACCAAGGTAGGTCACTTCCTGTCGACAATACTGAAATTTGGATAAAGATACTTTGTTACCGTTAACTGCTAAATGGGTCAATAATTTAACAGTGGCCTCTTTGCAACCTTCCGCTGTGTCTGACGCCACCAGAATGTCATCTACATATTGGATGAGAACATTACCTGGAGGCAGGATTAATTCATCTAGTACTGCTTTTAGAGCTTGGCTATAAATACTAGGACTCTCCGTATAGCCTTGAGGTGCGCGACAAAATCTAAAACTGCTGTCAGATAATGAGAATCCGAAAATATGACGGCTGTCAGGGTGGATTGGAATGCTAAAGAAAGCATTTTTCAAATCTATTACTGAGAAATACTGTGCAGTAGGGGGAATCATAGTAAGATTTGCAGTGATGTCTGGAACCACAGGATATTGGGGAATCACTATTTTATTAACCTCTCTGAGGTCAATTAAAAAACAATATCTATCTTTATAGTCAGGGTCACCATCTAGTGGGGCCTTTTTCAAAATCGGTAAAATGGGGATATTACAAATATTAGAAGCCGTTTCCTCTACCACTCTTTTCTTAATCAAGTCACGAATGATGTGCAATAAGGCCTGTTCACCTTCTGGTGAAATTCGATATTGTGGGATATGTGGCAAATATGCATTCGGTTTTAAAGTAATTGATACAGGGGGTATTTTTAACAATCCCACATCTGTGTTCCCTCGAGCCCAAAGGGTCTGGGGAATCTTGGAAAATTCAGGTGGAAGATGTTCATTTCTGGTAACACATTGAGGCATGCATTTAGTGGGAGGCTGCATTGTTAAATAAACACCATCAGGATAACAGTAATTGCGAGCATGCAATTTCTTTAATATATCCAATCCTAACAGGTTCTCCCCGCAACTGAAAGTAAGCAAAAATGGGGAGTCCACAGTAATCGGGCCGATCATAAATGGCAGAGGCTTAGAAATGGGGTTTACTACCAGGATTCCTGAGAAACCCACTGATACGTTATTTTGCCCAGACAGAGCAGCCCCTGGGACCAGTGAATGAGCAACAGAGCTATTCATTGCCCCAGTATCCACCAAAAACTTCTCAGATGTCCCCATCAATAGCCCCTTTACATAAGGCCCCTGTTGGTCAACTGGTACTGATATGTGGCCCCTACTTTGTCCTTGGCTGTCTCATGCGTAATCATTTCCATCATATCCATCCTCCCGATAATCCTCATTGTAATATTGTCTCCCTCGAGGATCATCAAAATAATTCCTCCCTGACTCACTATCGGACATGTCCCCGCGTCTCATACTATTCCGGTCACTACCTCCTCGTCCTCTTCCTCTACTGAAACCGCCCCGTCCACATAATAATGGACACTGAGCTCGCCAGTGTCCCTCTTGTCTACAATTGGAGCACTGATTTACTCCAATATCAGGAACCGGACCCCCTCCTCCCCTTCCTCTCATCATGGGCCCTCTTGGAAAGGAACCTCTTCCTGCTCTCCCAGCACTTTGTCCTCTACTAACTTATTGCAACAGCACTCGGGTTTTCAACTCTTTAACCTTTTTATCTGACTTATCCTTGCTCTCATTTTCTCGATGTTCATAATACTGGGCCATGCTAAGAATAACTGAAGGGGTTGAAGTGGTCCATGTACTTTCGGCAGCCTGTAATCGTGCCATTACTTCAGGCAACAAATTAGTGACAAATCTATTCACAAATAATCGTATGCCACCTTCCGTGGACAAGTCCTGTCCACTGAAGTCGATAAATACTTTTTCAAACCTGGTGAAAAAATCAGACACATTTTCATCCTTTTTCTGTTTACAAGCCGTCAATTTATCCCAATCCACTTTTCGTGGGGGAATGAGAGTTTGCATTTATGTTATAATTCGAGCTGGTATAGCTAACATCTCATCTTTAGGCTTATCACCCGGCTTCCGATCTTTATCCCATACTTTAATCTGATCCCAGGTCCCTCCAAGTTCTGCAGCATGATCCGAGGCATATACCAGTCTCCATACATCTACTGGGATCAAGAGGCCAAAAAATAGTTCAATATCAGCTAAAGTCATAACGGCCAAATTTGCGGCTTCCGTTAATTCTTTATAATATTCTGTAGGATTTTTACGTGGGTCAGGAAGCTGGGCTTTTAATGTAAGAACCTCACTTAGTTTCCAAGGGGTATAAACCCACTGCTCTTGGAAACGTGCCTCTACATGATTTCTGGTCACCGCTCCACCAACATCTCTTACTTCAGGAATCTCT
This sequence comes from Lissotriton helveticus, assembly GCF_964261635.1. NCBI lineage: Eukaryota > Metazoa > Chordata > Amphibia > Caudata > Salamandridae > Lissotriton > Lissotriton helveticus. The sequence goes on from NC_136069.1 coordinate 878,205,291, forward strand.
GGATGGAAAAGAGGATCCACTTCTCTCATGGGATGCTGTGCCCCCAAGTCTGAAATTTCCTGTGCATTTGTTCTCGGTATCGTATCAGAGTCTCAACATTCTGAAATACTTCTTCTACTTGTAATTGAAACTTAAAAGCTCGATCTCTGATATCACATAATATCTGAGGAGCCAGCCCTTCCTCAAAACATTGTTCCCATAAGGAAATTAATCAGATTGCCATGTCTTCTAATGCCAATTGTTGCGTAACTGGCTCAAAATCTTTCATAGTACTCCAAATATCTTCTAAGGTATAAATCGGGTTCCGCATCCATTGGGATGCCTGAATCACAATAGCCCGTCTTTCTTCAGTTCCTAAAGACGATCGAGTAAAAACTCGTCGACCTTCCAACCCTCCTACGGGGCGTCGAGGCGTAACATCTGAAGAGGCAGTGGTCAGTCCCATAGGGGTGAGCGTTGGTCCTCCGGCTGGAGGTGTTAAAACTACCTGGGACAAGGGAGAAGCAGCAAACGGTCCAGGTTGCAAAGTAATCAAATCTGAGGTAGTTGGACGAAGGGTAGGAGGAGAAAACAATGGAGCCGGAGGGTGCACGGCTGCTGGTGCGGTAGAAACTGAGGGCACTGCTGCAGGAGATGGGGCTTCAGTCCTCCCCGCCTTGGCTACTGGGAGCGCCGGATATAAACCTTGGGGGGCATATGGAGGTGGCGGACAGGCTTCTAATAATTCCTCTATTTCATCCTCTGCCTCAGTCCGTGTTACATAACTCTTATCTGTCTGTAATCGAAACTGTCTATCCATTTGTTCAATTTTTTTCTACCTTTTCTTTTTCATATGCCACTGCCTTTTGGGTAACAGTCTGTCCTGCTTTAATTTTTCCCAATTTTTCTTCTCTTATTGGCATTCGTTTCGCCTCCTTTAACCATAGGTTCAGGGAGTCGAACATAGTTTGACGGCTCCTCTTCAAAAACAATTTGTTCTGTAGATAATTAATTGTTCTTTCATCAAAAGACTCCGTTAAAGGCCATAGTAATTCTGAGTTATCTTTAGTATACTTGTTCCATAGCGTATTAAACAAAATGGGAGAAATACCATGTTTTACGTACATATCAAAACTGGGACTGCCTTCCGGAGGAGCAGGCTGTCTTTCTTCCAGCCTTCCACTCCGACAACGGCAGCATCCAAAACACAATTTACTAAAACACGACATATTTATGAATTCAATAACTCATACTATTTCAACCAGACTGATTCTCATGGACGCGTCCGTTCATCACACACCCTTTCACTCTTAATTCGTACAATCCCACTTGCTATTCATACCTAAAGTGCATAAATTTCAATCGATAGGAACAATCCGGTCATGAATTCAAAATACACACTGATATGTCTTCCAATTCGAACAGAGCCCGTCGACTCCTGCTCGGGGAATCGATCACGCCGGATTCCAGACCACCAAAAATTCACAAAAGAGACAATCAAAAGACTACCCTGGGATCATCAGACAGGCGAACCATGGACCCTCTTACAGACCATCCCATAGTCCTGTGCTGGTTGGGCCGGGCAGCTGGGCATGTAGCTCCAGAACCCAGGCTTACCCAGTTGCTCCTAGGGCTTTTCAGAAGAGGATCCGTCTGAGTGAGCACCCCCTTGTGCAACACTAAGGCGTCCGAGGTTGTCCCAACTAATCACCGAACAAGTCTGTGAGGCATCTGCCCGTGCAGTCACTCCACTGCCACGTCAGACTCCCAGATTCCCTGTGGTTCACTAACCACCAAATTCCATATACAGTTAACTGTTTCTTTAAGCCACTTCTCCAAAGTGCTTATCCCAAAGTCATCAAATGACTAACAATACAATTCACTCACCTGGTGCACTCAGATCTGATTGCGTGTTCTCCACTGCCGACTCCTTTATAGACCAACACGGTCAGCTGTTCCGAGTTAAGCCCGAAGGACTCCGGCGAAGGGTTATTTAGCAGCTGGGAAGGTCACTGGGCTCGAGAGTGGAATATCCTTTACTACCACAAACTGGTTTCTCAATTAGGTTCCTTTTTTAATCCACCTACTCGACCAGAACCCCTCCCCGTCCCTCTTCTCCTGTTTACAGGAGGGGAAAACCCTATCGCGGGGTCCCGGCGGAGTCGCCAACTGAAGTACTAAAAAATTAGAGACCAGAGCTATACTTACCAATAGCCCATATACCTGATTTACCATGAATAAGTCAGTCTGCAATGGAGAAGGTTCAATTGTTTATTTTGCAAAGTGACCTATATAAGGGAGCCTCACTCTCGCCTTCACCCTCAGAGGTGCGCAGAGGAGAATGCTGGATTACATTCAAAACAGTGCATATATACTTTCAGCATACCTCATGAAAACCCTGTACATGGAAAAGTACTATTTCTCGTGAAGCCAACAGGAAAACCCATATAAGGCACAACTGATTGATTCGAAACTCAGCTCAGACTATTCCGGGGGTAGGTCAGTGAAGGTGCCTCCCTGTCGTTATAGGAGCACGGTAATACAGGCACAGTGCCTGCAAGAATGTGCTCATCCCCAAAGAAAGGCAGATGTGACCTTGAGTTTCCCAAGTTGAATCAATGGTCCATTCATAGCCCAAGCCGACCTCTCAGGCTCCCTCTCTACACAGTAGCAGGTCACGTGTTCCCCTGACAAGAACAAGAGCCACAGGGAAATGAAACCAACATGGCGTTTGTTCAGTCAATGCCCGATTCCCAATGTATGGATGGCTCGAGTATATTAACTAGGAGGAGGGGTTTCCTAACGCGGTATGCTTATTATATTGGATACATTAGGCCAACATTATACGTTATAGATGTATATTTCTTCAGGGTCCTCTCACTACCAAACTCATGTGCCAATTATAAGTGTCACATGGAATTGAGGACCCCTTATATTACTGATATAATTGCAATGGCCCCGATTCTAATGTGGCACTTAATATGGCGACCCTTGCTCTGATAAGAGACATTATCAAAAATGTTTTGAAACTAATTGAAGGCGGCTGTACTACATTACCTTTTTTTGTATCTTACCACTTGTAGTTCTATATCCAAAATTGATTTAAAAACCCAGCTAGTTTCCAACCGACAAATAAGAAGCAAGACTAAAAAATGTATTTGTCAACAGTTAAATCCTACTTGGCCAGCCCTTGCATAAGCTTAATGAATACAAACTTAACATATCTATCCTTCGTTACTAATCTGCGACATAGATTCTGGTGCGGTTTCGCCTAAATTACATTCCGCTAATGTTGGGGTTTCCCCGTAATGTCTATATTGTTTCTGAACTCCCATTTTGTACCTGTGATAATCAATCTGCACAGGATGATATACATTTTTAGTTTTTTTGTAAATTTTACCAAGATGAAAGGAAACGTTTTATTATTCCTATTATGCGTAAAATGAATTTTAACCAGTGTAGTGTAGCCCTCTACTATCTCCAGCTATTCCCTGATCCTTTCACTTGTTTTTCTTTAGCGTCTATTTTATTATCGTCAATAAAAAAGAGATCTATATAAGTCTAAAATTCTATATTTACAAATGAAATGAACTTATTACTGTGTAAATAACTATGAATTTGTTTTTTAAATGTAATAGCTTTTTAAATTTGCTAGTATGTTAACTGTGTTGTAATACTCTGAAATGTTTTCTTTTTATATGTAGTATACTTTTTATGCCTACATTGTGTTGGCAAAATAAAGTTATTCTGATTGACTGATAACTGAACAGTGGTCGAAGAACCTCCCTCCCCTTGGTAGGAATATAGTTTATATAAAATTATAAATGACGATATCTGAGCAAATTCTGGGGACCCCTCACCTTAGAAGAACCTAGTACTGGTTACATCATAAGCTCTGCAATGCTCTGGTTCGTAGACGAGAATCTTTCATCTGTTATAAGAAAAATGGTGCACGTTAGTATATTGCCAGCATTTCTCAGTCGTGACAAAAAGTGTAGCATTTTTATGGATAAGCAATATGGACTAAGACCAGAACTCTATAACAAAGTGGCTTGTTTTTCGACCTTGTATGCGGCGCTCAGACAGTAGCAGTATGAGCTCATGTGGGCTCAAAGGTGTCTTACACAGCAAGCTGCAAGGTTATGTGCGCAAAAATAAAAGACACAAAGACACAAAGCTAAAAGGGTTACATGGCTCGGGCTAACTAAGCAAAGACTAGAATGACCCTAGGGACCATATACCACTACTAGTGTCTACTCTACTACCTGATTTGTACTAGTGATGTATGTTGTATATGTATGTATTCACTTTTTTTTCAATCTTGCTAGTGAAAAATAGGGGGAGGTGTACATGGCATCTAAAAAATGTGTAATGTTTTTTTCTAGGCATTCTACCGACCACCAGTGCCAGGGCCAGTGGCGAAGGTGAAGCAGCTGCTGAGGAAGGAGAAGATGCGTCAGTAGCAGGAAGATCTGCAGGGGGTGAGCCAGCAGCAGTGGCGGGAGGTGGTAAGTTATATTCCTAATCCCTACTTATTGACATTACACTCACTGCAAGGGTGTACTGTATACTGTACTGTTGAGACTTATTGAGTAAGAAGTTGTTGTGAACAGCTGTGGTATATAAATAAATAATACCGGATCTAGGTTTTACTGGACATAGTAATAACAGATAGCTCAATAAATAAGAGTCAAGATTCGAGGTAGTAGGAGTTTGCAGGTTTTAATACAGCATAAAGGACAGGAACAGGACAACCTGCACGGGAACAGGATGGCAGCGCTGCCGGGGGCAGGATCAGAATCGGCGTAACATTTAATAACATTGCACAAATATATATACTAAAACAGTTACATTACAATGAATTACAGTAGGCGGAGCAGTGGGTGTGGTCAATAGCAGTCGCGAAAGATAAGGGTGAAAATGGGTGTAACAGGGGCGTATACATAGACATGTGATGTAAACGTAACAGAATATGTCATAAATGGGGCGGAAACATGGAGGGGGCTACCTAAGGAGCCGGGACCTCTAACCTAGTGGTGCGCGCAAACTGACAATGACGTGTTACTAGGAGAAGCTGGGGGCTATGAACTCTGTGCTAGGAGCAGAGACTGAAGTCTGGAGAGTCAGGGCGACATGTACCTAAACAGTATCTAGTATCTGATGTTTAGAGAACATGTTGATAGAATCCAAAAGTTATCGGGGTAAAGGCTAACGGACTCTAAGACTGGAGCATGCATTACTCTACATGTAGTGCGTGATGAAGAATATTAAATGACCATTAAATGCAGTATTTCTCTTACATGGAGACGTAAAGGCTAGACAATGACGGAAACTATTGATGCGATTCAGTAGCTTAGGAATGCAGAGAAGGAGGGCTGGACTGATAACTAGAATCATAACATACTCTTGGCAGACTCGTAGGCAGAGCCAGGCTGAGCCGGGCACTGTGAGGCAGGAAGTAAGTGAAGGGTCGAGGATACAGGTGGGGGCTGTATCGCTCCTCAGCGAGGGTTCAGGAGACAGGAGCTGAATCTAGTGTCTGGGCCCTTTTGAGGCCTAGAAACGGGGACTTTTCAATGAAATAACGTGCACACTGAGAAACGTGGCAACGTAACTTTACATAGGCCTGATATTCATAGTATTCACGAGAACTGGAAACTGGCATACTAGAGATGGACACAACTATAATTGCGTCTTTAATCGAACATGGGGAATACATATGCATATTTAATCATGCACACATAACATAAGATGGAGGACACGTAGGGACACAGAACATGGCAAAATTTACTTTTCCACATTCCCTCCTTGTCACTACGTTTCCATCAGGAAACATCAATATTCATGATACCATCTATCATTTCATACAGTATCATTTGCTCGTCTCGAATTTTCTTGGAACTGGATTTAGGACGGGACTTGGGACTAGGAATACAAGAGGTAGCACAAATGCCGCAAATCGCAGGGCCACATTGTAAACAGAGGCAGCAACTGAATATGATCGCTACTGCAATACCCAGAAATGACAATACTTTCCATCCCCAGGCGGAAATTATATTCCAGAACCAACCGGACCATGTCCAGGTGCCTGGATCTTGGTGTAACATATGGACAATTTTATGGAGTCTGGTTATAGCTGAATAAACAGACGGTGCGTTATTAGGAATGAAAATGCAGCAACTAGATCCGATGACTCTACATGCCCCGCCCCTATCGGCCAGTATGACGTCAAGGACGAGACGATTCTGGAGCACGACAATTCTCATAAAGGATTGTTCTTCGGTTAAGTTACCTAGAGCAGAAGTAGTCTCGATCACTACTGCTTCAAGTGTTCTGGTTAATCTACGTATCAGTTTACTATTCACGACAGTACCTAAGTAGGGGAAGACACCTTTATTGATATCTATGTATTGTTCTAGAGCAGTTTCAGTATAATCGACAATCGGGAAATTTCTCTTGTGTCTAGTATGTACTAGGTGGGAATTCCTATGATAGTCAGGTGGGGCTAGGAAAACTGGTGGCAGTAGGAAGGCAATGTAACATGTACCATCCCAATCAAGGGGCAGACGAACATATGCGGTCTGACCACAAACAAAATAAGAATGACGTGAAGCTTTGAAAATAGATTTCCTACTGTCACTATACTTGACAATAGTAGTACAATCACTATGGCCTACATGTACGGAACCATTATTTCGGACACATAATTCACCTTTGACTGGTAATACTGAAATAGCAGGTAAGTCTGGAGTAGAATCAGACTGAACATTCAGGACCATAAAACTCGAAGAATAATTACCTAAATTATAAACTTCATTTTCTAGATCTAACCCTGTTCTGTGGGGAAGACCTTGCTTGTCTGGGAAACATGTACTGTTCAGAAAAGACATATCTGTTGAGGATGACGTTAACGTGGACCATGCTCCACACGAACCATTACGTGAAAATGGATAAGGAAAGAGTGGCAGAACTCCCTTCGGTGTCTGGAAAGGGGGGAGTCGACCACACACCCAACAATTCGTGGCATTGCTGGTCTGGTGTGAATAATGTAACATGCGGATAAAGGAGTTATTACGCATAGCAAGACGATATGAGAGTTCATGAGGAGGCAGATCACTAAACGTGTGCTCTACTGTAACATTAGCAGACTTATTTACATGAGAAACTGGAAAATACAAATAAAATGCATAACTGGTGCAGGAAATCATAATGCTGAAAAACAATATGAAACTTAGAAAAACGATACATCGGATTGAGTTTTGACTAACTCTCTCACTATGGGGGTCTATTTTATACATGTCAGAAACCGGTCTAACCGTTTCACCTAGGGGAGGACTTAGACAATCAAACTGGCTGACTTATTTTACTAGACCTTAGTTTAAGCTTATACTCCTGCTGCGGGGTTTTCTCCAACAGGGAAGGGTTCGTAGCAATGTCTTTTGCGGGACAGTCCTTAAGAATAGTACTTTGGCAGTCTTTAGAATCCTCGGAAATGTTCTTTGAAACAGGCTTTAGTCCAAAAAATCTTTTCACATGTGACAGGTGGATCCAGCCCTTCCTGCCTTCCAGCTTGACGGCAGTACGGGTGGCCAGGAGGACCTGTCGGGGTTCCTTCCAGCGAGGCTCCAGCGGACTTGAACGATCAAAATTCCGGACAAGAACCATGGATCCGGGAACGATTCCATGCGGTGCCACCTCGGTATTGTCTGGAAATGCGGCAGCAACCTGTGAACGACAAGAGTTGAGGGCAGACATCAAGGAAGCTAGGTAATCTGTCAGCATATTACTTGAAACATCGGTAATACTTCGAGGTCTAGGTGTACCCCACATATTAGGGGGGCGGCCGAATACGACCTCATAAGGGGACAGACCTGATCTGGAATGTGCGACCATGCGCATATAAAATAAAGCGACTGGCAGAGCTACTAGCCAGTCCACACCTTTCTCTTTACATACTTTTGCAATTCGGATTTTCAGGGTCTGATTATGTCTCTCTACGAGACCGGCTGCTTCTGGATGGCGTACACAATGGAACTTCCACTGGTACCCTAACAACAGGGAAATATGTTTCATGAGCTCAGATGAGAATGGCTGGCCGTTATCAGAATACACGACCCTAGGGAGTCCATAACGGGGGAAGAACTCACGAACCAACTGCTTGGCAGTGGTCGCGGCTGTGTAATCTGGGACTGGATATGCTTCTGTCCACCTGGACAAAGCGCATACAACTACAAGGACATACTTGAAACCTCGACATCGCTCCATCTGAATATAATCCATCTGGAGGACTTCAAAAGGGTGGTCAGGGGGCTGGAATCCACCTTGTTCCACCGGGACACTTTTACCTGGATTAAACTGACAACATATCATACAGGTACGGACTTTCTGCTTGGCTGCAGCTCGTAAATGCTTGTTGAACCAAATGTTCTGGATACTGTCTAACATAGCTTTTTCTCCTAAATGGGCTGGACTATGTGCGGTATTGATAATGACTTGGACCATAGAGTCGGGGAGAAACCATGTGGCTTTACCCTTCGTTACCCATCCCTGATCTGTCTGGACCCCTCCTTGTTCGGACCATTTCTTGATTTCCTCGGGAGTAGCATGTAACTGGATATCTATGACATCTTGAGTGGGGTCCTTAACTGTCATACATGTAGTCTGTTCTAGAGTGGATGTCGGTGTCTTGTTAACTGGAATGTCTGGCGTCTGTGCTGTAAGCTTGGCTGTGCGATCTGCTAGATCATTACCTTGAGAAATAGTGTCAGTAACTTTCGTATGTGCTTTGCATTTCATGATAGCAATAGATGTCGGTAAGTGTATGGCATCTAACAGAGCTTGAATAAGGAGACCATGCTGAATCTTGGTTCCATGAGAAGTCATGAAACCTCTCTCCTGCCAGAGCACTCCAAAGTCGTGTACGACTCCGAATGCGTAACGTGAATCTGTGTAAACATTAACTTTCAGGTTCTTGGCGTGTATGCAGGCTTGTGTCAGAGCAACTAGCTCTGCTGCTTGAGCAGACAGGGTGTCAATACGGTGTGTTTCAATAACTTCAGTGTCAGTAGTCACTGCATACGCGGCTACTAGTTCTCCTGTACTTGTTCTCATACATGAACCATCCACATAAAGTGTCAGGTCGGGATCTGGTAATGGAATATCTGTCAGATCTTGTCTTGGCTTTGTCGTAGTGTTAACTACTTCCACACAGTCGTGTGTGGCAGGATTTGAATTAACTGACGGTAACAGTGTTGCAGGATTTAGAACGTTGCAGCGTCTGATTTCTATGTGTGGCTGGAACAGTGTCAATTCATAACCTGTTAAACGTGCAATTGTCAAGTGCTGAGTCTGTGTTCGGTTTAAAAGAACTTCCACGGAGTGTGGGACTTGTACTGTCAAGGAATGTCCTAATACTATGGAATCACTTTGTCTGATAGCTAGTGCTGTGGCTGCAACTGACTTGAGGCACGCAGGCAGAGCCTGGGCTACAGGATCTAATGTGCTCGAAAAATAAGCACAGGGCTTGTATTGTCCTGCTTGATCTTGTGTGAGAACAGATAATGCTGTACCTTCGCGTTCTGTGACGAAAAGTGTAAAAGGCTTACAGTAGTTCGGTGTAGCTAGAACTGGAGCTTGGCATAGAGCTTTCTTTAACTCATTAAAACTAAGTGTATGTTCAGATGTCCAAGGGAGGACAGTCGATACGGCTGCCTCCTGTGTCGTTAACTGTATCAGTGGCTTGGCTAGAAATGCATACTGAGGAATCCATTGTCTGCAGTAAGAAGTGAGGCCAATAAAAGCACGTACCTCCTTCTGTGTCTTGGGCTGAGGAAGACTCGCTATTAACTGGATACGGTCAGGTGTCAACTGCCTACCCCTCTTGGACAGTAAGTGGCCTAAATAGATCACTTGCTGGACACAGAATTGAAGCTTCGAAGGGGACACCTTGTGCCCCATCTCGGCTAGGAAATACAAGACTGTAAGGGATGCTCGCTCGCAAGCACGTTCAGAACGGGCTGTGATCAGTAGATCATCGACATACTGGAGCAGGGCAGTGTCAGTTGGCATCTGAATATTGTCTAGTTGTCTCTTAAGTGCTTGACTGTAAATACTAGGACTTTCTGTGAAACCTTGAGGAGCTCGTGTGAACATATAGCTCCTTCCATTTAAACAAAATCCGAAAAGAAACTGGCTGTCTGGATGAATGGGGACACTGAAAAACGCGTTCTTGAGGTCTATGACTGAAAAAAATGAGGCTTCAGAATCAATGGCTGTCAATAGGGAAGAGATATCTGGGACAACTGGGTACTGGGGAATAATACATTTGTTGAGTTCTCGAAGGTCAATCACTAATCGATATACTGGGGGTGCATTTGGATCAGTACGTTTCATGACTGGAATGATCGGAGAATTACATACATTGGAGTCAGTTTCTACAACTACTCTTTGAGCGATGAGCTCGTCAATAATTTTGGATAAGGCTGCTACAGCCTCAGGTGGCAATCTGTACTGTCTGATTCGTGGCAGGACTACACCTGGCTTGAGAGTCACACGATGGGGTGTGATTTGCATATAACCTACATCAGTTGGACCTTGCGCCCATAGATGCTGCGGAACATTAGACAATCTCGGATCAAAATCTCGTAATACATAGTGACCCTTGAAGTCACGTAGGAACAATCGTATTCCCTCTGGGGAACAGCAAATAACTGCACCTAATTCTTTCAGTGTTTTAATGCCTAATAAATTTTCTGGACATGACTTCGTAAGTAACAGATCAGTAGTGCGGGACAATGGACCTACTTCTAGAGTAACTGGCTTAGATATCTCGTTTACAATAGGCTTTCCTGAAAATCCAAGGGAAACATTTCTTGAGCCTGAGAGCGGAGCCCCTGGAACTTCGGCGTGACTGATGGTGGTCCTACTTGCCCCTGTATCAATCAAAAACTTTCTGTCTTTCCCTAATACTTGACTATGAACATAGGGACCCTCTTGATCTACAGGTATCTCGATGAGAGGCAAGCCTACCTCCCTCTCTAGGCTGTTTCATGAATATGGCTGATACTCTGGATACTCGGACTGCGCATACTGGTACATCTGCTGTGTAACATGCTGTGTTGCAGCGATAGGCTGCGGTGCTGGAACTGTCTGTTGTGCATTCTGTGGCTGAGAAGTCTGTGAAACTTGTTCTTGTCTAGGCGGACGTGGTCTTTCTTTAGTCTTACCAGTAGCTATGTTGTGTTTCAGAACTGCACACTCGTTTATAAAATGACCTGGCTGTTTACAATAATTGCAGGTCCCTTTAACGGGAACTGCAGGATGACTGGCTTGATTCGTACCCCTCTTCTGACTGTCTTGAGGAACAGATTGTGCAACTAGTACTTTCATTTTCGTGTCTTTCATACGTTTCCTTTCATGATCTTGTTCTTCTCTGATTCTATTCTGGTGGTATTGAAGCATCTGTAACATCTGGGACGGAGTATTAGCTTGCCAGGTACTTTCGACTTTCAAAACTCGATTCTTAACTTGTGGACTTGAATTCTCGACTAATTTAGTAACGAAAAGATGAGGGTATGACTCGCTACTTGTCTTGAGGCCACTGTTGATACTAAAGCATTTCTCGAATCTAGAATAAAAATCACTAGTGTCTTCATCTTGTTTCTGTTTACAGGCGGAGATTGCATCCCAGTCTTCCTTTTTAGTGGCTAATAATCTTGGCAAAACTTGTATTAACAATTCTGGTAATTCTTTACATTTCTCTCCTAGACCGGTACCTGGTACTCGTATCTTATCTTCAGCTTCGAGAACTGCCCAATCGATCTTTTTCTCTCCCACCTCCCATTCTTTTTCCTTGAGTTTCTCGTATACCCCTGCGGGCAACAGGACCTTTAACATTTTAATTATATCTGGATACGTGTATTCTCCCATACGGAGCATGTCTTTTAATTCCCGGTGGAACCCTGCTGGATCTTTGTCGTGACAAGGAATTAATTTCTTCATCTCTAAGAGTTCCATCTTTGTAATCGGGGTGTAAACAAACACTCGTTGCATTTCACCATCTGTTGTCCTAACTGGGTGTACTTCTCGTAACGGATTCTGGCTGTCTAGGTAAAAGGGTTTACTTTCTGGGGGTGAGACATGAACAAAATGCGGGTTCAAAAACGTTCTATATTTGTGGCGCTGTTCTAAAATAACACTAATTAAATCGGTACCTAGACCTTTCCATCTATGCTGGAGTAACTCGTTCAGGACATCGTGTAACGGACCTGGATCAGAATGTTGACCCTCATACAGAGTAATGAGGTGCTGGATCATATACATACCCACCAGTCGTTGCTCGGCTGGGGGCAGTTTCAGAAACATTTGTGCCACTATTTCGTCTGGAAAAGTGGTAGAATCAGTAATCCATCGGACTGCTGATCGGGCTAGTTCTTGTTCATGCATAGTACTTAACTCACTATAACCGATTCGTGATTTCAGAATGTGATCGGTAGCTTGAAATACTTGTTCCAGAGAACCTTGTTCTGGTGCTGGATGATGTAAAACTGACTTGTGTTCTAGGCGCAAATGGCGATCTGGAAATCTAGATTGTCCTACATACGCTATTCTAGTGGGATTCTCGTCGTCTACCTCTTCGGTAGAGTCATTTTCTTTCTCGCTTACTTGTGCTGCTTTACGTTGTTCGTGTAACTTTAGTATTTCTTTACGGATTTTCTTGTACATACTCTCTATACTACTGATAGTCTTGTGTTTACCCTCGGCTATATTATCACTCCACCTTGTCAGGATTTTCATTTCGGCCTGATCTTTAGTCGGGGAATCTTGTTCTCTTATTAGACAATTAATCAGAAACTTTAATAACATGAGCTGGATCTCAGCTTTCCTTTGAGACATGGCTTCGCCAATACTTTCTGGATCATCCCCTGTACGGATGAAACGATATATTCTGTCTAGATCTCCTTTCATATCTGGTAGGGTGTCCAAATACCCGGTCACCCGTCTTACACGGATGGAATATATTACTGTACTATCATCACCTGCAACTGGATCATAGCGGCATTCAGTAAGAGCTCGTCGGATTTCTGCAACGGACTTAAATTTGGGCGTACGCTGTAACGCACATTCATGTAACTCGGCCAACGTTCTACGTTGGTGCGGTGGCGGGGTACCAGGAGGACCTCCTCCTGCGGCCCCTAAACTGGAATCATCGACTGATACTCTTCGTACTAGCGCGGCGGGAAATTGTAATGTAGGCTGGACCGGGGGTACCGTAGCAGGTACTGCAAGAGGTGCCCCGGTGTCTGGGGGAGCAGGAATTGCCTGATTTACAGGGACTGGCGGAACAGGATTTGCATATTCTGGGACTGTGTCGTCCAAATAGGACGAGATGAAAATATCAGCTGCGGTCGGTTTGTGACGTAGCTTAGTCGGAACTAGTGGTAGCGGAAAATTACTGGATGCCTCCGGGGTCGCTTTTGGCAAGCCCTCGGCAAGAAGAGGATACATACCCTTAATAAGGGCATGCCTCTGTCTGTCTGACTGTTCTGTTTTAACTTGTTCACCTATCTCGATTAGTTCCCTTTCTTGGGCTCGTTCTAAGGATTCTCTACTTAGTTCTGACTTTCTGATTTCTTTTTCGGTTCTTTTATGAGATTCTTTGCGCCATAACTCGATGGCATCCTTCTGTGACTGTCTGGCTTTCTTCTTCCATAATGCTTCTTCTACTCTCATGATGCACTCGGCATCCCATGTGCCTGATACAGGCCATCTATACTTTTCTTCTAACTGTTTGGTATACTCTACCCATAAATCTAGATATAATATGGCACTTATGCCATGCTTTTGATACATAAAATGACCTGGACTGTCCCTAGGCGGGACAGGAACTGCTGCTTCTAGCAGACCTTTTCTGGTTTTTAACTGACGTAATTTCGAGAATAAAGGCATGACTGAACTGTAATCTAGACACAATACAATACACAACGAACACGATAACTACACTACTTTCATACCACGACATTAAAAATACATGAAGAACATTTAAAATAACAGTTCGAACAGAATACTACCTGGAATACTCAGAATACATGAATTTTCTCGAGAACAGAACTGACTAGAACAGAAACTAGATGCACTGCTGAAACAGTACGAAACTTACCGGTCTCATAAAGAGACACGTCAGGACCCGCATCCACCGAAGTGGACACTTCGTTTGTGGGTCTGTGTACCACCAACCCACGGACCAGAGTCAATTAGATTGACCCTGTCTAGATACTACCCCAGCAATGGTACTCACCGGGCAGCAAGAACGGAAGGCCTCGGACTGGACTGGACTGCTTCGACGCCGGACGGACGAACTTCGGACTTCAGTTACGGGTGGGCCTCCGGATACCTCGGACCTTGGACTCTCGGCTTGGGCTCTGGTCGGGACTCGCCGCGTTCCTCCACCGCCTCGTCTGGATGCTGGACCGCCACCTCCGTCTCCTCCGTGGGCCTGAGGGATACTTGAAGCAGAAATATCTGCACGTGCACGGTATGGTTCCGTCACGGCTGCAGAGGGTCAGGGGGCCGGCGTGGCTTCACCGGCGCGTGGGGAAAGGGCAAGTCCCTATTCGGGCGCCATTATGTGGTATATAAATAAATAATACCGGATCTAGGTTTTACTGGACATAGTAATAACAGATAGCTCAATAAATAAGAGTCAAGATTCGAGGTAGTAGGAGTTTGCAGGTTTTAATACAGCATAAAGGACAGGAACAGGACAACCTGCACGGGAACAGGATGGCAGCGCTGCCGGGGGCAGGATCAGAATCGGCGTAACATTTAATAACATTGCACAAATATATATACTAAAACAGTTACATTACAATGAATTACAGTAGGCGGAGCAGTGGGTGTGGTCAATAGCAGTCGCGAAAGATAAGGGTGCAAATGGGTGTAACAGGGGCGTATACATAGACATGTGATGTAAACGTAACAGAATATGTCATAAATGGGGCGGAAACATGGAGGGGGCTACCTAAGGAGCCGGGACCTCTAACCTAGTGGTGCGCGCAAACTGACAATGACGTGTTACTAGGAGAAGCTGGGGGCTATGAACTCTGTGCTAGGAGCAGAGACTGAAGTCTGGAGAGTCAGGGCGACATGTACCTAAACAGTATCTAGTATCTGATGTTTAGAGAACATGTTGATAGAATCCAAAAGTTATCGGGGTAAAGGCTAACGGACTCTAAGACTGGAGCATGCATTACTCTACATGTAGTGCGTGATGAAGAATATTAAATGACCATTAAATGCAGTATTTCTCTTACATGGAGACGTAAAGGCTAGACAATGACGGAAACTATTGATGCGATTCAGTAGCTTAGGAATGCAGAGAAGGAGGGCTGGACTGATAACTAGAATCATAACATACTCTTGGCAGACTCGTAGGCAGAGCCAGGCTGAGCCGGGCACTGTGAGGCAGGAAGTAAGTGAAGGGTCGAGGATACAGGTGGGGGCTGTATCGCTCCTCAGCGAGGGTTCAGGAGACAGGAGCTGAATCTAGTGTCTGGGCCCTTTTGAGGCCTAGAAACGGGGACTTTTCAATGAAATAACGTGCACACTGAGAAACGTGGCAACGTAACTTTACATAGGCCTGATATTCATAGTATTCACGAGAACTGGAAACTGGCATACTAGAGATGGACACAACTATAATTGCGTCTTTAATCGAACATGGGGAATACATATGCATATTTAATCATGCACACATAACATAAGATGGAGGACACGTAGGGACACAGAACATGGCAAAATTTACTTTTCCACAAGAAGACACCCTTTACTTAGCATATTAGCAAAAGCATTAGCGACAGGAGTGTTGAGTAACCAATGGCCTCTTCTAGCTGACTTCAATTCAGCTGTGAATGTTTTATGGAGAAGACTAAATGTCAGATCAGATGACCTTGATGGATGGGTTGAACGAAAAGGGAAAGAAGGGTGAAAGGAAGAAGGATGGTTGAGATTTAATATTTATGACTGGCAGAGAAGGATACATGGGATGCATGCATGCATAGGTGGCTGATAGGAATCAGATGCATGGGTAGTTGAATGCCTGAAACTCCCACACATGTTTGAGGCTGAGGAAGTGGGAGGATAGATACATACCACAAATGTTATGTACTGTGCTTGCTAGTGCTACCCTGCCACTATGTGTAGAATTAACTTGTCTTACTGCTTTGCTAAGAGTATATGTTAAAATAGTCTTGTTTTTTCTTCTTGATATAACTACTCCTTCCAAAGGGAAACCGGACAAGAAGGAGTTGGCAGCCTGAAGCTGGGGGCCATATATTCGGAATACCGGCGACTGGTGGTTCTGGCGGAGGAGGAGGAGCTGCAGCCCCCTCCAATGCCCCGGGCCCCAGCCGCCCCCCTCCAGGGTTACAGCGCCACCATCTGGCAGCTGCGCGCCACCACCCCTCTTCTGATAGCACTGCTGCCCCCCTGTGGATGCAATTGCCGTTTATTGTGGCACCGCGTGGCCCGTCTAAAGGAGCATGTTTGTGTCCTCCTGGAGAGGCGAGCCTGCCAATAAACAGACCCTGTTAATTGCCCCTTTTTTATTTCTTCTATTGGTGGGTGTGAATCAGGCATTGGGGTTCACTTGGACATTTAATTTGTTTGACTTTTTCATTCCTGACAAGGGTTGGGGTTAGGAAGAGGGGTGGGTCAGGTGTTGTTGTGTTTTTTTACACAGTTTATTTTTGTTAGGGGATTAAATTATAGATTTATACTTTACATACAATGTTATTAATGTTTTGTGAGTGGAGTTACTGTTTAACATCACACTGTTTCCTTGCTGGTGCAGGGCCACAGCCAGTGTTTGATTTAAATATTTGGCTGACTTTTTAAGACACAAACAGATAGATGCATACCCCTCACTGAGTGACTTGTCCTACTAGTACCGCCAGTCTCTCCTCTGAGTCTATGCATTCTGTAACTGGACTCAAAGGGGTGTGTGAAATTGAATTAATGAAAAAATTTCCATTATTCGTTATGCCTCCCCCAAACTTCTTCTCTTACCCATGCTTGATGTTTAACTTAGGCACAGCGATGGCTGCATGGCGATGATGGTTTTCTTTCCCAACATGCCATGGTTATGGTGGTAGTAGTAGTAGACACTGGCAGTAGTATTTGCAAAAAAAGAAAATGAGACAGCCAGTCGCCTGAGAGAGACTGTTGGAGGAGTAGTAGAAAAAAGTACAGTACAGAACTTACTGCCAAACAATAATATGCAAAAATACAATAAAACATTATGGTGACGGGGATAGCCTAGTACATAGAGTTACAAATTCTAGTTGTGTTGAGCCACTCAACCAGGCCTACAGTACACTTGACACAAGCGTGACTATTAGCGCTGTGTAGGAGGATGACAACAAATCCAAAAATACTGCCAATTAATGCTGATGGATTAGGTTCATTTGGTAAAAAAAATATCTCAGAAATATAATGCTCATTGGTGGGCATGCAGAAGAAGATCCTCGCCCTGCCTTGAAATTGAATTAGTGTTGCTTTTGCCACATCCGCCCCAGCAAGCGTGTGATAAATTATTGGTGTCCATTTAATTTAGTCATACCTCAATAAGTCACACAGCCCGGGGAAGAGGGATAGTGTTTGATGAATGGTTGGGAAGGGGTTTCTGGGGAAAGGTTTGACAAAGAAAAACACTACGCATGGACAACAACAAAAGAAAAAAAAATCTTGGCAGACGACTATATCCATAAATCTGTTAAGGGAGAAAAAGGCAATGCGTACATAATGATGATAACTTGATGGTTAATGAAGTACTTACTAACTACTACTAGACAATTAGACAGTACAGGCAGCAGTATATTATGCAATTTGCCTTGCCGGTCTGCCCTCCGAGAAACCCGAATTACCTACAGCTTCTGTTCTGTCGTACCGGGCCGGGCTTACTATTAAAGATAGCAAAGAAAATTCAAAAATAGATGTAGGGATTAACTGAAGTATAAGCAGAGAGCAAACATACTAATAACAACAACACACAGTAGTAATGATTGAAGACAAAAAATGAATCACATTTTTTAAAAGATGATGAAAGTTGATACTGTTACTGTATGTTATCCTGGTCAAAATGGAGAGTTACATCTCAGCATTCCTCTTGGTCCTCCCTTCCATGGACGCTCCGGCCATTCATCTTGGGTGACACCATTGCCTGTCTGGTAGATGTAGATTCATTGGTAAGGAAGTGTGAGTTGTTTTTCCCAGTATAGCACAGGGTAAGGGTCGGCATGTAATTGTAGATGGAAAAACAAAAGCGATATTGAAAAACAAGTAGAAAAAAAGATGCATAAATTACGGTGGAAGGTAACGAGAACACTTTC
Source organism: Lissotriton helveticus (assembly GCF_964261635.1). NCBI lineage: Eukaryota > Metazoa > Chordata > Amphibia > Caudata > Salamandridae > Lissotriton > Lissotriton helveticus. Next base: position 878,223,656 of record NC_136069.1, read on the forward strand.
AGAGGTGGCATGGATACATCATGTCTACTCTAGTCTGTTTCCAGCATTAACCTCCAACAACAACAGGACAGAGCAGGCCCACGGCACACGCCGTGACCCATCCTCCATTTAGCGTACTTTTTTTTGGACAGAGGCAGACAAAGCACATAATATACAGCAACATAACATTTTACAAATTTAAATGACTAAATCAATGCACCGCTCTCACTCATAAAACCACACTCGACTCCACCACTACACAGGCATGTAGGTCTGCAGTGGTTGTTGTTGACTTGTTTACCTTTTATGCCACTCCTGAAATGCCCTGAGTTATTCCATCAATCATCTTGGATCCTACTGAGTGACTTCCAAGATATTTGTCACTGTGGTCATCATCATGGTGTTGTCCAACTCAGTGTGCATTGTACAGATTAGTCCCCTTTCCATATTGGAAATGCAATGGATCGGCCTGTAGTAGAAGTACAAATGTATTATTAAAAAACAAGAAGGGAAACAAACATTGCCTTGAGTTACTTTTAGTGTATAGATTAGATAATAGTACACAATGAATTAACTTCATGCACTACAAACAACAACAAAACAAATTACTCAGTCAGCGTCCAATGCATGTCATCATTTATTACCTGTTCCTTCTCATCTTCAGTTAATGATGAGTCTCTCTTGCGTTGGAAAGGAGGATAGCTATAGTAGTCATCATTATGTTCGACTTCTTTTGGACGGACTCAATGAGGCAAGATTTTCTTTTTTCTTCTATTATGCTAATCATCTGGCTTGAAGGCAATAGATTTAGGGCGATTCAGGAGGATGGAGGAGCAGGACTTGGAGGAGTGGACTGAAATGCAGAAAGCTGAAACTCATATATGGCAATAAAAGAGTAGAAGACAGTGGTGATGGATTTGTTGTGATTCGAATATTCCAACCAGAAAGACAGACACTCAAATAAAAGTAAATAAGGGAGGAAGACAGTAAGAAGTGGAAGTCTAGTTGTAAGGGAAGTATAGCTCATCTTCAATCTTTGGGGTTTCAACCAGAAGTAAGTAATCATCATCTAACATGCTACTTTCATCACCTGAACCGCTGTCCTCATCTTCCTGCATTGATTCATGTATTGTGTTATTCGGTGGTATAAAGTGCTGATTCGTTTTGATCATGGTTAACCACTCCACGTTTTTGGGCAAGAGACTGGTCCTTCTCACTGTTACAATGGAACCAGCAGCATTGAAAACACATTCAGAGAGACCCTTGCAACAGGGCAAGCCAGATAGTTTATCGCCAACCTGCTGAGCATTGGCCATTGGCCCCTTTTCCCATACCTATACCGCAATGGGTTTTGATCAATGTACACCTCTGTTGGGTCATCTAGATAGGCCTGGACCATCCGCTCAATGTTCAGGGGTGCTACACTTTGTTCGGCCTCTTTTGTCTTTGCATCAGCACTGGACCTAGCAAGTCCTTGCTGTAAATACCAATCCTTTAATGATTTTACTGGGGCTGGTGATCCGGTTCTTGCTGTTGTCAATAGTGTTGGTGAGTGTTCTGAGCCAAACGCACTGCCCTCAGGCTCCGAAGTTGAGCTTGACGCCGGATGCCCTGCTGCAGTACTTGTTGTGGGTTTACGTAGCAGGCTTTTAATCACCAGCTGTTCATTCTCCAACTTACTGGCTGCCTCAGCTATCCAAGTTTTGTACCGGGCAACATCCACTTCTGAAAAAGGAATAAATGTTTTACTTGTCAGTGCCGATTTGGACCATGGATCCAGAATTGTGGCACAAATGTAATAATGTTCTTGTGACAAAATCTTATTTTGCACCCTTGTATTGTCAGCTAAGCGACGGGATAAGCTCTCCACCAACTCATATGCTTCCTTTTTTTTTCCTCAACACCTTTGTACGCATCAGACACCTCCTTCAGTTGTTGCTCTAGCATGTGCAACAATGGGATAGCTTGGCCTATAGTGCAGTCCTCCTTGCTGACTTCACGTGTGAAGACCTCGAAAGGAAGAAGCATCTCAGTCAGGCATTTAACTAGGCACCGTTGGTCCATCTGAAGGGTCATGCCTTTCACAGTAGCATCCACTCTTCGCATGACATATTCATTTATTGGTCTGTACTGCTCCAACAGACGGTCAAGCATGTAATAAGCTGAGTTCCAATGTGTTGCCACCTCCTGGATGAGTCCTTTGACTGGCATTCTATAGTCACGTTGAATGATCCTCAACTGCTTCTGAGCTTTAAAAGAATGGCTGAAATAATTGCATATTCTTCGGCAGGTGTAAGTTGCTGACTATGGCTTCTTTTTTCAGAAAGTCTTGAACTAAAATGTTAATGCAGTGCGCCAAACACGGGACTCTGAAATAGGAACCAAGCTCCATGGCCTTAAGTACATGACTGCCATTATCTGTGGAAACAAAATCAATCTTAAGCCCTCTTAGGCGCAGCCATTCAAAGACCTTGCTGTGAAACTCTTCAAAAATGTTTACAGCAGTATGAGATTTCTCCATGGCGAACATGGCTACAGTTGCATGTTTCCGAGTAGCATTTGAAATCTCAGCTGTGTCAACAGCACCTACTTCAGCTTATCTCTAACCCCCAAAAAAGAGATCTAGTGTGCAGTGATGCACATGTAATCAGTGGCTTGGCAACTGCTCCACATGTCTGTTGTCAGGTGGATACTGTGAACAGCACTCTACTGCAAAGCTTGTCTAACCAATTCCAGCACATCTTGATGTAGTGCCGGAACAGCAACTCTTACAAAATAGGACCGGCTGGGAACCTTCCATTTAGGGCAGATGGCTGACACAAATTCAAGGAAACCCACCCCTTCCACAAATGAAAAAGGGAGAAGGTCCAGCACTAACATTTTAGCCAGCTTTGCATTGTACAACCGTGCTGTTGGGTGGTTGGGTTGGTATTGCCCCTCCAACCTAAGCATGTTCTCAATGGTAGGCTGGATTATTTTCCTTTGTGGTGCAGCTGTTTTCTTGAACCCAGTTAGGCACAACGACACACTTTTTTTCATTGCAGTACTCGGTTGCCTTAATGTCCCAGTCTGACTCTCAGTTTGGCTCTTACTGCGGAGCCACTTAGATGTTGCTGAGGATGTGGGTGGTACCACTACACTGCTGGGGACAGGGCTAGAAATGACTCCCTCTTCTTCACCGTTCGCCGCAATCATATATTCCCCTAATTCTTCATCCCCAACAACAGCAATAGGTTCAGATTTACTTTTTTGTAAGCGAAGTAGGTGAGCCTCCCACTGGATACTGTGGTGTATTTTGAGTTGACTAGTTTAGCCACCGGTACCATAGTTTGTACCAAGCTTACCCCGCCCAACAGCATGTTGACAAATTGAGCATATAGCAATGTTCTCCTCCTTACTGCTAGCCGAAAAGACGTCCCCAACTGGGGAGGAGAACTTTCTGGCGCTGCTGGATGTGCCACTTACAATACCAGATGAACTGGAGGGTGGGCTTGGAATGTGACTCTGTGCAGCTATACTACCACTACCTACTGAGGTGGTGGTTGAGCAGGATGTAGGTCCCTGCCGGGCATTTGCAAATGCAAATATGGAAGCTGTGTTGGTGATATCCGTGCTACATCCCTCGCAGCCATTTTGGATAGAGTAATAATGTTGGTCTCTATCTCCTTTGGGCCGGGAGTGATGTTCGTGATGTCTGGCTCGTCATCATCATCATCCCTCTTGTACATCTATCTCCATAACTCTAAGGCTTTCTGGAACCTTCCTTTTAACTAGCCTTGTCTTGTGGCTAAGCATCACTCTCAGACTGAGCTGGTGGCTTCCAAGTGGCATCTTGATCATCAGAAGCGGGACTTGAAGAAGAAACTGATGAACTAATCATCCTTTTCCTTGCCTGGGGTCTGACAGACAATGGATCTTCTGAAACAGTGGCTTGCTCCACTATGTCTGCAGGAAGCTTGATTTCCTGAAATGCCCCTACTTCAGGAGGAACAACTACTATTGTGGGCTATTGTTGTGGCTGTTCTTGCTGCTGTTCTCTTGTGGCTGGGGCTGTTCTTGCAGCTGCTGCTGTATTTGCGGCTACTGCTGTTCTTGTGGCTGCTGCTGCTGCACCTGCTGCTGCACCTGCTGCTGCCCACTTATCTGCTGAGTTTCCACCTGCGTCGATTGTGTACTACTTTGTGATAATGACAATTCAACATCACTGCTCCTTAGTAGACTGGCTACCTCTGCAACATACATGGGCTTGTGCCTAGGTTGGTGGGGCCGGCCCGCTGATGCGGAGGTGCTGCTCCCAGCTTGGTCCCCGAACAATGCTGCTGCAGGCGTAATATTTTTTTTTCCCAAAAAACAAATGGGGCGGAACACCAGTCTTGGTAAGTGCCACTTCCCTTTTCTGGTCCTTCTTCTCACTGACAACGTTCTTGGTACCGGAGGACCTGTTACCTTTCTTTGGGCCCATATTCCTCAGATTTCAGCAGGACGCAGGTCCACAAGTTGCAGAGATGTCTGTGGTCACGCGTGGACGTGACGTGGTGCGCAGCAGGACTTCGGACTGGCAGTACAACCGGTGATGATGATGACACCTCCTCCTCTGTCTTTTTGTGCAAATAAAAGCAAAGAAGCCAGGAGAAGAACATCAGTGAAATGTTGCATTTGTTGTTGTGGTTCAATTACTACTTGTATAAACAAACAAATAAACAAACAAAGATATAGTGTAGCAAATTGTGAGACTTTGTCAACAAGGTCTTTCATGGTATACTGTGTACACTACACTCTCAGGAAGGATAGGAAAGAAGAAGAACAACAAAAATACAAATGTAATGGAAGTGGACCCTGTTTGGCATTAAATTATTTGTTCATCACATCATTCAGGGAGCTGCTGCTGGCAAAGGGGATGGATGAAAGCAGTAAGCCAAGAGGAAAACCATGCAGACCTATATGGCAAAAGCAGCACACTAATAACTCCTACCAGAAATGGCCACCAGCCACTTGGACACTCACAAATCACAAGCAACAAGCAGGAGGACTGGAAAACAATGTCCTGACAAAAGGCCTATAATAGCCAGGCAAAGGATGCATGCTAAACCACACTGCTTTGTCTTTAATGCAATTAAATACAACAACTAAAATCCACAGGGCTAAACAAGTTCCGCAAGTTACAGAACAACACACCACACGCAACAAAGGCATTTATTTAACACACACCCAAATACAGAAATACCCCCCAAAACACATTTTGCTATTCAATCCAATGTTATCTATGCCATGAATGATGTTTGAATTCAACAGAACATACAGAAACAGTTGTTTCATGCACCTGTGACTACCTCTGAGCCTACTGGATGAAAGGTCTGTTGGCAGACTAGGCCACAAGCTTGCAGGCCAATGGCAACAGCACACTATCTGGCTTCAAAATGGCCACCAGCCACTTGGCCAGGCCCACACAACTACAAGAAACTGAAGGCAGACAATGCAGGCCTATTGCAAAAAGCACACTGCCCATCTTCAAAATGGCCGCCAGCCTCACGGCCATGCCCACAACAACAAGAAGCCTAGGCCACAAAGGAATAACGTGCAGGCCTATATGGCAAAAGCAGCACACTAATAACTCCCATCAGAAATGACCACCAGCCACATGGACACTCACAAATCACAAGCAACAAGCAGGAGGCCTGGAAAACAATGTACTGACTAAAGGCTAATAATAGCCAGGCAAAGGATGCATGCTAAACCACACTATTATGAGTTTTAATGCAATAAAATGCAAAAACGAAAACCCACAGGGCTAAACAAGGTCTGCCAGGTACACAACAACTCACCAAACACAACAAAGGCAATCATTTAACACACATACATAAACAGAAATACCCCCCAAAAACCCATTTTGCAATTCAATCCAGTGCCATCCATGCCCTAAATGATGATTGAAATACATTCAACACACACCAAAGGAAAAGTTGCTTCATCATGCACCCAACCATTACTAGCTCTGGTCCTACTGGCTACCCACAACAATTAAAAAAATATATAATGATAAGTACCAAAATTGTAGTTGCAGCAACTGCAATGCCCCAATCAAACAAACAACACCAACTTACTTGTATAATATCAAATTCAAAAGTCCTCAAATCCAATGATAATGATGCAGCAGACACAAAGAGTGATTCTTCCAGCTCAAAATCCAAAGACAGAATGAACAGGAGATGGACAAAGCACTGGGAGGAGCCTGCTGGACAGGAACAGGAAGTTGGAGACTCTGTGGAACTTCCTCCCTCTCCCCCCCCAATTTTTATTTTTTTTTTAAAAAGGACTCCTTGCACAAAAAAGGGCAGCCAAATGTCAATCTGAGGAGTTTTTTTCATCCAAATCATCATTTACAGAAGGAGTTATGGTGCTTGAAATATTATTCTTCTCCGGATTGAAAATTTTGCGTGTTCGGGATTGCGAGCTTCACCACACTTCCGCCGGATGTGGCATGGCCCATCCCAATGACATGTTCGCAATCGCAGCTCTCTCTCGCTGTAGTGAATGTTGTGCTCACGATCGCAGACTCTTGCAGTTTCTGAGGTGCGGCGAATGACGTGCTCGCAATCGTAAACTCATGCGGGATAGCGCAACCGGCTACCAACATCTCGTGGCGCATGCGAACGAATCGGAAAACTCGTTGGTGAATGCAGGGATCCCGGTAAGTTGACCGTGCGCACAAGAATGCATTTTTAAAGCGCGAACATGAAAAAAATCTCCTCTACGCCGCGATCGCGGCAATTTTGACATTTCCGCGTTCTCTGCGGAATGCGAAAATGCCTAAATTTCGCAAATTCTTCGAGCAGAACTGACTTTGCCGCCCATCCTTATCTGGAGCAGTACGGGGCCATGCAAACCCCACATGACGATGTTGGCCCGTGGAGGGCCAGCCAGGGAATGACAAGTCTAAAGGAAGAGGAAGACTTCAGTCCGCAGTCTGATTACTGGTCCAAGGCGAGTGTCGCAGAGTGCATCGGGGACAGTGGAAGGTGATGATGCAGAGGGCAGGACCAAGCAGAAACCGGCCAAATGGCGGAAAAGAATGCTACTGCGTCCTTCGTACCACAATGGCAGATTCATTTGCATCTTCGTCCACTGCAGTTTCTTGTGCCTCACGTGTGGGTGATGGTGTTCTGTCTCCTGCACTGTGTGGCAGTGACACCTCAGGGCCCGGACGTGGAATGTCTGCTGCACTGTGTGGCACTGACACTTCAGGCGGTGGAGATGTGGATGGAGTGGTAGCAGCAGCATGTATCAGCGCCAGGCCTTGTGGCAGCAATGCCATGAGGATGGTCTTGAGGTCATTGAGGAACTCAGCTACCACTTGCTGGTGTGCAGTAGTGGGTGTGGCAGCTGCTCTTTCTGCATTCGCCCACTCCATGGTCTCCATTAACCTCTGCATGTTTCCCAACTCCCGCGTGACATCGCTAGAGCCACTCTGACTGGACAGTTGTTCTATCCTCTGAGTCAGGGATACAGCGATGTCAGCCATGGTCAGTTAGAGAGCATGGAGTGCACTGTGGGTGTCCGTTAGGGACTGAGAGTGGTCCCTGATGGGACTTAGACACTCACGTATGGCATCTAGTTTGTTTGCCATGCGGTCAAAGCCCACCTTCACCTGTTTAGCCAGATACTCCTGGCCCCCCAACACATGGCGTTGGAAGGCAATGTGTTCTTTGTGGGGGTCCTAGTAGGCAGCCGTGATGGTGGGTGCTGCCTGCTGTGTGGTCTGTGCAGGGGGTGGAGTTTCCTCATAGCAGCTGTGCTGCCCTGTTTTTGGAGGTGGGCTGCGGAGGCTGTCCATGAGCTGTCCATGGGGGTGTCGGAGGCAAAGCTGTGGTGGTCCTCTTTGTCATCAGAGAAGAGAGGTTCAGGCTGCTTTGCAGGAGGTGTTGATTCTCCCTCTGCAATGTGGAGGGGATATGCAGTTTAACAATGTTCCCACATGTATGTTGTCGCATTGTACATGTTTTCATGCATACTGCATGACTGTGTACATTCTTGCTGTTGGTGAGGTGCTGCCTATTTGATGGGGGACAGTGGACATTTCGACAAGATGACGTGTGTGTGTTTGTACTTGTACATTATCAACTCACATTTCCCTGCAATGCCAAATGTGATTGGCCTGTGTCTACACCCAGTCAGCACCAGTTGTGTCCGGTGTTCTGTTGTGGTTGTGTTGCGGTTTGTACCACATTGTTGTCAGTGTTGATGTGCTCTGCATGATATGTGTGTGTGCTGCATTTCGGGGGAGTCGCCCCTGCAGCTCTGATTTTGCTGCCCCATCTCTATTCCATGTGCCTATGCAGTGCTGAGATGTTGCATACTTGGGTACATTGGTCTCTTGGTGGGAGTTGGGGGCTGGGGCATGATTTGTCCGCAGATGTGCTCATCTCAATTGTACATGTGTGCCATTGTGCCTATCTCTCCCCAGGCCCTGGTCATTACTCACCCTGGTGCTGTTGTGTCCGGTCATGTTGAGCAGTGTCCGGTCCCCCAACTCCTGCCACCGTCTCCCCACTGATGACTGTGGACACCGTTTCCTCCATATTGCCCAGCTCCTCCTGTGGCGCTGCACTGCCATCTCCAGTCTGCATTGCTGCCTTTCGGTTGTTGGCGAGTTTCAGCTTGGTTTTGCGTTTGACATCATTCCAGCACCTCTTGACCTCTTCCATTGTCCTCTTCAACACTCCCACTGCATTCACATTGTTCACGATGGACTGCCATAGTCCATTTTTTGTTGCCAATGACACAGTGGAGGTGAAAAACAGTTGTTGATGGTGTTCGACCACCTCCCTTATCAGTATCCTGTTTCCTGCGGACTGAACCACTCCTTCCAACTCTTCATCTCCTTGGCCTTCCCTGACCCCGAAGTCCCAGGCAGGTCCTCCGGAGGGCTTGTGGGGGTCTGGTTGTCCTCCGTACTTGCTCTGGCAACAACCATTGTGCTTCGCTGTTGTTTGGCATTTGTTTGTCTGTTTTTTTGTACTTTTATGTTGATTTTTCCCGCCTGACGAGTGTGAATTGCAGGCCTGTCGCTGGTTCTCACAGATTTTTGTATCGCGATTGGCCTCATTGCTGCTTTTTTTGCGTTCATGTTTCGCATTTGTGCGCCATCGTGTTAGTTTTAACGTGGTCATTTGATGCTTTATCGTGAGCCTATTGCATGGTACCGCCGTGTTCTGAATACTTAGTGTAATTTTCCCACAATAGACTGCGATGTTGAAATTGCGTTAAGCTAATTTTGCGATAGTTGTCACACGTTCTTGAGAATATCCCCCATAGAGTCTTATTACTTTGTGGCACAGTTGCAATGGTTCAACCAGTGGAGTTATTGTAGGATAAATACTGAAGAGGGTGCAATTGACTCACCTCCTCACTTGAGGGACTTATTACAGGTCCTCTTGGTTCCCCAGTGGAAATTACTTGCTGCCTCCCACGAGCTCCTTCATGATACAACAGAGCTGGCGATGTTGCTCACAGCAAACTCACATCCCAGTGACCTATGGGCAGATCTGCCACTGAGGTGGTTGAAGATTGTAGCACTCGAAAGAGTATTGGGGGAATAGTGGGGTGGACTGCCTATGGAATAAACCATATAGTAGACCTTTACTGGAATGGAGAATTGCTCATGTATGACTTGGCGGAAGAATTTCAAAATCCTAGAGGCAAATTTGTTTTGCTTCGGGCAGTGGTCCCCACAATTAGGAAACATTGGTGGAATAGAGACGCTGAACCCGCAAAGTACCAAGTTTGTCATCTGGGGGGCACCGATTATATTCGAAGATCCCTTTTTTACCTCCTACATTACCTAATCTTCAAATAGAACAACAGAACTTTGCGTGGTGCATGACTGTGTCCCGTGTTGAACTGTACGTGTGCAACTCCCTCATGTCTGAATCTGCTACCAACAGCTAAAGTGGGGCTGCGGGGAGCTGGGGTATTGTAATTGTTGAGTGGCATGCCGTGGGGCCGTCACGGCCCTGCCATACCTTTTAGCTCAATTGACTTGTTGGGCCCAAATCAGAACATAATTGGCACCCAGCTGCTAACATGTGCCACAGAATACAATATGGCTGCAAGCCACCGAAGGACCCATCAATCACAGACTGACCAGTGCCCACATGGCACAAATACTGTACAGCAGGTACTCTCCATACCATCCAGCTGCGTGCATTAAGCTGTACGTGCAACCTGTTTCACGTGGACTGCTGAGTGAACAGCCGACCTGAGACAAAACTGTCATTGATCATGGGCAAAGCAGAAAAACTTAGCCCAGACTGTCCTTTGGAACAAAAAAAAACAGAGAAGGTAGGTGAACCATGTCTGTAGATTGGGAATCCACTACAACTCCCGCTGAAACAACATCGTTAGAAGCGGCACCGCAGGCCATGTAACACAGACTACAAACAATTGATAGGAAAATCAACACTTTAAACCCCATGAGACATTATGTGGGGAAGAGACCTTAATGTGTGCTTAGACCTGGCACTGAATAGACAAGGCCAGCTCAACAGAATTGGAAAACAGGTGAACCAAATGGTCCAAAGCAGTATGACCAGAAGCGGGCTGTTGGGCCTATGGAGCTTGTGTAACCCTACTAGGAAAGAGGGGACGCTCACATGGCTCATGGTCCCATCTAAACTACTGGTTGGCCACTCAGAAGTTCAATTATTGGACAGAGGATATACGCCATCCGCCCAAAACACTATCAGACCATGCGCCTGTAAAGTTGATATTGTCAATCCCCACTCACATGCCAAAGAGTTCCAACTGGAGATTCCAGGCATCAATTATTAGCAACAAAGGAGTGACTAAGATAAAAGTGATGTAGTCCCGCTTGGTGTCGCAGGTGTGGTCAAGACTCACACAAACATGCTGGCATCCAGCTGGAGAAAACAGACTGTCTCCCTTAGTGTGCCCAAGTGACTCCTGATTACAGGAGGAAACAAAAAAAAGGGCCTGTAAATCACCATGTGTTCAAAACAAAAAAGTCGCCTTATTTGTTTAGAAGGACCCTCACTCACCACTAGTTGGTGACATGCTTCATCATCGGGTCCCCGCTGGGGTGACCGAATGTCCCCCCAGCGTGCTACAACGCCTGATTACAGCGGAGCAGGATGTGGTGAATGTAACAGTGCCGAAATTAAGAGGTGACTATTTGTGAAGTTGTGAGTGTGTTAAAAAATGCAAGATTGTGTCTTTACAAAAGTCTTTAATATAGACCAATCTGCATTGTATGAAAACAGAGTGGGCGGATTCCACAGGTTCTAAGTTACGGAACCGGGATCCTGGTCAATAATCAACAATGGTCAACATGTTTCTGCTGTTAATTGCGTTTTGCTCAGCATTCATCAGGACCTAAACCAAAGTCCTCCGGTGGTGTGCACGCGCTAAGGTGCACCCTCCCGGGAGGCTCAAAATGTGAAAAATTATATACAGTGATCAAGAAATTATCTTCATATAATCACTACAAATTCAGTAGTGAGAAATAAAAACCTGTAAATAAAAATGGACAGACGGGAGACAAACAGACAAAAAACAGAAACAGAAATTAGCCAATGCTTTTTCTTTGTCAGAAATACTTCTGATCACTGTTAATTACAGTTAGTGGCCTCGAAATTGAACAATATCGTGCCAGAACACAGGGTGTTGCCCCGAGTCCAAAAGGTTGCCTGCACCCAAATGTGAAGGCTTGCCGTCCCAAAAGTGACGAGCTTACGACACTACCTTCATTGTGTAAATCATAGCGAGTAGTGCGTTTTACCACTGTCAAACGATGTGGTTTGTTAAATTGCAGTGCTTAGAATAGTATTGATTTTTATCAGACTCATGGGTGATGGTCGGAATATCATGGACAGACAAGGTAACCCCCCTACAATTTAAAAAAAAATATATATAAGAATGCACCCACCGCATTCATGACGGAATCATGCCCCGTCGGAAAAGTCAGCGCGGGACATTTTCACGCGATGGTATTCTATCAAGAAATAAAGGCTGTTAAGGATTTAAGCCGGGACCAGGCCCTGTTGTGATTACAAAATAGCACTGGACCATTTCTGTTGGACACGGCAAAACCCCAGGAGGACTTACTTTCAACACCGCGGCTCCCCGTAAGGCACCTACTTTCTCGGCTGCTGACTTCCGGGTGTGCCGGGGGTGGGGCGCGTAATGGTTTTAAAAGAAGGTCCAATGTAATTGGTTTGGAGGCGCACGTGGGTTGGTTAGTGGCGGGCCCTCACTCAGTTTTAAAGGGGAAATGACCCTGAGCCAGTGAACACGGACCGGGGTTCGAGTCCCAGGACCGATTTTTCGATGTTTTTCCTAAAAAAATTCTTTTAATGAAATGCATTATTCCATAAAAAGGGCATTTTATTCCAACAACGATTTTAAAGAAAGAAACCCATAAATGGCCAAATGTGTGTAATAACAAACCATCAGGGCACAGTGAGGTTCATAAAAACAAGTGTCCTGGGTGGCTGTAGACCAGGTCTATAATTTTCTAAGGGTATCTATAATGAAGAAAGGAGTACACAGTTATCCCCAAGGCCAGGTAGGGCAGTTGGGCAGATGAAATTTATTTTTGCTGAGATGAGAACAAGACCATGTTATCTCTTGAGAGCACTGGCCCATGGTATATCGTCGTTCAGGCCGATTTTGTTGGTGCCCAAGCGATACACCCACCGTTGTTCTTTTTCAAACAACATGGATTCAGTAGCACTGGCCAGGTGCTCCAGGATAGTCCAATTCAAATCATTGGTTGTGTGATTAGATTGTACAAAATGAGCAGTCAATTTAGTTGATGATTTTTTGCAACGTATATTACTGCGATGCTCACAGATTTAGATTTTAATACGTCTGGAGGTCATTCCCACGTTTAATAGACCGCACCTGCAGGTAATTAAATACACCACATTTGAGGTATTGCAATTTGTGTGGCAACGCTGCTCCCAGCGTGTGCCGTCTGCCAGATCCAGAAACTTCGTGTGGGTGGTCAGGTGGCAAATGTTACAATTCCCACATGGATGGTGACCAATGACCGGGGGTAAACCCCATGCATTGAGGACACTCGGTATTTGGTCATTGGTTATATTGTCCCTCGGTCTTGTATGGACAAGGGAGTCCTTGAGACTGGTGGCTCTCTTATATGAAAAAAGAGGTTTCTGCCAATCCTTCTTATTACTGGTGATAATCCTCCAATTTTTCGAAATGCACTTGCTCACTGCGTTGGATAATGAGTTGTAGGTAGTTACGCATGTTAATGGTATTTCGCCGTTAACTGGTTGGGGGTTGTCTTCCAAAAGTGCCTCCCTATGTTGATATCTGGCCCTCTTCTGACTCTTATTGATTATTCCCTTCGGATACCCTCTGTGTTCTAGTTTGGTAGCTAGTGCGGTGGCTTGTTGTTTGTAGGTGGACAGGTCGCTGCAATTGCGCCTAAGCCTCAAATAATGGCCGTACGGAAGGTTTTCCCGCAGTGCACGTGGATGATAGCTGGTAAAGTGCAACAAATTGTTTTTTGCAGTTGGTTTAAAGAAAGTACTAGTTTCCAAATGTGCACCTGTCTTCCTAATGGCAACATCCAGAAAGGTAAGTTCATCATGGGAATATTCATGAGTGAATCGCAGATGGTCATCGCAGGTGTTGACCCAGGAGAAGAACTCTGTGAGAGTAATTTCGTCGCCATGCCAGATCATAAACACGTCGTCTATGTAACGTTTCCATACGGCGATGTTATTGCCGTATGGATTTGTGGGGTTCAATATGTGTTTTGATTCAAAATCAAAAACGTACAATCCTGCCACCGATGGGGCAAAGGTACTGCCCATTGAGGTCCCTGTTGCTTGTAGATAAATCTGGCCATCATACTCAAAAAAGTTACGTTTCAGGGCAAGAGTGGCACAGTCAACAACAAATTCCCGGGTAGTATTGAAATTCCAAACCTCTCGGTCTAGTGCTTCTTTGACTACCTTGATGGTCTCATCCTGCGGAATGCAGGTGTACAGACTCTCGATGTCCATTGAGACCAAAAAGCAAGGATCATTTGGTAAGGTAACTGTGCTGAGCAAGTGAAGGAAACTTTTGGTGTCCTTAAGATAAGTAGAGGTGGATTGAACTATTGGTCTTAAAAAGAAGTCGCAGTATTGGGAGAGTGGCCCAATCCAAATCACAAAAACTACAGAAGGACCTAAAAAAATGGTCCTATTCCAAAGTTTTCCCTTACTCTGTCCCTGATTTCACTCCGCCCCCGAGTGGAGGGTACAATTCTGACACCTCAGCTGACTCTAACACCAGTGGTTCTAGTACAGACAGCGCAGGGAAGAGACCCAGAGGGAGAGGCAGAGGCAAGGGACGAGGACGGGGACAACAACCATTCTCACAGGAGTATCATTCTTCCAACTGGCAAGCACCATTCCCCCAACAAACTATGGGTCCATACCATCAGAATCCTTTTCAGGTACCTTTCCCACCCATGATGGGCTGGAATCCTAATTTTATGCCATATCCCAATTTCAATCCCCAAGGGTACCCGCATCCTTTTCAGGACAGAGGCAGGCGGGGCAACCGGGGGAGGCAGAAAGGCCCCAACCAGGTACACTGGGACATACAAGAGGGAACAAGGGACCTCTCAACCACCACAACAGCGGACCAGAGGCCAGGGCCCAGCAATGCGAAACCCTAGTGGTTAATCTATATTCCCACATCCTTTCACAATCAGAAACAGATGTACTGGAGAAAGGACTAGGGTTCATCCCCACCCCTAGACTCGACCGTTTCAAACTTCACTGTGAGCTGAATCAATTTTTCAGAAAGCTCCAATTAAAGAACTTTTTTGAAACCTCTAATCATGATCGAGTTCAAGGGATGGAGGGTGATACTGATTTTAAACTCAAGTCCACCTTCACCCCACCTCCACACACTGTTACACCAGACATCCTGGCATTCGAGCAGGCTGTTTTCAAGGAAGTGGAAGAGCTCCAAGAACCGACCCCTTTCAAGAATCTGACCGCAGAGGAATTCAGGGCCATCCAATCCTTAAAAATGAATAAGGAGGTCATCATTAAGAGTGCAGATAAAGGGGGAGGAATTGTAATTCTGAATAAAGAAGATTACACAACTGAATGCCGACGCCTTTTGAACAATGCTGTCAACTACATTCCGCTTGAGGTCGACCCTACAGACGACTTAAGAGATGAAATCATCGAGCTTGTGTCAACAGCAGAAAGAGATGGTTGCATTACTGAAAAGGAGGCTGATTTCTTGACAAAATCGGAGGGGCGAGTCCCCTATTAAAATATATTACCAAAAACACACAAGAACGTGTTACCACCCCCTGGGAGACCAATTGTCTCCGGTCTGGGCTCCCTCCTGGAACCACTCTCCCAATACTGCGACTTCTTTTTAAGACCAATAGTTCAATCCACCTCTACTTATCTTAAGGACACCAAAAGTTACCTTCACTTGCTCAGCACAGTTACCTTACCAAGTGATCCTTGCTTTTTGGTCTCAATGGACATCGAGAGTCTGTACACCTGCATTCCGCAGGATGAGACCATCAAGGTAGTCAAAGAAGCACTAGACCGAGAGGTTTGGAATTTCAATACTACCCGGGAATTTGTGGTTGACTGTGCCACTCTTGCCCTGAAACGTAACTTTTTTGAGTATGATGGCCAGATTTATCTACAAGCAACAGGGACCTCAATGGGCAGTACCTTTGCCCCATCGGTGGCAGGATTGTACGTTTTTGATTTTGAATCAAAACACATATTGAACCCCACGAATCCATACGGCAATAACATCGCCGTATGGAAACGTTACATAGACAACGTGTTTATGATCTGGCATGGCGACGAAATTACTCTCACAGAGTTCTTCTCCTGGGTCAACACCTGCGATGACCATCTGCGATTCACTCATGAATATTCCCATGATGAACTTACCTTTCTGGATGTTGCCATTAGGAAGACAGGTGCACATTTGGAAACTAGTACTTTCTATAAACCAACTGCAAAAAACAATTTGTTGCACTTTACCAGCTATCATCCACGTGCACTGCGGGAAAACCTTCCGTACGGCCAGTATTTGAGGCTTAGGCGCAATTGCAGCGACCTGTCCACCTACAAACAACAAGCCACCGCACTAACTACCAAACTAGAACACAGAGGGTATCTGAAGGGAATAATCAATAAGAGTCAGAAGAGGGCCAGATATCAACATAGGGAGGCACTTTTGGAAGACAACCCCCAACCATTTAACGGCGAAATACCATTAACATGCGTAACTACCTACAACTCATTATCCAACGCAGTGAGCAAGTGCATTTCGAAAAACTGGAGGATTATCACCAGTAATAAGAAGGATTGGCAGAAACCTCTTTTTTCATATAAGAGAGCCACCAGTCTCAAGGACTCCCTTGTCCATTCAAGACCGAGGGACAATATAACCAATGACCAAATACCGAGTGTCCTCAATGCATGGGGTTTACCCCCGGTCATTGGTCACCATCCATGTGGGAATTGTAACATTTGCCACCTGACCACCCACACGAAGTTTCTGGATCTGGCAGACGGCACACGCTGGGAGCAGCGTTGCCACACAAATTGCAATACCTCAAATGTGGTGTATTTAATTACCTGCAGGTGCGGTCTATTATACGTGGGAATGACCTCCAGACGTATTAAAATCAGAATCTGTGAGCATCGCAGTAATATACGTTGCAAAAAATCATCCACTAAATTGACTGCTCATTTTGTACAATCTAATCACACAACCAATGATTTGAATTGGACTATCCTGGAGCACCTGGCCAGTGCTACTGAATCCACGTTGTTTGAAAAAGAACAACGGTGGGTGTATCGCTTGGGCACCAACAAAAGCGGCCTGAACGACGATATACCATGGGCCAGTGCTCTCAAGAGATAACATGGTCTTGATCTCATCTCAGCAAAAATAAATTTCATCTGCCCAACTGCCCTACCTGGCCTTGGGGATAACTGTGTACTCCTTTCTTCATTATAGATACCCGTAGAAAATTATAGACCTGGTCTACAGCCACCCAGGACACTTGTTTTTATGAACCTCACTGTGCCCTGATGGTTTGTTATTACACACATTTGGCCATTTATGGGTTTCTTTCTTTAAAATCGTTGTTGGAATAAAATGCCCTTTTTATGGAATAATGCATTTCATTAAAAGATTTTTTTTAGGAAAAACATCGAAAAATCGGTCCTGGGACTCGAACCCCGGTCCGTGTTCACTGGCTCAGGGTCATTTCCCCTTTAAAACTGAGTGAGGGCGCGCCACTAACCAACCCACGTGCGCCTCCAAACCAATTACATTGGACCTTCTTTTAAAACCATTACGCGCCCCACCCCCGGCACACCCGGAAGTCAGCAGCCGAGAAAGTAGGTGCCTTACGGGGAGCCGCGGTGTTGAAAGTAAGTCCTCCTGGGGTTTTGCCGTGTTCAACAGAAATGGTCCAGCGCTATTTTGTAATCACAACAGGGCCTGGTCCCGGCTTAAATCCTTAACGGCCTTTATTTCTTGATAGAATACCATCGCGTGAAAATGTCCCGCGCTGACTTTTCCGACGGGGCATGATTCCGTCATGAATGCGGTGGGTGCATTCTTATATATATTTTTTTTAAGATTGTAGGGGGGTTACCTTGTCTGTCCATGATATTCCGACCATCACCCATGAGTCTGATAAAAATCAATACTATTCTAAGCACTGCAATTTAACAAACCACATCGTTTGACAGTGGTAAAACGCACTACTCGCTATGATTTACACAATGAAGGTAGTGTCGTAAGCTCGTCACTTTTGGGACGGCAAGCCTTCACATTTGGGTGCAGGCAACCTTTTGGACTCGGGGCAACACCCTGTGTTCTGGCACGATATTGTTCAATTTCGAGGCCACTAACTGTAATTAACAGTGATCAGAAGTATTTCTGACAAAGAAAAAGCATTGGCTAATTTCTGTTTCTGTTTTTTGTCTGTTTGTCTCCCGTCTGTCCATTTTTATTTACAGGTTTTTATTTCTCACTACTGAATTTGTAGTGATTATATGAAGATAATTTCTTGATCACTGTATATCATTTTTCACATTTTGAGCCTCCCGGGAGGGTGCACCTTAGCGCGTGCACACCACCGGAGGACTTTGGTTTAGGTCCTGATGAATGCTGAGCAAAACGCAATTAACAGCAGACACATGTTGACCATTGTTGATTATTGACCAGGATCCCGGTTCCGTAACTTAGCACCTGTGGAATCCGCCCACTCTGTTTTTATACAATGCAGATTGGTCTATATTAAAGACTTTTGTAAAGACACAATCTTGCATTTTTTAACACACTCACAACTTCACAAATAGTCACCTCTTAATTTCGGCACTGTTACATTCACCACATCCTGCTCCGCTGTAATCAGGCGTTGTAGCACGCTGGGGGGACATTCGGTCACCCCAGCGGGGACCCGATGATGAAGCATGTCACCAACTAGTGGTGAGTGAGGGTCCTTCTAAACAAATAAGGCGACTTTTTTGTTTTGAACACATGGTGATTTACAGGCCCTTTTTTTGTTTCCTCCTGTAATCAGGAGTAACTTGGGCACACTAAGGGAGACAGTCTGTTTTCTCCAGCTGGATGCCAGCATGTTTGTGTGAGTCTTGACCACACCTGCGACACCAAGCGGGACTACATCACTTTTATCTTAGTCACTCCTTTGTTGCTAATAATTATCTATCTGGGGTATAGGAGTGTCCTTTCTTGCCCTTCCTCTCTTGTTGTTATTGAGTGTTCCTGAACAGCGCACAGCTGTGAGAGAGACATCTTGTTTTTGTTTTTTACTTTGCAAATAGAAAATTTCTTTTGCTGCAGTGTCTTAGACAATATTGGTTCAATTTCACCATGGAGGACCAGGGTCTCTCCTTTACGAGAGAAGAAGTAGATGCCATCCTAGGGGATGATTCCCTATTTTCTGACCCATTACTGGCGCACGCCATTTCACAAACAGGGGACTGGGAAAAGTTGGGAGAATTGAAACGCAGTAGGATTAGGGCTATATTACACGGTACCATGATCAAGGAATATTTGAATCACAACGCGGCACCAAAAGGGTTGCTAGTCACCAATGCACCCAGAATATTCCTTGAGGACGCGACTTTCCGAAAAGAGTGGGCACAGATAGCGTGGCATTGTAAGTGGGACTGGGGCATTTTAATCATCAAGACTGCTCTGCGCCTCTCTGATGCCATCCTGGTGGAAATACAAACCACAGAAGCCCACTTTAAAGCCACGATCATGGGGTATAAAAAGAGACTCGATGAGCTCAACAAAGAGCAAAACGAGTTTAAAGAAAACCTGGCCCAATCCAAATCACAAAAACTACAGAAGGACCTAAAAAAATGGTCCTATTCCAAAGTTTACCCTTACTCTGTCCCTGATTTCACTCCGCCCCCGAGTGGAGGGTACAATTCTGACACCTCAGCTGACTCTAACACCAGTGGTTCTAGTACAGACAGCGCAGGGAAGAGACCCAGAGGGAGAGGCAGAGGCAAGGGACAAGGACGGGGACAACAACCATTCTCACAGGAGTATCATTCTTCCAACTGGCAAGCACCATTCCCCCAACAAACTATGGGTCCATACCATCAGAATCCTTTTCAGGTACCTTTCCCACCCATGATGGGCTGGAATCCTAATTTCATGCCATATCCCAATTTCAATCCCCCAGGGTACTGTTGTAAATGGTAATATGATCTCACGATTGGATGTAGTAGGAAACAGCTTTATTGCAGTACAGAACAGGTAGGACCATCCCTCATCTGACCAGAGCTCCAACTGCCAACAGGGCGAAGGAGAACTCCAGAACTAAGAACATTAACAGTAATCTAGAGTGCCAGCTCAAGAGAAGAGCTAAGCACTGTACAACATATCTTCCCCCCTTAACAAGAAAAGAAAACATTATTGTAAAAGAAAACACAAAGAAGATCAATGTACATAATCATTCAGATAGGTGGGTGGATGACGAGAGCGAGGGCACCTCAACTTGGCTTCCAATGAGGAAGAAGAAGACGTGGTGGGAACAGGGGAACAGAAGTAGTGGAGGCAGAATCAACCAAGGAACTACTATGCACACACAAAGAAGTGGAAGCATCCCCACTACCCACCTCCCCCCGTACTGTTGGTTGAGAAGTAGAAGAAAAACTACTATCAGAAGTCAACAAGTACCCATTGCATCCCCCTGAATTACCAGCCATTAAGTCATCAGAAGGAAAATCCTTCTTCTTTTGGTATAGTGCTACTCTCCTATAATTCCAACTTTCCCCATTGGCCAGAACAACAAAATGTGGAAAAACTTTTTTTAACTCTGTAGGGACCTCTAAACTTGCTAAGACCCTTAGTACACCTGCCTGGCTTCACCTTAACAAGATCACCCACAGAGATGGGTAAGGGAACACTGCCTTGGGATAAGGACACTTCATCATCAGAACACCTCAACCAAGCAGGAGTCAATCTTGTCACAGGTGCACGCCCTCGCATTAATTCAAAAGGTGATTTTTCACCATTCTTATGGGGCGTTGACCGGTAGGCCCAGACAAGTTCGTGCACACGCTCATGTGAAAAACAACCACCTTCAACAAACATTTGAATCACCCCCTTTACGAGATGGTTTATCCTCTCGCAAAGACCATTTCCTTGCGGATTGTAAAGACTTGTCTTCTGATGTCTGATGCCACACTCACGCACAAACAAAGCCATTTTCGAAGATGTCAGTTGAGTGCCATTATCTGAGATAAGGACAGAAGGGTATCCCTCATTCAAGAAAACACCTTTCAGAAAGCTAATGGTGGTATCGGTGTTTATCTCCCTCACAAACTGTACACAAAGCCACTTCGAATAACAGTCAATTATAACAATGGCATAACGTTGATTTAAGGGTAACTCACTCATAGGGCCTATGAAATCCAAACAGACGCTGTGCCAAGGCACGTTTTCAAATCCAATTTTCTGCGGTGACTGGGATCCCAAAACTTTCAGACGTTTCTCCCCTTCCCTGCAAAAGCTACACCTCAGTACACAATCTACTGCATCACCATCAACAGAGGGCCACCAAAAGTTTTCCTTAACACGACGTTGTGTGAGGCTTTGGCCTAAATGGCCCTCATGAGCCAAATCCAGAATCCTTCGCCTTAATGAACCAGGAGGAACAAAACGATCACCCCTCATCAGGACATCCTTCCCTTCCAGGGAAAGTTCATATAAGACTTTAAAAAATGGTCTAACCTGAGGGTTAACAGTGCTCTCTCTTCTTGCTCCTTTCGAGACAAGATTTATAACAGCCTTTAAAATTTGATCCTCCTCCATACCTTTTGACCATTCTTCATGAGAAAAGGAACCACCTCCCACAAACATAACATCCTCTGCTATTGCAACTGCTAAATCATCCAAATCGTCCTTTACAGAACCATCACAGCCAGTGTATCGCACAGGAAGCCGTGACAAGCAATCTGCTTGGATGTTTTTCCAGCCATGAACAAACTCAATTTCACATTGGTAGTCCTGTAGACGAGAGGCTAATCTTGCCAACCTCGGAGACCCTTTACCAGCACCACCTGGAGCCAAAACATTTAAAAGGGGTTTATGATCTGTACGGAGGATAAATTTGTAACCCCACAAGTAGGTCCTAAAGTAACTCGTGCCCCAAGCAGCAGCAAGAGCTTCACGCTCTATGACTGAGTAATTAGTAATAGTATATTAAATAGTAATTCCAAGACAGACAAAGGCCTGGACGCAAACGCGATGGTCTTCTCTATCCCTCCATGTTTTTGCAGGAGAACTGCACCAAGACCTACAATACTGGCGTCAACCATCAAGATAGAGGACCGAGCAGTATCAAAAGGAGTAAGAACATTAGCAGATTTAAGTTCTCCTTTGATCATATTGAAACAAGACTCGTGCTCAATAGTCCAATTAAACTTGACACCCTTTTTCAACAAGTACCTCAAAGGAGCAGTCTTTGAAGAGAAATCCCTCACGAATTTCGAGTAAAACTCGACCAAACCCATGAAGGATCGAAGTTGATCTTTATCAACAGGGAGGGGAGCTAGTTCAATGGCCTCTAATAAGTTCTTCTTAGGCTTAACACCTTCTTCAGACAGGCAAAAACCTAAGTACTCTATTTCTTTAAAAAGAAACGCACACTTCTCCTTTCTCAAAGTTAGACCAGCATCGTCCACTCTTCGCAATACATTCTGTAAAATCCCATTGTGCTCCTCCAGGGAATCTCCATAGATCAAGATGTCATCTTGAAAGTATAGTACTTTATTTAGACCTTTAAAAACCTCAGAAACAAGTCTCTGGAATACACTAGCGGCAGAGACAAGTCCAAAAGGTAACCTCGTGAATTGGAAGGTCCCTTCACTAGTGATGAATGCAGTCAGATGTTTGGACTTGTCATCTAAGCAAATTTGATGGTACGCATGCTTTAGATCTAACTTACTAAAGAACTTAGCTCCTTTGAGTGTTGAAACTAACTCATTAATGTTTGGTAGAGGGAACACATCTGCAACCACACACTTATTCAATGAACGCAGGTCCACACAGAACCTAATTTTATTGTCTGGCTTCTGTGAAATTACTACAGGCGAAACCCATGGGGACGCCTCAACAGGTTCAATAATACCACCTTGAAGCATTTCTTCTAACGTGGTTTTAACCTCTTTTCGCAAAGCGAAAGGGACTCTCCTCATCTTATGTTGAACAGGACAACTACCTTCTTTGAGAATTATGCAATGGGAATAACCTATGAGTTCCCCTAATTGATCTCTAAAGACATTTCTAAATTTATCCAGTATCTCATCTACAGATGAATTATCAACAATAGACACAGGATCATCAGACCTGGGATCAACCACAATGTGCAAATCATACTGATGGTGACGACCTAAAATGGCCGGTCCATCAGTTGAAATGTAAACTTTTCCAGGCGCTGATCTATTTCTGAATTCAATCTTTGCTTCAAAGTAGCCTAATAGGTCAATTTTCTCACCTTGATATCCAGACGGAAAAATGTCACACTCCTTCAAGACTCTATCACCCCACACACTCTTCATCAAGGATAGTGGGATGATGGTCCACTTTGAACCTGTGTCAACCATGAGAGTTACAACTTTCTCATCAATCTTAAACTCAGCTTTAAAAGCATTTCCCTTTCGATCCCAGCAAGAGCATACAGTGTCACACAGAACCAATATCTTGTTCATTTCACGTTTCAAATCACCACCCTCATTGACTACAGTCACCCTTGAATTATTTCTGTTTTTACACATCTTTGCAAAGTGTCCCATCTTCCCGCAACGTAGACACTCTTTGTTATTCGCAAAACAGAATCTAGCATCTGAGGAATGCGAAAAACTCCCACACTTTGAACACATTTTTTGACTATTCTTATTACTTGGTGATTGTTGCGTATTCTTTTTTTGAAGAATATAGCCTTTTTTCTTAACAATAGCAACAGCCATTGCTTCATCATCACTATTGTCACTAATCACACTCTTATTGGAAACTTCTGCAACTTTTGTTTCCAAACCACTCTTCTGCAACTCTCTCATGCATTTCTCGCTTTCTTCCACAACTTTAGCTAATTCTATAGCAACTTTCAACGTTGGGTTCTTCGCTGCCCATAATCGTTCTTGGACTTTCCTGTTATTGGCTTGAACAATCAATTGGTCTCTAATTAGTTCATCCGCCATTTGACCAAAGTTGCATTTTACTGATAGTTCACGTAGTCGTGCAACGAACTCGTCAATGCTCTCATCCGCCAACTGTTTCTTTTTATAGAATTTATATCTCTGCAGGACAAGGTTTTCCTCTTTACTAAATCTGGTTTCAAGTCTTGCTACAGCCTCTTTAAATTCGTCTAAATCCGCCTGTGACCCAGAAGGTAATACTTGCGGTAAGTATTTGAACAGACGCTGTCCCTCTTTGCCCAAAGTAGTCATCAAAAGAGCTTTCTTTCGTTTAGGTGGAAAGTCTTCTCCATCTAGAGCCTGAATGTAATTGTTAAACATTACTATCCAGTCCTCCCACATTATAGACGGATTCCCCGGTTCACACAAGAATTCTGGTGGTAGGGCAACATTGACCGCTTGAGCCATGTGATCAGTCTTTTACAGTCACGAAAGTAAATTGATAACTACGATGCAAGGAACAGTTGTTGCACGACAAAGTAAGGGCACAGATTACTACTGAAGACAAAAGGAAAACAGTCCGCTTATAAATTATCTTCTTTTAGAGTTTTAACATAAGTGCTTACACTAAACAGGATATTGAAGGTCCGCTGACACTCGACACCGCTTCTGACAACCAGCAGTGAAGATCCCGGTGAATTGCGTCCCCTAGGCAACCACCGACAGACAGTGAAGAAATCAATCAAAAATGGCCGACTGCGTCGTGCGTCGGTCACGCTTCTGACGTCAGAACCACAGCGTAGGTACGCATGAAGTAGAATGCGCTTCAGTGATGCGGTTCACGTGTAGCGTCGAAGCTAAGCGACTCACCAGGTCACGTTAAGATCACGCTCACCGTCAATGAAGAGACGTTGAAGAAGATGACGTCTCTCACTCTGATAATGGGGAAATCAGAAAGGAAAATCTTCCGGAAATCTTTCAAAGTTTGTGATCACCTCCGCAATGACGATCATCTCGGCAATGAAGGATTGTTCAACGCTGTAAACCACACGGGGTTCGCGAGGGAGTTGGACGCTACTATTCTGTATTTCCTTCTCAAACTGCAAACTCAATCGAGGAAGCTGTGGCCAACACATCGCCAGTCCAAGTCGCCAAATGTTGTAAATGGTAATATGATCTCACGATTGGATGTAGTAGGAAACAGCTTTATTGCAGTACAGAACAGGTAGGACTATCCCTCATCTGACCAGAGCTCCAACTGCCAACAGGGCGAAGGAGAACTCCAGAACTAAGAACATTAACAGTAATCTAGAGTGCCAGCTCAAGAGAAGAGCTAAGCACTGTACAACAGGTACCCGCATCCTTTTCAGGACAGAGGCAGGCGGGGCAACCGGGGGAGGCAGAAAGGCCCCAACCAGGTACACTGGGACATACAAGAGGGAACAAGGGACCTCTCAACCACCACAACAGCGGACCAGAGGCCAGGGCCCAGCAATGCGAAACCCTAGTGGTTAATCTATCTTCCCACATCCTTTCACAATCAGAAACAGATGTACTGGAGAAAGGACTAGGGTTCATCCCCACCCCTAGACTCGACCGTTTCAAACTTCACTGTGAGCTGAATCAATTTTTCAGAAAGCTCCGGGTAAAGAACTTTTTTGAAACCTCTAATCATGATCGAGTTCAAGGGATGGAGGGTGATACTGATTTTAAACTCAAGTCCACCTTCACCCCACCTCCACACACTGTTACACCAGACATCCTGGCATTCGAGCAGGCTGTTTTCA
The DNA here is from genome assembly GCF_964261635.1 of Lissotriton helveticus. Lineage (NCBI taxonomy): Eukaryota > Metazoa > Chordata > Amphibia > Caudata > Salamandridae > Lissotriton > Lissotriton helveticus. The sequence goes on from NC_136069.1 coordinate 878,249,142, forward strand.
AGGAAGTGGAAGAGCTCCAAGAACCGACCCCTTTCAAGAATCTGACCGCAGAGGAATTCAGGGCCATCCAATCCTTAAAAATGAATAAGGAGGTCATCATTAAGAGTGCAGATAAAGGGGGAGGAATTGTAATTCTGAATAAAGAAGATTACACAACTGAATGCCGACGCCTTTTGAACAATGCTGTCAACTACATTCTGCTTGAGGTCGACCCTACAGACGACTTAAGAGATGAAATCATCGAGCTTGTGTCAACAGCAGAAAGAGATGGTTGCATTACTAAAAAGGAGGCTGATTTCTTGACAAAATCGGAGGGGCGAGTCCCCTATTTCTATATATTACCAAAAACACACAAGAACGTGTTACCACCCCCTGGGAGACCAATTGTCTCCGGTCTGGACTCACTCCTGGAACCACTCTCCCAATACTGCGACTTCTTTTTAAGACCAATAGTTCAATCCACCTCTACTTATCTTAAGGACACCAAAAGTTTCCTTCACTTGCTCAGCACAGTTACCTTACCAAGGGATCCTTGCTTTTTGGTCTCAATGGACATCGAGAGTCTGTACACCTGCATTCCGCAGGATGAGACCATCAAGGTAGTCAAAGAAGCACTAGACCGAGATGTTTGGAATTTCAATACTACCCGGTAATTTGTGGTTGACTGTGCCACTCTTGCCCTGAAACGTAACTTTTTTGAGGATGATGGTCAGATTTATCTACAAGCAACAGGGACCTCAATGGGCAGTACCTTTGCCCCATCGGTGGCAGGATTGTACGTTTTTGATTTTGAATCAAAACACATATTGAACCCCACGAATCCATACGGCAATAACATCGCCGTATGGAAACGTTACATAGACGACGTGTTTATGATCTGGCATGGCGACAAAATTACTCTCACAGAGTTCTTCACCTGGGTCAACACCTGCGATGACCATCTGCGATTCACTCATGAATATTCCCATGATGAACTTACCTTTCTGGATGTTGCCATTAGGAAGACAGGTGCACATTTGGAAACTAGTACTTTCTATAAACCAACTGCAAAAAACAATTTGTTGCACTTTACCAGCTATCATCCACGTGCACTGCAGGAAAACCTTCGTACGGCCAGTATTTGAGGCTTAGGCGCAATTGCAGCGACCTGTCCACCTACAAACAACAAGCCACCGCACTAACTACCAAACTAGAACACAGAGGGTATCCGAAGGGAATAATCAATAAGAGTCAGAAGAGGGCCAGATATCAACATAGGGAGGCACTTTTGGAAGACAACCCCCAACCAGTTAACAGCGAAATACCATTAACATGCGTAACTACCTACAACTCATTATCCAACGCAGTGAGCAAGTGCATTTCGAAAAATTGGAGGATTATCACCAGTAATAAGAAGGATTGGCAGAAACCTCTTTTTTCATATAAGAGAGCCACCAGTCTCAAGGACTCCCTTGTCCATACAAGACCGAGGGACAATATAACCAATGACCAAATACCGAGTGTCCTCAATGCATGGGGTTTACCCCCGGTCATTGGTCACCATCCATGTGGGAATTGTAACATTTGCCACCTGACCACCCACACGAAGTTTCTGGATCTGGCAGACGGCACACGCTGGGAGCAGCGTTGCCACACAAATTGCAATACCTCAAATGTGGTGTATTTAATTACCTGCAGGTGCGGTCTATTAAACGTGGGAATGACCTCCAGACGTATTAAAATCAGAATCTGGGAGCATCGTAGTAATATACGTTGCAAAAAATCATCAACTAAATTGACTGCTCATTTTGTACAATCTAATCACACAACCAATGATTTGAATTGGACTATCCTGGAGCACCTGGCCAGTGCTACTGAATCCACGTTGTTTGAAAAAGAACAACGGTGGGTGTATCGCTTGGGCACCAACAAAATCGGCCTGAACGACGATATACCATGGGCCAGTGCTCTCAAGAGATAACATGGTCTTGTTCTCATCTCAGCAAAAATAAATTTCATCTGCCCAACTGCCCTACCTGGCCTTGGGGATAACTGTGTACTCCTTTCTTCATTATAGATACCCTTAGAAAATTATAGACCTGGTCTACAGCCACCCAGGACACTTGTTTTTATGAACCTCACTGTGCCCTGATGGTTTGTTATTACACACATTTGGCCATTTATGGGTTTCTTTCTTTAAAATCGTTGTTGGAATAAAATGCCCTTTTTATGGAATAATGCATTTCATTAAAAGAATTTTTTTAGGAAAAACATCGAAAAATCGGTCCTGGGACTCGAACCCCGGTCCGTGTTCACTGGCTCAGGGTCATTTCCCCTTTAAAACTGAGTGAGGGCGCGCCACTAACCAACCCACGTGCGCCTCCAAACCAATTACATTGGACCTTCTTTTAAAACCATTACGCGCCCCACCCCCGGCACACCCGGAAGTCAGCAGCCGAGAAAGTAGGTGCCTTACGGGGAGCCGCGGTGTTGAAAGTAAGTCCTCCTGGGGTTTTGCCGTGTCCAACAGAAATGGTCCAGCGCTATTTTGTAATCACAACAGGGCCTGGTCCCGGCTTAAATCCTTAACGGCCTTTATTTCTTGATAGAATACCATCGCGTGAAAATGTCCCGCGCTGACGTTTCCGACGGGGCATGATTCCGTCATGAATGCGGTGGGTGCATTCTTATATATATATTTTTTAAGATTGTAGGGGGGTTACCTTGTCTGTCCATGATATTCCGACCATCACCCATGAGTCTGATAAAAATCAATACTATTCTAAGCATTGCAATTTAACAAACCACATCGTTTGACAGTGGTAAAACGCACTACTCGCTATGATTTACACAATGAAGATAGTGTCGTAAGCTCGTCACTTTTGGGACGGCAAGCCTTCACATTTGGGTGCAGGCAACCTTTTGGACTCGGGGCAACACCCTGTGTTCTGGCACGATATTGTTCAATTTCGAGGCCACTAACTGTAATTAACAGTGATCAGAAGTATTTCTGACAAAGAAAAAGCATTGGCTAATTTCTGTTTCTGTTTTTTGTCTGTTTGTCTCCCGTCTGTCCATTTTTATTTACAGGTTTTTATTTCTCACTACTGAATTTGTAGTGATTATATGAAGATAATTTCTTGATCACTGTATATCATTTTTCACATTTTGAGCCTCCCGGGAGGGTGCACCTTAGCGCATGCACACCACCGGAGGACTTTGGTTTAGGTCCTGATGAATGCTGAGCAAAACGCAATTAACAGCAGAAACATGTTGACCATTGTTGATTATTGACCAGGATCCCGGTTCCGTAACTTAGAACCTGTGGAATCCGCCCACTCTGTTTTGATACAATGCAGATTGGTCTATATTAAAGACTTTTGTAAAGACACAATCTTGCATTTTTTAACACACTCACAACTTCACAAATAGTCACCTCTTAATTTCGGCACTGTTACATTCACCACATCCTGCTCCGCTGTAATCAGGCGTTGTAGCACGCTGGGGGGACATTCGGTCACCCCAGCGGGGACCCGATGATGAAGCATGTCACCAACTAGTGGTGAGTGAGGGTCCTTCTAAACAAATAAGGCGACTTTTTTGTTTTGAACACATGGTGATTTACAGGCCCTTTTTTTGTTTCCTCCTGTAATCAGGAGTCACTTGGGCACACTAAGGGAGACAGTCTGTTTTCTCCAGCTGGATGCCAGCATGTTTGTGTGAGTCTTGACCACACCTGCAACACCAAGCGGGACTACATCACTTTTATCTTAGTCACTCCTTTGTTGCTAATAATTATCTATCTGGGGTATAGGTGTGTCCTTTCTTGCCCTTCCTCTCTTGTTGTTATTGAGGATTCCAGGCATCAGCCTCATTAGATCAGAAGTTCAAGGTAGAACTTTGTACTGCCATTATAGAATTTTTCAAACTTATCGTTGGCACTTTGGAGGGCGCAGACATTTTTTGGGAAGGATTCAAAGTCACTTTACGAGGGGACATGTAAGACGACGGGTCTTGTTAAAGGGGTCACGTACATATATCAAGCCATACCTGCTGACATTCTTGCTACCCTCACAGATTTGAAAGTGAAATGGGAGATAGATCTATAACTTCATATTACTGATACGAACTGGGAGAAGATCCTAGCACACATACCCACTGTCTCTTGTAATACAAGGTTCAAATTAATTACATTTTATTTTCTGCACAGAGCTTACCTTACACCTGGTAGGATCAATAGGTTCTATGGAACAGCTGCTGTAACATGTCCAAGATGTGGGGAGCTCGGGTCACATTATTTTTGCACCCCTGGCCTGCCTCCTTGGGGGCTACCCATGCCCAAATAAGCTCAAAACCACTACTAGATTCACTGATCTTTCATAGATACTAGCAAAACAAGAATTGATAATGCATTGGAAAGCCACTGGGCGAACACAACTGACTAAATGGTGTGAAGAACTAGTTAAATGGTCAGGAATCGATAGTGCTCTATTGATCCGGAAACTGAAGAAAGTGTGGGGAACAATTGATAGGGCTAGAGCATGGGAACATCTTGTAGATAGCCTATTGGCCCGGATGCTAACACAGATATGCCTCACAGCTCTCTTCTTTCAGTGGAGGATTCAGAGGGTGGTAGCAATTGACCTTGCATGGGAAGCCTGGGTGGGATTTGGAACTACAGGAGAGAACTCCAGATCTTACTGCCCATTATGGAACTCTACATATGACAGCTTGGCAAGGGTTGACTGAAGATGGGGCGGTTGGAAGATGAAATGTGTTAGTTGCTAGCTGAAGAGGACAAATGGCATGTTATAATAAGTCATGCATTCGGACTGTACATGTTAGAATGACACCTGCAACCTGTACTAGCACAGTGCATGGACCATTGATTGCTTCTGATGTACTGTGTCCTGGCAGCTATTGTTTTATGTTATATGAAAACAATAACATTTTATTTAAAATAAATAAAAATATCTGAAGAAATACCACTGGTCATTTCTGTAATGGAGACACAGACTGCAACCTTCTCAAAAATATGGATCAAAATTCTGTTGCGGGAGAGAGCCAAAAGCCTTTCACCCACAATCAGAGCCACAGATGAAGGGGATAGTGCCACACTAGACAAAACCTCAGATCTGAGGCTGTCCATGACAGTCAATTCAATATGGTCAAAGAGGAAATGGAAATCACCAAGTCCACAAGATGCACCTGTTACCCATGTTCTTCAAAGTGGCCCCAGATACCAATCACTTTATCTCTCCATAGACTCTATTTGTAGCAGCGACTCAGAAGATTGAGGATCACAGAAAATCTGCTCAATAGGCTGGCATAAAACAGACAAGTATCATGCACTGCATGAACCTGAAGAAGCTAACAATGATGCTCGACAGATAGAGACCTCAGTGAAAGAGATGCTTGAATTAATTATTAAAGAAGTGATGGAAATTTCATCTACAATCAGGAATATATGGAGGGCCTTGAACAGGTAGGCACGAAAGTAGATACTCTGTCTGTACAAGAGGAACCACACCGGCTGTTGCCTCACAAACAGATCAAAAATAATCACTGCACTTGAGCGCCAAATACAGACTGATAGTATGCAATTAGCACATTATATTGAACATCTATAATGTAAATGTGAGGAATTTGAAAATTACTCAAGGCTAAGTATTGTGAGGGCTGTAAAAAGCCTCTACAGAGCCAGAATTTATTAAGTGGATTGTACAGAATATTAAATATATGATATTGGAAGAAGATGCAACAGCCTATCCAAAGCTTTTAACTGTTGTCAGAGTTTATACAGTCCTCAGCTCAGTGCTGAAACAGGGTGCCCTCCTATCTACAGATCAGAACCTGCCTTCTAGATTAACATAAACAGAACTGCAAATTCTCCCTAACTATGTACACTTATGATGAAGTCTAACCTATGCTAGAATAAGATATATTATCAGGATTTATTTTATTCGTTGAGGCTAAACTGGGAAAATGGGCGGATAAATGGTCTAAATGGTTATAAATAGATGTCATCATAGAATCCTTAGGAAGATCACTATGCATGATGTATTTAGTACCATCTTGGTAAAGCATATAATGCAATTTTATAGGAACTCTTTTGACTTATATATCACCCCTTATAAGAATTCTATCTAAACAAGGACTTCTGCTAGTTGTCCAAGTTGCCAACTACGGTCGTTCAATCATGTACATGTTTGCTAGCTCTCCAAAAATGTGGACCTACTGGGATTTAGTTTTTATCAAGATTTCTATTATCAAGGAAAAAAATATTTTAATATTCAACTGATTATGTTAGGGTCACCACATAAGTCCATTTTAGATTTGTATTTTTGATAATATAATTCTGGTGCTATACCAGGAGGTAGAGAGACATTGGAAAGACCAGGCCTGCCCAGCTTTACAACAGTGAGTGCAGGAGGTGATAGATATATAGGCTTACAGCTTACAAACAATAGAGTCATAAAAACCAGCGCACTAAAATATTCTATTAAATGTGGAATACGTTTGATCTCCTGGTATTTGATGTCGTTTCAGACATTTGCATCTTATAAGTGCAATCATATTGTATAATGAATTTGTTTGAATTAATTTGCAAATTGTATATTTGTGAAATGTGTTTACAGAAAAAAATAAACAATTGGAAAACTGATATGGAGGAGCTCAGACAATACCTCGGCACTTCAGAAAGGAATGACTGATACTTTTGTACTACAAGCTGTTGACATTATTCAAAAATGATAGCAGAACGCCTCAGTAAGCTGACAATTTAACATTGGCAAATGTAGTGTTCAGGAGGTCATTATAATACCTATGAATAGTACTATTAGCTGAGTAATATTAATACTTGTTCTGTACAGTTCCTAGAAATGGGAGAAGTCTGGTAAGAAGTGCTCCACGGCACTCATCAAAAGCTTGAGCAGCGTTGGGCTCATCAAGCTCATCTCAGAATCAACATACACAGCAGGACACACACTGGACCCCATCTTCACTGCAAGCAACGGCACCCAAGCTACAGCTGGGACAAAAGCACAGAAGCAGACTGGCTGAGCACCCTCAGCATGGATCAATTTAGCCCCAAAGACAACCTCAAAACAGACATCAACAACTTCAACAACTGGTTCAAGAACTGTGCGGACTCCCTTGCACTCATCAAACCCAACAAGCTAGTAGACCAAAAAAGCAGGCCGGGTGGTACACAGAAGATCTCAGAGACACCAAATGGCACTGTAAACAACTTGAAAGGAAATTGAGAGCCAGCCACAACACCACCAACAGCACCACCTACAAGGCTGCACCCAGACCCTATCACCCGCAAATTAGAGACACCAAGAGAAAAGTACTAGTGGGCCACTTTGAAGGAAACTCCAACAGCTGCAAGGAGATCTTCTCAATCATCAAAGATTTCACCTCGCCCAAGCCACTGTCAGCAACATCTCTGTCTTCCAACAACTCTGCAAAAATGTATCCAACATCTTCCAACGGAAATTCGCAAACATCTACAGCAACTTCGCACACCTGCAAAAAACCCAGAGAACTAATTGCTAACCTACCCACCATCAACCAAGATGGGCACTTGACCAAATTGGCAACCCTCACCATAAATGACACATCCAATCAGGAGCACCAATCGACCCATGCCCCCACCACATCTACATCCTGGGAACATGCCAAATCAGCACTACCCTGACCCACATCATGAACACCTCCATCACATTTGTCACTTTCCTAAATTAAATGAAACTCTCAGAAATCAACACCCTCCCTAAGAAGCCCAAGGTCATCCCAAATTAACTGGGCAACTTTTGACCCATCTTTCTGCTCCAATATCCAGCCAAAGTGATTGAGAAGGCCATCAACAAGAAACTCATAACCCATGTCGAATTTCACCATCTTTTAGACAACACTCAATTATGATTCAGAAAGAACGGCGACACCAAAACAACACTCATCGCAGCCACTGACGACATTCAAATCACACTGGACCAAGGAGAAACAGCAATCCTCATCCTGCTTGACCTCTCCGCAGCCTTTGACACTGTCTCCCATAACATCCTCATCAGAAGACTTCACAAAATTGGCATACAAGGTTCCACTCTCAAATGGATCTGTTCCTTCCACATGGAAAGAACCCAAACGGTCAGGCTGCCACCCTTCACATCAGAGACCAAGAAACTGATATGCAGACTCCCTCAGGAATAGTCCCCGGGTCACACCCTTTTCAACATATGCATAACACCGCTCGCCAACATAATCCAATCACAAGACAACACTGTGATCTATGATAATGCTACCCAACTCATCCTCTCCCTGACAGAAGAGACAAATACCAACAGAATCAACTTCACCAACTGCATGACCATGGTAGCAGAGTGGATGCAAACCAAATGCTTGAAGCTCAACTCGAACAAGGCAGAAGTACTGGTCTTCGGCGGCAAGACCTCCTTTTGGGACTCCACATGGTGGCCATTGGAGCTAGGACCCGCACCCACAAACCATGCAGGAAATCTAGGGATCATCCTAGATGACAAGCTCAACATGATGGTTCAAGTCAAAGCAGTGTTTACATCCTGCTTCAACATTTTACAGATGCTGTGAAAGATCTTCAAATGGTTGCCTCAGAATGCAAAATGGATCATCACACAAGCACTCTTCATCAGCAGGCTGGGCTATGGCAAAACTCCCTATACTAGAATCTCCAAACAACTGTTACACAGACTTCATACCGTCTGGAACACCGCTGCAAGACTCATACTTGACATCTCATGACACACCTCAGGAGGCTTCACTAGCTTCCCATTAACAAGTGCAGTCAAATCAAACTTCTCAAGCACACATACAAGGCCCTAAACAACATAAAACCACAATACCTGAACAGCAGCATACATTTTCATCAGCGCACCAGACACCCACACTGTGACTTACTCTCACTCGCACACACTCCTCACATCTGCAAAAGAAAACTGGAGGTTGCTCATTCTCCTATATCACACCCAAGACATGGAATGACTTCTCTAAACACATCAGACCCTTTTTCTCATTTCTTGAGTCTGCAAGAGTCTGATGACCTGACTCTTCATATAAGCACCTTGGGGACCATACACCCAAACACCTGCCCAGGCGCCTGGATACCCTCTAGAGTGATTAGTGCACTATACAAATCAACATAACATATGTAAAAATCATTATAATCAGATAAGCATTCTGAAGTGGTTTTTGGTAGGCCTGGCATATGATAGTGTTATCTTGCATGTGGTGGAGTGGCATGTGACAGCAATTGCTGACACATGATGCAATCTCTGGCACATGGTTGTGATCTGTCGTGTATTTGACCTACCTGTGGTATGTGAAGATGATGGATATATTATGGAAGAAGGCTGGGTCCAATGAAGGTGATCTTAATCACATGATGGTGATCTGGCATATGATATCATTACCTGATGTGGGATGTAAATACATGGAATATTACAGTAGTCTATACATTATAATGATCATATGAGTATATTGATTATACGCTGCACATGCTGCCAGTTACTAGAGCATTCTGACAGTCCGTGGCTTATGGTGGCAGTCCCTGGCATTTGATAGCTATTCCTGTAATATGATGGAAAATGCTAGACCGTGAATACTATCTCTGAAATGTTATGGTGATACTTACAATGTATTAGCAATCTCTGGCCTAGGATGACAATAAGTGGGATGTGATGGCAATGCTTGGGATGTGACAATAGTACAGAAAGTATGAATGTGGTTCTTCACAGTGCCAATAGGCATTATACGTTGGTGATATATAATGACCTCATGTAGTGCATGTGCAAATAAGCAGTACACAGGAAGGTGAAGCAGAATTTGTACATGCAAAGTTGTTACTGTCATATGAATGTGGTGCCTGGCTACGCAGCTGTGCTGTACACTGGGATTTTAAAGAAGTATCTCTTTATGTATATGTCTATGTATATGTCTGTGTAAAGCATTAGTAATTGATGATAAAACATGAAAAAATTGATATTTCGGCACAAACTCACTGTACTTAAAGTATATGACTAGATAACTTTGTAGTACATAATTAGTTTTAACCATGAATGAATGACTGTTAAGTGGAAAAAATCATCTGTTTCAGAAATTAACAATCTAATGACATGGGGGCAGGATTTGTTTTAAAAAATATATATAAATCAATGGAAGCTGGAGTATGTCAAATCCACGATGGCTGCTCTTTAGATGTTTGGCGTGCCATAGCTCCAGAATTCCACATGCAGCGACAACATTTAGGAATGAGTTATGCCCCAGACAGCATAACAGAAAGGGATGAAACCCTCAGCTGGAGGTCAGGTAAAAGATGCAATTAGAAACCTGTCAAGGAGTGCAATTAGACTGTGCTGCGCCTCTACCCCTTCTTGCTACCTGAAATGACTCCATCTGTGTACCACAGCCGTGGTCAGCCTGATACCCTACACACCACGAGGGGATGTAGACTAGTGTCTGGATTGAAAATCTGAAGCAAAGGGAGGTCATGGAACACAGAGGATCTCCTGTGGAGGTACCATAGCTGAGCAAAGGGACTTGGGGGATGTATAGTTGGAAGATCTGGTGTTAGTGTGTGGGAGTGGCAAAGATACCTTACATTAATGAGATTGGATTAAATATAGGTTTATGGCCAGAGAGGATGCCTCAAGTTCATGGCCCACTCTGGCATCACACTGTGCTCGGTGTTACCTAGGTCCCTAGTGCAGTAGAGAACATAGGGTACCATGGGCTGCGGTGCAAGCAAGGAAAATTTCTCCCTTGACTGCTGTTGGGGCAATAAAATACATCAATTATTAGGGTTTAATCAGTTCTTAAGGGAATATCTCATTGATTAACTGAAAGAAAAATAGTAGAGCATCAACCCCTGTGGTTTTACCCTGGAGTATTGTATTGATGGCTTCTTGAGACTCCTTCAGCCACAATAGAAGTCATCATCATCAGAAAACTTTATTGCGGCTATTTCAGCCATAAAAGCACATATAGATTTTAACAATACAATAAAATATGATCAATAGCAGCATGAGGGATTGCAGTTACATTTTATTGTTGGCTCATACAGTTTACACAGGGATCAGAATAGGATAACAAGGGGATTAATTGTGAGAATTAAAAGTTGATAAAAAAATAATTTAAAGTTAAGATGGTATAAAAACGTTTTAAAAATTAGCAAACATTGTTAAAAGGCCTCCCACTAGCTAGAAATTGAGTTTAAAAAAAAACGGGCGCTAGTGGCTAAATAACATTTTTTAGCAGAAACATGCGTTTAAGCCACATGGCAAAGAGAAATTTTGAGCAGGCCACAACATAAACTAATGCAGTATCAGATTTTAGGATCCTTAAACAATCTTGATAATTTTTAATGCCCGTGTTTCTACAGAGTTGGATTATCCATCTTGCCCTAGTCCGCTTATATGCTGGGCAGAATAGCAGTACGGGTCACTGTTTTCTCCTCCACCATGCTTCCTGGGCAAAAGGACTATATACCCCCAGCCCACTTATTAGTTACTGCATAGAGCGGGAGTGTCCCATATCTGAATTGCAAATACAGCTTCCTAGCTAAAGGCGGCTGGATCTGATCTAAAACCTGCTCAAATTGGTAAAGTGACTTAAAGTCAAGGAACCCATATGTTAAACTGGTAGTTGCTACTCCCTGAATTAGGCTAGTGAGTTTATGGGCTTTCACAGCTTTCGCTAGTTGACTTTTGGAAGTAGCTAAGCATGATTCCTCAGGGGTGGTCCATAGGTCCTCCCTACCCATGGCACGAAAAGAATCCCTGACAAACGAGAGCCAGGGTATACGGCCTACAGCCCCCAATAATAACAGTACCGCTTTTAATTCATCCCTATAGTGTCTCAGCTCGGGTGTACTCCACACCCTCCGCCAATATAACAGCGATCTTGCAGAGATTAAGTCCTCTATTGGGAGAATATCCAGATCCATTCGTTGAGGCACAAGGGGCGTACTTACTGGGAGAGCTAGAATATTTCTAATAAGCTTATTTTCAGTAAGCAATAGGGCCTTAGGGAACAATGTCCCCACAACTCTGCCCCGTAAAGGGCAGCAGACCTAGCTTGAACTTTATAAATCTCGAGCAATGGGCTTATGGTCTTTGCCACACAAGACCTGTGAACTGTCGTTAGTCCCCCTATTGCCTGGGTCAATTTTCAGGTTGGCCTTCCCAATTTGGGGACCTCATCCCATTTTATCATTTAGTGATAGGCCCAGGTAATCAAATAATTTAACTTGCTCTAATGGTCTATCATCCATCAAAGGATGTGGGCAGTTGGTGGTAGTGGCATTAAATACCATGTATTTTGTTTTATTAATGTTAACTACCAATTTTCGCTTTTTGCAGAACTAGGCAAACTCAATCATCACCCTCTGCATCCCCATTGATGACTTTAAGAGGAGCAGGGTGTTGTCCGCGAACATTAGCGCGGGAAATTTAGATGACGCTATTCTTGGAGAGTCCAGATCCTTACCGGCAAGCAGGTCATCAATTAGACCATTTAAAAATAAAGAAAAGAGGGTCGGGGCTAATACACAGCCTTGCCTGACCCCCTTTCCAACGGGGAAGGGGGCTGTTAATAGACGATTCTTGCCGTATCTTACCCTGGCGTATGTATTCTCGTGGAGGCGTTTAAGTTGTTGACAGAGATATGGCAGAGCTCCCATGTCGAGCTGGATATTCCACATCTGGTCACGATCCACCATGTCGAACGCCGACTTCCAATCCACAAATGTAAGATACAGGTCCCCCCTTCCAAAACTACGTGCTTCCAGTAAATTAACTGGAGCCTAAACAATTGGTCTATAATCGAGATTTTAGATCTAAATCCTGCTTGTAATGGAGTTAATATATCTCGGTCTTCAATCCACTCCTGTAGTCTGCCCAACAGTATCCTTCCATAGATTTTCTGCGTGACATCAATAAGACTGATTAGCCTGTAACTCGCAGGCTCAATCGGTGACCCTTTTTTTTAAAATGGGGACAATCTCCGCCCGGCCCATGTCGACGGGACATGGAGGCAGTGGAGTATTTCATTAAAAAGCAATAGTAAATATGGTGCCCATACTGTCTGTTCATTTTTGAACAAATTCCCTGGAATCCTGTCCAAACCAGGTGCCTTGTTAGGCTGCAGCTTTGCCAGGGCTGATAATACCTCACCCATTGTAAATGGAGGTATTTCCTGCATCGTTTCTGTATTAAAATGATGTTGGGATGCATTACTATAATTTGTAGTAGAGCATGATCCAGAATACAATTCTTTAAAATATAGATGCCAGGATTGTTCATCAATGTTGGGGTCAATAATGGTCCTTCCCTCGGTTTTTCCGGTGTGGACCAAATTCCAGAAAGATCTGCTATCTTTAGTATCTAGTATTATTATACAAGGACAAGGAAACCCAAAGGTAATTCGGTAAGGACCTTGGGTAGTATCATATTATAGAGACATACTTTCTATCTAGTGTATCATTATCTCCCCTTGTGTATTCTTTTAGAATAGGGACCACTGTTCTCTATAATATATCTTTAGTATCTAGAGCAGTCTTCATGGCCTGCCATCTTTCTTCCTCCCAATCTAATTTAGCTTGTTTGGTTATTATCCTAAAATCAGCCCTTGCTTCCCTAATACAATCCTTATTGTTCCCCTTTAGTGCGACCAGCAGAGCCTTTTTTGCTACCCTACAATCCCTGCCATACCAGGAATTTTTATCAGTACCGGGTTTCTGTTTTTGTGAAGTGCTGTTAAAAAAGAATTCTCCTAGAATCTGGACCATTTCCAGATGTATTTCCCCGAATTGACTATTGGGGCCTAAGTTCAGTATATTCTCCATAGTGCAGCTAGCCTTCTCCAGCAGTGGAGTAATGCTTGTATAAAGCTTGGACAAAATTTACGGGGACTGGTTATTTTCTGCCCACCTAATCCGTCTCCCTCCTTGGGCAACTTCCAAATTGTTGCGTTGCACGGGCTCTCTGTGGATACCCACTCCCGCCAGCTGGAAGTCCAGATTCATAATTAGTGGGTTGTGATCGCTTTCGGGGCGTAGATTAATTCTGAAATCAACCACATTATGCCAGACCTCCAGACTAAGCATTAAATAGTCAATTATTGTTGCTACATCGCCTGACTGGAAGGTGGGATAACCCGAGCTGTCTCCAATAAACCGCCCATTACATGCCCTTAAGGAGTAAGTCAAAGTTAAAGTTGTTAGCTGCAAGACTAGGGGTGTCCAGCTCCTAGTGGGATAAATATTAGGGGGGGGGAATTGACCAGGCTATGTCCTCATCACTACTTATGGCTTGCGCCATACCATTGAGGGGCACGTAGTGACAATTAAAGTCCCCACCGATTATAAGACGAGTACCCCCCTCAAGTGTGCCGAGAAAGTTTGCCAAGGAGTGTATGGTAGGGGAAGTGGCACCATATTGTACTGGCCTAGAGTAGACATTAATAACCGCTAGTCTAGGGAGGTTACTGTGTAACAGAACGATGCACGTAATATCTGGAGAATGCGTATCGATCCGCCTTATCTTGCATCCCAGATGGGTACCAACCCAAATACAGAGTCCCCCGATGGTCTACCCATAGGCCCCTCAGAGGCTGCTTCACAGTATGTCACGAACCCTACTATATACTGGGGATCAGTTGCCCAAGTTTCCTGGAATAGGCAGATCTCATGTCCCTCAATGTAGGCCCCCCCAATCGGGTTGGTCCAATTTGGACACCAACCCTGCGATATTCCACGATAGAATTCTTATGCCTCCAGTAACTAGTCTTTTATCCCGGTGGTGATTTATCCCATGCATCTCAGCCAATCCCTGGATAACAATTCCGCTATTTTCCTTGGAGGCTTGAACCAGGGCAGCATATTCATAGATGGGCACAGTAGCACCAGTGGGGCTGTCCCCCGCCCCAACCGGATTAGGCAGCAGTGGTAAATCATCCGTTATCAACCCCTCCTCAACATTTGAGAGGGTGAGCGGTAGGACCCCCTCCCAAAGCCTCACTAAATGTTAAACTTTGTTTCGGTGAAACATTCATACTAGTGCACGTGGGAATTAGTCAATCTACCAAATCTAAACCACTGAATCTATTACTAAGTGGAACAGAAAACTGTGGGCCGTTATAACTAACCCTGTTCCATTCATACTGACCGTGAATGACCATGTGGTTTGGGGGGGAGTGGAAATGACTTAAGTTGTGGGCCCTAATGGTGGAGCCTGAGAATCTCGGTGGCCACACACAAACATGGCCCACAGCTCTCGGGTCCTTAAAATTTACAACAATACAATCCCCCACTTGGTTTTTTGGTCTACTTCCCACCCAGCTCACTCTCCTTACACACAATATCTGACCATTGACTTCTCCCGGGAGGGGTCTGTTATTATTTAGCCAATGTATCATTTTATTTTTAAGTTGGTCATGTATTTCGGTCTTCCCATGATCCAATTCTTGCACCCCAGTCAATATTGCGACGTACGGTGCACAGTCTGAGGGTAGGTCTAAGTGTGGCTGAATATTCTTAACAGCTATCCCTCTGTCAATTCCCTGTTTGGATAACAGGAGATTCCAGCGTAGCCACATTGCTACTTTTATTCGGCTTGTGAGCTTTTGGATTTCTCCCCTTCTGGTGTGTGCCGCCACGCTTCCTCTTAGGGATTGCTCCCGGTGTCTGCTCAGGAGGAAGCAAATGTTTTTTGTGGGCTTCCATTGCATGTGTCGCGGGGCCCCTAGTCGATTCCAATATTATGCCATTCGAAAGAAAAGCAGTCTGTGCCTGGGCCCCACCCGGATTGATTTCAATATTCACAGCACTCGGATCACCGTTACTTATACTTGGTGCCGAAATAGTAGGGGCGAGTTGTAAGCTTTTCACAGGGGATGGCGCACTCACTCGACTCCCCAAAGAAGAGCGCTTGTTAAAGATTAGGTCCATAGAGAGGCGCCGCTCAGTTAAGCCAATTTCATGCTCAAGGACAGACGAGGCTCTCGTGATAAATTGATCCAGCATACCGGCAACATATGCCACGCCTGTGACCTTCTTCCCCTTTTTCTCCTGAGCAGGCATATTTACAGACAAGTATAACAAGTCTTAAATCACTCCACCACTTACTTCGAGTTCGAGTTGAAGCAGATTTCGGGGAACAGGTATTGTCAGAGGGGGGGCCCAGCCCTGCCTCCCCCGGTCTCCAACGGGCACAAATGGGCCTACCCTTGGCCCGGGCTTCGCCCCGAGCACGTCCCGCATTGCGGGGGGGGTGCACGATGATATAAGCTGTGGGCGGTTGCAAGAGTAGCACAGGTGTTGGTGGTTGCGGGGCTCCTGGGAGTTGGAGTCCCGCTTTACTCCCCAGACGGCCACCAAATCAGAGGCAAGGTCCTGACAAAGTCCAAACTGCTGCCAGCGGCCCCTGCCCAGCGGGGGCCGCGTGCAGTTTTCAAGCGGCTGCAAGAGTAGCACAGGTGTTGGTGGTTGCGGGGCTCCTGGGAGTTGGAGTCCCGCTTAACTCCCCAGACGGCCACAAAATCAAAGACAAGGTCCCGACAAAGTCCAAAGTGCTGCGAGCGGCTCCCGCGAAGCGGGGGTAGCGAGCAGTTTTCAAGCGGCTGCAAGAGTAGCACAGGTGTTGGTGGTTGCAGGGCTCCTGGGAGTTGGAGTCGCGCTTTACTCCCCAGATGGCCACAAAATCAGAGGCAAGGTCCCGGCAAAGTCCAAACTGCTGCAAGGGGCTCCTGCGAAGCGGGGGCCGCGAGCAGTTTTTAAGCAGCTGCAAGAGTAGCACAGGTGTTGGTGGTTGCGGGGCTCCTGGGAGTTGGAGTCCCGCTTTACTCCCCAGACGGCCACAAAATCAGAGGCAAGGTCCCGGCAAAGTCTAAACTGCTGCGAGCGGCACAATAGCAGTACTAGAGTCCGTAGGGCTCTGGGTTCCTGGGCTACTGAACCTGCACCATCCCCTGCCCTGGTGTCTTTCAGATGGTGTTTCTTGCATCCCTTTTTATTTGATTGAACTTCCTTGGCAGCGGTTGACTTTTTTAGGAAAAATAACCTACAAACAGTGACAATTTCCATTTTTGGGGTGGAGTGGCTCCAGTGCATACCCCACTGATTAGCTGAAAGCAAAAAAGTGATATTTTGTGCAGTAATTTTTCCAGATTTCATTCCGTAGAGCATAAACACAGGCGTCTTTACCCAGGGGTAGTTTAATGAAATCTTCTTGAAATTCCGTCAGCTAAAATGGAAGTAGTGGAGCCCGGTGCCACTGCTCCTATTGCACCAATATTAGCTGCAACCCTGCCCTAATTCCTTCCATATGGTGTCACTCAGAGGCCTTTTTGATCTTAATTTTCTTGGCAGCAGACTGGTTTTTCAGGGGTAAGACTAGCAAGGAGGGCGGCAAAACCCCCTAACCCTGTTAAGTAAGTGCTCTTTACACCAAGTTCCCCACCACAGCACAAGTGCACTGACAGGAAGAGGACATCCCTGATTGTGAAGAGGCTATGATCTAGAGCGAGAAAGCTTTAATGGACTCTGCCCAATCCTTTAGACACCAAACTTAATACTAAATGACAGGTATGAGAAAACAAGTAATATTACTTAGATTGGTTTAACTCCACTGTAAGACCCATTGGTATCCCTAAATTTCCTACAGCACTATGGCTATGTGATATTGGGCTTTCGTTAAAAGGCCGTCAAACTCTCACCCAACTCAATTACAACTTGTGTATGCTTCGTTATCAAGTTTGCTGCTATATGGAAATGGGCATTATAATCAATTTTCTGAACTGTCTGTTGTCTATCCCAAACTGACTTGTTTATTCACTAGGAAAATAGAGTATTTGTCAGTAAGCTATACTACCCTTAAATCTCCTGTAAGATTTTACAATTAAGGGGCATATATTTACAAGAACTTAACCGGGCAGCAGAGTCAATTTTATGGCATTACGACAACTTTTTTTTGTAGCCTTGTTTATAGAGTGCCACTAACTGCAGTTAGCGGCTTATTTCCAGCGTAAACATGAATTTTTAAGATTGCTACCTCTGTTTGCAGGACTTAACGAAAATGAGATGCAAGGTGGGCAATCCCATGCAATAACTGCCGCTAACCCCACTTCACAATATTTAAAATGAAATTCCAGTCCGGCGATAACCCCTCAAAACTGCTGCTAAGTCCACTTAGGGCCAGGTTTTTAAGACCAGAAAATTGCTGGTCTAAAAAAGGGTGCAAACACTAACTATGGGCGCAAAATCCGTTCCTCTTGCGGAATTTGCGGATTTTCGGCAATTTCGCGATCCGCGAATCTCGCAAAATTGCCCAAAAATCCGCAAATCCGCTCGTGGGCGGATTTCACATGCCCGAGTTGAAGCTCAAATTCAGTAACGTTTTAATCAGCCCAATACAGTCGAGACTGGGCAAGTGTGCTTTATCCCCATCTCTGCCGTCGAAAATTAGCTGTAATACTTGAGGGAGGTCTTTGCATCCATGAGTTTCTCGAGCGCCATCCCCGTGTAGTTCCTGTGACCAGGAGGCTGCTTTCTCCTCATCTGCTGGCTGCTCGCACTCTGACCCTTTTACACAAGAGACATGTGAACACGCATAGCAGCCCCGCCTGTGTGGCCCCGCACACCACACACTAGCGGTATCAATCGTGTTCCCGCCCTTTCTCAACTATGATGGACAGCTCACTCAGGGAACCTCGGCGCCTTTTGGCGCGGTGGCAAAGTTACAGGCACACTTGGTCACTGGAGAAAAATCTTCTGGCCCTTTACGCAGCTGCAGTGTAGGAAAACTTTTCAGCAGATATGGGGATAAAGCACACTTGCCCAGCCTCGACTGTGCTCACTGATGTTTTGGGCTGATTAAAACGTTACTGAATTTGAGCTTCAACTCGGGCACCTGCTTTTTTATATCTGTAAGTGCTTCCTGTTGAGGTTTAATTTTAGTGACAGGAGCCTCGTGCCAGAATGAATCCTGCCCTGCATAGTTATCCACGAAGATGCCACCGTTTTGTGCAATACCTCTACTCAACTGGAGTACTTTCTACTGGCTAATCAGTAAGTGAAAGCACTATGCATTTACACAATGAGCTAGCACTTACTGATTAGCCAGTAGAAACAGTAATCTAGTATACTTGGGCAAATCCATGAGTTCGCGAATTGTTTCGCGAACTTACAGATTTTTTTGAGATTTTGCGAGATTTCGCGGACCGCAAATCTGCAAAATTCGCCCATACTTAGCAAACACCCCTGTATATTAGTGAGACTAACCCAGACCCTCATTTGCATTCTCAACAACACCATGGAGGTACTACTCTTCTAGCGTGGAGCTCCAAGAAGACCACTGCCACCAGCACCACCACAAAGGCAGCGCTGCAGAAAAGAGCAGATCTACTGCCAAAAGATCACCCTGATACACCTCCGGACAGAGGAGGTGATAGCCCACTACAGGCTAAAAAGGACCTTCATCCTATGCCTACTCACTCAGATTGTGCCAAGACTACAGGCACCTTCCCAACACTGCACAAACATCCATCCACAGACAAATCGACTTCGATTGCTGCACATGTTAGCCTCTGGTACCTTCCAACCTACCACTGCCAGAGTGGCCAGAGTCTCAAAGGCATCCTTCTCCAGGTTCCTCCTGGCTGTCTTGGATGCCATCAGCAGCCTGATGCCACAGCACCTATGTTTCTCCAACTCTGTGCAAGAACAACTTGACTACAAGCAAGGCTTCTATGCCATTGCTGGATTTCCGTATGTGTTGGGGGCAATTGACTGCACCCATGTACAACTTGTTCCTCCTGTGCACACTGCTCATACATAAAGGAACAGGAAACACACACTCAATCAATGTGCAGGCAATTGTGAAGCATCTGGGCCTGTTCATCAATGTAGTTGTCAAGTTTCCAGGAAGTGTGCCTGACTCCTACTTCTTCCACCAAGCGGTCATCAACCAGTGGTTCGAGAATGACGTCTATGGAAATGGACTGCTTGTTGGTAAGTGCAAGCTGAACACACTGCACACCTCAAGTCACCAATCATGTAGCTCAAACATGTTAGAATGCACATGTAACTAATTGAATCCAAAATACATTGTAACTTGGCCAACTAGTATAAACACAAAAACCTAATGGCAAAGAACCACACATATGTAAGTAGTCTCAACCAGGGAGTAGGCCCGAAATTCTCTCACAAACCACTATGTCACTCTTAGAATATAGGTCTTGCAGAACTCATCAGAAAAAATTAAACAGAATCAATGTAGCACATGCCACAAGACATATGCTTGCGCTGGACTGCATCCATTCTGAAACAAACATATGTGCCATATATAAAAAAAATTGACAGATCACCCTGCTATCCCCTGCACTGGTGCACAATTAGCTGACATGCACACACACAGGCACCCATGAACCATGGTGCAAGGGTGCCTGTGTCATGGGGATGAACGTATTTCTACATGAAGGGACACCCAACTGCACACAAACAATAAATAAAGTTGATGTAGCATTAGTCTGGTTTGTGTCAGAATGTTGCATGCTTTGAAAGAACATACAAACAAGAGAAATGTAAATCTCACTACATGATGTGAATCCCTACGCCTCCCTTGGTGAGGTGTAGCAATCTGATGCACAAATGTAGCAAAATAAATGTGTGCTGAGTGGAAAGACACACACCAATAGCTATGGGCATGACCCCAACACGCATACAAGCAGAGTCAAAGTTAACATATGCCCAAGGTTATCAATACACATGTCTGTTGTCTTTACATGTCCCAGCAAGTCATTTACACCAGGTGGCAGTGCTACTGTCACTCCTACAGTGAACCACCTTGGGGTCAAGGGGGATGTAAATAACCCACAAAGAGTACAACATTTAGCATTCAAGTATTTCCGGTGCCAGCTACCCTCATCACAATAACTCACAATGAGGTAACTTGCTGATGCTCACACATAGTAATATGCCAAAAGTCAAGGGGACTGCTCACAAGGCTCATGCATCCCTGGTGCCTCATATACAATCTGTGTTTTCAACAACAATATCTCAATTGCATTCAGTAAAGAGGCAAGTATATATGTATGCACAAAACATTACAAGAACGCGGAAAAAAGGAAGAGAGACTTTGGATTTCAGTTTTAGAAAGTGCATATGGCATCATGTATTTAAGAACACATTTCATACAGGACAGTTGAAGCAGCACTGTAGGCATAAAATGCGGTGGCAACCCAAGAGGGCTTTGTGCATTAAGTGTTAGTGAAGCAAAAAGTGACGGCGCGAGTGACAAGTGGTTGTACACAGCGAAGGACGCAAAGTGACAAGGTGAAAAAAACACAATATATACAAAAGCAATGGTTCGTCCTCAATCAATGAGTGATTAATATTTGTTTCGAGAACCAAGGTAGATGTATCACCATAAGTCGCTCTGAATGAAGGGTCGACGGCGTTTCGATCCTATCTGATCAGGATGTTCATCAGGACTGGGTTGCCAGTTTGGTGAGTGCTGCATGGGAAAGGAAAGGGAAAAATAAGGGGCTGGGGAGGAGGACAGGGGATGCAATGCGAATGTGGGGTTCAAGGAAGCAAGGGGGGTAAGTCAGGAGGCTAACGTGAGTACGCGGAACATGGTCCAAGGTGAAGCCCTGGAGAGGCGGGGAAGCGTACGCAGTGGTCATGGATGACTCAAGAGGGCAATGCGTGAGAGTGCGCAAACGGAGGCAAAGAACCAAACGGGGACGGGATGTTTAGTAATTCGCTGGAACTGTGTGGGAAAGGAGTGCGGTGTGCGTGGTTGCCCCAAGGGATAGGTAAAGTACCTAGCTTGAGTATGGGGAAACCGGTGGACAGTGGGGTGGGCAAGGAGAAGGTAAAGCGCACAAGTGCCCAAGAAGAAGGGCTGATAACTGGAGTCTGATTGAGGATTTAAGCGGCTCGAGTCTCCAGCGGCGGCCATGGAAGGTTGAAAAAGGGCGGGGAGGGGGGGAAGGAAGGGAATGAGTAGGCAGAGGTAGGGAGAGGCACGGGGGTAGAAAGGGCTGGACGCGCGGTGGAAAGGTGCGCTGCGGGGGAAAGGCAAGGTAATGCTGCAAAGGAACTTGCAAAGGTGAGTGCTTGCGGGGGGTACCAGGGTGATCCAAATAATGTAGGCGCGGTAGAGTACCATGTAGGTGCTTGTGGGGTCCAGAAAAATTCAAAGGCGACTCAAAGTAGTCAGAACAAGGGTCCTGAAGTGCATGAGGAGATAGAGGTTAAACAAGGCTGGGGGGGCGGTTTGGGGTAGGGGGCAACAGAAGCGCGGCAAGGGAAAGACTTATGAAGTTGAGGTGGTAAGCGTAGGCACAGTAACGGAGCCCCAATCTGGCCAGGGGGTACCTCATAACTGCAGGGTCGGGACCACTCAATCCACTGCCTGTGTCCAAGTGTAGGTACCTGGACGCCTGGAAAAGGGAAGTCGGTTGGCAGGGTATGAAGACAGTCATCAAGGTGAGAACCGCACTCAGGTGGGGGGCTTACCTAGTGGTAGTAGCGGTACACCGTCTGAGTCCGGGGGTGGTTCAATTTCTGGTCAGTAGAAGGAATCCGCGCCGAGCAGCAAAGTGAGGAAGAGTAATCGGAGGCTGGTGATAGCAGTTCCGGGATGGGCATGGCCGATGATGCGGGTTGGAGTAGGGGGCGTGGCCTCGGGACTTCACGAAGGGGCAAGCAAGGGAAGACTACGGGATAGCGATTGGAAAGACGGCATCTATCTGAATGAGCCGGCAGGGAAGAGGAGAACACATGGGGCAATTGTTTAGCACATATTCCGTGCAATCAAAATATATACATGATAAAACAATGTTGGTGCGTATATAAATATATACAGGGCCCAAAAGTGATACAGAAGTAGGGCCATATTCAAGGTGGTGTACAATTTTAGAGAATCAACTATGTTGATATTGTAATAGGTTAAAAAAAAGTTGGGGCAATGAATTTGCATATATCTAGAGTAATTAATTATATTACATGGTTCAAACAATGATTCTCGGTGCGTTTAGAAAAATGTAAGGGTCCAGACATAATACCAAAGTTTGAAAATGATCATGGGGTGTACATTTTAAAGGAACCAACTCTAATGATAACATGCAGTAAGTAATTCCAACACTGAATTGTGCGGGTCAGACAGTGGGCCATGTGGTGGACGACTGGGAAAGCCAAAATACTGTACTACACAGTAAATGGTACAAGCCCGGTGACATATTGCTGAGTAAGGGCGAAATGCTGAACATATCACATGGGCGGTAGTGGAGGCAATATGGCAGACTGAGGCCGCCGCGGAGTTGCAGCAGGACCTCTCTCCCGATAACGTGGAGAATGCGGAGTATACGGTGTATACAGAGTATGCGGAGCGTGGAGAGAAATAGGCATTAAATAAGAAGCTTACTTCGAGGTGTCGCCAGGACCCTGATCGGTTTGGTCTCAATTGGGGACCAGAGCGGAGCCGCTGTGCCGGGAGCCGCCATTGCTCCGTGGAGGTGCGTGAGGGAGCAAGGAGCAAGGGGCTTGAACGAGGCGAGAGGCGTGCGAGGGGCGTGCTGCCGAGCAGACTCAGGCTCCGGACCATGTGGCTCTGCGGAGGATCACGATGCGGCCCTGAGAGCTGAGCGCCGTGGAAAGCAGCGGCAGAGGCGGGCATCACAGACAGAGGGCTCCCAGTTGGACGAGGGAGCGCTCCTGTGACCACGGACTGAAACATCTCGCTGTAGCCGGGGGTGCAGCGCTGGGAGCAGGAGCGATCACAATGGAAAGACTTTGATCCAATAGAGCATGAAAATAGAGGAAACATGCAGAGCATGTATGCAAAGCCGGATTTTCTATGGTATTTGACGACAATTACTTTTAATATTACGTGGTGGTACCTGTTGATATTTTGATGCACTGCTATGGTAACAATGGATTATGAGGAAAAATAAGAAAAACTGAGAGCTGAGAGATCTACATGGCCTGTAAGCATAACTGATTCTAGGTTGTGAAAAGATTGAATTACTTTGTTACAGCATCTTTGACAATTTTGACTTTGATGAACTGAGTTATCTGCCGTTAGAACTCTCATATTGTTAAATTAGTACATTTTGAGCAACACAGCTGTGAACGCTTCTTGGCAAAATTTGGCAAAGAGGAAAATAAAATTGAGGATATGGAAAATTGCCAAAGGAGACAAAATCTATAAGTTTTTGGTATACCAGAAGGGGCTGAGGGTGGAGATCCGAGAGCATATATGGTGCAGCTCTTCCAAAAAGCATTTCCGGATCTATCAGACTGGGACTCGCAGCTGCAAAGGGTTCACAGACTACCGCTAGTACAGCGCAACAAAGATAGTCAGTATCCCCGGCCCTTTTTGATTTATATAGGTAATTTTTTGATAAGGCAGGCAGTGTCACTGAAAGCACGAACTAATAAGCCAGTCACCATAGAGTCGCTAACTTTGTTTTTTCAGATCAGATTTGTGTAAAATTACCATGGAGAAACGCTGGAAGCTACGACAATTTATAGACCCAATTAAGGCTATGGGTGGTCAAGCTTTCCTGCAAGAACCTGCGCGCCTAAAAATCTTTAAGAATGGTCATACATTTTTTATCTTTGATGATACAGAAGCAGGGAAAATGGTTGAAAAATGGCGGAGAGAATATACAGAGAAAGCTGCAGAGTAGCACAAAGTTGTGGGTATATATGAAGATTTAGATTGCTAAGAATTTTCAAATTATGTAGCTAGCTATTTCTTTATAAATTACTGACAGCTGGATTCTCTCTCATCTTTTCTTTCCCCTGCCCTGCTTTCTCTATTGTGTTAGAAATTGCTTTAGGACAATGGGCACTGAAGGGAATCTTTTTTTCTCTTTTTTTTCCTTTGTTTCTCTGGGCTGAACATAACCGCATGGAAGATACTGGAAGAGGGACTTGTCTTTTCTTTTCTCTGTTGGAGAGAGGGGGTGGAACTGCTGTAACTTTTAGGGTTGCCCAAACCAACGACAGCCGGTTAGAGAGAGGATTTCTCCTCTATGAAGAATCAGAGAGTTGGTGGGGGGGTAGGGATGGTCTGGAATGGGGTGGGTGCAGGGCTTAGGGGCTCCGGGGTTTTTGGAGTGGTTAAAATTGGAAAAAATATAGACATGAAACGAGTTTTGAAAAAAATACTTAGTGGCAAACTATTTTGTTTATGTTTCTTTTTTTGTCTAAGGAGCAAGGGGTGGGCAGAGATGCAAAAAACAGTATTATGAACAAAGTAAGGTGTCTTGCTTGGAATGTTGCAGGGCTAAATAGTAAGAATAAACGATGCTTAGTGTTTGAGGAATTAAGGATGTATTGCCCGCATATAGCTCTATTGTCTGAGACACATATATGTCGCAAGGATCGGAATGTACTTAAAGAATTAGGATACAACATTGTCGTTAGTTCTGATCTAAATATGTCAGTTAGGGGAGTCGCTATCCCACAGAATAGATTTTTCAAGGCTGAGACAATTAAAACCTTGATGGATAAAAACGGGAGATGGGCTATTGCCCAACTACTTATAGAAAACAGGAAATATTCGGTCTGTGTGGTCTATGGTTCAAATATAGATGACCCCTCGGTTATGGATAAGATAAATATTGAACTTCTTGAATGGGAGGGGGAGCATCTTATATTTGGTGATTTTAATTGTATCATGGATTATGACATCGATACTACTAGACAGGGGCATTTAGGAGGATGCAGAAAACTGGGGCAGCTATTTTAGAAATTGGGAGTATCCATAATATCAGAGATGCTTGGAGGGTATTACACCGTATTACACCCTGATGTTGCTGGCTATACATACTATTCTGTGGCACATAAACTATGTTCCCGCATTGATATGGCATGGGTATCTAATGATATTCTGGGAACAAGCAGTATAGAAATATGCCCGGGGGTTACATCAGATCACAATCCTATCATCCTCTCTTTTAAGACACAAACTAAGAAACTTAATTCCCGCTGCTTTTTATTTCCACTACATTTACTGCTTAATACAGATTTTATATCGAAACTTAAGGCCCACATAAAAGATTTTTGGGAAATTAATATAGGTTCAACCTTGTGTAATATGGTTTGGGATTCGTGTAAGGCCAGCATCAGGGGTTTTACCCAGTAATATATATTTAGGCAAAACTCTATAAATAGAAGGGACACTGATAATACCTTAGCAAAAATATTAGATGCCGAAAAACTGTTAGCAACAGCATTATTACAAGGATCTAATACAGAAGAAGAACTAACATATGTTTTAATTGGCCTTAAATCTGATCTAAAACAGACATTGAGAGAAAAGAGTCTCGAAATAAATATCGCCTCTCCCAATATGAAGGTGGTGAATCAGTTGGGAAGATATTAGCTTATAAGGTAGCAGAAAAAAAGGCTAAAACACTTGTTAGGGCTATTAAAGGCCCAAACAATGTGACATATAATAATCCTTCTAAAATACTAGAACAGGTTGCTAGATATTACAAGGAACTATATACCCACGAAAGCCGACCAGGTCTTGATGATATTTATATGTATCTACAGAATAATGAAGTGAATTATATTGATACGGAGCAAGCTGATACGCTAAGCAAAGAAATTACTCAAACAGAAATTAGATCGGCAATCGCTGCTCTACCTTTGGGTAAATCATCAGGGGAGGACTCGATTCCGGTCGAGCTTTATAAACTATGTAATGAGGAAGTAGTTCCTATATTCAGACAAGTGGTTAGATTTATTGGACAAGAGGGGAAAGCCCCTGGATCATGGAATATTACGCAAATAGTCATTTTTTTTGAAGAAGGATAAATTCCCAGACGAGTGCGGGTCTTATCGACCGATTTCGTTCCTAAATACTAATACGAAGATATTTGCTAAAATAATTGCTAATCGACTTGCCCCCTTAATATGTGCCTTGGTCTCTCCATAACAACATGGGTTCGTACCCGGTAGGGACACTACGACTCATATTAAAATGGCTTTTACTGCTTTTGATGTTGCCAGGGTAAATTCCACCCCACTCAGTATAATATTACTAGATGCTGAGAAAGCATTTGACCGAGTGGGGTGGGATTACCTATGGGTTGTATTAGATAGATTCGGTATTAAAGGCTCATTTTTGAAATGGATAAAGGCGCTGAATTATAACTCAAGGGCAAAAGTGTGCTATGCAGGGATACAGTCGGACACATTCTCCATTTTACGGGGCACCCGTCAAGGGTGTCCATTGTCACCCTTATTATTTGCTTTATCTATCGAACCGTTTTTAGTTGAAATACAAAAGAATCCAAGTATAGTACCATTTTCATCTGGTTTGAATACCCTCAAAATGGCGGTATACGCGGATGATATTGCGGTTTATACAATAAATACTGATGAAGCAATGATAGGGATTATTACGGAGGCCAAGAGGTATGGCTTAGTCTCTGGCTATAAGCTAAATACTAATAAGACACAAAATATTATGAATTATAAATCAAAAGATCAAAATCAGGGAGTTTGTAAAGCAGCTACCTATCTTGGAGTAAAGATTTCTGCTTCCCCGGAAGAGATAGCTACACTGAATTATGAATTACTGTTAAAAGACACAGATACCGTTTTAAAAAAATGGCATAAAGTTCCACTGAGGTAAATCGGCAAGATCAATCTAATTAAAATGAGGATCCTTCCTAAATGTATTCATTTATTTCAATAAATCCCATTTCGCAATAACAATCTTTTTTTTAAACGCTTAGATGGCGTATTAAGCAGCTTTATATGGGGCTATAAGAAAGCACGGCGAGCAATTGATCTAATTAAATTACCATATGGTAAAGGTGGTCTTGATTTTCCTGATTTTAAAGCATACTTATGGTTGACATTTATAGGGCGCATTAGGAGTATGATACTCCACTATAAAGAACCATTTTCGTATTACACATTTAAGTTAGGAACAGAATCGAAAATGTTTTTATATCGTATATCTGATCTGAACTTCTTCAAGAGGGTGAGATTCAAGACCGCAAGAGATATAGTTTATCTTTGGAGAGCTATTACTAGCAAATTTAAAATGCCGTTACACCACCCCAGATTTCCTTTATGGGATAACCCAGCTCTCCCAGGAATTTTTCATGATAGGAGGGGAAGATCATGGACACAACTGGGTATAAAAAATCTTGGGGATTTATATGATAATATTGGGTTCTTATCATTTGAGAGACTTCAACTTCTTTATAAAGTTACGGAAAATATGCTCTTAAAATACTATCAAATTCGAGACTATTTTATACGTCATCTCAATATTACTGTATTATCAGACTAGCATGTGGGAATGTATTCATCTAGCTAAAAATAAATCATTGATTAGATCTGCATACAGAGACATTTATTGGAGGTTAACATAACCCCTAATATTATATCTTCCGCACTGGACATGGTCCGAAAATCAGTTCACTCATCTAGTCTAAGGTTGCAGTCATATAGAACTATTTGCTTTCTTTATTACCCCCCTGCACGTATTTGTAAATGGGCATCAAGAAACTCAGGGAGTGATCGGGTTAGATGCCTAAAATGCGACTTATATGCAGCTGATGTAATGCACGTGTTTTTCTCGTGCTCATCAATATTAACCTTTTGGAGAGATTTGGAAAGGATTGTGTCACTCAAACTTAAGAGATCCATTTTATTCACTGTCACAGATGTATTACTCGGCCCACAATCTTGCGATCCCAACTTAAGAGAGCTCATTAGTATTATACTGGCTTGTGCCAGGCTTACAATTGCTAGAGCATGGATCACCAGAGATCCACCTTCAACGGCAGAGTGGTGGGCAATTGTAAAAGATACATACAATAGGGAATGTGCATTAGCTAAAATCAGGGGTATAAGAGCATTATGTAAAGTGAACAAAATATAGGGAGAATTTGTCTAGGAATGTGCTTAAGAAACTCCTTGTTTATTTACCTGAAGGCATGCTTTTCATTTGAATATGAATTCTTTTTGCCCTCTAATATAAGATATAAGACTATTCACCTGGCGCTAGCCGTATAAAAGGGTTTAATTTGTATTGTTTGCCACAAATGTCAGTCTCTTGCTTCATTTTTTTGTTCTTTTCTGTATGATGATCTTCTGCTCTCCTTTTTTATTGTAAACCTCGTCTTCATGTCATCAATATAAATATTTAAAAAAAAGAAAAAAAGAGTAAGGGCAAAGTGGTCTGGTCCGTAACAGATTTAATGACATTCTAATGACAGTCACGGCAGATAGGTGCACTATGGTGGCTAGGAAAGGGGTACCCATGTGTCCTTAGGTGCTGTGGGGATGTCGGAGGGTCCTAGGTGAAGGGATGAGCCTGGGACCCGTGGGACCACTAGTAGCCCGGGTGATAGCAGTGGCTGACTGGTAAATTCGGAGTGTCATACTTGTACTGTTCTATTCATCAAGTGTATTTAACCCCTGGTTATCAGAGTTGCAGATTGTGATCCATTTGCATTCCCTGCGGTTCAAGAGGCTTTGGAGATGTCCGCCTCTGATAGGTAGAGCGGGTTGTTCGACCACTTGCCAGGACATTTCAAGCTAAGTGTGATTCATTTCTACATAGTGTGAAACCAGTGGTGCCATCAGGATCCTACAATTAATTCTGCTCTTGTGTTGTGTTATCCTTTGTTTGATCATCTGCTTGGGCTGGCCGATGTATACCAGGTCACAGGGACAGCGGATGGCATAGATCATGTTCTGGGACCTGCAGTTTGTGAGGGTTTTGAGGGGGTAGGTCTTGTTGTTTTGTTTGAACTCTTTTGTGTTGTAGGTCAGATGACAAACAATACAGGATTGGCACCGGTAGTGCCCGATCAGTGGTGGTAGTCCCCAGGCAGCTGTTAAAGAGTCAGGTTTCGTGGGGTTGATTTGCCATGTGATGGCATGTACAAGATTGGTTGGCGAGATTTTGTGCACATTGGTAGGAAAACAGTGGGTGTTCAAAGAAAGGACCTTGTGAGCGTAAGATAAGCCAGTTGCGAGTAATGCTTTTTTTGACTTGTTTGCTGCAAGGGCTGAACTTGGAGACAAATGGAATACGGGTGTTTGTTCTTTTGGGTTGGGGTGTCAATAGGTCGTCTCGGTGGCAGTACCAGGCCCTTTCGAGAGCATGTTTCACGAGTCGTGCTGGATAACCCCTAGACATCAGTTCGCTTTGTAGGATGTCTGACTCTCTGAAATAGTCCTTTCGCCATCTGCAATTTCTACGAATATGTAAAAATTGGCCGAAGGGTAGCCCATCCTTCAGTCCTCGTGGGTTGTAACTGGAATAGTGAAGCAGCGTGTTGCGTTCTGTAGGCTTTTGGAAAAGGGCAGTGCCGATCTTCTCATCACATCTAGGAAAGGCTAATTGTTGGTTATGCATTCCATGGTGTACTTGAGGTGGGGTTGGGAGTTGTTGAGCCATTCAACAAATTGTTCAATGTTTCAGAGTTGCCTGCCCACAGCTGTAGAATATCATCTATATATCTACGCCAAAGATTTATTTGTGCTTGGTGTGGGTTGGTAGGGGTGAGTATATGTGTCATTTCAAGATTATAGACGAAGAGGATGGCAAAGTTGGGGGCAAATCAGGCGCCCATTAAAACTCCTTTGATTTGTAGATAGTAGTTGTCATGGTACAAGAAGTAGTTATTTTGCAGGGTAATTCGTAGGAGGCTCATGATCAAGGAGGTAGGAATTAGGGTCGGTCGTGGCCTGGTTTCAAACATATTCTCCTCATGAGGGATGTTGGTATAGAGGGACTCAATGTCGAGTCCCACCATGAGTTCTGTGTTGGGGTCAAACTGCCGGTCCTCTATGGTTTTGATGAGGTCCATGCTTTCCTGGATGTATGTCTCACTGTGGGGGACAAAATCCTTGATAACAGCATCTATATATTTGCCCAATGGTTCCATTATGGACCCGCAGCCGGAGACAATCGGTCGTCCTGGGGTGTTGGTGCTGTTCTTGTGGATCTTCGGGAGGACATAGATAACAGGGGTCCGAGTGTGTTGGTTATTCAGAAATAGATATTCCATGTGTGTGATGATCGGCTCCAGTTTAGCTTGGTTAGTTATTAGTTGGATCTTGGTTTTCAACTCCGGTAGGGGATCCCTGGGCAGTTTGCAACAGGGTAATGGGTTGGAAAGTTGCCTCTTTATGTCGATGCCATATTGGTCCAGGTACATTTCAACAATGCCTCCGCCCTTGTCCGCTGGCTTAATGATTAAGTCTGTTCGTTCTTTTAAATGCTGAAGAGCTTGTTTCTCAACAAGTGGGAGGTTGTAGGGGACATACATAAACTGTTTTTGGAGGTCTGATATCTCATGAAGCACCAGTCTTTCAAATGAGTGTATCTCAGGGGGCATCGCTGAGGATGGTGGGTTGAAGGTGGAGGGAAGGTGAAACCTTGGGCTAGATGTGTAGTTGGAGTCCGGTTTGTCCTTGAAGAATTGTCTGAGTCAAATCAAATCAAATCGTCTTTATTCGGTTTCCACTTATAAAAAACCATAAAAGTACAAAATACAGTGAATATTTAAAAAAAAGACATTGAATTCATTCGAAAACTAAAATCATTCTTAAAAAGAAACATATTGGTGAGTAAAATACTTTTTTAGGCGAGAAGGTCATTATTATTTTGTAAGTTCGAACGATGCTTAAGACATACTTTTAGATACTGTGCCACCGATTTTGTCATTAAGTTGTTTTCTAAAAATTGTAGTGCCAAGTAGGCAGGGCGGCATCTACGAATTTTCATTGCTTTCAGTATAGGTAATATCCACCTTCTGCGCAGTGGCTCATAAAATTTGCAGAAGAAAAGGACATGAATTGTGGACTGTGAAGATGTTAAATCACAGGGGCAAACTGATGTGTCCAAACGTTCTTGGTAGGGAATAAAACCAAATAGTGATACAGATTAAACCTAAAATGAGTGAGAAGTAATTTTTCAAATTGTGACAAATCGTATTGCAAATATGGTTGGATGGTTGGGACCAACTGTATTAATAGGCAATGTTGAACTGTTGGCTTTCCTATTTCATTCAGTGTTCGAAGTTGGGATAGGTGCGATAGACAGAGGGTTTTTAGTTCCTTTTTTGTTATGTCTGTTACTGAGAGTGGTTCGTCAAAGAATCTTTGGAGACCAATATCTGAGAGGAAAGATTTTACATAACCCAGCCATCTTATTTTTGTCATGTTTTCTAGTTTCATGCAGTCCTGGATTATTGCTCTTGTAAGCTGACACTCTTCCGTAACCCAGATTCTGCGCCATAACATGATGGGCTGGATCTTAATAATATCAGAAATGTGGTCCATCCCAAGTTCCAGATGGCATCCAAATGTAGTTGTGCTCTTTGGAACGGCCAGTAAAAATTTTAAAAAGGAATTTTCGACTATCTGTAGTTGATCGACGTTTGTTGTTCCCCAGACTCCTGCTCCGAAGGTGGCTGTGCTTATGCATTTTGCATTATAGATCTTTATCATCTCCGTGGGAGGTCTTTTACCCAGTCGAAGAGAGAAAGCTTTTAGGGCGCCAACTGTTTTTATCAGGGATAATCTTCGAGAAGTAAGTGCTTCTTTCCAGTTAAACGCCTCATCAATAGTGATGCCTAGGTAAGGGTACGTTTTAGTTCTTTCAAGGGGGAAGCTGTCCACATAGATTTTCTTCACTTTTTTTCCCTTAATACCGGCATGCATCACAAAGGTTTTCTTTATGTTCACTTTTAAGTTTAGATTGGTCATAAAAGAACAGTAGTTATTTAGTGCCCTTTGGAGCTGGACCGGAGTTCGTGCGAGGATTACCGCATCGTCGGCATATAATAATGCGGGAATTTGCCGACGGCCAGCTTCTGGGAGATCTTTTATACCCTGTAACATTGCAACTTCGAGACCGTTGGTGTAAAGCGTGAATAAGAAGGGGGCCAGCACGCACCCTTGTCTGACCCCCTTCTGTATTGGAAAGCTATTTGTTAATTGACCAGCTGTCCCAAATCGTACCTTTCCCTTAGCTCCCGAGTATAATTCACGCAGAAAGTCAATTATCGGTGATTCGATCCCCATTTGCAGCATTATTGACCAAAGTTTCGCGTGTTCCACACAGTCGAATGCTGCTGTGAGATCGACGTAAACCATGTGTAGACAAGATTTTTTTACTGTTACGTATTTACCAGCCAATAATGTTAGATTTAGAACTTGGTCCACGGTGCTCAGGCCAGCCCTGAACCCGTATTGTAAGTCTGAGAGTGCTCCGTGTTCTTTCGACCACTCCTGGAGTCGGTCGAGCAGTATTCTCCCTGCCATCTTTCTGACCGAGTCCAGGAGGGAGATGGGACGATAACAGGAGGGGTTGTCTCTGTTACCCTTTTTAAAAATGGGCACTAGGATCGATGTTGACCAAGAATCAGGAAGTTCGATATCCTTTGCTGCGTTTAATACTTTTGTTAGGAGGGGGGTCCATAAGTCTGGTAAAAATGTATAAAGGTCCATGGGTACAGAATCTGGTCCTGGTGATTTGCCATTTTTTGCAATATTTATGGCTTTCTCTATTTCGTTGTTGGTAAACTGTATTTGTATTGGGTATTTCACCGGTGGGAGAGGGACAGGCAAAGTTGACGAAATTGAATCTCCGGAGTTGACCACTCCGAAGACCCCTGAAAAATGTTGCACCCAGTCCTCCGCTGTTATGGCTACGTCCAAAGAAGGACCATCTTTGTTTTCTGTTAAAAATGGACTCTTGACTATTTTCCAAAAAGCTGTGTTGTCTTTCAAGGTACTGCTGTTTAACAGTTGGGTCCAGAGATTTATTTGTAGGTCCTTTTTTCTTTGTTTAATTGCCTATGTGTAAAGTTTCCTTAATTTAATTACCTCATCTCTGTTTCTTTCTTTTTTTCCTAGGGCTTTCTTTAGATCAGAATAAGCCTTTGTGCAATTAGTGTTAAACCATCCTTTTCTTGGTGCTTTATTTTGTTTACTGGGTTTGGTTAGTTCATTGCTTATGGTTTTCACTATTACGTTATAACTGTTCATGATCTCAATGGGAGTTGACAAAGTATCCAAACATTTATCAATTTCTTTCCTACATGTTTTAATAATTCTTGCGGTAGTGAATTCGTGGTCCAAGTTGCCCCACTTGAGAGTGTAGCCATTTAATCTGTCTAATGTTAGAGCTTCCTGGTGGAGCAGGCCAGGGTGGGCCTTAATCGTGTTGTTTCGGTGGTCGGGTTCTAGATACGTCAATCTAAGTGGAAAATGATCGCTAAGTGCGTTGTTATCCACTTCAAAGGACTTTATTCGTGTGGCTTTGTTGTTAGAGACTAATATATAGTCTATCAACGATTCAGCACCTCTTCCAT
Source organism: Lissotriton helveticus (assembly GCF_964261635.1). Lineage (NCBI taxonomy): Eukaryota > Metazoa > Chordata > Amphibia > Caudata > Salamandridae > Lissotriton > Lissotriton helveticus. The sequence goes on from NC_136069.1 coordinate 878,283,528, forward strand.
GAAAGGTAGGAAAGAATTGGGTTGTGGGATTCTTTATCATATTCGCGAAGCCTATGTCTAGCTCAAACATAATGGCCTGCATGTTGATGCCTTCCACCGTGTGGGCAAAGTGTGTTAATGAATTTTCTTGTTCGTCTATGATCCCGCAGGTGGAGGTGTTGCTTCTATCACATATATGGAGGTTGAAGTCTCCTCCCCAGATCAGTGAATGTGAAATTTTAGCATATTTTATTTTCAGGTCATTTACTGTGTCGGAGATTTGACTTAAAACTTTGGACAGCTCCGTCGGTGTCATGTTATTATAAAAGTTTATAATGGTGTAGACCTCTTGATTAGTACCTTTGATGTTAATGATCTGATAATTGTGATGAAGCAATACGGCCAGAGGTTAGAGATATATGTAGTCAGGCCGCCTTTGCTTCTCCCTGAGTTTGTTTTTATTGCTTGGAAAAAGTAAGTTCTATATCCCACGAGGTGAATTGAGTCGTTAAGCCATGTCTCTTGAAGACAGATTAGATCGTTTGAATTGACCAGTTCTAAGTAGCTTTTTTCAAGATGTTTAGTTGCTAGTCCCGCCACGTTCCAGAATAACATCTTCCTGTTACGGTTTTTACTAATATTGACTGATGGCTTTGACTGGACAGTGGTTAATTCTTCTGATGGTATAGAGGGAGAGTCAAGATTCGAGAATGAGGCATTTGTTTGCTTGTTTATAACAGATTCTGACGGACTCACAGATCTAACATATTCCTTTGGTTGATGTTGAGACTCTTGTTCCCGCGTTGCCACTGTTTGGGTTTTTGTATTTTCTATGAGTACGTACGATCTCTGTTTTCGTATGCTAGAAGGTTTATTGGACATCTTGCTCTTAGGATGGTTAACTGGAGAGTTTGTATAGACTCTAGTGGTTAGCGGAGAGGTCAAGTTGTAGCTCTGTGATAATGGTCAGTCTACCATGTCTAGGCAGCTGTAACTGTTGAAGGTTGGTATTCCGGTCCAAGGTTCCCTATAGGCGGGTTGATGTGCTCTTCTACCGTAAATCTTCCAGTCACCCTGATCTCTATAATCATGCCCCCATTCTCCTTGATACCAATTATTTTGATTGTTTTCATAGCCCCAGTCTCCCTGATTCCAGTTATTTGTTCCGTGATCTGGTCGGTTCCAGGACCAGTTTAGGGGTCGATTGGGGTCCTCAAAACGATGGCCTTGTCGAGGATAAAAGAAGGATAGTCGTTTAACATCCAACCCTGCGCTATTTCCTGATGATTCCCATGAACATATATAGTCCACTGCGCGGGGGTTTTCAAGGTTGACTATTATACAGTCTCAATGGATTGATTTTTGTTGCGGGCCTATCCATGAGACCCTTTTCACTGTTGTAATTCTGGTGATGTTATTTGATTGATTGGGTCTATTTATGTTCAACCAGTGGCGGGTTTTGTTTAACAGGGACCAAGTTGGTTCGTCTGAATCATTGCTTAATTCTGGGACTCCTGTTATTATAACTACGAAGGGTGCTAATTCTGGTGGAAGATTTACTAATTTTGGCCGTCTTTTGTTTGATCGTTCTACTTTGTTGGTTTGTCTCTGTGTCTGATCGTAACGTGAGTTAATTTGTACAGATGGTATCAGGGGAGTATTTATGAGTGGAGTTTTAGCTGATGGAGCTTTTGCTATTGGTTGATTTTGTGATACAGATATACTTTTAGTTATTTCTTGGGGTATTTTAGTTTTTAGTGAAGGAATCGGGTTGTTTGTCTTGTTTACTAGATCTCCTGTTTTTGTAGTGATGGTATTTATAGTTGCCGTTTTATTACATAGTTGTTGTGAGTTGATAGTAGATTTGACTCTCCCTGGTGTGGCCGTTGGTCCAGGCATAGTTAAAATATCCTTGTTTCTAGGATTAGAAGTTGTTTTTGAAGTAGCAACTAATATAGCTACCTGCTTTTCTATGATTTCTAAGCTTTTCTGAATAGGTTGTAAATGGTATTTAACTATTTCCGATATTTCTTTTGACCATGATGATTGTGCTCTATCGTTATTAACGTATCTTGTTAAGTGGGAGGCCCCAATTTCTTGACAGATCTGTTTGGAATTAACTCTGGCATTGCGGGGTTCAACTGTGGGTACGTCAGGGTTAATGTTACTATTGGATTCTACAATTACGATGGATTTACATTGACTTTGATCATTGTTTGAATCGTGCGGTGAGAACAATGAATCAGGGGCTGTGTGTATTTCAGCTGTGTTAATAGATTTTTTTGAGGATATTTCTTTGTGTTGAAAAAGTTTGGGAATTGCTCCTTCCCTAGTTCCTCTTGACTCCGCCTGTATGGGATCGTTTAATATTGGCTGAGGACTGGCAAAGATGTCAGGAGTCTGCTCAAGGTCCTGTATCAGTTGTGAGTCAGACAGTTGGGAGGACACTGATAAATCAACCATATTTGGTATAGCATGTATATCGGCATTTATTTCCGCGTTGATATTATTTTGTGGTCGATCTTTTGGGTTTGAGCCTTTGCTATCATTCCCATAGATGAGCGTGTGGCTTGGTCTAGTTCATAAGAAACTCGACGTTCAATCAGCAGTACAGTTTGATCAATAGTTTGATTTACTTTGGTAATAAATTGATCGATGGGACCTACTGCACTCGTCATGTTTTTTTTCTGGGTCTTGCTTCTGGTGCTTCTTGTAGACATTGAACTGATTGTGTAGGCGAGTATACTTTACATAGGTTTACTGATGATCTATGAAATATAGTATCCTTCAGTGAACAGCTGGCAGGACCTTATGCAGGGCTTTACCTTATGATGGTTGTTAGGGGGGTGGGCCCAGCCCAGTCTCCTTCGGTCTGTGACGGGCTAGGACAGGCCCACCCTTGGCCCAGGCTTCGCCCCGGGCTGCGACCCGCGTTGGTGGGCTTGCTTAAGTTCCTATCAGGTGAGGGGGGGCGGGGCACTGGGAGGGGGCGCGGCTCACGCTGGAAGAGGACACAGCTGGTGATGTTGAATGCTGGTCCTCGCAGTCCCGGGGCCGCGCCTCTCACCTCCTCTGCGGCCTCGCTGATGGACACCTCCTCACGCTGGGCACAAAAAAAAAGGGCTGGAATGCTTGAATGCTACTCCTGTAGCTGTGGAAAAGTAAATTTTGCCATGTTCTGTGTCCCTACGCCTCATCCATCATATGTTATGTATGCATGACCAATATGCATATGTTATTCCCCATTTCTGATTAAAGACGCAATTACAGTTGTGTCCACCTCTGGTATGCTATTTTCCAGTCCTCGTGAATACTACGAATATCAGGCCTATGTAAGTAATGTTGCCACGTTTCTCAGTGTGCACGTTATTCAATTATAAAGTCCCCGTTTCTAGGCCTCAAAAGGGCCCGGACCACAGATTCAGCTCCTGTCTCCTGAAAGCCTCGCTGAGGAGCGATACAGCCCCCACCTGTATCCTCGACCCTTCACTTACTTCCTGCCTAGCAGTGCCCGGTGCAGCCCGGCTCTGCCTCTGAGTCTGCCAAAAGTATGTTATAGTTCCTGCTATCAGTTCAGTCCTCCTCTTCTGCATTCCTAAGCTACTGAACTGCATCAATAGTTTCCGTCATTGTCTAGCCTTCTCGGCTCCACGTTAGAGAAATACTGTATTTAATGGTCATTTAATATTCTTCACGCACTACATGTAGAATAATGCATGGTCCAGTCTTAGAATCAGGTTAGCTTTTCCCCTCATGACTTCTAGTTTATATCAACATGTTCCCTAAACATTAGATACCAGATAGGGTTTAGGTACATGTCGCTCCGACCCTCCAGACTCTAGTCTCTGCTCCTAGCACAGAGTTCGTAGCCCCAACTTCTCCTAGTAACACGTCATTGCCAGTTTTCGCGCACCATTAGGTTAGAGGTCCCGGCTCCTTAGGTAGCCCCCTCCTATGTTTCCGCCCATTCATGACATATTCTGTTACGTTTGCATCACATGTCTATGTAAACTCCCAGTTACACCCACTTTTACTGTTATCTCTCGCGACTGTTACACGTCACGCCTTCTATTCCACCCACTGTTACGCCTACTGCAATGTAATGCTATGTGTTTGCGCTATGTATATATATATCAATGTTATGTTATTGAATGTTAGCGCGCTCATCCCAGACCAAGCCCCAGCAGCTGCTGGGCATCTTTTTCCCCTACTGGGTCCCAGTTGTCCTGCTGGGCCCTGTCGTTCTGCTCATCCTATGCAGGTTGTCCTGATCCTGTCCTTATGCTGTAATAAACCTGCAAAACTCCTACTACCTCGAATCTTGACTCTTATTTATTGAGCTATCTGTTATTTATTCATTCATGCACTCAAAAATAGGGTATTATTTATTTATTTACCACATAATGGCGCCCGAATAGGGACTTGCCCTTTCCCCACGCGTCGGTGAAGCCACGCCGACCCCCTGACCCTCTGCAGTCGTGACGGAACCATACTGGCCAAGTGCAGATATTTCTGCTTCAAGTATCCCTCAGGCCCACGGAGGAGACGGAGGAGGCGGTCCAGCATCCGAACGAGACGGTGGAGGAACGCGGCGAGTCCCGACCAGAGCCCAAGCCGAGAGTCCAAGGTCCGAGGTATCCGGAGGCCCACCCGTAACTAAAGTCCGAAGTCCGAAGTTCGTCGTCGTCGTCCAGTCCAGTCCGAGGCCTTCCGTTCCGTGCTGCCCGGTGAGTACCATTGCTGGGGTAGTGTCTAGACAGGGTCAGTCTAAATTGACTCCTGGTCCGTGGGTTGGTGGTACCCAAGCCCACAAACGAAGTGTTCACCTAGGTGGATACGGGTCTTGATGCGTTCCTTTATGGGACCGGTATGTTCCGTACTGTTACAGCAGTGCATCCAGTAACTCTAGTCTGTTCCGTTCTCGAGAATTCTGTTCTGTTTCTGTTTTCAGTATTTTCAGGTAGTATTCTGTTCGAACTGTTATGTTATGATATTGTTTAATGTATTTCCAATGTCGTGGTATGCCTGAATTGTTTTCCCAATTGTTATTGTTTTTCGTGTATTGTATTGTGTTCCGATTCAAGTTTAGAATGCCGCTCTTTTCCAAGTTACGTCAGTTAAAAACTAGAAAGGGTCTGCTGGAAGCAGCAGTTCCTGTTCCGCCTAGGGACAGTCCAGGTCACTTTATGTATCAGAAACATGGCATAAGCGCCATATTGTATCTAGATTTATGGGTAGAGTATACCAAACAGTTAGAAGAAAAGTATAGATGGCCCGTATCGGGTACATGGGATGCCGAATGTATCATGCGAGTAGAAGAAGCATTATGGAAAAAGAAAGCCAGACAGTCACAGAAAGATGCCATCGAGTTATGGCGTAAGGAAGCGCATAGAAGAACGGAAAAGGAAGTCAGAAAGTCAGAGTTAAGTAGAGAATCCCAAGAACGAGCCCAAGAAAGAGAATTAATCGAGATAGGTGAACAAGTCAAAGTCGAACAGTCAGACAGACAGAGGCATGCCCTTATTAATGGTATGTATCCTCTCCTTGCCGAAGGCTTGCCAAAAGCGACCCCAGAGGCACCCAGTAATTTCCCGCCACCATTGGTTCCGACCAAGCTACGTCATAAACCGACCGCAGCTGATATTTTCATTTCGTCCTATTTGGATGACACAGTCCCAGAATATGCAAATCCAGTTCGCGCTCCACCTGTCCCTGTAAATCAGGCACTTCCCGCTCTTCCAGGCACCGGAGTACCTGTTACGGTACCCCCGGGTCAGCCCGCCCTACAAGTTCAGCCCACGTTACAATTACCGACCCTGCAAGCACGAAGAATGTCAGTTGACGATTCTAGTCTAGGGGCCGCAGGAGGAGGTCCTCCTCAAACCCCGCCGCCACACAAGCGTTTATCAGCACTCGAATTACATGCTCAAGCATCACAGCGTACTCCCAAGAGTAATAAGTCTGTCGCAGAAATCAGGCAAGCCCTTAACGAATGTAGTTATGATCCAGTTCCAGGCGAAAATACTATGGTTTTATATTCCTTGCGTGTAAGAAGAGTGACCGAGTATCTAGTCACCTTGCCGAATATGAAAGAAGATCTAGACAGAATATATCGTTTCATCCGTACAGGGGATGATCCAGAAAGTATTGGCGAGATTATGTCCCAAAGGAAAGCCGAGATTCAGCTCATGATATTAAAGTTCCTGATCAATTGTCTAATAAGAGAACAAGATTACCCGACTAAAGATCCCGCCGACATGAGAATCCTAACAAGGTGGAGTGATAATATAGCCGAGGGTAAGCACAAGACCATTAGTGCCATGGAAAGTATGTACAAGAAAATTCGTAAAGAAATAATAAAGTTACACGAACAGCGTAAAGCAGCACAAGTAAGCGAGAAAGAAAGTATCTCTGATCCTGAAGAGGAAGACGAGAATCCCGCCAGAATAGCGTATGTAGGAAAATCCAGATTTCCAGATCGCCATTTACGTCCAGAGCCTAAGTCTATTTTTCATCATCCAGCACGAGAGCCGCGCTCTCTAGAACAAGTATTTCAAGCTACCGATCACATTCTGAAATCACGAGTCGGTTATAGCGAACTAAGTACTATGCACGAACAAGAACTAGCCCGATCAGCAGTCCGATGGATTACTGATTCTACCACTTTTCCAGACGAAATAGTGGCACAAATGTTTCTGAAACTGCCCCCAGCCGAGCAACGACTGGTGGGTATGTATATGATCCAGCACCTCATTACCCTGTATGAGGGTCAACATTCTGATCCAGGTCCGTTACATGATATCCTGAACGAGTTACTCCAGTATAGATGGAGAGGTCTAGGTACCGATTTAATTAGTGTCATTCTAGAACAGCGCCACAAGTATAGAACGTTCCTGAACCCGCATTTTGTTCATGTCTCACCCCCAGAAAGTAAACCGTTTTACATAGACAGACAGAATCCGTTACGAGAAGTCCACCCAGTCCAAGGGGCGGGTGGCGACATGCAACGAGTGTTTGTATACACTCCGATATCAAAGATGGAACTCCTCGAGATGAAGAAATTAATTCCCTGTCATGACAAAGATCCAGCAGGGTTCCATCGAGAATTAAAAGACATGCTCCGTATGGGAGAATACACCTACCCAGATATCATTAAAATGTTAAAGGTTCTGCTACCCGCAGGGGTGTATGAAAAGTTAAAGGAAAAAGAATGGGAGGTGGGAGAGAAAAAGATCGATTGGACAGCTCTAGAAGCTGAAGACAAGGCACGAGTACCAGGTACCGGTCTTGGAGATAAATGTAAAGATTTACCAGAATTATTGATTCAAGTTTTACCCAGATTATTGACAACTAGGAAAGAAGACTGGGATGCAATCTCAGCCTGTAAACAGAAACAAGAAGAGGATATTAGTGATTTTTATTCTAGATTTGAGAAATGTTTCAGTATTAACAGTGGTCTCAAGACAAGTAGTGAGTCATACCCTCATCTTTTCGTTACCAAATTGGTCGAGAATTCAAGTCCACAGATTAAAAACCGAGTTTTGAAAGTCGAAAGCACCTGGCAAGCAAATAGTCCGTCCCAGATGCTCCAGATGCTCCAGTACCACCAGAATAGAATCAGAGAAGAGCAAGAACACGAGAGAAAACGTATGAAAGACACGAAAATGAAAGTGCTAGTTGCACAATCTATTCCTCAAGACAGTCAGAAGAGAGGTCCGAATCAAGCCAGTCACCCTGCAGCTCCCGTTAAAGGGAACTGCAATTATTGTAAACAGCCAGGTCATTTTATAAACGAGTGTGCAGTTCTGAAACACAACATAGCTACTGGTAAGACTAAAGAAAGACCACGTCCGCCGAGACAAGAACAAATTTCACAGACTCCCCAGCTACAGAATGCACTACAGACAGTTACAGTACCGCAGCCTATTGCTGCAACACAGCACGTTACATCGCAGATGTACCAGTATGCACAGTCTGAGTATCCAGAGTACCAGTCATATTCATGAAACAGCCTAGAGAGGGAGGTAGGCTTGCCTCTCATCGAGATTCCTGTAGATCAAGAGGGTCCCTATGTTCATAGTCAAGTATTAGGGAAAGACAGAAAGTTTTTGATCGATACAGGGGCAAGTAGGACCACAATTAGTCACGCCGAAGTTCCAGGGGCTCCGCTCTCAGGCTCAAGAAATGTTTCCCTTGGATTTTCAGGAAAACCCATAGTTAATGAAATATCTAAGCCAGTTACTCTAGAAGTAGGTCCATTGTCCCGTACTACTGATCTGTTACTTACTAAGTCATGTCCAGAAAATCTATTAGGTATTAAGACACTGAAAGAACTAGGTGCAGTTATTTGCTGTTCCCCAGAGGGAATACGTCTGTTCCTACGTGACTTTAAGGGTCACTATGTATTACGAGATTTTGATTCAAGATTGTCTAATGTTCCACAGTATTTATGGGCGCAAGGTCCAACTGATGTAGGTTACATGCAAATCACACCCTATCGTGTGACTCTCAAACCGGGTGTAGTGTTACCGCGAATCAGGCAGTACAGATTGCCACCTGAGGCTGTAGCAGCCTTATCCAAAATTATTGACGAGCTCATGGCTCAAGGAGTAGTTGTAGAAACTGACTCCAATGTATGCAATTCTCCGATCATTCCAGTCATGAAACGTACTGATCCGAATGCACCCCCAGTATACCGATTAGTGATTGATTTACGAGAGCTTAATAAATGTATTATTCCTCAGTACCCAGTTGTTCCAGACATTTCTTCCCTGTTAACAGCCATTGATTCCGAAGCCATGTTTTTCACTGTTATTGACCTCAAGAATGCATTTTTTAGTGTTCCAATTCATCCAGACAGCCAGTTTCTTTTCGGATTTTGTTTAAATGGAAGGAGCTATATGTTTACACGCGCTCCTCAAGGTTTCACAGAAAGCCCTAGTATTTACAGTCAAGCACTCAAGAGACAACTAGACAACATTCACATGCCAACTGACACTGCCCTGCTCCAGTATGTCGATGATCTACTGATCACAGCCTGTTCTGAACGTGCTTGCGAGCGAGCATCACTTACGGTTCTGTATTTTCTAGCCGAGATGGGGCACAAGGTGTCACCTTCGAAGCTTCAATTCTGTGTCCAGCAAGTGGTATACTTAGGACACTTGCTGTCCAAGAGGGGTAGGCAGTTGACACCCGACCGTATCCAGTTAATAGCGAGTCTTCCCCAGCCCAGAACCCAGAAGGAGGTACGTGCCTTTATCGGCCTTACTTCTTATTGTAGACAATGGATTCCCCAGTATGCATTCCTAGCCAAGCCACTGATACAGTTAACGACACAGGAGACAGCCGTATCGACTGTCCTCCCTTGGACATCTGACCATACACTTAGTTTCAACGAGTTAAAGAAAGCCCTATGTCAAGCTCCAGTTCTAGCTACACCGAACTACAGTAAGCCTTTTACACTTTTCGTTACTGAACGCGAAGGTACAGCATTATCTGTCCTCACACAAGATCAAGCAGGTCAATACAAGCCCTGTGCTTATTTTTCGAGCACATTAGATCCAGTCGCCCAGGCGTTGCCTGCGTGCCTCAAGTCAGTTGCAGCCACAGCACTAGCTATCAGACAAAGTGATTCTATAGTTTTAGGACATTCCCTGACAGTACAGGTCCCACATTCAGTAGAAGTTCTTTTAAACCGAACACAAACTCAGCACTTGACAATTGCACGTTTAACAGGTTATGAATTGACACTGTTCCAGCCACACATAGAAATTAGACGCTGCAACGTCCTGAATCCTGCTACACTGTTACCATCAGTTAGTTCAAATTCAGACACACATGATTGTGTGGAAGTAGTTAACATTACGACAAAGCCAAGACAAGACCTGACAGATATTCCGTTACCAGATCCTGACCTGACACTTTATGTGGATGGTTCATGTATGAGAACTAGTACAGGAGAACTAGTCGCCGCGTATGCAGTGACTACTGACACTGAAGTTATTGAAACACACCGTATTGATACCCTGTCCGCTCAAGCAGCAGAGCTAGTTGCTCTGACACAAGCCTGTATACATGCCAAGAACCTGAAGGTTAATGTTTACACAGATTCACGTTACGCATTCGGAGTTGTACACGACTTCGGAGTGCTCTGGCAGGAGAGAGGTTTTATGACTTCTCATGGAACCAAGATTCAGCATGGTCTCCTTATTCAAGCCCTGTTAGATGCCATACATTTACCGACATCTATTGCTATCATGAAGTGCAAAGCACATACGAAAGTCACAGACATTATTTCCCAAGGTAATGATCTAGCAGACCGCACAGCCAAGCTTACAGCACAGACTCCAGACGTTCCAGTTAATCAGACACATATTCCAGACCTGACTACATGCATGACAGTTAAGGACCCTACTCAAGATGTCATAGATATCCAGTCACATGCTACTCCCGATGAAATCAAGAAATGGTCTGTACAAGGAGGGGTCCAGACAGATCAAGGATGGTTAACGAAGGGTAGAGCCACATGGTTTCTCCCCGATTCTATGGTTCAAGTCATTATCAATACCGCACATAGTCCAGCACATTTAGGAGAAAAAGCTATGTTAGACAGTATCCAGAACATTTGGTTCAACAAGCATTTACGAGCTGCAGCCAAGCAGAAAGTCCGTACCTGTATGATATGTTGTCAGTTTAATCCAGGTAAAAGTGTCCCGGTGGAACAAGGTGGTTTCCAGCCCCCTGACCACCCTTTTGAGGTCCTCCAGATGGATTATATTCAAATGGAGCGATGTCGAGGTTTCAAGTATGTCCTTGTAGTTGTATGCGCTTTGTCCAGATGGACAGAAGCATATCCAGTCCCAGATTACACAGCCGCGACCACTGCCAAGCAGTTGGTTCGTGAATTCTTCCCTAGATATGGACTCCCTAGAGTCGTATATTCTGATAACGGTCAGCCATTCTCATCTGAACTCATGAAACACGTTTCCCTGTTGTTAGGGTACCAGTGGAAGTTCCATTGTGTACGCCATCCAGAAGCAGCTGGACTAGTAGAAAGACATAATCAGACTCTGAAAATCCGTATTGCAAAAATCTGTAAAGACAAGGGTGTGGACTGGTTAGTTGCTTTGCCAGTCGCTCTGTTTTACATGCGTATGGTCGCACATTCCAGATCAGGTCTGTCCCCGTATGAGGTCGTATTCGGCCGCCCCCCTAACATGTGGGGTACTCCTAGACCCCGATGTATTACCGATGTTTCATGTAATATGCTGACAGATTACCTAGCTTCCTTGATGTCTGCCCTCAACTCATGTCGTTCACAGGTTGCCGCCGCATTTCCAGACAATACCGAGGTGGCACCGCACGAGATCGTTCCAGGGTCGTTGGTGATGATCCGCAACTTTGACAGATCAAGTCCGCTGGAACCACGTTGGAAAGAGCCACGTCAAGTCCTCTTGACCACCCGAACTGCCGTCAAGTTAGAAGGCAGGAAGGGGTGGGTCCACCTTTCTCATGTAAAACTTTTTAAAGGACCAAAGCCAGTCGTCAAAGACATTGCCAAGAACATTTCCCAGGATTCGAAGAATTGCCAGAACATTGTTTTAAAGGACTGTCCCGCACCAGACTTTGTTACAACCCCTCCCTTGTTAGAGAAAACTCCGCAACAGGAGTATAAGTTAAAGCTCAGGTCTAATAAGTCAGCCAGTTTGATTGTATAAGTCCTCCCCTAGGTGAAACGGTTAGACTGTTTCTGACATGTATAAAATAGACCCCCATAGTGAGAGAGTCAGTCGCAGTTCACTACAATGCATCGTTTTTCTGAGTTTCATATTATTTCTCAGCCTAATGATTTCCTGCACCAGCTACGCATTTTTTCTGTATTTACCAGTTCCTCATGTAAATATGTCTGCTAATGCTACAGTAGAGCACACGTTTAGTGATCTGCCTCCTCACGAATATGCATACCGCCTTGCCATGCGTAATAACACATTCATCCGTATGTTACATTATTCACACCAGACCAGCAATGCCACTAATTGTTGGGTGTGTGGTCGACTCCCCCCTTTCCAGACATCGAAGGGAGTTCTGCCACTCTTTCCTTATCCATTCTCACACAATGGTTCGTGTGGAGCATGGTCCACGTTAACGTCATCCTCAACAGATATGTCCTTTCTTAACAGTACATGTTTCCCAGACAAGCAAGGTCTCCCCCACAGAACAGGTTTAGATTTAGAAAATGAAGTATATAATTTAGGAAATTATTCGTCGAATTTCATGGTTCTGAATGTTCAGTCTGATACTACTCCAGACTCACCCGCTATTTCAGTACTACCAGTCAAAGGCGAATTATGTATCCGTAGTTATGGTTCTGTACATATAGGTCATAGTGAATGTACTACTGTTGTCAAGTATGGTGACAGTGGGAAATCTATTTTCAAAGCTTCACGTCATTCTTATTTTGTTTGTGGTCAAACTGCATATGTCCGTCTGCCCCTCGATTGGGAGGGAACCTGTTACATTGCCTTCCTACTGCCACCTGTTTTTCTAGCCCCACCTGACTATCATAGGAATTCTTTCTTAGTACACACTAGGCACAAGAGAAATCTCCCGATTGTCGATTATACTGAAACTGCCGCAGAGCAATTCATTGATATAGATAAAGGTGTTTTCCCTTATTTAGGTACAGTTGTAAATAGTAAGCTAATCCGTAGGTTAACAAGAACCCTTGAAGCAGTAGTAGATGAGACTGCCTCTGCTCTAGGTAATTTAACTGAAGAGCAATCCTTTATGAGAATTGTCGTTTTACAGAATCGTCTCGTCCTTGACGTCATACTGGCCGATAGGGGCGGGGCCTGTAGAATTCTCGGATCCAGTTGTTGCATTTTCATTCCAAATAACGCGCCGTCTGTTTATTCAGCTATAACCAGACTCCATAAAATTGCCCATCTGTTACACCAAGATCCAGGCACCTGGACATGGTCCGGTTGGTTCTGGAATGTAATTTCCACCTGGGGATGGAAAGTCCTGTCCTTCCTAGGTATTGCAGTAGCGATCATATTTAGCTGCTGCCTCTGTATACAATGTGGCCCTGCGATTTGCAGCATGTGTGCTACCTCTTGTATTCCTAGTCCCAAGCCCCGTTCTAAATCCCGTTCCAAGACAATTCGAGACGAGCAAATGGTACTGTATGAAATGATAGACGGTATCATGAATATTGATGTTTCCTGATGTAAACGTAGTGACAAGGAGGGAATGTGGAAAAGTAAATTTTGCCATGTTCTGTGTCCCTACGCCTCATCCATCATATGTTATGTATGCATGACCAATATGCATATGTTATTCCCCATTTCTGATTAAAGACGCAATTACAGTTGTGTCCACCTCTGGTATGCTATTTTCCAGTCCTCGTGAATACTACGAATATCAGGCCTATGTAAGTAATGTTGCCACGTTTCTCAGTGTGCACGTTATTCAATTATAAAGTCCCCGTTTCTAGGCCTCAAAAGGGCCCGGACCACAGATTCAGCTCCTGTCTCCTGAAAGCCTCGCTGAGGAGCGATACAGCCCCCACCTGTATCCTCGACCCTTCACTTACTTCCTGCCTAGCAGTGCCCGGTGCAGCCCGGCTCTGCCTCTGAGTCTGCCAAAAGTATGTTATAGTTCCTGCTATCAGTTCAGTCCTCCTCTTCTGCATTCCTAAGCTACTGAACTGCATCAATAGTTTCCGTCATTGTCTAGCCTTCTCGGCTCCACGTTAGAGAAATACTGTATTTAATGGTCATTTAATATTCTTCACGCACTACATGTAGAATAATGCATGGTCCAGTCTTAGAATCAGGTTAGCTTTTCCCCTCATGACTTCTAGTTTATATCAACATGTTCCCTAAACATTAGATACCAGATAGGGTTTAGGTACATGTCGCTCCGACCCTCCAGACTCTAGTCTCTGCTCCTAGCACAGAGTTCGTAGCCCCAACTTCTCCTAGTAACACGTCATTGCCAGTTTTCGCGCACCATTAGGTTAGAGGTCCCGGCTCCTTAGGTAGCCCCCTCCTATGTTTCCGCCCATTCATGACATATTCTGTTACGTTTGCATCACATGTCTATGTAAACTCCCAGTTACACCCACTTTTACTGTTATCTCTCGCGACTGTTACACGTCACGCCTTCTATTCCACCCACTGTTACGCCTACTGCAATGTAATGCTATGTGTTTGCGCTATGTATATATATATCAATGTTATGTTATTGAATGTTAGCGCGCTCATCCCAGACCAAGCCCCAGCAGCTGCTGGGCATCTTTTTCCCCTACTGGGTCCCAGTTGTCCTGCTGGGCCCTGTCGTTCTGCTCATCCTATGCAGGTTGTCCTGATCCTGTCCTTATGCTGTAATAAACCTGCAAAACTCCTACTACCTCGAATCTTGACTCTTATTTATTGAGCTATCTGTTATTTATTCATTCATGCACTCAAAAATAGGGTATTATTTATTTATTTACCACATAGCGACGGGCTGGAAACTCAGATTCACAAAGTCCTCGGAACGAGCGGCTCCCGCGGAGCGGGGGCCGCGAGAGGTGAAGAGCGCTTCGGTGGGGGCGGGGCACTGGGAGGGGGCGCGGCTCACGCGGGAAGAGGACACAGCTGGTGATGTTGAATGCTGGTCCTCGCAGTCCCGGGGCCGCGCCTCTCACCTCCTCTGCGGCCTCGCTGATGGACACCTCCTCACGCTGGGCACAAAAAAGGGCTGGAATGCTTGAATGCTACTTCTGTAGCGACGGGCTGGAAACTCAGATTCACAAAGTCCTCGGAACGAGCGGCACCCGCGGAGCGGGGGCCGTGAGAGGTGAAGAGCGCTTCGGTGGGGACGGGGCACTGGGAGGGGGCGCGGCTCACGCGGGAAGAGGACACAGCTGGTGATGTTGAATGCTGGTCCTCGCAGTCCCGGGGCCGCGCCTCTCACCTCCTCTGCGGCCTCGCTGATGGACACCTCCTCACGCTGGGCACAAAAAAGGGCTGGAATGCTTGAATGCTACTCCTGTAGCGACGGGCTGGAAACTCAGATTCACAAAGTCCTCGGAACGAGCGGCACCCGCGGAGCGGGGGCCGCGAGAGGTGAAGAGCGCTTCGGTGGGGGCGGGGCACTGGGAGGGGGCGCGGCTCACGCGGGAAGAGGACACAGCTGGTGATGTTGAATGCTGGTCCATCGCAGTCCCGGGGCCGCGCCTCTCACCTCCTCTGCGGCCTCGCTGATGGACACCTCCTCACGCTGGGCACAAAAAAGGGCTGGAATGCTTGAATGCTACTCCTGTAGCGACGGGCTGGAAACTCAGATTCACAAAGTCCTCGGAACGAGCGGCTCCCGCGGAGCGGGGGCCGCGAGAGGTGAAGAGCGCTTCGGTGGGGGCGGGGCACTGGGAGGGGGCGCGGCTCACGCGGGAAGAGGACACAGCTGGTGATGTTGAATGCTGGTCCTCGCAGTCCCGGGGCCGCGCCTCTCACCTCCTCTGCGGCCTCGCTGATGGACACATCCTCACGCTGGGCACAAAAAAGGGCTGGAATGCTTGAATGCTACTCCTGTAGCGACGGGCTGGAAACTCAGATTCACAAAGTCCTCGGGACCCTCTTTCTATTTTGAAAGCTGCCTGACTGTCGGTGCCTGCAACTTGCAAGTATAAGTGCCCGCCGGCACTTGTCTGAGTCTAATCCATCGGAAGGATTGAAGTAGTTTTGTTTGAAGTTCGAAAAAATTGCTGCGCTCAGTGGGCACAAAGCAGAGGCTTCTACTGAGCAGATTGATTTCGTCAATGGAGAGGGTATGGCTGGAAAGGTTAAAGACGGGAATGAGTTGTTGATCTTGTTTTGTTGTGATATCGTTGACCACAGGTGTCGGGGGAGCCTGAACGTGCGGGCAGATGTTTACTGTGGAGGCTCCCATTGGTAAAACCTGTTCCGGGTTTGTCTTTCTCCGGAGTATTGAGGTTGGTAGTTTGTCCTGGTCCATGTCCGTTTCTGGCCGCGTCCGCTGCCTTGTTCTAAAAAACCAGGGGTAACAAGGGGGCTGGTCTGTTGGTGTTCCTTGATGTGCTAGAACCCTCGCCGATGTCGGAATCCTCAATGGACGTGTTGGATGAATCGGAGAAGGTGATCTGTTTGTTGTTGCGGAATCTGCCCCATTTGTGTGTTCTTGGTGGGATGTATGGAGTGTTATAAAATTCGTCACGGAGGTACAGGTAGGTTGTTTCAATCTTGCAATATTTGATGTCCCTTTTGATTTTGGTAACCTTTTTGTTAAGTTTGAATGTGTCGAACGTGGCTATGGTAGAATTGATTTTTTCTAGAAGGCTTTTGGTATCAGGGATAGAGCTGTCTTCCAGAATTAGTTTTTCGATCTCCGTGATTTCTGCTTATTCTTGGTGGCTATGTTCAATAGTAGTGTCGATCCCCAGCACCATCCAGTGCCGGGAGCAAGTGGTCATCAATACTCAATTACAGAAACACTCTCAGGAAGTTAATGAGAGGAAAATAAGGAAGTACCGTAGAGACACTATAGACGACAAGCTTTGCGAAGTGTATACGTGGGCGGACGTCTACGCCAAAAGAAGACAACATCGCCCCTACACAACCCATACAGATTCCTCGTCAACAGGGACTGATATTTCTGAAACAACCAGGCACCCTACGGATAGGAATCGCACTGAAGGCGAACAACAAGCAAGTACTAGTACTTCACCTGCAGCCTCTTCTTTTTTAGGGGGAGGCCAAGACGAAAGGGACGACCCAGGAGGGCTAAGAGGAGAAAACCCCAAGGAGAAGGAACCACCACAGACACAGAATGTGACCTCGAAAAGAGACAAAAAGAAAGGGGCCCAATAAATGATTTGGTTATTAACATCTCAGATATTCATTTCAGCCAGACACAAATCCGCAAATTACAAAAAGGAACATCTTTTGTACCTACTGCACATACCAATCTTTTGGAAGTTATCATAAGTTTTTTCAAACTTATGAGATAAATCAGATTGAGACATTTTTTCGAGAACATCGTGACTGAGCACAGATCTGAAATTGATGATCAACTCAAAGGTTTAACACCAACTTGGCCTCCCACTGAGCTCAGACGAGCGCAAAGGGGTCGCGACAGACAGAGCGGGACCTCCTTCTATTCCTGAGCAAGGTTCCAGGAGAGGTGAGGCATACTCCCTGTACAATGCGGATGGCTGATACACCAAATTGATACAGAGGATAATCAATATTTATCTGCACACTTATATCCTTTTTGTTGCACCTTTATAATGCAGTAGCGAGTATTTAAAACTGTGGCCCTGACGAAAGCCTTCGGAATTAGTCCAGTTTGGTTGAAACATGTTGGCCGTGTAACATGCAGCTATTTGGTTAAACTGCTGTACTTGCTTGGTTTTAATAAGGGAGAGAACAATGCTGATTAAAGTTTGTTCTTATTGTTGCTCTATCCTTTTTTAACATACACCACTTTTTCCTTTTTTTGCACTGCCCAGTTCCCATTTAGATCATAGTTCTATGGTCGTCACGGCGACTGAGGGTTCTTGACCCGGATGAGTTTGAGGCATGGCATGGTCTTATTGATCAAGAGACACGCCAGCCCGATCAGGATGACCAAATGATAATTATTTGATCTACACACTGTTGATGGGAATCCTATCTTTCTCTGTATGGGTCTGTTCAAACAGTCACGGTGAGTCATATGACTGTGAGGTTGTATTTCCTTCTCCACTATAGGTAGTTAGTTTGATCTAGCACCGTAGTCACTTGCTCACTTTTACAGGAGTTTAGTGAATTTAGGGATCATAAATTAGCTCCCTTTTAGACCCCCAAGTTGTTTCTTTGTGAGTAGACTGTTTGTTTGGGGAGTTCATCCTGAGGTGGTCTTTAAATAATTTCCCTGTGGCCCTTGTCTTTACCTTTTGTTATTTAACACCAACTAGTGCATTCATGGCTCCTATGAGCCATAAGACTTTGGATCTTTTTGAACAACTCGTTAAACAGGATCTGTCTAAACTCAACTACCGGAAAAAGTCAAAGGCCAAAAATCTTTCCTACAAAGAGTTTGGTATCCTGAACGCTATAGCCAACAACACAGCTATCTGGTGTCAAAAAAACGACAAAAGAGGAGCCTTAGTGATACTTAACTCATCATACTATCTGGAACAAGTCCATGAGCACCTGCGGGATGAAAACATCTATATGAAACTTGTTTTAACCCCACATCTGAAATTCAAGAGACGCTATTTAACATTATTCAGAAGGCGGTAGATAATGGAACCATCAATGAGAAGGTTAAGAAATACCTAACCATGACTAACCCTAGAAGCCCAAGCTTCTATATAATGCCTAAAATCCATAAGGATCCCTTAAAACCTCCCTGCAGCCCCATAGTTTCTATGTGCGGTAGTGTCCATGAGCCAGTTGGTAAGCTGCTAGACCGCTATCTTCAACCATTTGTCCAGTACATGGGATCATTTATTAAAGACACAACTGATTTTTTAAATCAACTTGGTGAAGTGCAAACAGACACAGATGAATTGATACTTTTATGTTGTATAGATGTTAAATCCCAATATACCTCAATACCTCATCAGTTAGGCATAGAAGCTGTAGAGAAAGCTTTAATGCAGATGGAATATGATGAACACATGAAAGTTTTTCTCATGGAATTATTGGAATTTACTCTCATGCACAGCTACTTCAAGTGGAAAGAGAACTGCTACCTAGAGAAGAGTGGCACTTCTATGGGTAATTGTGCAGCACCCACGTACGCGAACATTTTCATGCATGAGTATGAAGAACAACATATTCTGAACTCTCCCGCATGGAAGGATGATTTACGTCTATATTTGCGTTATATAGTCGACATCTTCATCCTATGGAAAGGCACTCAGGAAAATTTGAAGATAAACATTGTCAACCTCAATAAAATTGATGAAAGGATACAATTTACTCATGATATACAGAATGAAACCATCCACTTTTTGGATGTGGCAGTCACAAGAAGCCATGGGTTTTGAAACCAATTTATACCAAAAACCCATGGACCGTAACAACACACTGATGTACACCAGTTTTCACCCGCAACCTCTCCAGCAACATTTGCCATTTTCACAACTTCTACGTGTAAAAAGGATTGTCTCGGTCCCAGAGAAAAGCATTGAACAATCAAAAGACATGATCCAACGTTTTCGTGACAGAGGATATCCTGAAGAAATGTTGACACAATCTCTCAGCAGGGCCAATAAAAAGAAGAGAACTGAACTGTTATCAATGCACACAACAAGAAAGGAACAAAAAATCACCTGCGTGAATAAATATTCTACTATGAGTTATCATTATAAGAGAATCATAAAGAGGCACTGGACCCTCTTAAGAATGGAACAAGACTTCAATAACATTTTCAAGGATGAACCCTTATTTGCATACACGAGATCCAAAAATATTGGCGAACTAATCAAATATCCCAGGGAAGATAAAGACACACAACCACATAAAGGCACTGTTCCGAGTTGGAACTGTAATAACTGTCACAACATCCTTAAGGGAAATTTCATTACTCATCCTATGAAGGGATATAAAATTCCATTCAGTGTGGACGCCACCTGTGATTCATCAAACATCGTATATTTACTGAAATGCCCTTGTGGCAAAGCATACATTGGTCAATCTGAACGTAAATTCAAAATCAGTCTCAATGAACACAAAAGCAACATAAGGACAAAATCAACCAAATCGGTGGTAGCAGCACATTTTATTGAGGCAAACCATCACCTAAGCCAAATTAAAGCATGCATATTGGAAATCATCCAATGACAAGAAGGAACAGACGACAAGAAAATGTTACAGACCTCCGGGACCACGCACACAATTCAGCGAAGACATCACGGACTTCATCAGCCCGCACGCCCTCCGCTCCGCTGACTACATCCTCCTTGGAGACCTCAACTTCCACCTGGAGAACAACAAGGACCGCAACACCGCCGCCCTACTGGACAACCTCGCCAACCTCGGACTCCAGCAACTGGTCAACACCCCCACCCACTACGCCGGCCACACGCTTGACCCCGTCTTCTCATCCAGCAAGCACATCACCTTCTGCCACTCCACCGGACTTCACTGGACCGACCACAGCTGCGTCCACTTCAGCTTCAGAAGAACCACAACCCACCACCACCCGCCCCAGGTTCCCCACAGAAGCTGGAGCAAGATCACCGCCGACCAGCTCACAACCTCCCTCAGCCAGAACCCACCTGCCAGCACAACGGACCCCAACGAAGCAGCCCGCAACCTCACGCAGTGGCTGACCGCCTGCGCCGACGACCTCGCACCACTGAAGGACCCTCCCAGCAAACCCAGAAGCAAGAAGGCATCCTGGTTCACTGACGAACTCAAGGACTCCAAGAAGACCTGCCGCACCCTCGAGAAAGCCTGGCTCCGCGACCAGACCATCGACAACATGACCGTCCTCAAGCACGCCACCCGCAAGCACCACCAGCTTATCCGCACCACCAAGAAGAAATCCCTGAAGGAACGACTGGACATCAATGCCCACGACAGCAAGAAACTCTTCAGCATCGTCAAGGAGTTCTCCAACCCTTAGCACCGGCAACAACGACATCACTCCATCACAAGACCTCTGCGACTCCCTCGCCTCGTTCTTCCACCGCAAGATCGCCGACATCCATAACAGCTTCAGCGCACCACCCACGCACCCCACCGTCGAACCAACGCCCCCCACCACCACCCTCTGCACCTGGACCACGGTGACCACCGAGGACACAGCCCGCATGATGAACACCATCCACTCCGGATCGCCGACCGACCCCTGCCCACACCACGTCTTCAACAAGGCCGACTCCACCATCGCACCACAACTCCGGAACATCATCAACACCTCCTTCAACACCGCCACCTTCCCGGAGAGCTGGAAGCACGCCGAGCTCAGCGCCCTACTAAAGAAACCGACAGCGGACCCCATCGACCTTCAAAAACTTCCGCCCCATCTCGCTCCTCCCTTTTCCTGCGAAAGTCATCAAGAAGATCGTCAACAAACAGCTGGCCGCTTTCCTCGAGACGAACGGATCCCTTGACCCCTCGCAGTCCGGTTTCAGAGCCAACCACAGCACCGAGACCGCTCTCATCGCAGCCACCGACAACATCCGAGCCCTGCTCGACAACGGGGAAACTGCTGCCCTCATCCTCCTGGACCTCTCTGCAGCGTTCAACACCGTCTGCCACCGCACCCTAGTCCAACGCCTGAGCAACATCGGCATCCAAGAGAAGGCACTGAAGTGGATCACCTCGTTCCTCGCCGGAAGAACACAGAGAGTCCGCCTCCCCCGTTTCGATCCGAGGCCCCCTTAAGTCATCTGCGGCGTTCCGCAAGGATCTTCACTTAGCCCCACCCTCTTCAACGTCTACATGAGACCTTTTGCAGCCATCGCACGCCAACACAACCTCAACATCATCTCCTACGCCGACGACACCCAGCTGATCCTCTCCCTCACCAGGGACCCCGACACCGCCAGAACCTGCCTACACGAAGGGATGAAAGGCGTCGCCGAGTGGATGAAGAACAGCCGTCTGAAACTGAACTCAGACAAGACGGAAGTCCTCATCCTGGGACCTTCGCCCTCCGCCTGGGATGACTCCTGGTGGCCCCCCGCCCTGGGCACCGCACCCAAGCCAACCGACCATGCACGCAACCTGGGCTTCATCCTGGACTCTTCCCTCTCGATGACCAGACAAGTCAACACCGTCTCCTCATCGTGCTTCAACACCCTGCGTATGCTCCGAAAGATCTTCCGTTGGATCCCGACCAAAACCAGGAAGACGGTCACCCAGGCCCTCGTCACCAGTCGACTGGACTACGGAAACACCCTCTACGCCGGAACCACAGCCAAGCTACAGAAAAGACTCCAACGCATCCAGAACGCCTCCGCCCGACTCATCCTGGACATCCCCCATCGCAGCCACATCTCCGGCCACCTGAAAGACCTGCACTGGCTCCCCGTCAACAAGAGGATCACGTTCCGCCTCCTCACCCACGCACACAAATCTCTCCACGACCTGGGCCCTAAGTACCTCAACGACCGCCTGACCTTCTACACGCCCACCCGCCAACTACGGTCCACCAGCCTCGCCCTCGCCCCCGTACCACGCATCCGAAGAGCCACCGCCGGAGGAAGATCCTTCTCCTACCTGGCTGCCAAGACATGGAACTCCCTCCCCATCCACCTTCGGCTGACCCAGGACCACCTTGCCTTCAGGAGACAACTCAAGACCTGGCTGTTCGAGCAGTAGCACCCCCCTCCCCCCAAGCGCCTTGAGACCCTCCCGGGTGAGTAGTGCGCTATACAAGTGATATGATTGATTGATTGATTGATGAGGGAGAATTTTTGGATTTATCATCTTAACACATTGAAACCTAACGGGATGAATGAGAGGACTGACTTTTCTTGTTATTTATAACTGATTGTTTCCATTTAGGACTCAATTGAGCTTCGCTTGTATTATTATTTCACCTAGGACATGTTTTTATTTTTTGGGTCCTGACCATCTTGCTCGCCGTAACCCCCTGTTTTTGACTTGTACATTGTGGTGTACCATCATGTTGAGTATGTTACTCATGCTATTTTCAACATCGCTCATTAGTGTGCACTCACCTCCAATTTAGACGTCTTTTTTCACTTTTGTTTCTTAACTTTATTAGTTGCACTCTTAGTCACGAATATACTCACTGCGATTCGTCACTTTCATTTCTATACGCATGCGACACTATTTCCGTACTTAGCCACACCCACTTCATCACGTCACACGCCGATCAGTTTGCTAACAGATGGACACAGAGCTGCCCGTTACATCGCGTATACATATACCTTCGTATAGCGCACATAGGTAAGCATTCAGTTTTACCTTCTTTTTGAAACGCTGTTTCGTTATCGGCTGCCTTAAGCACCGCATATATCTTATCTCGCCACGGTCTGCGACCGTATAACACATCGGACTATTTATGTTCCTCTTAGACACACTGCCTGCGCAGCCTTATATCGATGAGCACTTTTTGACCGTAGAGCGTTACCCCACTGTTTTAACGCACGATCATCGGTTGCATGAACTTCATAACTTCACTTTGAATACCCGGTAGGTGTTTCAATTGATATAACCACACCCTGACATTCAAATCCATCACAGCGAGCACAGTCACTTTTCACCGCATCGTTTTTTTCAGTTTAAACTCACAGCATCGTCGAATGCACAGCTTATCTCACGCAGCACTCTATGGTCATGGTCTCATTCAGTGGCTATTCCCCAACAGTTATTTTGGCTGTTTTGCATTTATTATAGATTTACCCCTGACGGAGGCCCAGCGCTGAAATGCATAGGGATGGAATTTATGTGCAAACAACACTGATGACGTATGCTGAAATACTTAAATCGATTTATTTGGAATGAAAACAGCAGTTAAGACTTTTGTGGATCTATGTTTTGAAGAGTAAAAACATATAAACCAACATTTGCTTTTGAGAACTTCTTCAGTTTATCTTTGCTGTGATCCACAGCACCCAAGCTACAGTGCCCAGAGAGACACTTCCACGGGCGTGGAGGTGCTACTTGGATTCGTATTATCACGCTCCCGTGAGGGAAGCGATTTTCTGGAGCACGGCACATGCATTAAACTTCATTTAAAAGTACGCAGTGCACGATCTTACTTCATTGAATTCTATGACACTCCATACAACCCACCAAGAACACGCAATTGGGGCACATTCCGCAACAACAAACAGATCATCTTCTCCGGTTCATCCAACACGTCCATTAAGAATTCCGACCCCGGCGAGGGTCCTAGCACATCAAGGAACACCAACAGACCAGCACCCTTGTTTACTTCCAGTTTTTCAGAACAAGGCCGCGGACACGGTCAGAACCGGACACGGACCAGGACAAACTACCAACCTCAATACTCTGGAGAAAGACAAATCCGGAACAGGTTTTACCAATGGAGGCTTCCACAGTAAACAACTGCCCCCACGTTCAGGCTACCCCGACACCTGTGGTCAATGCTATCACAACAACATAAGATCAACAACTCATTCTCATCTTTAACCTTTCCAGCCATACCCTCTCCAGTGACGAAATCAATGTGCTCAGTAGAGGCCTCAGCTTTGTACCCAGTGAGCGCAGCAATTTTTTCGAACTTCAAACACAACTACTTCAATTCTTCCAAAGGATTAGACAGAGACTATTCTTCAAGGACAAACCGGACTCCAACTACACATCTAGACCCTGGTTTCACCTTCCCTCCACCTTCAACCCACCATCTTCAGCGATGCCCCCTGAGATACTCTCATTTGAAAGACTGGTGCTTCATGAGATATCAGACCTTCAAAAACAGTTTGAGTATGTCCCCTACAACCTCCCACTTGTCGAGAATCAAGTCCTTCAGCATTTAAAAGAACGAACAGACGTAATCATTTAGCCAGCGGGACAATGGTGGAGGCATTGTTGTAATGAACCTGGACCAATATGACGTCGAAATAAAGAGGCAACTTTCCAACCCATTACACTATCGCAAACTGCCCAGGGATCCCCTACCGGAGTTGAAAACCAAAATCCAACTAATAACTAACCCAGCTAAACTGGATGGGATCATCACACACAAGGAATATCTATTTCTGAATAACCAACACCCTCAGACAACTGTTATCTATGTCTTCCCGAAGATCCACAAGGACAGCACAAACCCCCCAGGATGACCGATTGTCTCCGGTTGCGGGTCCATACTGGAACCATTGGGCAAATATATAGATGCTGTTATCAAGGAATTCGTCCCCCACACTGAGACATACATCCGGGACAGCATGGACCACATCAAAACCATAGAGGACCGGCCGTTTGACCCCAACACAGAACTCATGGTGGAACTCGACATCGAGTCCCTCTCTACCAACATCCCTCACGAGGAAGGACTCTCAGTCATCGAGAATATGCTTGAAACCAGGCCACGACCGTTCCTAATTGCTACCTCCTTCATCATGAGCCTCCTGCACATTGCCCTGGAAAATAACTACTTCTTGTACCATGACAACTACTATCTACTAATCAAAAGAGTTTCAATGGGCGCCTGCTTTGTTCCCAACTTTGCCATCCTCTTCGTCTATAATCTGGAAATGACACATATACTCATCCCTACCAACCCACACCAAGCACAAATACATCTTTGGCGTTGCTATATAGACAATATTCTAATGCTGTGGGCAGGCAACTCTGAAACATTGAACAATTTTGTTGAATGGCTCAACAACTCCCAACCCCACCTTAAGTTCACAATGGAATGCAGAACCAAGGATTTGCCTTTCCTAGATGTTACAATCCACACAGAGGAAGGGAGGATCGGCACTGCCCTTTTCCGAAAGCCTACAGAACACAACACGCTGCTTCACTATTCCAGTTACCACCCACGAGGACTCAAGGATGGGCTACCCTTTGGCCAATTTGTACATATTCGTAGAAATTGCAAATGGTGAAAGGACTATTTCAGAGAGTCAGACATCCTACAAAACAAACTGATGTCTAGGGGTTATCTAGCACGACCCGTGAAACGTGCTCTCAAAAGGGCCTGGTACTGCCACTGAGACAACCTATTGACACCCCAACCCAAAAGAACAAACACCTGTATTACATTTGTCACCAAGTTCAGCCCTTGCAGCAAACAAGTCAAAAATATCATTGCTCGCAACTGGCCTATCTTACACTCACAAGGTCCTTTCCTTGAACCCCCCCTGTTTTCCTACCAATGTGGACAAAATCTCGCCCATCACCTTTTACATGCCATCACATGGCAAATCAAGCCCACAAAACCTGAGTCTTTAACAGCTGCCTGGGGACTACCACCACTGATCGGGCACTACAGGTGCCAATCCTGTATTGTTTGTGATCTGACCTACAACACAAAAGAGTTCAAACATAACAACAAGACCTACCCCTTCAAAACCCTCGCAAGCTGCAGGTCCCAGAACGTGATCTATGCCATCCGCTGTCCCTGTTATCTGGTATGCATCGGCCAGACCACACAGATGATCAAACAAAGGATAACACAACACAAGAACAGAATTAGTTGTAAATTCCTGACGGCACCACTAGTTTCACACTATGTAGAAATGAATCACACTTAACTCGAAATGTCCTGGCAAGTGGTCGAACAACCTGCTCTACCTATCAGAGGCAGAAATCTCCAAAGCCTCTTGAACCGCAGGGAATGCACATGTATCACAATCTGCAACTCATAATGCAGCTATCTGCCGTGACTGCCATTAGAATGTCAGTAAATCCGTTACGTACCAGACCACTTCGCCCTTACTCAGCAATATGTCATCTCAGCCCGCCTCCACCGGGCTTATACCATTTACTGTTTGGTACAGTATATTGGCTTTCCCAGTCATCCACCACATGGCCCAATGTCTGACCTGCACAATTCAGTGATGGAATTACTTACTGCATGTTATCATTAGAATTGGTTCCTTTAAAATGTATAATAATTGGCAAACTTTGGTATTATGTCTGGACCCTTACATTTTTTTAAACACACAGAGAATCATTGTTTGAACCATGTAATATACTTAAATACTCTAGATATATGCAAATTCATTGTCCTAAGCATTTGTGAACCTATTGCATTATCAATATAGTTGATTCGCTAATATTCTACACCACCTTGAATATGGCCCTACTTCTGTATCACTTTTGGGCCCTATATATATTTCTATACGCACCAACATTGTTTATCATGTATATATTTTGATTGCTCGGAATATGTGCTAAACCATTGCCCTTAGCGTTCTCCTCTTCCCTGCCGGCTCATTCAGATAGATGCCGTCTTTAAAAATCACTATCCCGTAGTCTTCCCTTGCTTGCCCCTTTGTGATGACCTGAGGCCACGCCCCTTACTCCAACCCACATCATCGGCCACGCCCATCCCAGAACTGCTATCGCCAGCCCCCGACTACTCTTCCTCACTTTGCTGCCCGGCGCGGAATACTTATACTGACCAGAAATTGAACCCCCCCCCCGGACTCAGACGGTGGACCGCTACTACCACTAGGTAAGCCCCCCGGCCGAGTGCGGTTCTCACCCCAATGACTGTCTCCATACCCTGCCAATCGACTTCCATTTTTCAGGCCTCCAGGTACCTACACTTGGACATCCCGACCCTGCCTCCTGACCTCACCTCTGGTTAAGACGTACCCCCTGGTCAGATCAGGGCTCCGTATCTGGGCCTACGCTTACCACCTCATCTTTGTAAGTCTTTCCCTTGCCACGCTTCCGTTATCCCTCCCCTCCCCCCAAACCGGCCCCCTACCCCCCAGCCTTGTTTAACCTCTATCTCCTCCCACACTCCAGGAACCTTGCTTTGGACTCCGTTGAGGTGCCTTTGAATTTTTCTGAACCCCACAAGCACCTACATGGTAATCTACCGCGCCTACATAATTAGTCGTCTTGAATACTCAAATGTACATAACGAAAATACATGAACATATAGGAGATCCAGAAACCTATATGCGGTTGGAAAGCAACCCAACAATGGCCATAAAAAATACTTTGAAAGAGATCCTGACGAATGCACTGGACAAAGGCACCATTAATGAGAGAACTTTCAAATACCTCTTGGTTGAACATCCTAAAAGTCCTTCAATTCAAATGACTCCAAAAATACATAAGAGCTTGGAGGATCCTCCTTTTAGACCTATTGTCTCTACAAGGGGTTCCCTACAAGAACCTGTGGGGAAGTTCCTTGATAAACACCTCCAACCATTTGTCCAACTTATGAGAAGTTATGTTAAAGACACCACTGTCTTCCTGTTGAAACTGTCAGAGATTTCGGTACAAGAAGATGAGAAACTAATTATGTGTACAGCGGACGTTAAATCGTTATATACGTCGATTCCCCACGGAGGGGGAATAAAGGCCATTGAAAAAACGATTGTTAACAGCAAAATTGAAATACAGATGCAACAGTTTCTAATGGAACTAATGATATTCACGCTATATCACAGCTATTTTAAATATGAAAAGGCATGGTATAGACAACTATCTGGAATGTCTATGGGCAACTGCGCAGCGCCCACCTATGCAAATCTGTACATGAAAGAATTTGAGGATAAATACATTTACAGCAATGCAACCTGGTCCAGCAATTTAAAAATGTATATAAGATACATAGATGATCTATTCTTCATCTGGAAGGACACCAAGGAGAGCTTGATTACTGCGTTGACTGAACTTAACACCAAAGATGACAGAATTGAACTGACCTGGTCCATAAATGATGACACCATCACATTTCTAGACGTTTCCATTTCAAAAATACCCACAAGATTTGAAACAGACATCTTTCGAAAAAAACTGATCGCAATATTACATTGCATTTTACGAGTTTCCATCAGGGTGCCATAAAAAAGCATCTCCCTTACTCCCAAATGTTAAGAGCCAAACGAATTACCTCTAACGTTGAACTAAGCAAAAAACAAATCAAGGAAATGGGCAACAGATATGCAGAAAGAGGATACCCTAATGAAGTTATACAGAGAGCTGAGGAAAGAGTATCAATGATCACCAGAGAACAAGCATTGAAAAGATCAATAAAACCCAAAGATGCCAGGATGGTCCTTGTTTCTAAATTTTCTACAGTGAGTTCCACATACAGGAAAATAATTATGCGACATTGGGCAATTCTCGCATCTGAGACTGAATTTAACAATATCTTCGATCAACCCCCAATCTTCGCATATACACGAAGTAACAACATAAAGGAAATTTTATCAAAAGAAACCCCTACCTAAGAAAACACAAAAGGAACCTTGCCATGCATGAACTGCAGCAACTGTAATAACGTAATTAAAGGAAACTCCATTTCACATCCAATGAAAGGGCAGACTATTAAACTGCGTGTCACTGCTACATGTGACTCATCTAATCTAATATACATGCTCAAATGCCCCTGTGGGAAAATTTATATTGGAAAAACGGAAAGGAAAATAAAAATACGGCTTAATGAGCAAAAATCGAATATACGCACTAAAAATATGAAGTCAAATGTTGCAGCACACTTCCATGAACTGAAACATAATATTGCGCAACTCAAATTTCTAGTGTTAGAAATTGTTGAGAAATGTGAGGGAAAAGACAATAACAAGACCCTTTTTCAACGAGAGATAGCTTGGATATATCGTCTCCAAGCAATGAAGCCTCATGGGCTTAATGATCGAACTGAATTTAATTGTTTTATTTAACCATATTTATGGGACACTGACCCATTGTATCTTTGCTGCCAACTGTTCGTATATTTACTGATTCAATGTGTGGTAATACGTGTATATTATAGTTATTACCTGGTCTTTTGTTACACTACACACACACACAAGATGGCGCCCCACAGCGATAGTCCGTTTTATAGTTTTTTCTACCTTGCTTCCTGGATAGGCACTCATGTGACCACGATCACATGATGTATATTCAAACTTCCGAGTGCATCGAAACACACCGTCCGTCTTCACCGACGAGTGATGCTGGAGATTTTATCATCTGCCGCCAAGAAACGCGTTTCCTAAGTAAGTTAAGAGACACCAATATGTCTCATCCCGTGCTTTTTACTACTTTATCAAGCAACGAACGAACTTTAAACACTTTGTTATTATTCCACCCTCTAGTATTCAAGAGTTCACCACGACTGAATTCTTGTAAGTATGACCCAATACGGCATGCCCGTGAATCACCCTCACACGAATCGTATCGGCTGCACTTTTTTTGCGTTTTTTTCCCACAGCATGTTATTCACATACACCTCGGTTAACACATTACACGTATATGTATTACCACGATGTGATTTACATACCCATTTCTATATAACATTGTTTATGTACTAGGATTGAATTAGTGATATGGGATATCTTGTTTGTTTTTGCTGATAGTGCTCCTGGAAAAAGGGCTAGAGAGCCCGAAATGCATTGGAGCGTTTGAAAATGAATTTACAATTGAGTTGAAATAAGAAGTTGGAAGAAATATATAAATATCTTTTGAAAGTTTATGAAGAAAATATTGGATATGAAAACAATATCTAATCAAGAATTTATTGTGATGAATAAATGAACATTATACTACAAACCAACAAAGGAGTCTTTGATTGAGAACCTATGGTGTGCCCACACACAGGGATGCGCTCACAGTATATGTGCGCACTATTTTGAGGAGACCCCATCAAAGTGACCCACACACAGGCCCAGAGACACTACCATATTCCACTGGGATGCACAAGGGCAATCGTTAAATGGACCTTTGGGGTCCGTAATTGAAGGTTCCGGTGGCTTGATATTTCAGGCGGAGACTCAAGTACAGTTCTGAAGTGGCCTGTAAAATCCTAATGGATTTTTTAATTTTGCACAACTTCTGTGTACGGACAAGCACACCATTGCCAGAAGACCAGTAGGAGCAGGACAATCCGGAGGATGGCCAGGACACAGAAGCTGACGTAAGGCACACCACAGCTTCTGCTGCTGGAGCAGCATGGAGGGATGAAATAATCTGCAACTTTTTCACATAATCACCATCAACAAATGTCCCATTACAAGCCTTTCTGAAAACCTTAGTCCACAGTTTGTTATTTTGAAAAATAAAATACCTCTACGACAATGTCAGGTATGTTTAGTCTGTGATTTCCGAAGCTGATCAATCATGTAATTCACGTTAAAAGAACAACAGTGTCACACAGATCTCTCACATAGCAGGCAGTGGCAGCCGCTCCATTAGGGTGCTGGAGCGCCACTCCACTGCTTTCTCGCAGTGCGAGAATCAGAAAATAAAATGGTATGTTTAATACCATTTTATTTTCTGCATCTCACGCTGCGAGAAAGCAGAAGGCAGGGGTATGCCTGGTTGGGGGCCGGTATACCTGGTTGGGGGGCTATGGGAGGAGTGGCTTGCACCACTCTGAGAGCCCTGACTGTTTGATTGGCCCTGGGGCTGACCAAAGCAGTCGTGCACACTCTACATTTTCTCTATATAGGCTGCATGCAGTCTACATAGTGAAAGTGGCCTCCCTACAGGTGCCCGGCAGCATTGTGATTGGCTTACAGGAGGGGAGGGAGCATGCCTGTTCCTGTTCAGGAGCAGCAGAGGTGGCACGGGTCCCGGCCCAGGAGCAGAGGCGGCGCGAACCCGGTCAGGTAAGTTTTCATTTTATTTTTATTTTTATTTTAACGTCCCCCCGGATTAACCCCGCGCGAAACCCTGCGCAAGCCCCCTAACCCGAGTATTGTGAGCCGCGACTGCCCAAACGCCTCTTTACCACCACCCCAACCTCTCATGTCCAGTGGCACCCATATCTCCAGTGTTCTCTCGTCACGACCCTTGATGGCGCTTTGAGCTGTTCTACAGACACCCTTCTTCGGCTGCCTAAAGATGCCATATGCAGCCCAGGGCTTAAACCCCGCAGTATGGAAGCCAAACAATCAAATGCCCTAAACTGAAGCCGGGGGCTCGCTGGAGAGACATCAGAGATCACACTGTATCAAAGGCGCGTTAAACTCATGTTAGCTGAGGGAACAGGATGGCCTGTCAGGCCATCTCCTCTGAGCCTCGACGCCTGCTTTATTTAGCAGTGACAAGCTCAAGAGGGGGGAAAGTGGAACAATTACCACAGAGAGTCAGTGCTCAATCAAGGATAATGAGCGGAGGCCACATGTAGCCTCTCTTCCCCATTGGAGCCTCTCAGAGGGCTGTGTATATATGAAATTATACTCTGTACCTTTGTTTTATCCCAGCAATGTCACATGTTGTAATAGACGGGTACCATCGGCAATGCCACTTTTTAAGGTTAGCTCATGTTTTAATGTTAATTGTTAAAATGTTGGTGATAGATTGTGGCCGTATCGCTAGGGTGGTCGACATCGGAGGTAGGGAACTGTTCGAGTCTCCGCAGAAACGCTCAACATCCTGTGATTCTGGGAAAATCACTTTATCTCCTTGTGCCCAACAAAAACGAATGTGTCCATCTGTAACAAAACTGGTGCGCATGTAAAGCGCTCTGATACCTTTGTGTCTAGTTCCCGGTATATAAAACTCCCAACAAAAACATAAATGAATACCTTGCACTACGGAAGTTCAAATTTCAAAGGATGTAAAACATTTTCAGATGTCTGCCCCTGCACTCCATTTCTGCACAATAACAGCACCATGAACAACGGGGTTTCACAAACTTGTAAGGAGATAACATTGGTGCCCCGCACCATTAATAGCCTCTTTTCTCACCATTAACAGTCTCTTTTCTCACCAGCCCAGAAAGAAAGGACTTCAGTAAAATTCTCTGTTGCCTTCTGAGGAAACGCATACACACACAATATTGCCCTCATTCTGCCAAAGACATTCATTTTTCAGTGCTGTACCCAATATCTCTTTTAGTCACTCCTTCATTCTTTCATTTCCTGAACTGCTGCACCAGCAAAAAAAGCCTGAGCCACTCACCGTTCCTTCGCAGCAAGGGCCATAAAGAATGTTTACTTTTGTGCATTTCCTTTTGCAAGTTATATCGCTATTCTGTGCAAACCGTAGAGTTGTGCATGGCAAGTATAAACCACACACATTTTTTTCTGCTTTTTATCATTTTCTAACCGGAGCTGATAACTATCAGAACTAACAGCTTTTAATGAAGGCACCTACGAACTTTGTGAGGCTGTCCTTGAATTGTTTTAATTGCCACCTCTCACTGTCAGATGCAATTGGAACAATTAAAGGACAGTCGCACAAAGCAAGTGTGCACCTTCATCAAAAGCAGTTCTGAATTACCTTTGGGTGATGAACCTCTGAGAAGTATACACACTGAGTGTCAGAACTGGGCCTAGCTTCAAAAACATAACAATAGAAATGTTTCTGATGTAAGGCCCTGCTGGCACATCACGTGTATATTGCTCAGAGGTGCGTGGCACTGGCAGGGCCTAGCTTCAGAAACATTTCTATCTACATTTTTTCATAAGACATCCCTTTATTAATGTAATACCTGCACTTTCACAATTGCTTTATTCACCATCTTGCTTCTCAAATTTGCTTGAAAATGCACCATTTACCTACTCTTTTTTCAAACTTTTCTCAGGAGGAGGACCCCCCCGAACCCTCTTTAAGATGTTCACGCACACTCACTGCGCTCGCTCGCCACGGTGCACTCTGACAGAAAGTTTACATCCCACCACTTTGAAATGTTACCACTCAGCACTGATACCAGGTGATATGACGCAAATTAAAGTAAGAGTGGGAATGGGACAATGTATTGGGCATCTGAACTTATTCCTGTGTATGGTCCCTCAGTAAGAATCAATAACTGTGTGCTGTGTCTTCACAGGAGCGCCATCAGGTCTGTTTTCAAACAAGAGCTTAGCACAACACACACTGTGCGTCTGATGCATCATTGTAGCAGGGGCCACATAGCTATAAACCATCATAAAATTTGAAACACAACATAAATGTGAATTCCACACCACAGAAAAATAGGTAACTGACAACAGTCACAAATATACATGACTAATGTGGACTGGATCCACTTGTGGGTGTGGAGGGTGAAGTTCCAGAGGATAGTAAAGCTAGAATACCGGATGTATCAATACAGTGCAGGGAATTCTTCAAACACCAAGCATACATATTCATCCAACATCAGAAAGAAACACTACTTCCCTAGATGACACATGTGTCACTAGAATGACCAATAAGGATATGCCATGCATCACTGACACTCATGAATCATCCATCAACACTGCACTGATCTAACAATGCTATAGTTCCATATGCACAAACAATGACACATAGGTCAGCCATGGAGCAACTGGCAGTGCATCAGCACTCAACAATGTCTATGTAGTACTATGGACATGGCAATGCAATGGCAATAATGTATTAAAGTAACATGCACAACAAGATTGGTGTGGCGTGGCAATTAAGTTGGATAATGGGCTACATCCTCATGAAATAACACTTACTCAGTGCCGACACCCTCAAGACAGAGAACAGACATACACATGATTGAAGTGCAACAGAGAAACCAATAAGTACAGCCAAAACATTCAAGTAACATATAACCAATTACATCAGGAATGGACATTGTATTGGATGAGACAGATATGAAGAAAAAAAAATGGCACCATGAAGTTGCACCACGTATATCTGGATAGTCACTACACGTTTACTGATGTCAATTGCATAATGTGTGTAAGTTACTAATTTATCACAACTACACCAATAAAAATACCCACACATCTGCAGTCACAGTTGAACACATAGCCAAGCATACATCTAAAAAATGTGTCAATGTTACATATTATTTGTATCTCTCAAGGAATGTATAACATACTCTGTAGAAAAAATTGTTGTGCATTATGGCCAGAAACCATGCATGGCATGTGTTGCAGTCCAGTGTGGCCAACCAACCCTTCAACTCTAGTCATGTGTATGCTAGACCGAATCATAAGTTCGATAGAACCAAGGAAAATCCACTGTGCACCCAAGAGATCCATAACATGTGTTGAGGAAAAGCAGACCCATCCAGTTGCCTCAGAGATGTCAACTTTGGCAAGCAGATTACATTTGAGACAGACCCCCTGTAAATCTGTGTTGTACAAGCAGTGTGCCAATGGTTTTTGGGAAGATAACATCCCAGGGCCTCATCCGCTTCACAAACAACCAACTCACAACCTGTACAACAACATAAGGCCTCAAAACACACTGCAGTTTCCTAATCAGTGACTCACCCAGCTGAATCTTCAGTCAGCCTGGATTATGCAAGCCTGTGTACAGCAGGGCACTCCGAGAATGCAGTGGAACCCACAGGTGTTGGAGATGCAAATGGCTCCTCCAAGTTCCCCAGTCACAGCTCCCCTGTCATACAAGATTGTCAAGGTCAGGTGCCTCACCCTCCACAGCTAATGAACAGCACAAAATACTCATGCATGATGATGTTGAGAGGTGCTGCACAAAACAGGATATCTCCCCTGTCACCCCAGTGTAGTGTTGGTGTGTGCCATGCAAAGCAGACTACCCTTTGTACCTGATCAGGAGCACCTTGATAGTTTACCCCTACAAGGTGCACCATGCAGGCTTCACCTGTCAGCATTGGGTCTACATCTGTCATGCCCGACTTGGCCAACAGCTAAGGGTCATTGCTGACGCTTCAATGTCCACTGCCAGGGCCCACAGGCTTGTGCATGATGCAGGACCAGCCTTTAATGTTATTTTGCAGTAATTCTGTAGTACCTGTGTCTACCACTATGGGTTGCATACTAAAACACAGTGTTGTTTCAAGTCAATAGCGTCTCTCTGTGCTTGGACGCCATGCTGTTGCAAGGAGTGCACATTTTAAAGTGCTGCATTGCTGTTTCCAGTCAACAATGTCCTGTCCACCTGGTACTCTGGGTCTACAACATGTTTTAACATGGTAACACTATAGGTAGCCAGGTATAAGACAGGGCGCTCTACTTTCAATATAGGGTAAAAGTAACTAATCACACAAGTAGATAACGGTGCTCAAAAGGGGGTAGGTTGGTTACCCTAACAACCCCACTTATACCCACACATATGAGTACATCAATTTACAAAACACAAATCCTCCCTGAGCATCCTATTAGTGAAGATTTCTCAAAGAGTCAAATGTTCAAAAATTTATTCCAGATTCTTCAAAATCCAAAATGTTCCTCAATTGGTACAGATCAAATTCTTGACTCCGAATATTCCGCAATCAACAAATGTTCCTCTGTTAATATTGCACAGATTCTCGTGTCCAAAAGAGTAATTCTTCATATATAACAATTTTCCAGTGCAGTCAACACGTGTTTCATCATGCTCATACATAAAGCATCATTGACTTTATCAGGGCTAAAAAGTCGATAATGATATGGTTCGGTATCATTATCTTGTACTAAATCAGCCCCCTCGCACACCATCGAAGCCTCTTTTGAACACCTTACATTGGCTACCCATTAAACAAAGGGTGAAGTACAAGATTGGATGTACTATACATAAATGCCTCCAGAATAGAGGGCCTGAGTATCTAAACAGCAGATTCTCCCTCTATAAACCGGTACGGTCCCTGAGATCTAGTGACCAAGTTCTACTACAGGTCCCAAGAGCCAGAAAGACCAGGCAAGGTGGAAGGGCGCTATCCATAGCCGGACCAAGGCTGTGGAACAGTTTCCCTCTCGCTCTGAGACTCTGCCAGGACTATCTCCCGTTCAGGAAACAGTTAAAAACCTTCCTATTCTCCAACTAGTGATACCTGTGTACCTACTGCCACAAGCTGAAAGGTTTTTCAAAGGCGCGGAGATACTCCTTCGGGAGGTGATCCTAGCGCGGTACAAACCCGTAAATAAATAAATAAATAAATTGCATTATATTAAGGATTCATTACAAGAGAGCAACATGACTGAGGAATGTATTGAAGGTATTGGAGAGTGTTACGATTGAAAGAAAGGTGTCCTATTACGGTAGAGCGCTATACGAATGCACTCAGATTGTCGCCTACAGAGGCCGAAAAATGAGGCACTGTTTACTCACATAAAATGTTTGGTCCTCTACCTGTCCAGCCATCATATTGTCAATCTCCTAGCTTCATGCTGTGTACTGCTGTCACACTGGACTGATGGGCAATTGTGCCTCACATAAGCTGTTCCTTATGCCATGTAACAATATATATTGGACATATGTCTCTAACATGATGATTAATTTGCCTTATATACACTGTTTGTAAACATCATCAAATTTGCTAAATCTCTATTGCATATCATCACCTCCTTGAATCATGCCCATGAGTGATTTTGCACAGCCCGTTGTAAATGTGCACATCTGCAATTACAGCAGAGCAAAAACTCAAATGTGAATCCGTGGTCAAGCCTTCACATTGTTTGCAGCTTCAGAAATCTGTTTTTCAAGTAGTGAATGCCTAATGGTCATGTCCATGTGTGTTGCAAGCCTGTAAAACAAGTTCAGACATGAGACATCACAGCAATGTGTAATGTGATAGTCACAGACGTAGTCACACATACAACCTATGCCAACCATAATGACTACCACTGACGCATGCATGTCTTATTACACATGAATCGATATGGATAGGTATCAATGTGAGGACCAAGGGTATGTTGACAGCTATGTATTACTGAAATCATGACATATCAGATTGACTGAAGTCACTTCACAACACAGATCAGATCCAATAGCCAAATGGTGACATTAGTCATACTGTTTCATTAAATCTGGTACATCTGATGATCATCTTGCACTTAGCGTTAAAACCTTTGCGCTTAAACACGAAAGCAATATTTTTGTACTTAACTGCCATTGAAAATAATTGCAAAATAAATGTTACAACACTGAAGATTACCGCTCAACCCTTAGTGGGTAAAATATTATCGCTGAGTCCAAAACGAACTGCAAACGCTCAGGAAGTGATCCTGTGTCATGGAGGAGTACTGTCCACATTCACTTTCTCTTTTAAGCACAGTGTCAGTGGAGATTAGAGGTGTTTTGAATTGTCTGCTGGTGTTGTTGGAGAATAGAGTGGTATTGTGTCCTGTGAATTGTCCCTAGTGTCTCTGTCAAGTCCTGTGTTCCAGTCTTTCAGTGTTTTTTGCATCTTGTTGGTAATCATTTCAGGTGTCTGTCCAAGGGGTATATTTGTCTTTCTAACTGTTTCAGGGTAACATTATTGGGGTTTTCTTTTTACATAGTGGGGTTCATTGTGTGTTGAGAGATGTCAGGTGTGGGTAGGGAGGGCAGGATGTCAGAGGGGGCATTGAGGGGCTTCCTCTCTCTAGTGAATTTTACCTGCAACTGATGGTGGAGAGTGGGGGATGGATCCTGCAGGGTTATGGTGTCCCTGTTGGTAAGGTGAGGTGGTAGCATATCACAACCACATGATGCTAATCTTCGGGGTGGACAGGACTGTCCACCAATGGAAGCACAGATGGCAGGATTGCGTGCGACGTGAGGGTGACCTGTTGGACCACCTGGGCGTTATCATTGGCAGGCAAGGTGGTAAGTACATGACAAATGTTTCATTAAATCACAGTGTGTTTTCCATGTCGACAAATGTAGTCAGTGACACAATGTAACAAACACTATAGGATGATGCCATTCATGTTTCATAGTCAAGCTGCCTAGCTCAAACACAATCATACTTGCACCATTGTGCATGTGTGCCAGTGTTGATGATGATGTATGACCATGTGTAGGAATGTCTACACTCCTGAACATAAGAAAATGAAGTGCATGTCAGGTTTCAATATGTGCTGCACAGTGCAGCATATTAACATATTGTATAAGAATATTTGCATGTGAGAACTCTCAATACATATGAATTGCCTATGTGAGCTGCACAATGCAGGACACATGACAAAACACTCTGCCTGATGGACTAACTTGTCTATCCCCAGTGTGCAAGGGTCTAAGTATTTGTTAGCAGTTCCCAATGTAGGTGCTGGATCACATGTATGTCTATTTTTTAAATCTTCTACTTTGCAATATGACATGGGTGTTGTTGTGTGAGGTCCAATCTAAAAAAAACATTCACATTTGGACTCTGGTCACTATTTTTGGTGCATAAGCCTGCCTCATACACAGTGTGGGATCAGACCACATCAATTGTCTCAACACTTCCTTGTGAAAAATGCTAGGCAAATATTGACTACCCAAAATGAACAAAATTACTTTGTGGCTGGAAACAGGGCATTGTGAATGTGTCACTCAAGTAGTGTGTGCAAAATGATCCCATATAGTAGCGGGATTGTCTGTGTTGCACAAGGCTGCAATGGTCATGCTTTGTGTGTTTGACAGGCAAAGCATATCCATTCATGTATGCAACATGAACAGAGACAGGACTGTTACAGGTCATAAATAGTATGAAGAGGAATATGCAAGCTACTAGAGCGAGTATGGCAGAAGGATAATATTTCTAAGGTAGCCACACGCCTAGTGAAACACTGCTTTGGCGCTAATGTGTGCTGGAACATGTGCCATGGTAAAAACAGGGAGCACATAAGTGTTGGATAGCAAACATTTCTGCTTCCCAGACAGATCAGTCCAGCACCCATCGTCATCGAAACGCCCCATACTCTCCTCCCATTTTGGCAGTTCATCTGAGGTTGCCTCACTTTGTATTTCCATTACATTTTCCAATGTATCCTCGAACATTCCATTGTCTGGGACCCACCTTGCCGGACCTACCACAAATGTCTTTTTAATTTTTGATTGAGCTGTCCGATCTGCAAATGCATTTCCCCTTCTAACATTATCTGTGATGGCTTTGTGGGCGCTTCATTTTATTACTGCCAACGTATCAGGAAGTGTCAGTGCTGATAACAGTCTAAGTATCAATAGACCATGCTGTATTCATAGCCAATGCAAGGTCAAGAACCCTCTCTCCACCCAGAGGCACCTGAACTTATGGCCCACACCAAAGGTGTACTGGCTGTCAGTGTAGGCATTAACAGCCTCACTCAGCTCACAATCCCCAAGGAGGGCAACCAACTCTGCAGCTTGGGCAGATTTGTATGGGACACAGGATGTCTCAACTACAGTGTGTAACGTTGTGATTGCATAGGCTGCAGTGGTAGTGCCATCTGGTATTTTGAAACAAGAGCCATCAACATATAATTCCCCTTGGGGATAAGGTAAGGGAACATCAGTCAGGTCTACCCATCTTTTCGTTTCTCCTCAGTCCGAAATAAACAATCATGGACATCAATGTCCTTTTCTTCCGAAGGGAGGGGTAGTAACGTGCCTGGGTTCAGAGTGGCACATTGTTTGATGGTAATGTGCGAAGCAAACAAGGTTAATTCATATCCAGTCAGATGTTGACTAGTAAGGTGTTGCGTCTTTATCTTATTCAATAGCGTATCCATAGCATGAGGCACCATTACTGTGAGATCAGTATCAAGGACAAGCCCTGCCAATTGTCTGATAGAAATGCCACCACCGCGGCAGATCTCAGGCAGCTCGGGAGAGCTCTGGCGACGTTATCAAGAATAGCAGAAAAATAGGCGCAAGGTCTCTGCTTACCACCAAAACCCTGTGTTAGAAGAGAAAGCGTGCAACCCTCCGCCTTGTATACGTAGAGCACAAAAGGCTTCTGGTAATCAGGAGTACCAAGCACAGGCACAGAGCAAAGTGCAACCTTTAATTGCTCAAAAGCTTGCTGACATTCAGATGTCCAAGGCAAAGGTTCATGCACTTCTTTGGTGGTCAGGTAAAGAAGGGATTTTGTTTGTAAGTAACAGTTAGGGATCCAGTGACGATAATACGAAGTTATGCCAATGAAAGCGCACACCTCACATTGGGTCTTAGGAACAGTCCTATTAGTAATAGCAGCTATGCGTTCAGGTGTTAGTCTGTGACCCTCCCTCGACCGTAGGTGACCTAAATAGGTGACCTCCTGTCAACAATATTGATATTTTGAAAGTGACACCTTGTGTCCATGGTGTGCCAAATGTAACAGTAATTTAACGGTGGCCTTTTTACAACCATCTTCAGTGTCCGAAGCTACAAGAAGGACGTTAACGTACTGCAACAGCACATTACCAACGTGAAGTTTCAAATAGTCCAATTGAGCTTTCAAATGTCTAAAACATTTCAAACTGATATTTATTAATGTGTGTTTAATTACTGTTACACATGCAACAAAATCAAAATTAAGACATGTGTTCAGCTTAAAATGTAAAAGTTGTCTTTTTCTGACTATAAAAACTCAACCTTAAAATCTACCCCCATGACCTTTACCTTCGTCCCCACTGCAGCCTTACCCCGGGTATTCACCCCTTAGAAAGCAACTCATCTAGTAAGTGTCATACTTTCCAAATAATTGAGCACCAAGCATATCACTTGACCTCAACCATTTTGTCACACATAA
The DNA here is from genome assembly GCF_964261635.1 of Lissotriton helveticus. Classification (NCBI taxonomy): domain Eukaryota; kingdom Metazoa; phylum Chordata; class Amphibia; order Caudata; family Salamandridae; genus Lissotriton; species Lissotriton helveticus. Next base: position 878,324,463 of record NC_136069.1, read on the forward strand.
CGTCGTAACTCAATATGAGCCGACATACACCAAATACAATTAATTGAACTACCAAATCCAATTGTATAAATCACAAATCCAGACCCTATCTGCTAATGAAACTTTGGGCTGGAGGAATCACCGCAAATTGAATAGATAAATCAATCTCCTTCCACCCCGCAAGCAGAGCACAATATATTCTTCCCCTCATTTAGAGTGTTGGCAGAGTGCAGTGAAGATGACTCGAACCAGGTAACCTTTTTCAAATATTTATTAAGGAGGTACAGAGAGCCATCCTGACTGGTAGAAACCGAGGCACAGGCAGCAACTGTCACCAGCGAGACACTGCCACAGATCGATCATGGCACACGTAACATTCTGCATGACATCAGTCTCACCACATTCTACCGGCATCACCACACCTCCTTCCTTTTAACAAAAAGGTTTCTGATATACATATTTTCATTGGATAGAGAAAACAATGGAACGAAAAGTACAATATTCAGATAAAGACATGTATATAAAACTTAAAAACTTTAAACATGCAGCTATAATATCAGGGAAACTCAACAAGAACATTTAGACACAATCGCAAAGTTTGCTAGGTCTAACACGAACTCTTGTGCCTTTCCGCTTAGCTCTTGCAGCAACCCCGATCACTTGTGGAGGTATCAATTACCTGGTAATCACCCCCAAACATATCATCCATCTTGGAACATACAGAGGGATCCTGTGCTACACGAGAAGTACTCCATCAGTTCCCGTTAGACAATTTCACAGCATTCCTATGTATTTCAATAACCTTTTGAGGCTATATAAATATAGAAAAACCTTTCCTTACCGAGATCGGATTTTTGACTCTAACCCAATCCCTGATACTTAATTTATGCATCTCTTTGTTAGCTGTAGATTCACAATTCTTTGTACTAACATCGCTTGACTATCTATTTGCTAACTCCCACACTTGCTTCATATTACAACCTTCCTGAAAAGCCCTAACCATCCAAAATGGATACATCTGTGTAGAAGCTCTCCTACCCCTCATGGGTTCAAATGGACTGATGTTAGTAGCAACATGTGGTGAAGTACGGTATGACCAAACCAAGCCTTGCAGAGCTTAGAGGACAAATGCCTTGGTCCTGTAGGCTGCTTGTACACATTCCACAACTACTCTGTTAAATCGCTCTGCCTTGCAATTACTTTGCGGGTGATAGAGGGGAGTTCTAGTATGTTTGATCCCAAAAGTGCGTAAAAATATGTTCATTTCATGCGAGACAAATTGCACTCCATTGTACGTTACAATATCCTCTAGATAAACTTCTCTGAGGAAAATGTTGTTTAAACAATTGATCACACTCCTAGATGTGGGCATGCTGATCAGCTCCACTTCCACACACCTAGACAGATGAGCTGCCAAAATTAGAAAATATCTCATATTGGAAGCTAGTATGTGGAACGGTCCTAGGAAATCCATACTTAATTTATACCAAGCCCTTTCAGTCAGAGAAACAGGAGACTCAACCACCACCTCCAAAACCAAAGTTTTGTCACTAGAGTTACATCGCACACACTGTCGTACTAACTCATCAATCTGAGCATCCATTTTTGGCCACCAAAAATCTGTTCTGATTTTTCTTTTTGTAATCGTGGAACCTAAATGACCCAGATAAGCTGCAGAAATCATCTTTTGCCGAAAACATTCAGGTTGAACTAGTTTATCTCCCATTACTACTTTGCCACCCTCAACAGATAATTCATCACATATTTTCGAATATATTTGTAACTCTGGAGAAAGATTCTTCTCTTTGGGCCAACCCTTTCTAATTAAGGACATTACTTCTTTTAGGGTAACATCATTGTTCACCGCAGCTATCCAATCATTTCAGCTAGACACAGACTGCTCTAATTAATACAGGCCACAAAACATTCTTCAATTTCCGTCTCCCAATCTTGTTCCTCTGTATCGACAATTGGTAATCTGGACAGACAATCTGCCCTACAGTTTTTTCCACATGGAATATATTCTACTGTAAATGTATATTCCAGAAGCTTACTAGACAATCTTGCCAGGCGAGCAGAAGTGAGTTTCAATTTTCTACCAGACAAAATATCAACTAACGTTTGATGATCTGTCTTCAAAACAAAAGATATGCCCCACAAATATTGTTTACATTTCTCTACACTCCATACACATGCTTAAAGTTCTTTCTCTATGACAGAATATTTTCGTTCTACAGGACATGGTGTTCTTGATGCGAATCCTACAGTGTGTTCTTTATTCCCCTCACATTGTGAAAGTACTGCCCCCAAACATGCTTGCATGTATCAACACTAACAACGGTTTGTGTCCCTTCCACAAAGGGTTGCAAAGCTGGGACTTTAATTATGTGATATTTAATTGCTTGATATCCCTTTTCATATTCCTCAGACCACAAAAATGTTGCTCCTTTCTTCAATAATGCCCTGAAGCATTCAGTTGTCTTCGCAAAGTTCTTCATAAACTTAGCATAGAATTCGCACATATCTATAAATGACATAACTTGTTCTCTATTTTGTGGCGCTGGAGTATCAATAATACTTTTGACTAAACCAGGTCTAGGTTTAATGCCATGCTCAGAAATAGTATGACAAAAATACTCTATTTCTTTTACCTTGAAGGTACACTTATTCTTTTGTAAAGTTACACCTATTTTTTCTAGAATACTGAAAACCTCATCAATAGCAATGTCGTGTGCTCCCTCTGTTTTCGAAAAAATGAGTATGTCGTCTTGAAATACTACTACCTGGGGATTATTGTAAATCATATCAGTCATGAGTCTCTGAAAAACAGCAGCTGCTGAAGCTAAACCAAAGGGTAGATTGCAAAATTGAAAAACACCATCAGGAGTCACAAAAGCTGTGAGATGGCGAGATTGAGAATCCAACTCCACTTGATGATATGCTGCTTCAGATCCAACTTTGTGAACCAACAAGAAGACCCAACTCTGAAAATCAGATCTTCTATTCTTGGTAGAGGAAAGTTGTCAACCCAGATGGCATTGTTCAGACTTATTAAATCAACACACATTCTCAAATCCTCAGACCTCTTCTTTGCAAGAACAATGGGTGAAGCCACAAAGTTGCATCAACCTTTTTAATTATGCCTTGATCACAAAGACCCTTCGATTGTTTAGCCAAATCAGCTCTAGTACTGAGTGGAACATTGCGCAACTTGTGCTTAACCAGAGTGGCATTTTCTTTCACTTTAATGGTATGTTGGAAATCAGTTACCTTGCCCAATCGGTCTTGAAATAGTTTTTCACACTTATGTTCCCACATATTCACTATATTGGAGCTGGACAGTGAATGAATATCCTTTTTGTCTATGAAAACAGGTTAACCTAAACCAGGTTTTATAGTTAAGCCAAATTCAGCTTGGTGTATCAAACCAAGAATTTTGATACCCTTCTTAGCTACGTAGACTTTGGCTTTAATAACTTCTCCCAAAACACCCCTTGTGGCCCGGAAATATCCTAGTAATTCAATGTTGCTACCTTCAACAGCTATGGTAAGTACATCAGGTGGCAATAAATCTTACTTCTCCCAAAGCCTAAAATATGTTTCTTGCAACACAATGATGATGCGTGCTCCTATATCTACTAAAAGTTTCATTTGAACCCCTTCAATTATAACATCAACATCAGGGTCAACAATAAGTGTTGAATTCTGTCTATCATTGTCTCTGACTACTAAAACATACTCCTGATTGGTAATATCTTCATCAACATAACCTTCAGATTCATTAAACACACATCTGATGTTTTTTCTTTTGGAACCCCTACAGACTCTTGCAAAATGGCCAATTCTTCCACCTTTTCCGCAGAGTTCATTAACAGCTGGGCAATTCTTAAAAGACGATACATGCAAAGGTGAGCCACATCTGTAACTGCTCATTTTCTGATCATAAGCTCTATTATGTACACAATTTCTCCCACCTCTGATCACATTTTGTTTCCTGCTATCCTCACTTTTGTTAACTGAAGTTTTGTTGGATACAACACCTGAAACAGTAGTGTTAGATAAAGCGGTCTCTAATTGTTTTGCGTCCTCTATAGAATTTTCAATACTTTTTGCAATGTCTACTGCTTTGTCTAATGATGGATCTTTACAGGTTAAAAACCGTTCTTGAATTATTTTGCAATGACATCTAGCTACCAGCTGATCTCTTATTAACTGTAATGTTAAGTTCTCAAATTCACATTTGACAGCCAGTACGTTCAATGCAGTAATGAGAGTGTCTATGCTTTCTGTTGGTTTTTGCACTCTTGTAAAGAATTTGTACCGGTGTACCACAATATTTGTAGTTTTGTTAAAATACTTATCTAGCTGAACAATTGCTAATTCAAACTCATCAGGACCTTCACCTGCAGGATGTTCTTACGGTGGCAAATGTTCAAAAACATTTTAACCTTCAATCCCTAAATGATAATACATAAGTTTTTCCTTTCTTTTAGGACTAAGTCTTTGTCCGTCAATAGCTCCTAAGTTAGCTTTGAAAGACCAAAGCCACAATTTCCATTCTAATTGTGGATCTCCTGGTTCTTGTAAAAAAGGAGCAGGAGCTGTAACACTCTGCATATTGTACACAATAGCAAAGACTAGATACCTGGAAAGCAATTTTGGTTTATTGCACAGAAATAAAAGGAACAATGAGAAAATAAAGAAAAGGTGAATAATAAAAAGTGAAAGAAAGAAATATGCAGAATTGGAAAAGAAACCTAAAGCAACAAATAATCACTAATCTTCATCTCTTAGTTGACTTTTTTTGTTTGTTTTCCACTTTGGTATGCAGAAAGTTTTGTCCTTTGTTCATTTCCTTTCTCCTCTGATTGGCTGAAAAGAGTCAGCTGATCAAAAAATCTAAGATCCAACCCACTGTGGACTAGGAGCAGGAAATGCTAATGCTGTTCAAGTAAGCTGCACAATGCAGATCTAGTTGAAGAAGCGGTGCCTGGAACACACACTGCTAAGGATGCACAAAGCAGTTACATCTGACAGCAGACAGTGAAATATCTTCAGGTAAGAAGCGCTTCAACACTGACTTCACGTGTGAAAAGGAACGCCATGATGCACTGTGAATGGGAGGCTGGAGACGCTCAAACAGTGGCTTAACGAGTGGAAAACAACACTCAGATGCCCTTCGCTTTCAGGAAAGCTGGTGGCGAACAGAGGCTGGCAGTCAATAGAAACATCAGTCGTCAAAACCAACGTATTGCCTCATCAGTTGAAAGTCTCCTGTAAAGCACCAGTACGGTCAAAGCAATACAGCGAGTCACAAAGCAGTACAGCTGCTAATGAAAACAAATGTAGCGGGGGCAATTTATCAATGAAGGACACTCTCTGTACTCATTACAGGTCTGCGCCTCAAAACATACGAGTCGGTAGAAGTAAAGGGGAGAGAAAAAAACCTTACTAACGGTGCTGCAGTAGCAAAATGAAAGCACAAGCGTGCCACCCCAATGTCCAATTATATCCCATCTTCTTTCGCCATTGAAGGGAAGATGACTCGAACCACGTAACCTTTTTCAAATATTTATTAAGGAGGTACAGAGAGCAGTCCTGACTGCTATAAGCCAAGGCACAGGCAGCAACTGTTACCAGCGAGACGCTGCCACAGATCGCTCGTGCCACATGTAGCATTCTGCATGACATCAGTCTCACCACATTCTACAGGCATCACCAAAACATCGTAGCTCAATATGAGCAGACATATATCAAATAAAATTAATTGATCTACCAAATCCTGCGATATAAATTAGAAATCTAGACCCTGTCTGCTAATGCAGGTTTGGGCTGGAGGAATCACCACAAATTGAATTTATAAATCACACTCCTTCCACCAACCATTTAAACAGAGCACAACCTATTCTTCCCCTCATTTAGAATGTTGGTAGAGTTTTTGTACTTACAGTCCCTTCAGACTCTTCAACTCCTGTATTCATTTGTTGAACATTTTTTATCTGACTAGTCTACATCTACACAAGTGAGACCTAACAGTGCGAGTAAAGTTGGTGGAACTTACACAGATAGGCCATGGTAATAGGTTTTTAATGGGCTGAAAAACCCAAAATGTTTACCTTGATTTTTGTATTCTCCTTTTTACCAGTATTTCTAAAGTCAGTGGTCCCTAGACAGCGTCGAATGAACATCCAAATAAATATAGATCAAATGATTACTATATTCTTTGTCCAGCCTGACAGAATTTTATGTATCATATGTTTAAGGTAGTCAATTATCTATACAAATCCAAGTGGGACACGACCTGTGTCCAACTACCACATATAGACAAGTTTGACATACAAGAGGAGAGTTTCAGGCAAGGAGCAAAAGGTCTGCATGCAATTTGATTATGCAGACTGATAAATCAAGAATACGCTATTGTGACATGTTATATTAGTACAGTTAAAAACATATAGTGTATATGGTGTCGACGGCGTTTCGATCCAAGTGCAAGGATAAGGGGATCATCCTCAGGACATTTTAATTCACGCCTGTTATCACATTACATTATCAACTACATGCCCAGATGAGAGTTGAAAACCAGATAACATAAATTAAACATAACCATAAACATAACATGGGGGAAAGAGAGGGGGGGGGACAAGAAATACATTATGAGTTACATATAGTAAAGGCATGCATAACCAGTGAAAAAATACCACAGATGGTCTGTGTGGCAACATCTCCTAATGAAGGCATAATGATTAATTTACAGGGTTGGGCTCGTTTCAGGAAGGAGACATCAATTACCTCATGCTTCTATCAAGTGTGGCTAGGTCCCTGACCAATTGCTCAATTGGGTTTCCCTTGTTCCTTGAAACAACTCCTTTTTACCAGGACGTAATCTAGATCTCAATCCTCTGAATTTGTTTGTCAAGGTCAATATTGGGATTGTCCTTTAGTAAAATAGTTTGCATTTGCTTTATCAGAAAATATTTATCTGGGCCTACCTCAGTTGCCTATTCAATTTTCCATTTGTTTCACAATTTTAAGATCATTCTCAACAGCCTTTGACCTGGATTTACAGTTTGACGGCCTACTGTCCATCAAGTTTAGAGAAGGCCACCAGCCCAGAGATCTCTGTACCATGAAGAGAAATGCCATTGTGACGGTTCCCATCAAGATTCAGAAATGATGTATACAACTGCTATCAGTTTTGATGGCCATCAACCAAACGTTTAATATTTTGTGTTTTTCAAAAAAGAATTCCTAGAGTTTAGGGTTTATTTTGAAAGTCCTCACTGCCAGGTTTTCATGGTGATGACTGACATAGTAAAAGGACATTACACCATCCACCATAAATAGGGTGGGGGGTGAAATGTCCTTCCTCTGAAGGCCCTACTCCATTGGCCATGAACGGAAGCATTCCATAGACTGTGCTAACCTTATGGTCTACTGGTCTCTAAAGAAGGTAGGTGGACCAAGAGTTTGGAGTGGAGGACAGGATATTCCATTGCCTTTGCAATAGAGTTCAATGTCCAACAAACTCTAATTCAGGCCCTGAGATCATTTTCATGGCTGATGCACAATATTATTCAATATTTCTGTTAGTGTTTTCTCTATTTCTGAATTGATATTGAAATTGTTATTATTACATTTACAAGGATTTTAGTTTATTCCATCAAATATTTGGCCATCTGACTTGTTTTTTTTTTTAGTTTGATGGATACGCACATCTGCTGCAAAAATTGGGCGATGTCCCATCTGCTCTACCTAGAGTTTATAAAAGTGTATCCACTCTAAAAAAGGACAGTCAGATCTTCTGACAAAATGTTTGCAGAATATTATTTATCCCCTAAATTCTAAATGACATTCTTAATTTTGGATCTATATTTAATAAGCCTTCCAAATCTCTTTTTGATGCATCTAAGACAACTTACATTTTCCCATGGCATCCTCGTGTGTTGCCTCAAGACTGTTTGAAAAGAATAATCAAATCCTAAATATGTTTCTCTCTTTTTAGGCAGAATTTCAGGCAATCAAATGTTTTTGGAAGACAGACTTTCCACATATCATTTGAGTTCCTCCAAAAGTAAGAGATCATCTGCTCTGAGTACTCCACTGTTACAAATAGCTTCAAATGGAATACTCTGTGCAACCCCTCAATAAATCCTTATGGTGCTCCTGTGCATAATGTGTTCTAAAAATGTATTCTTAGAAGGCCTTTAGATATGACAACCCACTCAGACTGAATTGCTGCTCTTTCCTCTATGTCCCTTCCTGCAGAGATGGCAGCTGTTTTCATGCCCCCGCATGAATGCACACAGGTACTGGCTGTGTTGGTACACCATGAACTGATCCCAAAATTAGGCTTTTGTGGCTCCTTGTTCTTCCTGCTCTACCACACTCATCCTCCATTGGCGAACCAAGAGATGTAACCCAGAGGCAGCGGACATAGATAAGTTCCTGGAGATTACATTTTCTGCAGCTCCTGTCAGGCATTGGATGCCCAAAGATGAGTGATGGCAGCAGATGGTGAGGCCTGCTGTGTCTAGTGAATGGAGCCTTTTGGAGGTGGTGAGTAATGGCTTATCAAGAACTTTGCCATACATTTAGCACATACAGGTAGCATAGTTGTTTGTGGCTCTCTTTCTTAATCTTATTGATTATACAAACTACCATTGTAGAAATTGATTACTTCTATTTTTCAATTCGAAACTTTATTGCGGCTAGATTTAGCCATAAAAGCACATCTCATAAAACAATTATTATTACAGATCCAAGGTCGAGATAAGCAATTCATAATATACATAAGCATTGGGGCGGAGTAAAACAATACCATTAAATGCAATCTTCATCATGGGAATTCATAATTCTAAATTCTAATTCTAAAAATCATTATAAAAATATAATTTACAAAACAGATTTCATACAAATCTAAAACTCTAAAAACTCTAAAACTCTATAAAAAGGCGTCCATATCACTCAAATCCCTGGATGCTTCCCGCCAAATCGCTCTCCTCAGCCGATCCATATATGGACTTCGACTGTGTGTCCGAGTGCGCAGTTTATAATTACTTGGGACACTAATCATTGGGTATAAGCTGTTCTGATTTTAGCAAATTTCTGCGAGTTAGCCTCATAGAGAACAGAAATTTTGATCCTGCGACCACATAGACTGGGTCGGTATCAGTCCTCAGAATCCTAAAGAAGTCTAGGTAGTTCCTGACACCCAAATTCCTGCAGAGTTGGATAATCCATTTATGCCTTGGGTGTTTATATGCTTCACAAAAAAGCGTGACATGGATTAAAGATTCTTCCTCGGTCTGGCACCTGGGGCAAAGGTGGGAGGAATCTCCCACCCATTTATTGGGGATCGCAAATAGCGGCAGGGTTCCAAATCTAAACTGCAGGAACAGTTTCTTTGCTAAGGTGGGGTGGATAATGTCCAAAGCCCTCTCAAATTCATAGTGGCACTTAAAATCAAGGAATAAGTACGTTAGGCTCGAGGGGTTAACTGACTGGAATATTTGTGTTAGTTTGTGCTCTTTTAGTACATTCGCCAGGGATTTCTTGGAAATAGCTGGGCAGAATACTTCGGGATCTGTCCATACATTTACCATGCCAATTGTCCTAAAGGAGTGCTTTACATAAGAAAACCAGGGTATGCTACCCACCTCAAGTGTGGACAACACCACTTTTAACTCCTCCTTATAGCTAGCCAGCTCAGGGGTGCTCTACAACCGCCGGCAATATAGCAGTGGTCGTGTGGAAATAATGTCCGCAATAGGAACAATATTTAGGTCCATCCTTAGCGGAACGAGCGGGGTCTTTTTTGGAGGGTCAAGATTTGTCTAAGAAAGTTGTTTTCAGTAACTGTGAGGGCATTATGGGGCTTATGCCTCCACAGTTCGGCCCCATAGAGAGGGGCTGACCTAGCTTGTACCCTGTATATTTCCAGTGGTGGACTTATGTTTTTTTAGAACACAGCTCTTTTGGACTTTTAAAATTCCCCCAACTGACTTGGTAAGTTTTAGATTAGCCTTAACCAACTGGGGGCCCCACCCCATTTTTTCGGTTAGTGTGAGACCACGGTAATCGAAGGTGGGGACCCTTTCAAGTGCTCCAGCCTCTAACAAAGGTTGTGGGCAATTAGTGGATCTAGCATTAAAAATCATATATTTAGTTTTTTTAATGTTGATCACAAGATTCCTTTTTTGGCAGAACTGTGCGAATTGGTTAAGAACACGCTGCATACCCCGAGCTGACTTTGACAACAGCAGGGTATCATCCGCAAACATCAGAGCGGGAAAGATAGTTTGGGACAATTTAGGGGCATCTATATCCTTGATAGCGAGTAGGTCGTCTAATCAATCCATTTAAGAAGAGGGAGAAGAGGGTCGGCGCCAACACGCAGCTCTGCCTCACCCCCTTCTTAACGGATCTGTCAATTTTCCGTTCCTGCCATACCTAACTCTTGCAAAAGTACCTTCGTGAAGTTGTTTAAGTTGGTAGCATAGGTATGGTGGAACCCCCATAGCCAGCAAGATGGTCCAGAGCTGGCTACGGTCCACCGTATCAAATGCAGATTTTAAGTCTACGAAGGTTAGGTATAGGCTCCCACCTTCCAGCACAACGTGCTTCCAGTAAATTAACTGGCGCCTAAATAGTTGGTCTAAAGTGGGGGTTTTGGCCCTAAAACCTGCTTGTAGTGGGGTAAGGATATTGTGATCACTGATCCAGTCCTGCAATCGTTGTAGGAATACCCTGGCATAAACTTTTTGAGATACATCAATAAGGCTAATTGGCCTATAGTTAGCTGGGTCCATAGGTGAGCCTTTTTTAAAGATGGGCATGATCTTGGCCCCGGGCCAAGTGCTGGGTATTTGGAGTCCCTGGAGAATTGCATTGAATAGTAAGTGTAAGTAGGGGACCCACACTACCTGCTTGCTTCTATACAGGTCTTCAGGGATCCTGTCTAGACCTGGGGCTTTATTCAATTTGAGCTTACTTAAGGTTAACTTTACCTAGGCCACCGTACAGGGTGGGATAAGCCAAGTAGGATTGGCTGTCAGGAGGGATGCTGGTGGCACATATTGCTCATTTTGCAATAAGGTATAGAGCTCTTTAAAAAATAGACGCCATGATTCCTCTGAGATATTTTGTTCTACGCGGGTCTTGCCCTCTGTGTTCTCTGTGTGGACCAAATTCCAGAAAACCCTTGGATTTTTTTCATCAAGGGCGGACTTAATATCTAACCATCTGTTTACTTCCCATTCGGATTTTGCAGTGGTAATTATTTTTTTTTAAATCAACCCTTGCTGCCTTAATAGATAAAGAATCCCCACCCTTCAGGGATAATAAAAGCATTTGCTTGGCAGCCTTACAGACCTTATTAAACCACAGGTTTTTGTCATTACGGGGTTTACATTTGATCGGCTTGGGACAATAAAAGAGATCCCCCAGGGTTGCCACCATCTCCTGGTGTCTTCTTCCCAGATCATTCCCGCTATTACTATCAAAGGTGGTCTCTTGGACAGTGGCTGCCTTTTCAAAGAGGGGTATGATGGCATTGTACACTCTTGCCACTGAGTCTGGGTATTGAATAATTGTTGCCCAGCGAATACGCCTCCATCCATTTACTATTCTAAGATCACTTCGGGGCGGAATAAAAGGACCTAGGTCTGTTTCGGTTACTTGGAAATCTAGCTTAATATTCAGTGGGTTGTGGTCACTTTCCGAACGCTCCACAACCTTAAAGTCTACCACTTTCTGCCATATTTCCATACTAATTAAAAAATAATCGATCACTGATACCTGATTTAATCTTTTAAAAGTTGGGAGCCCTGGGTTGTCATTCGGGAAACGCCCATTACAGGCCCTAATGGAGGAGGATAGTGTAAGGGAAATCATTTGAAGCACTAGTGGGGTGCATCTCGTTACCTCATAAGTATTAGAGGGTGGAATTGACCAGATTGCATCCTCTTCTACGGTGATGGGTTTCATAACTCCCTTAAAGGGTTCGAAGTGGCAATTGAAATCCCCGCTAATAGCAAGAGCCACATCTCCGGGTAGGGATTTCAAAAGGGTGTCCAATTGGGCTAGAGTCGGGGAGGTACCACTATACTGGACAGGTGGAGTATAGATATTGATAAGAGCAAATTTTTGTCGATTTTTAAAGGTCAAAAGAATACAGATTATATCTGGCGAACGGGTGTTAACTCTTTTTACAACACATTCAAGATGGGTTCCCACCCATATGCACATGCCCCCTGATGGTCTGCCTCAGCAGGTTCTGGGTAGGTCACAAAACCCACCCGATGGATCGGGCTAAGGGTCCATGTCTCTTGGAGGAGGCAGATTCCATAGGAGTCTATGAGGGCTCCCCAATCTGGCAAATCCATTTTGGCCATTAGGCCCGCAATATTCCACGACAACATACTAAGGCCACCACCACGGCCTTCCAGCCCCCTCCCAGTTTCAACGACAGTAGCCGGTCCCTCCAGTGGATCTGTGTCCGACGAACCCAGATCCACAATGCCAGAACAGAGGGAAGGTACTGCTTCAGAGGTGGCTAGTACCTTACTTAGTAAGATAGATCTTTCGCTGATTAGCGCCCAATTCCCAGACTCCACCTCAGCATCAATTATTGGGGGGTCTCGTTTCTTCCCATCAGTTGTCCTCTCATTAGTTAGGACACTCTGGCCTATTTGTAGTGAACTTGGGGATAAACAAATGGATGGCAGTCAGTCGACCTGATCAAGTGAGCTAAACCTGTTGCTTACTGGGAAGCCCCACAACAACTGGTTCCTACCCATTTCTTCACCTTGATTCTGGGGGTCATATTGGGCAGCCCATCCCCTGTTAAAACCACAATAGGGGTGGTTTAGGCTGTTGCTAGGGGGGGATAGAAAAAGCTTAAATTCATAAGGTGGATTTTCATTTGGGCCGATATTTGGGAGCCCATACATACATGTTCAACCACCCTTCTATCTTTGAAGTTGATAACAATACAATCCCCTTCCACATTTTTAACTCTACTTCCCACCCATCCCACTCTCCTGGCAAATAGAATTTGGCAATGCACATTCCTAGGAAGGGGGCTTTAGATGTTCAGCCAGTGGATGCATTTATTTTTTAACTCAATATATGATTCTGCCCCATTGGCAGTCAGTTTAGGGACCCCAGTCAAAACAACCACATATGGTGCACTTTCCGGAGGAAGATCAATACATGGTAGGATACAATTTGGTCCATCAGCAACCGACTTCCAGTTTGTCAACCCCCTAAAGTTTCTCCGCTCTTCTCCTCCCATCTGTTGTGGGTCTTTGTGGTTTTTGTTGCTTGCTGCCTTTGGAGGGACCTCTGTGGGGTTGGCGCAAGGTGTATAGGTTGGGCTTTTCTCAGAGGCAGGGTGGCTGGTGGTCGGCGACATGTTAGATCTTAGCAAAGGCCCTTCTCCGACATTTGTTGCACTGACTTGGGCAGTATGTGCCTTATTCCCCTTTAAGATGTCGATGCTCCCTTCAACTTTAGACAACCTCTGCTCAGTTTGTGATAGTCTCCCCTCGAGAGGCTGTAGTGACAGCTACAAGAGAACACCCAGTTTTGTCAAAAGTGCATCCTCACTTGGGGATTGATCAGGGCAATTGATTACATCACTAGGGAGAATTACTATCGGTAGAGCGGGCTGCCCGCTTTCTATGATGCTGGGGGCCGAATGGCAGATTCAATATTATTGTTAAGCTTCGGGAGCTTGGGCTTCCTCCCACGCGAGGCTCCACCCCCTCGCTTCCTTTTGGGGACTACTCCTTCCAGACGCCCGCCTAACTGTCTAGAGTTCGACCCCTCTGCACCAGGAGCCGCTATGTGGGTTTCAGGTAATGTCACCGCAATCATCACTAGTGACATACAGCAAAGGGAGCTCACCAATTGGGGGAAGTTTCCCCGGTCCCTGGACTATTTGCGTACAACTTCCATTCACATTCTCCTCGCTAACAATAATTTGTGGTGTGTGTAATGTGTGCTCTGGTGTGCGGGTGTTCGCCAGTTCCCCCAACGAAGATCTTTTAGCAAAAGCTAATTCCTGAGATAGCCGACGCTCCGTGAGGGTAATTTCATGTGCTAAGACTTTCGTGGCCCTTGTAATGAATTTGTCTAGAGTCCCAGCCACATAGCCCCCATCATTGATTTCTTGCTCCGCCCTTCTCGCCCGGACATTTCCCCTCCGTACTTAGAATCACAACTGGTACTCACAAGATGGTGGAGTGATCCTTGTAGGGCCAGGTTGGCGATGTTGGAGGGGTGGCCCGGTCCGGTCTCCTCCGGGTTACAATGGGCTTAAATGGGCCCGCCCTTGGCCCGGGCTTCGCCCGGCGCGCGTTCCGCGCAGCGGAAATGACATGGTGCTTTGTATGCGCCGGTCCAGCCGGTCAAGCAGGCTCAGGTGTGGGCTCTGTAGCACGCCCCCTGGGACTTGTAGTTTTCCTCCTGCCTGTGGCCCAAATCAGCGATGTGGCTCCCGCGCCAGAGGGAGGGGCAAGGCGCTTTGCATGCGCCGGTCCAGCCGGTCAAGCAGGCACAGTTGGGGGCTATGTAGCACGCCCCCTGGGACTTGTAATTTTCCTCCTGTCTGTGGCCCAAATCAGCGATGTGGCTCCTGCGCCAGCGGGAGCGGCGTGGTGCTTTGTATGCGCCGGTCCAGCCGGTCAAGCAGGCTCGGGTGTGGGCTCTGTAACACGCCCCCTGGGACTTGTAGTTTTCCTCCTGTCTGTGGCCCAAATCAGCGATGCGGCTCCCGCGCCAGAGGGAGGGGCGAGGCGCTTTGTATGCACCGGTCCAGCCGGTCAAGCAGGCTCAGGTGTGGGCTCTGTAGCACGCCCCCTGGGACTTGTAATTTTCCTCCTGTCTGTGGCTCAAATCAGCGATGTGGCTCCCGCGCCAGCGGGAGCGGCAAGGTGCTTTGTATGCGCTGGTCCAGCCGGTCAAGCAGGCTCAGGTGTGGGCTCTGTAGCACGCACCCTGGGACTTGTAGTTTTCCTCCTGTCTGTGGCCCAAATCAGCGATGCAGCTTCTATTATGATTACTGTACTAATTAGGCCCTGTTTTGACTGGGCAAGTAATTTGACTTAAACAGACCAAAACTGACTCTGATTCTATCAAAATAGTTTCCCCACAGAGTCCTTGAGGTTGAGATGAGTTACTACAGGTATGTGTGGCAGTTTTTTGATGATTATTGGAAAAGGTAGAAAGGGGTGTCGTGCCTCCTGATGCATTTCATACCCCAAATCCAATATTCTATTAGGCAAAAAAATGGAGAGTTGCATCTTATTTGTTGATTCTTAGAGCTCTCTCAACTTCCTAAACAATAAAAAATTAACTATAAAGTTTTGGAGGCAGACCTATCATGCATAAATCTATGATACTTAAGGGAAATACATCTTTAAAAGCACTTCCTGAAAAAGCAAATGCTCCTACACTAAAGAAAGGAGGAAATAGGACTTTAGAATAAACTGGTTCCCTTGCGGAATAAAACAAATAAGCTAAAACTTAGGCTTTAAGTCAAACAGATAAAATCATGAACTAATGCGGTCATAAACATGAAGTACAGAAAAATGTATTAAAGAAACAAGAATAAAAACAGTTTACATTTATACATCATAGAGTTCCTAAACATAACAATTAAAATTCAAACTAAAAGTACAATCTTATTGTGACCTGCACAATACAAAGGACAGGCAGAAATTTGTAAAACATAAAAAATTGTAAAATACAAATGGTACATTCAACGCTATAATTTCATCACACCCTCGTTGTATAGCCACAAATTTTATATAAACAAGGGGGGAAAAGCTTGAATTGTACAGTGGTTAGGCGTTGACGCGTTTCGGTGGTACTGGACGGAAATGTGCTCCACCTTTGTCAAGACTGAGGTTTGATGTCTGTCTTGTTACTGGGTCTGGGCAATTACCCTATAATAAATATACATACAATTAATCATACCATTCACCTAAAATACTATCACAATTGTGATACTCAGTCTGCTCATAACATTTCCATATCACATTGTTGACCCTCATTTCCTATTCCAGGTCGCCATTTGCGACGGACATAGTCCAACTATGCTCTATTTGTACTGTCATGCATTATTTCTATTATTCCCAACTTTGCTAACTATTATGGACAGCCAGATCAAAATGTTTACTGGGAATTTAGAAAGAAAAAGGTCTTCCTCTGTACTCGGTTAGTACTTGGGTGCAACAGCTGTATTTTACACTATCGTGTTCTATTAGAATATATATGGCCATCTTATGTGGTTTTATGGACACCCTCCCTTCATGGGAGTATTTATGTCTAGGAACATTTAGAACCTCATTCATTTCGAATTTCAGAAAGGGAGCTCGTTAAGTGTCTAATACTTTTGAATAACAATTCTGCTATTGTAATGTGGTTTTTGAAACGGAACTCGTTCAGTGGCTAATACTTTTGAGTAACCTATATGCTATTATAATGTGAATTATTAAGTCTCCATCTTACCTATACAAATCAGCAATGCATGGTTGACTAATGGGTCTGGAAGCCAATTCTCAATCGTGTTATTTATATGCCATGTAGGCCAACATCCTTATTGGTTCAGAAAGGTGTTATTCAAAATATCTGCAAGGATAAAACAATTATGTAAACTAAGTTTGGCACAATTATAAGATGGTGCTTGAATCTTTTATCCTTAGTTGTATATTACGGAGTTTTAAGTGGAGGGGTCAAAGATCCTCGATTACCACTACCCTTAATTAGGATAAGTCGGATTTGCAGGATAAGTAAATTGCATTTTATAGAAAAATATACCTGTAAGATCTGTTCGGTATATTGAATGAAAAACGCTTTGCACTTGCGTAAGAATGCGTGAATACGTGATTCCTGTGGTGATTAAAATCGTGTTCGATCTAGGTAAAAGAGAGCACAGAAACCCCTTGTCAGAGAATTGTGATGAGAGAGTTGACAGGTTAAGTTGTAAAAACCTTCATACACGTACCTCCAAAAATAGAGTGATTCGTTCTCTCCAGATTATGAAAGAGAAAAGTGCTCTGGAAACCGTTTGTAGAGGGGAAGCGATTTCGCGCTTGTTGAGGCTGTTGCTGCTGAAAGTTGCAGGTGATTAAAGGCGGAGAGCTTTAATGGTAGATATAACGGCTTCCCCAATCAAAGTTTGAATGGCTCCTAATGGAGTAAAATTAACATAAGAGTATTATCGTTTCTGGTGAGATTATTGAAAGAAGGATGATACTAATTAATCTATTTATCTATTCTCGAGTAACGCGGCAGGTAGAATCTTACCTTCTCGTGCGGATAAATCACGCTGTCTCGGGGGTTCTGGAAGAAATGGTACAACAACCAGCAACCACCCTTGCTTAAGTATTAGGTGCTGTAGTCGGATTGGTCTGAGCCGATTTATATATCGACCTATCGTCTTTACCTATTTAGAGGTTTGAAATTTACATACTGCGCTTGTAATCCGCACGATCCTATTGGTTGTTTGTACCATGCTTGGAAGCCCACCTCTACTAGTTGGTTAAGTTTCCACCGCGGTCCTCCCTTTGCTCGTATTTATCCGTGCCCTATCTGGAGGGTGTATTGGGATACGTCTGATTTTATATCTCGCACCCTAAACTTATTTACGGGATGCACAGCCTTATCGCAGCTCTTTCCTGGAAATGGAAAGGGCTATACTATCGTAAGGGCGAGAAGTTTCCTTAAAGTGAGAGTAACATTACTTCCCTGCGAGGATTGCTTTTGTGCGCAAGAGACTTGCTACACTCGAGTCTAAAGATTACCGAAGTCTGTAATCTTTCATCTATGGCTTATTCTGATAACGTATGAACGTTTATCGGAATTAAAAATGTGCCACGCGATGGTGTAATAAGGCTATGTAGTCCATCTCTGCGCATGTGCTGTCGCTTTCTTGAATGGGAGGGTCATATCACAAAGAATGGCCCTTCTAGTCTGGTCATGTCGAAGTAATAAAGCGAAATTGCTAGGAGGTATACTTAAATAAATTCACCTTCAAATATCGAATATTACGATACGAGCCTATTGAATGTCACAAATCATAGGCAAGTAAACAATTTTCCAAAATCCAGTCCGAATTTAGAATTGGATTTTTAGAAAAATGTTATTATGGAAAGAGAAAAATACACCTATCGTTTATGATTCGGGCCAAATGAAAGTGGGAGTAATACTTGACACGAATTACCACCCTTACCCAGTAGAACAAAGAAATAAATGGAGTAAATGGGTTTGGTGCGATTATTGGGGAAGCGCGATTAAAGGCACTTTGCCCAATCTTCCCGAGTATTAAGGCCTTTGTCGATGGTATTAAGGTGGCAAAAATACCATTGTTCTCTAACTTTTCGCAGTCTATCTGAATCTCCACCTCTTCTGTTTATTTTTATCTTCTCTAAAATGAACCACCTAATGTCATCACAGGAGTGGTTCATTGTTTTAAAGTGGTCAGTCAGGGGCGCATTTATCTTGGAGGTGCGTATCGCAGACTTATGTTCCAAAACTCTAATCCGTAGTTCTCTACCTGTTTCGCCCACATAACCAAGGTTACAAGGACAAAGTAGGAGGTACACTACGTTCTGGCTGCGACAATTGTTGAATGTAGTCGGTTGGAGTTTCTTGCCATTGTATTCAACAGTGTTACCTATAATACAATGGGGGCAGACTGAACAGGTTCCGCATTTATAGTTTCCTGATGCTACATGTCCTGATAGTGTTAGTTGGTTTTCTTTAGGGGCGGTATAGGTGTTTACCAGACTATTCTTAATTGTCTTGTTCCGGCGGAATGAGAATAGCGGTTTGGTTAACTGGGTTTCACTATTATGATTAAGTATTTTCCAATGTTTATTCACAATATTCTTGATTTGATTGCTCAAATGGGAATATTGGGTGACAAATACTATCCTATTACTCAAGTAATCACCCCAAATCACAAAAAGACAACGTACCATTTGGGGAGTTCCTGAGACTTCGCAGGAACTGTACCAACCTTAACGATTTTTATAAACATGCGGAGAATACTAGGTTAAAATTAGAAAATAGAGGGTATCCCAAGAAACTGATAAAAAACGCACTTAAACGTGCTCGATTTTATGATCGAGACAGTCTCTTGGACCCTCAAAGAAAATCAAACAACAAAAATGTACCTTTAGACAGGATAGTATTTGTCACCCAATATTCCCATTTGAGCAATCAAATCAAGAATATTGTGAATAAACATTGGAAAATACCTAATCATAATAGTGAAACCCAGTTAACCAAACCGCTATTCTCATTCCGCCGGAACAAGACAATTAAGAATAGTCTGGTACACACCTATACCGCCCCTAAAGAAAACAAACTAACACTATCAGGACATGTAGCATCAGGGAACTATAAATGCGGAACCTGTTCAGTCTGCCCCCATTGTATTATAGGTAACACTGTTGAATACAATGGCAAGAAACTCCAACCGACTACATTCAACAATTGTCGCAGCCAGAACGTAGTGTACCTCCTACTTTGTCCTTGTAACCTTGGTTACGTGGGCGAAACAGGTAGAGAACTACGGATTAGAGTTTTGGAACATAAGTCTGCGATAGGCACCTCCAAGATAAAAGCGCCCCTGACTGACCACTTTAAAACAATGAACCACTCCTGTGATGACATTAGGTGGTTCATTTTAGAGAAGATAAAAATAAACAGAAGAGGCGGAGATTCAGATAGACTGCGAAAAGTTAGAGAACAATGGTATTTTTGCCACCTTAATACCATCGACAAAGGCCTTAATACTCTGGAAGATTGGGCAAAGTGCCTTTAATCGCGCTTCCCCAATAATCGCACCAAACCCATTTACTCCATTTATTTCTTTGTTCTACTGGGTAAGGGTGGTGATTCGTGTCAAGTAATACTCCCACTTTCATTTGGCCCGAATCATAAACGATAGGTGTATTTTTCTCTTTCCATAATAACATTTTTCTAAAAATCCAATTCTAAATTAGGACTGGATTTTGGAAAATTGTTTACTTGCCTATGATTTGTGACATTCAATAGGCTTGTATCGTAATATTCGATATTTGAAGGTGAATTTATTTAAGTATACCTCTTAGCAATTTCGCTTTATTACTTCGACATGACCAGACTAGAAGGGCCATTCTTTGTGATATGACCCTCCCATTCAAGAAAGCGACAGCACATGCGCAGAGATGGACTACATAGCCTTATTACACCATCGCGTGGCACATTTTTAATTCCGATAAACGTTCATACGTTATCAGAATAAGCCATAGATGAAAGATTACAGACTTCGGTAATCTTTAGACTCGAGTGTAGCAAGTCTCTTGCGCACAAAAGCAATCCTCGCAGGGAAGTAATGTTACTCTCACTTTATGGAAACTTCTCGCCCTTACGATAGTATAGCCCTTTCCATTTCCAGGAAAGAGCTGCGATAACGCTGTGCATCCCGTAAATAAGTTTAGGGTGCGAGATATAAAATCAGACGTATCCCAATACACCCTCCAGATAGGGCACGGATAAATACGAGCAAAGGGAGGATCGCGGTGGAAACTTAACCAACTAGTAGAGGTGGGCTTCCAAGCATGGTACAAACAACCAATAGGATCGTGCGGATTACAAGCGGAGTATGTAAATTTCAAACCTCTAAATAGGTAAAGACGATAGGTCGATATATAAATCGGCACAGACCAATCCGACTACAGCACCTAATACTTAAGCAAGGGTGGTTGCTGGTTGTTGTACCATTTCTTCCTGAACCCCCGAGACAGCGTGATTTATCCGCACGAGAAGGTAAGATTCTACCTGCCGCGTTACTCGAGAATAGATAAATAGACTAATTAGTATCATCCTTCTTTCAATAATCTCACCAGAAACGATAATACTCTTATGTTAATTTTACTCCATTAGGGGCCATTCAAACTTTAATTGGGGAAGCCGTTATATCTACCATTAGAGCTCTCCGCCTTTAATCACCTGCAACTTTCAGCAGCAACAGCCTCAACAAGCGCGAACTCGCTACCCCTCTACAAACAGTTTCCAGAGCACTTTTCTCTTCCATAATCTGGAGAGAACGAATCACTCTATTTTTGGAGGTACGTGTATGAAGGTTTTTACAACTTAACCTGTCAACTCTCTCATCACATTTCTCTGACAAGGGGTTTCTGTGCTCTCTTTTACCTAGATCGAACGCGATTTTAATCACCACAGGAATCACGTATTCACGCATTCTTACGCAAGTGCAAAGCGTTTTTCATTCAATATACCGAACAGATCTTACAGGTATATTTTTCTATAAAATGCAATTTACTTATCCTGCAAATCCGATTTATCCTAATTAAGGGTAGTGGTAATCGAGGATCTTTGACCCCTCCACTTAAAACTCCGTAATATACAACTTAGGATAAAAGATTCAAGCACCATATTATAATTGTGCCAAACTTAGTTTACATAATTGTTTTATCCTTGCAGATATTTTGAATAACACCTTTCTGAACCAATAAGGATGTTGGCCTACATGGCATATAAATAACACGATTGAGAATTGGCTTCCAGACCCATTAGTCAACCATGCATTGCTGATTTGTATAGGTAAGATGGAGACTTAATAATTCACATTATAATAGCATATAGGTTACTCAAAAGTATTAGCCACTGAACGAGTTCCGTTTCAAAAACCACATTACAATAGCAGAATTGTTATTCAAAAGTATTAGACACTTAACGAGCTCCCTTTCTGAAATTCGAAATGAATGAGGTTCTAAATGTTCCTAGACATAAATACTCCCATGAAGGGAGGGTGTCCATAAAACCACATAAGATGGCCATATATATTCTAATTGAACACGATAGTGTAAAATACAGCTGTTGCACCCAAGTACTAACCGAGTACAGAGGAAGACCTTTTTGTTTCTAAATTCCCAGTAAACATTTTGATCTGGCTGTCATTAATAGTTAGCAAAGTTGGGGATAATAGAAATGATGCATGACAGTACAAATAGAGCATAGTTGGACTATGTCAGTCGCAAATGGCGACCTGGAATAGGAAATGAGGGTCAACAATGTGATATGGAAATGTTATGAGCAGACTGAGTATCACAATTGTGATGGTATTTTAGGTGAATGGTATGATTAATTGTATGTATATTTATTATAGGGTAATTGCCCAGACCCAGTAACAAGACAGACATCAAACCTCAGTCTTGACAAAGGTGGAGCACATTTCCGTCCAGTACCACCGAAATGCGTCGACGCCTAACCACTGTACAATTCAAGCTTTTCCCCCCTTGTTTATATAAAATTTGTGGCTATACAACGAGGGTGTGATGAAATTATAGCGTTGAATGTACCATTTGTATTTTACAATTTTTTATGTTTTACAAATTTCTGTCTGTCCTTTGTATTGTGCAGGTCACAATAAGATTGTACTTTTAGTTTGAATTTTAATTGTTATGTTTAGGAACTCTATGATGTATAAATGTAAACTGTTTTTATTCTTGTTTCTTTAATAAATTTTGCTGTACTTCATGTTTATGACTGCATTAGTTCATGATTTTATCTGTTTGACTTAAAGCCTAAGTTTTAGCTTATTTGTTTTATTCCGCAAGGGAACCAGTTTATTCTCAGGTCTATTACCCTATCCCCTTGATTTACTTAAGGGGTTCCTCTCTCTCCTAATAACATATTTGCACAACCAGTTGGTTGGAGAGGCGTTTTTTGTCTCGCTCACTCTGATTTCAGAGTATTAGTGAGTTATTTGGTTATAACCACTGTATGATATGGACAAACTCAAGACTTTTGGGTTTTCAGAGGATCAATATAACAGACTTATGAACCTCAACCCAAAGGGAGGCAGTACAAAAAGCCTCTGTAATAGCAGCCATGAACAGCTAGTGAAGATTCTTAATTCAAAAAAGAAACTAATCAGAACAGAACTTCACGCAGAATTCCTTATTGACTACCTTAAAGAAGGAGTCATACCGATTGGCCTACAAGTGCGAAATGAGCCAGGCCTCTTTGTGGAACATCCTAAATTTATTGAAACCTGGACCATGATAGTCAACCGATGTAGCCGAGACTGGCTTATATTAATTATTGAAACAGCACAGGAAATCATAGATATAGAGAGAAAGGAGATAGACAAATTGGAAGCTCAAGTGCTACAGTCACCAGCGCTTGAGGACGCCAAAAAGAAATTAGAGGAAATAAACCATGATATGGATGGATACAGGGAGTACCTAACCAATAAAAAACTCAAAAAATTTAAAAAGGATGTAGAAAAGTATTCAGAAGAAGTAGTCTACCCTTATACCAATAAGGACTACTTCTTAACCAAAAACGAACCCCGGGGGGATGGATCTTACCAACAAAGACCCATATACTCCAGAGGAGGCGAAAATAGAAGGATAACATTCTCAGAAACATCAGGATCAGGGAGTGAGGATGAACCCGAGAGAGCACAGGATAATAGATCTGGCCGTAATTTTGAACGGGAGCCTTTTTTAGGGAGACGCCCATTCCGGGGCCAAAGGAACTTCAGGGGTTTCAACCGACAAGATCCTCCCCGCAACCATCCACCTCAGAAAAACACAAAGGATTATATTGCTACCAGAAGCAAGCAATATTGGAGATAAGCGAATTTCCCATAATTAATCTCTCCAATAGGGTACTCACAGACATAGAAGAGGAAGTTTTACAAAAAGGGTTTAGTTTTGCACCTACAAACTTCTATCCACTTTTTAATTTAGAAAGTGATTTAAAAAACTTTTTTAGAAAGATCAGACTTAATAAATTCTTTGAGAACAGAGACTACAATCCCCCTGAAAGCATTACAGATTTCAAACCGAAATCAACCTTTTTTCCTAATCTTAACCAACTAGACAAAAAGGTAGAGATCTTTGAACACATTGTAGAAATTGATATCAAAGCCTTATATAATAAAACGGCTAGAAACAAATCTAATAACAATCTAACGCAAGAGCAAAGAGTAGCTCTTACTAATCTACAGAAATGCGATGAGCTTACTATAAAGCCGGCAGACAAAGGGGGAGGAGTTGTAGTCTTCAACACATCACATTATGAAAAGAACATTAGAGACCTTTTAAACGTGGAGGAACATTATAAAAAAGCTAGATTTACGGAATTGAAGACATTAAAATTAGAAGTCATTGAATTGCTGAACAAAGGGAGAGAGGTAGGTTACATTAGTGACAATGAATATAAATTTCTTTTGAACAACCATCCGGTCATCCCAGCGATTTATGGTCTCCCCAAAATTCATAAACAACTGGATAATCCACCTATGAGACCCATTATCAGCGGGATTGGCTCTCTTCTAGAGCCATTGAGTCGCTATGTGGACTTTTTCCTCCAGCCTATAGTCAAAAAACAGAGATCTTATCTAAAAGACACCACACATGCGATCACAACATTTGAAGGTAGAGGGTTCAATAAGGCGACCCAATTTTTGGTCGCTTTAGACATAGAAGCCCTTTACACTAACATACCCCAAAATGATACCATAGAAGTAATAGCCTCAATTCTAGAAAATGAAGATCTAAAGGGAGGAAATGATCATTTTATTATGTCATGTATATATTTAATATTGAAGAAAAACTTTTTCCTCTTCAAGGATGACCTCTACCTACAAGTGAAAGGGACAAGTATGGGGGCCACCTGTGCCCCCAGTCTGGCATGCTTGTATGTCAGTAACTTCGAGGACAGACATATATACAATGAGGTTGCCCCATACTTTGAGAATATCACTTGCTGGCATCCCTACATAGATGATATCATCTTCATCTGGAGCGGTGCCAGTGAGACCCTCACCAACTTTCTCGAGTGGCTCAACTTGGGTGATCCCAATCTTAAATTTACGGGACACCATAGCAACCAACAAGTCACCTTCCTTGATATTATCATCAAAGAAGAAGAGGGGATTCTAAAAGTGGAACTTTTCACAAAGCCCACTGACAAAAACACCCTCCTGTTGTACTCAAGTAATCACCCCAAATCACAAAAAGACAACGTACCATTTGGGGAGTTTCTGAGACTTCGCAGGAACTGTACCAACCTTAACGATTTTTATAAACATGCGGAGAATACTAGGTTAAAATTAGAAAATAGAGGGTATCCCAAGAAACTGATAAAAAACGCACTTAAACGTGCTCGATTTTATGATCGAGACAGTCTCTTGGACCCTCAAAGAAAATCAAACAACAAAAATTTACCTTTAGACAGGATAGTATTTGTCACCCAATATTCCCATTTGAGCAATCAAATCAAGAATATTGTGAATAAACATTGGAAAATACTTAATCATAATAGTGAAACCCAGTTAACCAAACCGCTATTCTCATTCCGCCGGAACAAGACAATTAAGAATAGTCAGGTACACACCTATACCGCCCCAAAGAAAACCTTCTAACACTATCAGGACATGTAGCATCAGGCAACTATAAATGCGGAACCAGTTCAGTCTGCCCCTATTGTATTATAGGTAATACTGTTGAATACAATGGCAAGAAACTCCAACCGACTACATTCAACAATTGTCGCAGCCAGAACGTAGTGTACCTCCTACTTTGTCCTTGTAACCTTGGTTACGTGGCCGAAACAGGTAGAGAACTACGGATTAGAGTTTTGGAACATAAGTCTGCGATACGCACCTCCAAGATAAATGCGCCCCTGACTGACCACTTTAAAACAATGAACCACTCCTGTGATGACATTAGGTGGTTCATTTTAGAGAAGATAAAAATAAACAGAAGAGGTGGAGATTCAGATAGACTGCGAAAAGTTAGAGAACAATGGTATTTTTGCCACCTTAATACCATCGACAAAGGCCTTAATACTCGGGAAGATTGGGCAAAGTGCCTTTAATCGCTCTTCCCCAATAATCGCACCAAACCCATTTACTCCATTTATTTCTTTGTTCTACTGGGTAAGGGTGGTGATTCCTGTCAAGTATTACTCCCACTTTCATTTGGCCCGAATCATAAACGATAGGTGTATTTTTCTCTTTCCATAATAACACTTTTCTAAAAATCCAATTCTAAATTAGGACTGGATTTTGGAAAATTGTTTACTTGCCTATGATTTGTGACATACAATAGGCTAGTATCGTAATATTCGATATTTGAAGGTGAATTTATTTAAGTATACCTCCTAGCAATTTCGCTTTATTACTTCGACATGACCAGACTAGAAGGGCCATTCTTTGTGATATGACCCTCCCATTCAAGAAAGCAACAGCACATGCGCAGAGATGGACTACATAGCCTTATTACACCATCGCGTGGCACATTTTTAATTCCGATAAACGTTCATACGTTATCAGAATAAGCCATAGATGAAAGATTACAGACTTCGGTAATCTTTAGACTCGAGTGTAGCAAGTCTCTTGCACACAAAAGCAATCCTCGCAGGGAAGTAATGTTACTCTCACTTTAAGGAAACTTCTCGCCCTTACGATAGTGCATCCCGTAAATAAGTTTAGGGTGCGAGATATAAAATCAGACGTATCCCAATACACCCTCCAGATAGGGCACGGATAAATACGAGCAAAGGGAGGACCGCGGTGGAAACTTAACCAACTAGTAGAGGTGGGCTTCCAAGCATGGTACAAACAACCAATTGGATCGTGCGGATTACAAGCGCAGTATGCACATTTCAAACCTCTAAATAGGTAAAGACGATAGGTCGATATATAAATTGGCACAGACCAATCCGACTACAGCACCTAATACTTAAGCAAGGGTGGTTGCTGGTTGTTGTACCATTTCTTCCAGAACCCCCAAGACAGCGTGATTTATCCGCACGAGAAGGTAAGATTCTACCTGCCACGTTACTCGAGAATAGATAAATAGACTAATTAGTATCATCCTTCTTTCAATAATCTCACCAGAAACGATAATACTCTTATGTTAATTTTACTCCATTAGGGGCCATTCAAACTTTGATTGGGGAAGCCGTTATATCTACCATTAGAGCTCTCCGCCTTTAATCACCTGCAACTTTCAGCAGCAACAGCCTCAACAAGCGTGAAATCGCTTCCCCTCTACAAACGGTTTCCAGAGCACTTTTCTCTTCCATAATCTGGAGAGAACGAATCACTCTATTTTTGGAGGTACGTGTATGAAGGTTTTTACAACTTAACCTGTTAACTCTCTCATCACAATTCTCTGACAAGGGGTTTCTGTGCTCTCTTTTACCTAGATCGAACACGATTTTAATCACCACAGGAATCACGTATTCACGCATTCTTACGCAAGTGCAAAGCGTTTTTCATTCAATATACCGAACAGATCTTACAGGTATATTTTTCTATAAAATGCAATTTACTTATCCTGCAAATCCGATTTATCCTAATTAAGGGTAGTGGTAATCGAGGATCTTTGACCCCTCCACTTAAAACTCCGTAATATACAACTTAGGATAAAAGATTCAAGCACCATATTATAATTGTGCCAAACTTAGTTTACATAATTGTTTTATCCTTGCAGATATTTTGAATAACACCTTTCTGAACCAATAAGGATGTTGGCCTACATGGCATATAAATACCACGATTGAGAATTGGCTTCCAGACCCATTAGTCAACCATGCATTGCTGATTTGTATAGGTAAGATGGAGACTTAATAATTCACATTATAATAGCATATATTTATTTATTTATTTATTTAATTTATTTATTTATTTATTTGCAAGCTTGTACCGCGCTAGGAATCGACTCCCGAAGGAGTATCTCCGCGCCATTGGCAGCATCTGAGAGCAAAAAAGGCCCAGTCATATATCTTCATTAACTAACCAGACATCTAATAATTAAAAAGGAATGTTTTTAGCTTTTTCCTAAAGGGAAAATGTTCCCTGCATAGTCTAATTTCCTTAGGAAGTTCATTCCATAACTTTGGGCCAGCTACTGATAAAGCCCTTCCCCCTTGTCTTGTCTTCCTGAACCTGGGGACACATAACAATTCTTGATCCTCAGATCTCAGGGATCAAGAGGGAACGTAAGTGATGAATTTTTTGGTTAAGTAATCTGGACCTTTACCAATAAGGCACTTGTGCATGATGCAACAAGTTTTAAACAGCACCCTCTGTTTCACTGAGAGCCAATGAAGTTTAGCTAGTAATGGCTTTGAGGGAGTACGTGCTGGGACATTGAGAACCAAGCGTGCAGCAGTATTTTGCACAACTTGTAGTCTAACAATGATCCCCTCATTGGCAGCTAGCAGCAAACCATTACAATAGTCCAGCCTGCTCAACACGAGCGACTGTACTAGTGTTTTCCTGGTGGTATCAGGTAACAGGGGGAATACCTTCCGGAGATGCCCGATAGCATGGAAACAGGAGCTGACCACTTGATTGGCATGTTGTTTCAGGGCAAGCTCCTGATCCAGTTTTACTCCCAGATCTTTCACCACCACTTTGGGCTCAGGGGCTGGGCCTAGATCTTGAGGCCACCAGTCAGGAGTCCACAGGCGTTTGGCTTCCCCAAAGAGCATCACCTCAGTCTTAGAGACGTTACACTGTAGGAAGTGTGCTGCCATCCAATAAGCCACTTCTTTCATCCCCCGGGCAAAGGAGTCACGCACTTCAGGAGTCATGGTTTTAAAGGGAAAGAGGAGTTGGGTATCGTCCGCATACGATACGGGAATAAACCCATGGGATCTCATAATGTTAGCTAGGGGCGCCACGTAGATGTTAAATAACGTAGGGCTCAAACAAGAGCCCCGAGGCACCCCCTTAGAGATCGCCACCTCCTCTGACTGGTATGAGCCCAAAATGACTCTCTGAGTGCGTTTGGTGAAAAAGCTCCTTAGCCAGGCCAGCGCCTTGCCTCCCAGACCGATGTCAACTAGTCTGGAGGTCATGATGTCATGTGAGACTGTGTCAAACGCCGCTGACAGATCTAAAAGCACCAGGATAGCGGAATAACCCCTATCCTGTAGCATATGAAGATCGTCAGCGACGGACAGCAAGGCGGTCTCAGTGCTATGCCTAGGCCTAAACCCAGACTGAGATGGATCTAGCCCCCCGCACTTTCGATGTATCTTGATAAGTGCCGGTTCACAAACTTCTCAGTGAGCTTCCCTAAAAAAGGGAGGAGAGAAATCGGTCTCAAGTTTGACAAATCAGTCCAGGGGATAGAATTATTTTTCCGCAGAGGCCTCACCAGGGCATGCTTCCAGTCCGGGGGCACTTCCCCTGTACTCAAGGATAGATTAACTACCTGCCGAATTCCAGCACCCAGTTCGTCAATCAGTAGTGGCATAATACGTGCCGGGATGGTATCTGTAGGGCACCCGCTCTTTGTTTGAAGGATAAGAGCAGTTATCTCCTCCATTGAGATAGGTGGGAATTCGACAAGCTTACTAGTCTTGTTTTCTGCTGTCCTAATGTGTGGCTGAACCATATAGTCAGCTGATCCTATATTGTTAGGAATGGATTTGGAGGTTAGTATTTTTGCATAAATGCCTTCTATTTTTCTAACGAAAAACTGTGAGATATTGTCACAAAGTTCCTGGGATTCAATCCCCTCGGTTTCGCAGGCAATAGGCTTGATAAAGGTTTGTAGGATTTGATAGAGAACTTTCACATTAGTACCAGCTGCTGATAATTGGGCTGCTATGTGCTGTTTCCGAGCAGACCGAATTGCTTTATGGTACCTTTTTAAGAACATCCTAAAGTTCTCTCTATCCTCTGCCTTGCGTGTGACCCTCCATCGTTTTTCTAGCTTCCTCGTAGTAAGTTTTAGTTGTCTAAGATCATCAGTGAACCAAACTTCTTGTTTTGAGGCAGGCCGAGGTTTATATGTTCTAAAGGGAACGACATTATTTATAGTTGCTGTCACAGCTTCATTAAATTTACATAATGCGATGGTTGCATTATCCCTACATTCTTCCCAATTGGGTTCAATATAGTTCCCCCTAAAACCCTCTGGGGTTAATTTATTCCACGGTCTCCTGACATCTGCCATAGTCCTCTGGAAGCCCTTAGCCTTATAATTGGACCGGGAGTAAAACTCAATAATGGAGTGGTCAGTCCAATCCACTTGAATGGGAGTCAGACAAATTATAGCTGTGGAGTTGCAGAGCACTAGATCTAATGTGTGGCCAGCTAAGTGTGTGGGCCCCTGGTTCATTTTATTGAGTCCAAGTGTGGCCAGATCCGTCAGAAGCGTCTGTGCCTCTACACAAGTAGCAACTTCGCTGTGGACATTGAAATCCCCTACCAGGATGAACTCTGAATTGACCTGCACATGAGGTGCCAGAGTTTCAACTAGTTTAATGGAAAAAGTCCCACATGGGCCAGGGGGTCGATAAACTAACGCTCCTTTCCTGGTTTCCCTGGAAGTAGGGTTAATAGTAAAGATCAGGAGCTCCATCCAGGGGTGCACACTGTTTCAGTAACTACAACCTCCATCTCCTATTTAAAAACAATAGCTAACCCTCCTCCAGTTTTAATAGGACGGTCCATCCTTACTATTTTATACCCTATCGGCACTCCCATTGTTATGGCCGGAACTGTATGGGGCTTGAGCCAAGTCTCAGTTAAAAAACAAAGATGTGGGCTCTCCGTTGTTATGAGGTCCCAGACCTGAGTTGCATGGGAAACTAAGGAGCGGACATTGCACAAAAGGCTCTTACAGTTTAAAAACGGGTCATTAAGAGAGCAGGCAGTCAACATTGCCGTATCAGCAATAGGGACTGACAATGTACGTCTTAAGTGACAAGGTGTAGTTCCAGCGCTGGTGGTAAATTACATTTGACAGCCCAAACAAGAAAAAGGCCCCTCCAGACCATTCTCTTCCCTATGGGTACACAGTGTGGTTAAGTACCTACCCATATCCATTAGGGTCTGGCTTGTATAAGTGAGAATAGTGCCGTGGACTCTCTCTATGGGAAGGATATAATCCGCCATAGCCCCCTGCCCCTAGTCCCGTCCTGTCGCGGACGGGCGCAGACGGGCTGGTCTTTGGCTCGTCTTATTCGCAGGAGTAGGCTCCACACTGCGCGTCAACAATGCGCGTTTATACCGACGAGTTGCTTTATAGCCCTCAAGTAGGGGAGAGCTAGAGCACTAACCGCTCGCCTCCCTGGATGTTCCTGGCTCTGCCCCGCCTTCCGCACCCGTGATTGGCTGAAGGGTCGGACAAGGCGTGCAGGCACAGGTCGAGCTACAGAGGAGCTGATCCCTCAATGCGTGTGGGTATGTGATTTTTAACAGAGTGCAACTATTAAATCAGTTACTGCACACTAACAGTTCCTATCCCACATTTTAAAAGACAATTTTCAGTTCACACAGTAAAAATATTTTTCGAGCTCACGGAGCAATAATTCGGCAATAAAAACAATGGAGAGCAGTTATGCTCTAAAAATGGCGCCAAGCGGAGTGGGAGGAAGCTGCCACCGACCCCCTTACCTTATAGGTTACTCAAAAGTATTAGCCACTGAACGAGTTCCCTTTCTGAAATTCGAAATGAATGAGGTTCTAAATGTTCCTAGACATAAATACTCCCATGAAGGGAGGGTGTCCATAAAACCACATAAGATGGCCATATATATTCTAATAGAACACGATAGTGTAAAATACAGCTGTTGCACCCAAGTACTAACCGAGTACAGAGGAAGACCTTTTTCTTTCTAAATTCCTAGTAAACATTTTGATCTGGCTGTCCATAATAGTTAGCAAAGTTGGGGATAATAGAAATAATGCATGACAGTACAAATAGAGCATAGTTGGACTATGTCAGTCGCAAATGGCGACCTGGAATAGGAAATGAGGGTCAACAATGTGATATGGAAATGTTATGAGCAGACTGAGTATCACAATTGTGATAGTATTTTAGGTGAATGGTATGATTAATTGTATGTATATTTATTATAGGGTAATTGCCCAGACCCAGTAACAAGACAGACATCAAACCTCAGTCTTGACAAAGGTGGAACACATTTCCGTCCAGTACCACCGAAACGCGTCGACGCCTAACCACTGTACAATTCAAGCTTTTCCCCCCTTGTTTATATAAAATTTGTGGCTATACAACGAGGGTGTGATGAAAATATAGCGTTGAATGTACCATTTGTATTTTAAAATTTTTTATGTTTTACAAATTTCTGTCTGTCCTTTGTATTGTGCAGGTCACAATAAGATTGTACTTTTAGTTTGAATTTTAATTGTTATGTTTAGGAACTCTATGATGTATAAATGTAAACTGTTTTTATTCTTGTTTCTTTAATAAATTTTGCTGTACTTCATGTTTATGACCGCATTAGTTCATGATTTTATCTGTTTGACTTAAAGCCTAAGTTTTAGCTTATTTGTTTTATTCCGCAAGGGAACCAGTTTATTCTCAGGTCTATT
Source organism: Lissotriton helveticus (assembly GCF_964261635.1). Taxonomy (NCBI): domain Eukaryota; kingdom Metazoa; phylum Chordata; class Amphibia; order Caudata; family Salamandridae; genus Lissotriton; species Lissotriton helveticus. The sequence continues at coordinate 878,356,840 of NC_136069.1, forward strand.
ACCCTATTTCCCTTGATTTACTTAAGGGGTTCCTCTCTCTCCTAATAACAGGAAATAGGAATTTACCTAAGAAGTATGTTATACCCTTCTGTGAAAGTCCATCAGTTACACCACCTATAAAAAGTAATCAAATAGTGGTCACCACACAGATTGAACTGATACAAGTTAATATATTACAGGTTCATCCAAATTCAACAGCCATGGATGCCAGTGCCACTAAATCGATGTCCATTTGTCTTCATCATGCTTCTTCAACAACTTATTATATCAGAAAGGAATACACTTGTTGAGATAGTCTATTAAAAAAATAAAGGCCTGAGAACCAAATGGGCCAAAGTCAACCCTGAGGCTTTTAACTATAAGATTGTTAAAGAGAATATGTAATCTGTTTTAACTTGTTAATCAGAGAATTTTGATTACTCTTCTATATTGGCAGAGATTGAAAGTTTATGTAGGTCCATTTCAAATAACCTGACCACAAATAGGTGCTTTACAGAGACCCTGTTACATATATCGTTCAATATGGCCTTTACAACCGCCCTTTAAAAACTTAAATGTCATACTCAAATCCAAACAGTGTTCAGCACCTGACATGAAGAAAGCCAGACATTTATATAAAATCTTGCTAGTGGAGTGTAAAAACGAGCTTAAGAGCAAAGCGTAGTAAGATCCCTTAGTTGCATCAAGGGAATAGGACAATACTAAGGGTCTGATTAGGATGGCAGTCGGAAACCATGAAACTCTCTCCGGGATGGGACATTGTAATCCCTATGGCAGTGCCTGGCAGGCACCGCCACTGTTATAGGGATATAAGTCCCTCCAACGGACTGACTTGATCCATGGCGGTCAGTCTTTCTGACTGCCAAACAACTGCTTGCCATCCTAATGTGGCGGGCGGTAATCAGTATTACTATGGCGGTGAGACTGCCACTGACGGGCTGTTGGTTGCGGTCCCACAGTTCGTAATCAGGCACTATGTTCTAGGAAGTAGTCAATCATTGGTTTTTCTCCGACCTAAATCACCAGAAGGTTGAATCCCTGATCCCAGCAGTCCGGTGGGTGTCCCATTATACAAAAATCTTTGAATCAGGTAATGAGCAGTCACAAACTCTTGATGTCTCAGACTGTGGGCATATTCTGAAACAGAACACAAAGGGTTTTACCACGCCTATTGAACTCAGTGAAGTAGTACTGGCTATTAATTAAAATGCCCCAGGTAGATCTCCAGGCCCAGGCAGGGTTCCTTCTGACATTTTTAAATCCAGTGTTTATCTATGTGCCCCTTTGTTAACAAACCTGTTAAGGAGTGCTGTGGTGGGCTCTTCTCCAGACTCTTGGTGGTCTGCTACAATTGTTGGTATCTTTAAAAAAGGAGATAGAGCCTTTCCTGCTTCCTATAGGCTGATTTAGACTCAAGTGTCAATATCCTGGAGTGAGTGCTTTTGTTCCGCCTGAAAACCTGGGCTGAAGAAAATTAGATTTTGTCTGAAGCTAAATTTGGTTTAAGACTAGAAACTGGCACAATGGAAAAACCTTTAAATTTCTATCTTATTGCAGAGAAATATATCATGGCTAAGAAAGAAACACTACATATGTCATTCAGGGATCTAACAAATGCTTTTGACTTAGTCAATCGATGAAAGTATCAATGATAATGGTGAAAATGGGGGTCGATACTGAACACCTTACTCTTATAAAATGCCTTTTTCATGATTTAGCAGAAACAGTTCTATTTGGCCAATATGGGAAAAATACTTCTCATACTAGTTCTACAGGGGGTGTGAGACAGGGGTGCATTTTAGCCCCCTTCCTTTTCCTGCTTTTTTATAAATGGGATTAGTAAGCACCTAATAGGGACATGAAAGGACATCCCTAGGATGGGAAAGCAATCCATTTGCCTGTGCTGCAAATGGCCTGAAGGTGTTACTGGACTCCTTTTTGTCCTATATGAAAGATTTAGACATAAACGTCGACTATTCTAAATCATACATTATGACCTGTGGGCATCATAATATGAGAGCAAACCACTTTGCAATGGGGCACACCCTTGGAGAAGGCAACATTAATAAGCTTCCAGTGATTATTTAGTTCATCTCACCTTTGGAATTTCTCTTCTTACTGCGAGAGAACAGCAATTTGGCAGCAATGCTGAGGCCATTTTTAGATTTGTACAGAAACTAATGCACAAACCTATTAAGGAAATTATAAATCTAGACAAACAGTAAAGGTATTTCAGCAGGGCTATACATTGCAGGTTTGTGGTGCCATTGTAATGTGGGAGCCCTTCACCAAATAGAACATGGATTTACCTGTAGATTGCTTGCAGTTCCCAAAACGTTTATTTGCCATGAGGAATTTGGATTACCTTATGTGGAGGACTTGATTGTTTTAGCCGCACTCGTATTGTGGATTAAGTGCTGGGGGAACCCATAGGCAGCCCTAGTTAGGACCTGCATCTCGGATTGTTTATCCCTAGACAAGGTTAATCATATAGCTTGGAGTGCATATTTGAAGAGAACATTTGAGAAATAAAGAGAGTAAGGCAACGCTATCTTAATTACTGCATTTAAGTAAGGTTGGCAATAGCCCAGGCATTGTAGACGGTAGCGAGATACTCATTGGTGTCAACCGCCAGGTCCCGCAAACCATGTAAATTGTGGATCATCAACCCAAACCATAGTTTTTATCATACCCATTTTAGATTGAATACAGTGCACTTTAAGGTTACCTTCCCGTTGCAAAGTGCCTGGCAGCATGACTTTCTCCCTGTCACTGTTATAGCAACTTTAAACAGAGCACAAATCACTTTATATTGTTCTGCTCCTTATACTCAGCGCCTCGGTCCTCTATTCTGGTATTTTCATAGGTCAAACATGAGACAACACCAATTATGATGGGAAATTTTGCTGCAACTTTCTACATTAGATATCGGTTATGCAGTGTTAATTTTGACTTAAAGGGCCTTCAGAATCAGGAAAAGATATGAAAAGTTATACATATGATTTAACCTTGGTATTCTGCCAGACTATGAACTCGATGGTTGTACTCCTGATGTTTTGATTGAACAATTGAACTTTTTAACATATATTTATTTGTATATGTTTAGTTTATATGACTTTCATGACATATGCTAAAAAAAGATTTGAAACTTTACTTGAAATCATGGCTTCTTCTTCAAAATACAGCTCTCTCAGTCTTTTTTCTTATGACTTTCTGATCCCTGATCTGATGAAGGATTCCACTGCTAATACAAACACAGAAATATGGTCTGAAAAAGATGATCAACAAGACCTGGAAAAAATGTGAAGGAAAAAAAAGACTGGGTTGTAGCTCAGTAATAGAGAAAGTTTATCTATGTGATACATTATTGCCTACTGTGATATTTCCGGACTAGACTAGAGACACCTTAATTACATCACAATCACTTCAAGCATTAGGTAGTAATTCAAACAAACATAATCTTAGTAATAAATTGGTGCCCTCCCAGCTCCTCATCAAATGAATTGATTCCTCTATTCAAGTAGGTGTTGATTCCTTGACTCAAACTGGGTTTGATCCCCTCATTATGCAAAAAGGATGTCAACACATAAAGAATAAAACAATGTAATGAAAACGAAGCTTCAAAACAGGGAACCACATCAGTCAGGGAAAGATAATTAATTCTGCATAAAGCATGTATTTAAGGAAATAAACCCACACAAAAGGAAATCCCTGTAACTAAGACTAAGTAAGCAACCACGATCAAAATTACTAGCTACTAAACAGATTTTTCTTCTCCTAAAGAACATTTGCCTCCAGGCAAGATAAAAAATAGTTGTCTGCAATTGCTAAAAATGAAAGGAAAGCTGAGCTATAAAACATTCATTTTTCAATCCAAAGGTAAATTGTTTTGGACATGATCCTAATCTGAAAAAATAGAATTAATACGAAACAGTGCAGGGACGTTTACAAGAACTGTGCAAAAAGTAGAGGCGATAGGTCCAGAAGGGATCCCAGTCACTGTCCTAAAAAGTAATCCTGAAGCCTCGAGTAAACCTTTGGAACCTCTATTCAGATAATATATAAAACTGGTCAAATACCAAAATCATGGACTGGGAGCATTGTCACCCCCCTTTTGAAGAAGGGCTCAAGGCTTTCTCTGAGCAATTACAGGCAGATAGCTCTGTTGGACGCAACTGGAAAAATCTTTACGGCTAGCATCCTGGACCATCTGAAGGAATGGGCCTTTTCAAAGGGGGTGATTCCAATGGCCCAGGCAGGATTCCGTCCAAAGCATTCAGCTATTGATAACATCAGTCTGCTACAATCAATAATTGACAAATATGAGGTAATGAAGTCACAATTTGTAATATTGTATTTGTGGACTTCTCTACAGCCTTTGACAAGGTCGATAGACCTTGCCTATGGAGGAAGCTGATGAAAATGGGAATTCCTGATGTTTTATTAAGATTAATTGTGACCTTACATACTACAACGTGGTGTACAGTGCATGCAGATGGGAGGAGAAAAGGGCCTAACTGATAGGATTCCTACTTTGACAAACAAGGCTGTCTGTTGGCCCCCTTACTTTTTTCCTTGTATGTAAGTGACCTACCGGAATGTCTAGTAAGTATAAAAATTGTCCGCCCTACAATAGCCTCACATGAAATGTTGTGTGGCGTTTTAGGCTCCGAGTGAATTTTCCCAATTCATGCCCTTATATAGGTACAATTCGCATTGCCCTTATATAGGCATATCAATCAAGCCATTATTTAGGCATAGCCCATGCTACCCAAATACAGGCATGGCTACTTCCATCCGTACCAAACATCACAACGATTTCTTGGAAAATCGGCTTAAGCAGTCAGGGACTTCCCCTTGCTTTATTATTGATTTCTCCAAGAACTCAGTTAGTTTTACAATGAACAACTATTCCCAAGGGGTTCATTATGACGTTCATATGCCCGACTTTACGTCAAACGATGGCATTCCTAAACACCTTCAAGGTATAAATATACCTTCACTTTTTATAACAAACTACGGTGGTTCGGAGCAGATCGACAGCCTATTTGCCTGACGCAGCTCGCTACAGCAAGTGCCGAAGGAAGCAGACTCTCCAGCTGATGCATTGATCAAGAAGCTGCTCTTCTCCTGCCGAGAATCCAGCTCCAGTGTTTCCAAGCTCCCCTTGCGGGGTGTTGGAAAATCGAGTCCTGAGACAGAGAGTCCAGACCTCCTTCATTCTAAACTAAGGTATGGAGCTGATTAGAACCTAGAGAAACCTTTGGTAGATTCTTGGTAAAGAAAACTAAAACCTATGCTACATAATACTTACTTCTTCTCTCGTACTAGACTTAGGTTAGGAACATTGGGGTAGGCGTATTTTAGAAGCACAGGTTGAGATTTTAGCCTGTGTATTTATGTATGTATTTTTATATGGCTTAGAAACCATACAATACTTATACAGTATTACTTTATACTACTATTCTTGCTGTATGCATTATACTTTGCAGTCTGCATAACGATTGTAGCAGTTCACTTCTCTTGCATGAGAAAGAAGACTGTTAAATAAACCTTTATTGAAAACGCCCATCTCTCTAGTTCTCTGCAAGCAAGCATTCACGATTGACTGAGTGAAATACTTATCTATTGTTTCTGCGACTCTGAGAGATATAGTCTTATTCTTGGGAAACAAAGTTGTCATGTCTAGTGACCTCTTAGCTAGCTGGCACTCACAATAAAGTTTAGTATATTCGATAGAGACCTAGTTGACCTCAGTCCTACGTCAAATCTATAGGATATATTATTCCAATGCGCAGAGCCTATTGGGAATATAGGAACTACAATACAGAAATACATACCTTAATGTACGCCAACGACATTTTGTCATCTTTAACTTAACCCCGATCGGCCTACAACATAATTTAGATACTCTTTTCACTCACTGAAAAAAAACATTTTGAAAATAAATACTTTAAAGACAAAGGTGGTTTATTTTAGGGTAATGAAAGCACCATATCTATTTCAATTGGAAATTAGGTGGTAAGCCAGTAGAAACAGCAAAGGAGTTTGTTTACTTAGGGTGAATATTTTCAGACACTGGAAAACAATTCTTATCCACACCACCTAGAATCAAAAGCTATCTCCCATGTAGGTGCCTTACAAAATCCATACACCCACCCAGGAAAGAGACATTTCCAAGCCCTTTTTGAAATGTATCATATAAAGATTCCACCTACTCTGACATATGCCTTAGAATACTTTTCAGAAAAAATTGCACAGTTCTGCATAAATGTGAAGGGAAATTTCTGCGGAAAATAACAAATACTAGTCAGGCCACTCCAGTTCAAGCTCTTCCCCTAGAACTATCTTTGACGAGTGCGTATACAATCGGCCTGGCCAATATAATCAGGTGGGCATATAATATGCTACATGCAGAAAAAGATACAGTAAGAGCCTTAATAAAACTTGAAACTCCTGAGAGTTGCTCAGGAATAAAATACATTTAACAAAACTCTTGCAGTAACTCTATCACATTTTAAGTGAAAAATGTCACTCTTATCGACTTGGTTATGGGCTCATTTGAAAACTTTGAAAAGAAATATGACCCCCACATCTTAGCTATGATCTAGACTTGGCCCACCACTCACGGTTATCCCATTTCAGGTCTTATTCTGCTTCCCTTGAGTATAAGATCTATCAGAAGTACTTGAAATTCACACTCGCACATAGCGTGCGACAAAGCAATATTTTGCTATGTTTAGGGCACCTGCCTTTGAATTCCTATACTAAAGATTGAGAAAACTTTACTGGCAAAGCAGGAGTTTGTAATCTCTATAATAGTGGGGAACAAAAACTAGCTCACATGATACATATCTGACCAAACAGAGAGATAGTAGAGGCTCAAGATAATTTTTTAAATCCTATAAGTTCAAAGAATAGCGTCGTTACGGGGAAGGAAGAGATGCTATTATAAATTCTCCACCAAAATAATTTGTATGTAACTATGTGTATACATTTTTAAAATACATTTTACCATTTTACTAGCAATTGAAGAACTTATGAAAATAAAGAACTATTGATGCCTTTTCTAGGAAAATGTATTTATGATGAAGGTATTGATGGTTCTTATTAATTTTCTGCGAAATGAATTTGTAACAATGTATATAAATGTTTAGAAATTACCACTGAAATAGCATTAGATGAAAATATGGTACCTGAGCAAATTTACTAAATTTTGTTTTAACATGTTATGGTTGACCTCAGTAGAGGTCCAAATTAATTAATACAAATCTTGATCTTGGTCTAGAGGTGCTTTTGTAACACAGCTGGTGCTCATGTAAAGTGCTCTGATACCTGATACTTTTGGGTCAAGATCGCGCTATATAAAACTCTGTAAAAAGAAACAAAAAACAACTATGTCAGTCTACTGAAGATGCCAATTTTCAAACTCATGACTCTGATTTAAATTGGTGCCATTTTATCAAAATCTTCTGTGCTGTACCTCAGTAGAGAGTGATAAAAAGTAGTGATATGGCCAGCATAGTAGTTCTAGAATCTAAGAAAGAGCAGAATTCTACAGTGAATACGCAAAAGAAAGCAACCGCAGAGCTAATACCGATGGCATGTTTGCATCAAATGGGAATAGACATACAAAAAGGTCTAGCAATTTTTATCTTAACCTAAAACAAACGACTTAAAAGAGTGTATGAACAAAAATACATTTTCAACATTAATTAACCCCTGGCATATTTCTGTGATACCTGGATCCAGTGACAATTCACCTACCAAGTAAAGGATATCAAGTTGTATCTCATTTTGAGATAGAAAATACCTTAAACTATGACAAAGACAACTCTTCTTGGGACTTCTGCCCAGCTACTCTAAGGTCAACTTCTTCATTTGTTAAGGAAATATCAAAGGTTTAACAGTTATGTACGAAATAGTAACTGTAGTAGCATAGCACTCTGCAACCTAAATAAAAAAAATGTCCAAAAATGTCCATGGAAATCACCACACCTTGCTATGCCTTCAAGAAACTTGGGCAACAGGCTTGTGGGAATACTCTGACTAATACATTTGTCACGCACCAGCAGCTTCATAAAAACATGGGTAAGCCAGCGGAGACCTCGCTGTTGCTTTCAATATAAGCTTTGTCTGGGATTTTATGGCTGTGTCGACGTATCTGGATTATTTACAATGTGTTATTGTGTCTCTAAATTTGTCACGTGATGGAAAACCTTATAATCTGTGACTGCCCAATGTTTATATGCTTCAACGGAGCAAACAGAACTCTACCTATAAAACTAAGGGCAGAAATATCAGTAGATCATGCTAAATATAACTTAGACAATATATTGATGGTAGCAGATTTTATTGCAATAATCACTGATACTGCATGAAATATTTTTGAAGAACCTGATCAGAAGTTAGTGAGACAATGTTGAAAATTGCTGTTATGACCCTGACTGTGTTAAGTTACATGATATTCAATGGGATGATCATGGGAGAGATACCTGCTGTTAAAACTCTTCTTTCAAAATGTGGAAATCATGTGATGGACCATATGTTATCTTGTTTTGCACTTTATATGCATTTCCATGTAATGCATATAGTCAAGACTTACTCAAGTGTGCATTATGTGGTAATGATCACTCTGAAAATATCTCCACCCTCATTGGCTCACGATTATTGTTATGATGACAATTTCCAAATAGCTAGAAACACTAGTTGAATGTAATGGTTTCCAGATTTATGAACATGCCTATGGAGTAAAGTGACAAAATACCTCACTTCTAAATATATAAAAAATTACCTGGAGATAATACAATTGCTTTATATATTTTTATGAACTATTGCAGAACTAAAATAAATGTTAATGGTTGTAAAGAAGTGCATGTAACAGCTGCAATTGGGAAGTGTAGAACTGAAAAAGTAAACTGATCAGAATCTAATAAAAAAATGTTCGGTACAAAAAATAATTAAAAAAGCTAAGAAATCATTTAAAAAAAGCTCAGACTTGAAGCACTAGATCAGGAGGCTTTAAACATCTGGTACTCATTGTCTTTGTCAGCAAAGCTTAGAAATAACAATGCAATTGGCAAGTCATATCTAGTATAACTCATGCCAAAATTCCCAAATCTTCCAAGCTTTTGCCTAAGACCACTATTTAAATATACATGTGGAAAAATCAATGGTAATGACCTTGAGGGGAAATTCTTACCCAATAGGTTTTAATTGGAATTTGGATCAGAGAAAATAGAAAAGATTTCCTCTTATACATTTTTTGGGGTTATACTGACACATAACCTAAACTTGAATCTTATTCACTACCTAGAGGCAACAGTATGGACCCAGACAACAGGTTTTCATATAGCTTTCAAAGCACTTGATAAAAATGCATGGGACATACACTTAGGCCCTGATTACAAGTCTGGCCATTTGAGGACCTCCAGACTCAGAGGGGCGTGGTGGTGGCAGTCTCCCGACTGCTCGATTACAACTCGGGCGAAGGGACCACCACGGGACCGTCAACGTCACCAAGGAAATGCCATTCCCTGGAGGCAGGGCGGCGGTCCTGAGGCCACAATATGCTTGGCAGGACCGCCATGGTCACACCAAGCATATTATGAGTTTCCTCTCAGCCAGTGTTTACATGGTGGTTCCTCCTCCATGTAAACCCAGGTGGATAGGAAACAAAGGGGCCTTACAGGGCCCCCTTGTGCCACATGCCATGTGAATACAAACAGGGGGGCACACCGTGTGCCCCACTGTGTGCATGTACATCAGTTCCGGCACAGCATGGATGATGAATCCATGCTATGCAGAAACTGTTATTGATGTTCCCATTGTTGTGCTTGTTTTTAAAAGCACCGCCATGGGAATGCCAATAAAAATCCCGCCAGACATGAGAAAACTTGTAATCTGGTGGGCAGCCTCACCACGGGTTTGGCGGTGCAGCGGCAGGGCGGACTTGCCACTGCACCACCAAACTCGTATTTGGGCCCTTTAAAGACTATAATGCTAAGATTACAAGTATTTTGTTTATTGGAATTCAATACATTCCCTGTAATAAGTATGTGTTTTTAAGTAAGGTAGAAAGGAAAAGTCTAAGAACTTTCCTGTATATATGGTAGAGAGTCCCAGCATACGAAATTAGTCTGTAACTTGACCTGTGGGGCAGCCCTATGGTGCACAGGAATACATAGAGAAAGCCTGTCACTTTAAGAGGCATTGTTATCACATAGTGGCAGGTGGGGAAAGATGGCGGGCTGATCTCGCGACTGAGAGCACCTCCCATCTCTGCTCTCAAGGGACTGCCATCTTACAGCAGCTGTGCGGCTGGCTTCATCGTGATCTTGCTCTGTATCAGCATCAGTATTCCTTCCTTCTGTCCAGGAGGCAGATACTCAGGTGGGGGCGACGCAGCTTACCAGTGCTGGTGTGGATTCACTACTCGGCCAATTTGATTCTGCTATTGCCGGGGGCTGGTGTTTGCGTCACAGTGCTATGGTGCCACCATGCTCTAATGCATCTCTAGGTGGAAGATTGAGGCCACTTGTCCTCCATGTTCATTATTTATTCAAGATCTGAAACGATTTATATTTGTGTGCCCTGTTTTGCATAATCAAAGATGCTATTGTATTATTTGTATTTTGTTACATTTTGTTACATAACTGCATGAACTATATCTATTTTATCACTTTTGTGATGTGTGTTGCCTGCATTATTGAATAGTTATAAACATTAAAGATTTGATTTATTGGAAAGCACCATCTTAATTGTGAATTCAGCCCTCCAAAATAAAGAGTTTTTTCAAATTTTCTTTCTTTTTAAAAATGTGCTCTATTGAAAACTTGCAAGTATATAATTACAGTAAACACGTCTTAATCAAAGAGATCATCATGGACAGACAGTCTTGCCTTCAGGTTGCAATCCGTACAAGAGTAATGTTTCTGGAGTCACTGTGTTCGCTGTGCAAGTATGGGGGTTTTCTGTACTGCTCAGTGTACTACGCTGGAGAGTGTGTGAGGTTGCACGGGGTGTAGCATGTCAAGGAGGTATAAAGCCGGAGACTTTCTACAGTCTTAGAAGGAGCACGCCTCATTCCAAGATCTGCAGGTCCGGGCAGAGATGCTGTATCACGTTATCTACTGCTCATTCTTTTCACCTTATGTTGCTCCTCCATGTCGTCACCGGTGGCGCCAAGGTTGACCTCGAGTGCATCATTCGGCATTCCAACACCAGTGCCAGGTATATGAGCCTATTCACTGTTTTGTCTGTCATGAAGCTTAGCATACATGCTTTTGGTGCATTGAAGTGCTGTCTACTTGTTACTTGTGTGAGATTTGAGCAACCTGCAGTCCAGAAAAGGCATAGCATTAGGCCCTGCCATGTCATGTGGTAAAAGTCTGCCTGCTCAGCACCACACCTGGGACATTTGTGTGCTAGTGTGACAAACATCATGTATAGTCTTGAGGGGGTATTGACAGTTCCGTGCACATAATTGAATTGCAGCAGTTTCAAGCATGCATTCTTCGAGACCTGTGGGATAGGCCCCATGATCTTATTATAATCCGTGCCAGTCAGCATGAGTTGCAGGTCGTGGATCCAGCTGTCCTTAAGTCAGGTAGTTTTGGGCCCACCACCTCCCCTATTGCCTCATACTGTGGTGTAGTTCCTATTTCCCTTATAGGCTCTGCGCATTGGAATAATATACAGTATAGTTTTTGCATAGGACTATGGTCAGTACTTCTATCTAGTATATTAAACGTTATTACTTCTATGCCAGCTAACTCAGAGGTCACTAGAAACTTCTTGAATAAACAAGAAGGGAGGAGTTTCTGACAACCGCATAAACATGACAACTTTGTTTCCCTTAGAATCGGAACAGTTTTCAGAATCGTGGAAACAATTGATAAAAGTTTCACTCAGTCAATCATGCATGATTAGTTTCTTCAGAGTTACACAGAAATAGATAGACAGACGTTTCATTAAAAGGATTTATTGAACAGTCTTATTTCTCGTGCAAGAGATATGAGCTATACAATCGCAATACAGTATGTGAAATATAATACATACAGCGTGAGCAGTAAGAAGAAATATTACTGCAATAGCATGGTCTTTTAGCCATGACATATATTCATATAAACATACATAAATAACACAGGCTAAAATGTGAATACTCGTCTGGTGCTTTTAAATAGTTCCACCCCAGTGTACCTAACCTAAGTGTAGTACGAGGTAAGACGTAGGTGCTGTTTTCTTTAGTATGGTACGCTATAGTTTGTATTACCTTTTGTATGTCAAGAGTCCCTCTAGGTTCTAGTCTGCTCCTTATCTTAGAATGAGAGAGGTGGGAATCTCTTTCCGTATCTTAATCCCTAACACCCCTCGTAGGGAGTCAGGACACTAGAAGCTGGATTTTCTGCGAGCAGGATGACAGCGTCTGGTCAGTGCGTCAGGTGGGGACTCAACTTCCTTCCGAACTTGCCATGGCGAGCCATATCGAGCTGTGTAGCCGAGCCGTGGTTTGCCATGGTAAGTGACGGTATATTTGTACCTGGAAGGTATCTAGGAATGCTAGTATTGACGTAAAGTCGGGAAGAGGAAGCCCTCATGAATGAACCCCTAAGGAATAGTTGTTCATGCATAAAAAATGAGTTCTTGGAGAAATCAATAATCCAAGCAGGGAACGTCCCAATGGCTTAAGGGTCTGATTTCTAAGAACTCATTGTGACGTGGGATGGACGGATGTAGGTGACCATGCCTGCATTTGGATAGCATGGCTGATGCCTAAATAAGGACTGGGATTCTATGCCTAAATAAGGGCAATGTAGCAATGTGAGTTGTGCCTATAAAAGGGCATGATTCGGGAAACCAATGTATGGGTATCCAAATAGAAACACAACAATACATATTGGTGATGCAGTGGTGACCCTGGCAAAGGCCAGCAAGCACCCAGTATCACATGCTATGCACAGCAAAGATATAAATACACACTTTTGTAGTTATCTGTTGACTATCATCAACCCTGGCTATGACCTACACTGACTACGGCAGCCCCCTAACATCATGTAGCCCAGGGCCATCCTACTTGTATTGTGAATTTAGATACAATACCACACCATTGTGAGCGTCTGAATGTTAAACTACTTTTGCATGATTGTACAGACACTTTTACAGTCAGGCTCTTTGACTTAAGGCATACAGTCCATACAGGCTAGAACCATAGTATAGACTATATCCTAAAACTTAGATCACAAAGAAAGGAACACAATGTGTGTCATTGAGAGCACCTCTCTGGGGATGTTATGTTATGTTATGTTATGTGCCTTTTATATAGCGCACGGCTACTCGATATGAGTGTCCCGGCGCTTTCCACCTGCAGCTCAGAGTAAAAATAACACAACACAGCAAAAATAAGAAAAAAACAAAGAAGGAGAACAATAAAAAGAATAAGCAGTAAAAACAAACTACAAATTAAAAAGCCAGGTCTTCAGGCTTTTCCTGAACTGGAGCAGACTGGCAGTGCTACGAAGCGAAAGAGGGAGCGAATTCCACAGCTGGGGAGCTCTGCAGCTAAAAGAACGCCCTCCCACATGTGGGGACATGTGGAGCGCTTAATGGGATATTATACTAGATCTGCTTGAATGAAGCATTGTTAGATGGATGACTTTCAACATGCCATTATATGTCTTGTTAGATTGGTCGATTGTTACAAAGCTGGTGATTCACATATCAAAAACTCTTCAGATGTAACAAACTCTCTACACTGTTAATGTGTCTCCTGTGCAATATACCTCTACAATGCAAGTATTATTTATGGAAAGGTGACACCAGACCTGTGGGAGTAAGGGGCCTGTCAGTTTTAAATGACACACATGGACAATGTAGGTTAATGGAAAGAAGTATCAGGTCAGGGGGTTATTTCAGTCAACATTCCAAATGTAGTCCATGTAAAACGAAACAGCGCTAGTAGTTTTCCAGGATACTCATTTTGGGAACATCCAAGGATCTGCAGGTCTACAGGGAGATTACAATGTGCATCAGTTGTATTGCCACAGTAACTCTGTCATAGCCTGGGTCATGGCCCATTCTGGATACATCTCATACTCAGGTCTTGCTCTCTGCGGGGTGTTCATACTGATCCCACATTAACCTCACATTTCCAGAAATGTAATACATAAAAGTGAATCTTCTGCCTATCTAATATATGACCATAAGGTTTTATGGCACTCTGAAGGGGTCTGTGCAGCATAGCTAAATCCTAGACAACAGTTTTGCTGTGCCTGATGGGGACTGAGTGATCTGTTGAACTGAACACATGGCTAACATCATCCTCAAATGCTCCTAACAGTATTCACACGCAGCTAATGGTATAAATCCTGTATATATCTTTGCAAATATACCAATATGTAATGCGGGAAATCATTAGAGGAAAATTGAAATGTAGACATGCATATATCTATGCATGTACCAAGTAGAATATAGGGATTATCACACATTACAATGCTGATGATCACTCCTCAAAGTGCAGTGCCTCTTAATCCATTTCGTTATTTTCCTATGTATGGACCACTCCATTTGACCAAACAAAACAATATGGTTACACTCTGGGACTCAGAGGCACATTGCAGCCTATGGGAATTGAAAGGAAGAAGTTGAAAAGAGTAAAATAATATATTTTAGATAGTTGCCTGTTCCTCTGGTGAGCCATAGAGCTGGCATACTGGGGAAGGACATCTTCAACCAGGGTCTCCTGCTTCTCTGGAGAAAAGGGACATGATCTCTCACCTGCTTGACCAGGCATGATTGCTCCAAGAGGTGGCAAACAGCAGCTAAAGTGGAGGAGGTGTTGCTAGCAGCAGTGTCAGGAGGCCAGTGAGTTATTTTTCATACCCCGTAGTACATGTACACCACGTACACGGTCATCAGCGTAAATGCACAGATCGATTGGTCAGCAACCGCCACTGTCACCAACTTTAGCTTATGGGTGTGTCCACAGTGGTGGCAGCCGCTCACCGTACGGTTGACTTTGGCCAGCGGCAGTTGTCCCAAATCTCCTATATGTGAGGTCAGACATCCACCATTTTAGCAGTAGGAAATACAGCAATTACGACTCTTATGTGCATCACAACAACTACAAATGAGGCCAAACATGTTTACATTTAAAAAACTCCCTTCACATCTCATGGCCAGTATAAAAAATTATCTATGTAGTGCGTAACCGTGCATAAAGACAAAATGTGCATATTGCACTGTACACCGCGATTGGCGGTATTTGGTATGAAATGTCATTTAAACCTTTATATAATGAAAATGTAACTTTTGTGAGATGATGATGTGTACAGTGCTGCTACAGACTTGTGAAGGCCACATTGGTGATTATTGGTGGATGTTTAACAGTAGACAATGATGATGTGCAATATGTTTAATGCTTCATGAAGCAGTTCTTTTTTGCCACATGACTTTTGGCCTACTCTTCAAATATGTTACTCTGGACACTGTGATCTACTTTACAAATGTATTTTCACTACTCACATAGGTACCCGGGGAGAGGGGGGAGATGACAGCATCCAGTGTATTGCCCATTTCCAGACCTTCAGACCATGGAAGAAAGACATGTTATCCAGAAATATTGTTTGAATCACTAGACAATGCTGGATTTATTTCATCAGTTGGAGCCTGACCTCCTTCCTCACATCACTTATCCTACATCTATCACAGCAATTGTGAAACTCATGTCAGTATTGCCTTTTCTGGCCACAAGTTCCTTTCAATTCACGGTGGCTAATTCTGGTGGTATGTCACAACCAATGTTCAGTCATGTCCTCCAAAAGGTGCTTTCAGCAATGATGAGGCACATGGGTTGCTACATACAGTTCCCCAGACGTGAGGATCTAGCCACTGTGAAGAGTGATTTCTATGGATGTGACCTTACCAACACTTGACAAATGGTGACCTGGATGACAAATGAACATGGGTTGTAACATGACTGACAAATGAGCAGGGGAAAAAAGGCTATTACATCTTGGTTTAAGTTACAGTCACAGGGCCTCATGGTAGTAGTACACAATTCTATCTCAATTTAATAACACTTGACAAATTGTGACCTGCATGATAAGTTAACATCAGTTGTAACATGGCAAACAAGTGAGCAGGGGCAAAAGGACTATTGCATTTTTGATTAGAGTTACAGTCATGGTACCGCATTGTAAACTTGTAAACAATTCTATCTCAACTTACCAACACTTTACAAATGGTGACCAGCATGATTCGTGAACATCGTTGTAACATAGAAGCCAAGTAACCAGGCGTAAAATGACTATTGCAACTTTGGTTAGAGTTACAGTCACAGGGCCTCATGGTAGTTGTACACATTTCCATCTCAACTTACCAACACTTCTCAAATGGTGACCTGCATGATAAGTGAACATCAGTTGCATGGCAGACAAGTGAGCAGGACAAAAGGACTATTTCATCTTGGTTAGACTTCCACTCACAAAGCCTCATGGTAGTTGTAATAATTTCTATCTCGACTTAACAACACTTGACAAATGGTTACTGTAACATACCTGTAGGCAACCTGCATTTGTAATGGAGCATATCTTAAAATGTTTGCATATTCCTGGGACAATATTCTTCTAATTATACACTTGCAGAGAGCATTCCAACATGTGGTATGTAATGGAGATTGATACATGTGATCTTCTATGCAACATTATCTATTAACACTGACAAGCCAACATCTCTGATACTTTGAGGATTGCATATTAGGAAAGTAGATAGCCAACACAATATCAAGAGCAGAGTTGAGAGCCAACAGGACATTGAGGTATTGTGACAGTGTTTGAAGTGTAACTTACCATGCTCCACTCACCCAGGTATTCTTGTCATGCCTTCAGCATTCAGGATGTCGAAGACCTTCTCTTCCCAGAGAACTAGTTGTAATGGGGCCTACAGGTGGTGCTTGGAGGCTAGGGTAAGTGCAAAAACAACAGTTGATGGACAGAGTGCAGAACAATGTCATACATTCACCCCAGTACAGAGATCTGGGCCTAAATCCATCGTTTTTTTGCTCACCATGCCATTCCAGTTGAAACCCAGCCATATGCAAATCCGTCTTGACCCTGTGCCCCATGGGAACAATCCAGCCCGAACTGCCAAGCCAGGTCCTCCCAGGACTGGAAACAAGCATCCTAGGACTGGTTTCGGGTTTTCAGCCCTCATCAGCCATGATAGCTTGATTCCAGTGGCATGGAGAGCACGAGACTCACGTCTGAGCATACCTGTCCCACTTGGGGTGACAAATGCAAAAACAACAGTTGATGAACCGAATGCAAAACAATGTCATACATTCACCCCATTACAGAGATCTGGCTCTAATTCCATCGTTTTTTTTATCACCATGCCATTCCAGTTTAAACCCAGCCATATGCAAATCAGTCTTGACCCTGTTCCCCATGGGAACAGTCCAGCCCGAACTGCCAAGCCAGGTCCTCCCTGGACTGGAAATAAGCATCTAAGGACCGGTTTCAGGCTTTCAGCCCTCATCAGCCAGGATAGCTTGATTCCAGTGGCATGGGGATGAATGTTTTGCCAATGTGCAACATTCCGTCCATCATCATCTGTGTTTTGCTGTTCGCCCTATGTGGGAAGGGTATGCCCAGATGTGGGTCCCGTGCTCACTATGCCACTGGAGTCAAGCTATCTTGGCTGATGATGGCTGATAGCCATAAACCGGTCCTAGGATGCTTGATTCCGGTCCAGGGAAGACATGGCTTGGCAGTTCGGGCTGGACTGTTCCCATGAGGCACAGGGTCAAGACTGATTTGCATATGGCCATGTCTGAACTGGGGTAGCGTGGTGAGCAAAATAATGATGGATTAAACCCAGATCTATGACTGGGTTGAATGTTTTGCCAATGTGCAACATTCCGTCCATCATCTTGTGTGTTTTGCTGGAGGATAGAGTATGCACCTTCAACCTCAGGTCAAGCCACTTCTTCCTAATTTCCGGCTGTGTGTACATGGCGGTACCAACAGCATTCACTCTGTTGAGTATCCTGTACTACAATTCTGTTTTCCTACTGAGAGGAAAATGTAAGACTTAGCCTCCCAAAATGTGTGGCTCTACTCTTATGATTTCATCCACCATTGCAGACCGACGCAGACAAGGAAGGAACAGCACTGTGGAATGAGGTTGGCTTTTCAGGCTAAATGACTCATAATTCAGCGGGCAGAAGACTGTGGGCACTGTGGTCCTCCAGGGATCATAGGTGTACGGCGGTCAGACTGCCAAACTCGTAATCATGCCCTTAGGTGACGCCATATACTTTGATCAGAATTGTAGTAACATCCCTGTATGGCTGTGTGGGGGTATATGTTTAGGATAAATTGGATCATAACTTTTCAAAGTCAATAATAATTTTTGAAGGAGAGTATTTTTTGTTGTTGTTGTTGCTTAATGTGGTTAAGCAGTACCATGTAGGTTGTTTGCTTGGAAGCAATGCATACACAAAAGGTATATTAGTTGATCACCATCCGTGGTGTATACTTGATCGAGTGGTTTGGGACACCTTTTAAATGTGCCATCCATCATCCATGTTTGACATCAGGCTAGTATGAGTAAGTTGTTAGAGGGTAGCAAAGATTTGTATGCATTTGTCATTACTTTTGTTATCATATAATAGGAAATGTTCCTCTCTAAGGATCATTGTAAGGTGTGGTGGGATGTCTATATATATCCTTGTATGTATTAGGAGCAGGTGAGGAGTTGCTGGTGGCCCTTTTAGTTCTTGGTTTGAGGAGATTGTTGGTAACTGACCTGTTATATATACTAGTACGTGGGGTAGTATATCTTTTTTTTACAATCAGTTTTTGTGCTGTTCTTCTCTTATGTTTTCTAACACTTCTCACACTACTATTTCTGTTACATTGGGAGGGTGGTTATGCTCTTTTACATTAATTAATACAGTTCCTTTAGAAGTTGACCTCCCATAACATGCAATAGAATATGGTTTCTACATTTAAAATTAATGTTTGGTAGAAGCATTTTCTTGACTGTAGGTATATCACATGTAACAAAGTAACAGTTCCCCCTTCTGTGATCTTATAAATGTTGCACCTTCCATCATTATGTCTTTATTTACTGTGATAATATGAATATCAATGTTTTTTTATTTACTAAATGTTCGTTATCAATATACAGTTTCATTAATATACATTTTCTATTTTTTTCAAAGCTTGCTTGTATGTTGTTCAGAAAAGGTTTGTGTACTTGGAAACTTTTCCGCTGGCAAGGTTCTTTGCGAAATAGGTGTTTTTTTCTGTTGGCGTATGTTTAAAGCAGTTTTTTAAGATATGCATACTTTTCATGTGGTCTTTAATGTTTAGTTGTCGATGGAGTTTAGTTGAAGGTTGGATAATCTGTTGAAAAGGACAAATGTTAAAATCTGTGGGGCTTATTTACAATCCCCTTGCGCCGCCATACGTCACTTTTTCCCATATTAAAAGTGACGCACTAGTGGCGCAAGGGGCTTGTAAATAAGCCTCTATGTTCGTAATTCTTTATTAAAAATAGTTGTGAAGGTTAAAATTGTTACCGTCATATTTTAAATATAATTCCTACTTACTTGTAGAGGTAGGTGTGTGGTTGTATATGTTGCAGGCTTGTCTTTTGCGGCGAAAATCTGGCAGAGTTTCCCCTACTTCAAATGTTTGACTTTTTTTTAGATTTCTTTTACTGTTATCACACTGACTATTATATTGTTTGTTTAATTGGTTAAGCTATTTTATTAGTTATAGTTTTGTATACTTTAATATTATTGTCTGTTTTAGGTTCATAATTAATTTTTCCAGTTATGACCGTATTTGGAAAATGGCAATTAATGTTTTTTATGCTCATATTCAAGATAACTCAATTAATTTAATATTATATGTATGTATTTTAAGAAAAGGAACAAAACTGTTATGAATATAAATATGTGTTGTATGGAAGTGGGATGTAAATATGTGTAATGTATAATTTAGAGGAGTTTTCTGTTGCTATACATTAAATGTATTATTTTGGTTAAGGCAATTATCATAATTTATTTATTTGTTATCGGCACTTGTCAGGAAGTCGATTGCTTGCCTCTGCTCTTTCGTCCCCTCCGCAGGTAAAAAGCATCATCAGGACTTTTATCAGGTATTTTACCTGCGTTCGTTTCAGAGACGTTCTCACCTTTGGAGGTTATTGAAGTGTTTCGGTGCTATGTGGCTACGGTTAAGAGCGCAAACACTCAACATGGCGGCCATCATGGTTTTTGAGGTTAGCGTTCTAGTCTTTGCCTCGCGCCATTGCTTGGCTTCACAACGGTGTGCAAGGCTTTTGAAGCTGCGCACTTCAACTGATGTTATCCATGAGGAAGGAGCGTTTATCGGCTGCTCAGTGAAACTTAAAAAAATTGTTACCGCTCTTACTCGAATTAATAAAGGCGCATTAGAGAAGTGTTTCCTGCTGCGCTTCAGCTCCATGTCGGAGAACTCTCTTGAATTGCTACTTGCTGCCTGCACTGTGTTGTATGCGATTACTTGCGTCGTCAGTATCGCGCCTGCTCAGAGGAGTCAGGTTAAATTAGAAAAGGGGTCCGCTCATAGCGGAGCGATGTGCACACCAGAAAAGTTTTTCCCTAGAGATTAGAGTTAATTAATTAATCGTAATCCTAGGAGCTGTTCAGAGGAGATACAGAGTTCAGAGAAGATCACAGATTCCAGAGGATCTACAGCCTTGAAAACATCGGTTGTAAAGGAACAGTATGAGTAAAGATTACAATTGATCAGAGACTGTTTGTTGAAAAGCTTAAAGATGCCAGCAGTTTACCCCAAGTGATTTATTTGTAAAAGAAGAAGATTTTAAAAATAAAGACTTATAAATAGTATCTTCTAAAATAAGTGCAAAAGAGAGGCAAGTCAATCCAGTGTCCAGGTAGTTAGGTGCGTGAATGGGTTTGCCTGACAAGTTGGAGACTGTTAGAGTTAGATAGGGAGGTGTTAATCAAAATATATTGTTCTTGTCTTCACCCTACAGGTAGCCAGAAGATCCCTCTGTAGTTATTCCAGTTGAATCAAGCCGATTGAGGGAAAAGTTCAGGCAGAATATTAGGACCTGGAGGAAGTCTCTCTTTCTTCCCATTCCCCTTTACCCCTTGTGGATGTTAGACACATGTTTTAAGCAAATCACTCAGATCTGTGTTAACTAAGTATGGGCGCAAAATCCGCTCCGCTCGGCGAAATGTGCGAATTTTCTGCAATTTCGCGATCTGCGAATCTCGCGAAATTGCCGAAACATTTGCGAATTCGCGAGCGGGCGGATTATTTTTTTGGGCCCCAGGAAGCACAGTTAAGGCAGGTGCTCGAGTTGAAGCTAACTTTTTTTAGAATGGTGCCGGCAAGCTACCAGAGTGCTTGCTGGCGCCATTCTAAAATGGTTACAAAGTTAGCTTCAACTCGGGCACCTGCCTTAACTCTGTAAGTGCTTCCTATGGGCCAAAAATTTACCTCAACAGGAAGCACTTACAGATATAAATAAAGCAGCTGCCCGAGTTGAAGCTGAAATTTAGTAATGTTTTAATCAGCCCAAAACATTAGTGAGCACGGTCGAAGCTGGGCAAGTGTGCTTTAACCCCATATCTACAGTCAAAAATTATCTGTAATACCCGAGGGAGTTCTTTGCATCCCTGAGTTTCTTGAGCGCAATCCCCGTTCCTGTGACCAGGAGGCTGCTTTCTCCTCACCTGCTGCCTTGCTCGCTCTCTGACCCTTTATACACGAGGCATGTGAACACGCATAGAAGCCCCGCACCACACACTAGCGGTATCAAACGTCTTCACGCCCTTTCTCCAACTATGATGGGGCAGCTCACTCAAGGGAACTCGGCACCTTTTGGCGCTGTGGCAAAGTTACCGGCACACATGGTCAGTGGAGACATATCTTCTGGCCCTTTACGGAGCTGCAGTGTAGGAAAAGCACTATCATTTACCCAACGAGGTAGCACTTACTGGACTGAGGGTATACTCAGACGTGAGTCCCTTGCTCATTGCACCATCAGGATTCAAGCAAGCCGGGCCGAAGAAGGCTGTGATGCCAGAAACCGGTCCCCGGAAGCTTGTTTCCTTCCCAGTATAAGAATTGGCTTGGTAGTTTGGTTTGCCCTGTTCCCATCATGCACTGGGACAGGAACAGACTAATTTGCATATAGCCAGGTTCTGAGCTGGGATGGTGCAGTGAGCTAAAAAACGGTGATGGATTAAAACCATGATCTATTGACTTGGTAAGAGTATTCTGCATCATTCAGAAACTCTGTCCATCACCACCCCCCTTTTCCAAAATCGGTTTTATCCACACTATGTGTGGGAGGGTATACTCAGACGTGAGACCCTTGCTCATTGCACCATCAGGATTCAAGCAAGCCGGGCCGAAGAAGGCTGTGATGTCAGAAACCGGTCCCCGGAAGCTTGTTTCCCTCCCAGTATAAGAATTGGCTTGGTAGTTTGGTTTGCCCTGTTCCCATCATGCACTGGGAGAGGAACAGACTAATTTGCATATAGCCAGGTTCTGAGCTGGGATGGTGTAGTGAGCTAAAACACGGTGATGGATTTAAACCATGATCTATTGACTTGGTAAGAGTATTCTGTATCATTCAGAAACTCTGTCCATCACCACCCCCCTTTTCCAAAATCGGTTTTATCCACACTATGTGTGGGAGGGTATACTCAGACATGAGTCCCTTGCTCATTGCACCATCAGGATTCAAGCAAGCCGGGTCGAAGAAGGCTGTGATGCCAGAAACCGGTCCCCGGAAGCTTGTTTCCTTCCCAGTATAAGAATTGGCTTGGTAGTTTGGTCTGCCCTGTTCCCATCATGCACTGGGACAGGAACAGACTAATTTGCATATAGCCAGGTTCTGAGCTGGGATGGTGCAGTGAGCTAAAAAACGGTGATGGATTAAAACCATGATCTATTGACTTGGTAAGAGTATTCTGCATCATTCAGAAACTCTGTCCATCACCACCCCCCTTTTCCAAAATCGGTTTTATCCACAGTATGTGTGGGAGGGTACTCAGACGTGATTCCCTTGCTCATTGCACCATCAGGATTCAAGCAAGCCGGGCCGAAGAAGGCTGTGATGCCAGAAACCGGTCCCCGGAAGCTTGTTTCCTTCCCAGTATAAGAATTGGCTTGGTAGTTTGGTTTGCCCTGTTCCCATCATGCACTGGGACAGGAACAGACCAATTTGCATATAGCCAGGTTCTGAGCTGGGATGGTGCAGTGAGCTAAAAAACGGTGATGGATTAAAACCATGATCTATTGACTTGGTAAGAGTATTCTGCATCATTCAGAAACTCTGTCCATCACCACCCCCCTTTTCCAAAATCAGCACTTACTGGATTAGCCAGTAGTACTCCAGTTGAGTAGAGGTATTGCACAAAACGGTGGCATCTTCGTGGATAACTATGCAGGGCAGGATTCATTCTGGCACGAGGCTCCTGTCACAAAAATTAAACCTCAACAGGAAGCACTTACAGATATAAATAAAGCAGGTGCCCGAGTTGAAGCTCAAATTCAGTAACGTTTTAATCAGCCCAAAAGCATTAGAGAGCACGGTCGAGGCTGGGCAAGTGTGCTTTAACCCCATATTTGCCGTCGAAAATTAGCTGTAATACCCAAGGGAGGTCGCCCCACTCACTGCTGCCGCTCCTGCCTGCCTTTGCCGCCTCCTGCCTGCAGATTCCTTCGCGCGCTGCCCGCTGCTCCTGGGAATTACCCGCTGCTCCTGGGAATTTCCCGCTGCCCGCTGCTTCTTGGAATTTCCCGCCGCTGCCTCCCTGCGGCCCCGCCCCCCTGGGATTCCATTCGCCGCCCCGCTCCCGCCACCCAGCTGTTCCTCCCTCCCGGCTCCTTACTTAAGGGGACCACAGAGTGTGACCGCTCAGCCCTCCACTCAGCCCTCCACAGAGCTTGGTCGCCCCACTCACTGCTGCCGCTCCTGCCTGCCTTTGCCGCCTTCTGCCTGCAGATTCCTTCGCTCGCAGCCCGCTGCTTCTTGGAATTTCCCGCTGCTGCCTCCCTGCGGCCCCGCCCCCCTGTGATTCCATTCGCCGCCCCGCTCCCGCCAACCAGCTGCTCCTCCCTCCCGGCTCCTTACTTATGACGCCCCCAGAGCGACCGCGCAGCAGACGCGCACAGCGGGAGCACCGATTGAGCACCGAAGGTGCGCCAAAGGTAAGCCCGTCTGCGCCTGTCCGCGCCTGGCCCGCGCCCAGCGCCAGGACCCCTGGCCCTCCCCGCCGAGGCAAGATGACCCGACTGACCTACGACGCCGCCACTCTCAACGCACTCAATGCCGGCCGGACCCACGCCTGCAGCCGAGCCACCCCGAGACGCACCCACGGACCCTTCACCTGCTGCACCTGCAAGTTCACCTGCCTCCGAACCTGCCCCGCACCCGCCAAGACAAACACCAGCAGCAACCACCTCAAGTGCATCCTGATCAACACCCGCTCCATCCACAGACACGCCGTGGAACTCTGGAACCTCCTCGATGCTACATCACCGGACGTCGCCTTCCTCACGGAAACCTGGATGAACGCCTCCTCTGCACCCGACATCGCCATCGCCATCCCGGATGGGTACAAGATCATCAGGAGGGACCGCATCAACCAGACCGGAGGTGGAATCGCCATCGTCCACAGGAACACCATCCGCATCACGACCGACGCCAACAACTCCTTCGCCGCCGCCGAACATCTCCACTTCCAGATTCACACCGACCCTAAGATGACCCTCAGAGGCACCCTCGTCTACAGACCCCCGGGACCATGCACACAATTCAGCGAAGACATCACAGACTTCATCAGCCTGCACGCCCTCCCCTCCACTGACTACATCCTCCTCGGGGACCTCAACTTCCACCTGGAGAACAACAAGGACCGCAACACCACCGCCCTGCTGGAAACCCTCGCCAGCCTCGGACTCAAGCAACTGGTCAACACCCCCACCCACTACGCCGGCCACACGCTTGATCCCGTCTTCTCTTCCAGCAAGTACATCACCTTCAGCCACGCCACCGGACTCCACTGGACTGACCACAGCTGCGTCCACTTCAGCTTCAAAAGATCCTCGACCCACCACCACCCGCAACAGGTACCTCACAGGAATTGGAGCAAGATCACCGCAGACCAGCTCACCACCTCCCTCAGCCAGAGCCCACCCGCCAACACAACGGACCCCAATGAAGCAGCCCGCAACTTCACACAGTGGCTGACCGCCTGCGCCGACGACCTCGCGCCACTAAAGAACCCTCCCAGCAGACCCAGAAGCAAGAAGGCATCCTGGTTCACCGACGACCTCAAGGACTTCAAGAAGACCTGCCGCACCCTCAAGAAAGCCTGGCTCCTCGACCGGACCACCGACAACATGACCGCCCTCAAACACGCTACCCGCAAGCCCCACCAGCTCATCCGCACCACCAAGAAGAAATCCCTGAAGGAACGACTGGACAACAACGCCCACGACAGCAAAGAGCTCTTCACTATCGTCAAGGAGTTCTCCAACCCCAGCACCGGCACCAACGACATCACTCCGTCACAAGACCTCTGCGACTCCCTCGCTTCATTCTTCCACCGCAAGATCGCCGACATCCACAACAGCTTCGGCTCCCCACCCACGCACCCAACCGTCGAACCAATGCCCCGCACCGCCACCCTTCGCACCTGGACCACGGTGACCACCGAAGACACAGCCCGCACGATGAACACCATCCACTCCGGATCACCGACCGACCCCTGCCCACACCACGTCTTCAACAAGGCCAACTCCACCATCGCACCCCAACTCCGGAACATCATCAACGCCGCCACCTTCCGGGAGAGCTGGAAGCACGCCGAGATCAGCGCCCTCCTGAAGAAACCTACAGCGGACCCCACCGATCTCAAAAACTTCCGCCCCATCTCGCTCCTCCCTTTTCCTGCTAAAGTCATCGAGAAGATCGTCAACAGACAGCTGACCGCCTTCCTCGAGACGAACGGATCCCTCGACCCCTCGCAGTCCGGCTTCAGAGCCAACCACAGCACCGAGACCGCTCTCATCGCAGCCACCGACGACATCCGGACCCTGCTCGACAAGGGGGAAACAGTGACCCTCATCCTCCTGGACCTCTCCGCTGCGTTCGACACGGTCTGCCACCGCACCCTAGTCCAGCGCCTCAGCAACATCGGTATCCAAGAGAAGGCACTGGAGTGGATCATCTCGTTCCTCGCCGGAAGAACACAAAGAGTCCGCCTCCCCCCGTTTCGCTCCGAGGCCACCGAAGTCATCTGCGGCGTCCCGCAAGGATCTTCACTCAGCCCTACCCTCTTCAACATCTACATGAAACCTCTCGCAGCCATCGCACGCCAGCACAACCTCAACATCATCTCTTACGCCGACGACACCCAGCTGATCCGCTCCCTCACCAGAGACCCCGACACTGCCAGAACCTGCCTACACGAAGGGATGAAAGACGTCGCAGAGTGGATGAAGGACAGCCGCCTGAAACTGAACTCGGACAAGACGGAAGTCCTCATCCTGGGATCTTCGCCCTCCACCTGGGTCGACTCCTGGTGGCCCCCAGCCCTGGGCACCGCACCCAAGCCAACCGACCACGCACGCAACCTGGGCTTCATCCTGGACCCCTCCCTCTCGATGTCCAGACAAGTCAACGCCGTCTCCTCATCGTGCTTCAACACCCTGCGTATGCTTCGCAAGATCTTCCGCTGGATCCCGACCGAGACCAGGAAGACTGTCACCCAGGCACTCGTCACCAGCCGACTGGACTACGGAAACGCCCTCTACGCCGGAACCACAGCCAAGCTACAGAAAAGACTCCAGCGCATCCAGAACGCCTCCGCCCGACTCATCCTAGATGTCCCCCGACGCAGCCACATCTCCAGCCACCTGAGGAACCTGCACTGGCTCCCCGTCGACAAGAGGATCACGTTCCGGCTCCTCACCCACGCACACAAGTCTCTCCACGACCTGGGCCCCAAGTACCTCAACGACCGCCTGACCTTCTACACGCCCACCCGCCAGCTACGGTCCACCAGCCTCGCCCTCGCAGCCGTACCACGCATCCGAAGAGCCACCGCCGGAGGAAGATCCTTCTCTTACCTGGCTGCCAAGTCTTGGAACTCCCTCCCCATCCACCTTCGGCTGACCCAGGACCATCTCGCCTTCAGGAAACAACTCAAGACCTGGCTGTTCGAGCAGTAGCATACCCCTCCCCCCAAGCGCCTTGAGACCCTCCCAGGTGAGTAGTGCGCTATACAAATGGCATGATTGATTGATTGATTATTTGCATCCCTGAGTTTTTCGAGCGCAATCCCCGTTCCTGTGACCAGGAGGCTGATTTCTCCTCACCTGCTGCCCTGCTCGCTCTCTAAACCTTTATACACAGGAGGCATGTGAACACGCATAGAGGCCCCGCACCACACACTAGCGGTATCAAACGTCTTCCCGCCCTTTCCCAACTATGATGGACAGCTCACTCAAGGGACCTCGGCTCCTTTTGGCGCTGTGGCAAAGTTACAGGCACACATGGTCAGCGGAGACAAATCTTCTGGCCCTACGCAACTGCAGTGTAGGAAAAGCACTATACATTGACCCAACGAGGTAGCACTTACTGATTAGCCAGTAGAAAGTACTCCAGTTGAGTAGATGGAAAGCCCCAAAAAATCTGCGATTTCGCAGGAAAATCCGCAAATTCGTCGACTTTTTTGCGATTTCGTGGACCGCAGATCCGCAACATTCGCCCATACTTAGTGTTAACAGTCACGGGGCGAATTGGGGATTAAACCTCTGCTCCTGTGGAAATCTTGGTATCAAGTGAAGTCTTGACAGTAGTTTTGTAGGATATATTTGTTGTTATTTGTTGATTTAAATATAGTGTGTTTTGTAATTTTTACTACTATTTCTTACTTGTTTTAATGATGTTTATGTAGTTGATATTATTGATTTTGATATTTTTGACATAGTCTATGGTTAGTTTTAAGTCACAATATTTTTGTTCCCGATATTCTTGTTTTCGATATATGTAATTAGATATTTTTTAAGTTGCTAATTATGTGTACAATATTAGTGTGTTTTAAAAAAAATAAAGAATTGGGACTCAATATTTTTGTAAACGATATTATATTTTTGATAATTCTGCAAGTCAACATTTTTGGTCTCAATATTATGTCAGAAATCCAGTGCCAAGCTCAACATTGACTTATATCACCCATAAAGAAGTAGATGTACCTTATCTAGAAAATGAAATTCAGATAAATCCAATTATCATCTGGCATAGCATTTGGAGCAAGACAAGTATCAAATTCATCAAGGAAAATATAGAAGACTGTTTCAGATACTGGTTCTTGTCCATTTTAACACCCACATTCAGGGTAGGCTCTCTTTGGCTCCAACCACATGTTGGAAGTCCACATAATGTAACGGCCTTTAACAGAACCTCTCACTCGCTGGCATTGAGTTTCAGCAAATTGTTGCTAATCTAGCACTGGATCACCAAAAATAGGCTTGAAGGAAGAGCTGACGCTTAGAAGGCAGTCAATCAAAGCATAGGATCAATAGGTTTCATCTGAAAACAAAACTGTGCCTACACCAAAATATCTAATGATGGCTGTTGTAGATGCTGAACAAAATAGCAGATAGGTCAAACCTCTTATGGACCAGGTACAGGTATTT
Organism: Lissotriton helveticus; assembly: GCF_964261635.1. NCBI lineage: Eukaryota > Metazoa > Chordata > Amphibia > Caudata > Salamandridae > Lissotriton > Lissotriton helveticus. Next base: position 878,385,582 of record NC_136069.1, read on the forward strand.
GCTTTAAGCAGAAAGGAGGAAGACCTAATTAATTACTTTGTGTTGATTACATGCTGAAACAGCAGCACCAAAAATGCAGAGCACTATCTCGATGGTTTGATCTTCTGTATCAAATGTTGCTCAGAGGTCTGATAAAATACAGCAAAGTTATCATCCATCATCAAGTCCCAGTTTAGATTTTCAAAAGTGTTACCAATGCACTTATTGTCCCAAACACAGGTTAAAACCATGATTGTGCATAATTAAGCATCTGAAGGGACTTGATGTGGTTTGAGGGATAATGAACCAAATGTTATTTGATGAGAGACTTGAAACTGAATGAGAGAATGGTCAGTCCAGACAATTGAAGTGAATGAAGCAACTCTAATTAGCTGAGAAATGGAAAATACAAGAGCGGTAGTATGGCCTGCACTATGGGTGGCCTAACCCATAATTCAAACACGGTTGAAAGAGATTGGAATGGATCACTGACAGAATATCGACAGTCAAAATATCGACTTGCCAAAATATCGAGGTAAAAATATAGAATGCCAGAATATCGACTTCCTATCTACAAACAGGGAAGTACAAAAATATCGACTCCAAAATATCGATAGGAAAAAATATAGACAGTCAAAATAACGAATTTTTAAAATTTCTTATAAGTAATTTTAAAGTACTATAATAATAAATATAATTAATTTAAACATACTTAAAATACTCAAATAAACTTAAAATGAATAAATAATTATTGTAAGTTAAAAAATTTTTTTTTAAAACATATATATATATATATAAATATATATATATATAAAGTCACAAAAAAGATTCCAGTGCGCACTTAGAAGGAGAGTAAATCATCACCAAGTTTATTCTTGGTTATCGCTACGCGTTTTGAGACCTGGCGGTCTCTTGATCACACGATACTCTGCATTTGTTACATTGTGCATAAATAAAGTTTTACAACCAAGTGAGGAGTAGTAAACATAAAAGAGGTGCTGCATTTCATTAGGAATCACACTGAAACCACAACCGCCATCTTAATAATAATAATAATAATACAGAAGCTTGTAGAGCGCGAACAGCTACCTCTGGGGAGGTGTCCCGGCCCTAGCGAGTCCTACAGCAAGAGTGAATAGTCAGGAGAAAGATTAGGATTATTGCATAAAAAGCCAAGTTTTTAGGAGTTTCCTAAAGCTGGCTTCTGACGTGACGGATTGGATGGCAGTTGGCAGGGTATTCCAAAGTTTCGCCGTGCCGGCCGAAAAGGACCTGCCTCCAAGTCTAGCTTTCCTCACGCGCGTTACAGTAAGCTTGAGCAAGGAGTTTGAGCGCAGCTCTCGTTTTTGGTGGTAGCGAGGGAGTCGGAGTTTTAAATAATTGGGACACTTAGAATGTAGAATTCTGCTATTCATTTACTGCGTGCAGTGCTGTTAGAATATCCCTTCTATTGTATTCCATGTTTTGCAACATGCTGATCTATTTATTTGTACAAAAATAGACAATTATGTAACTTGTGTTTCATATAGGCACCTGTGCCATGGTAAACTCGGGCGCACTCATTTCTTATCTATAAGCGCTCAAGATGCTCGTATGTGCACTGCTGTGGCTATAATTTATGACTTTTGTCTTTTAACATTACGCCGCCACTTGACTTATACCTGTTAGGTCACATCCTTCTATCTATATATATATATACATATTATACATATTATTAACAAAACATATACAATATTTTTTCGGTAGGATAGCGAGAGGTTTAAATTTACTATTCCCACTCCAGTGAGTGCAACAGTAGGGAAAGCGTTGGATAGCGTAGGGGTAAAAATTACTATTCCTACTCCAGAGAGTGCAACAGTAGGGAAAGCTTTAGATAGCGTAGGGGTAAAAATTACTATTCCCACTCAAGAGAGTGCAAAAGTAGGATAAGCATTGGATAGCGAAGGGGTAAAAATTACTATTCCCACTCCAGAGAGTGCAACAGTAGGGAAAGCGTTGGATAGCGTAGGGGTAAAAATTACTATTCCAACTCCAGCGAGTGCAACAGTAGGGAAAGCGTTGGATAGTGTAGGGGTAAAAATTACTATTCCCACTCCAAAGAGTGCAACAGTAGGGAAAGTGTTGGATAGCGCAGGGTTAAAAATTACTATTCCAACTCCAGCGAGTGCAACAGTAGGGAAAGCGTTGGATAGCGTAGGGGTAAAAATTACTATTCCCACTCCAGCGAGTGCAACAGTAGGGAAAGCGTTGGATAGCGTAGGGGTAAAAATTACTATTCCAACTCCAGCGAGTGCAACAGTAGGGAAAGCGTTGGATAGCGTAGGGGTAAAAATTACTATCCCCACTTCAAAGAGTGCAACAGTAGGGAAAGCGTTGGATAGCGTAGGGGTAAAAATTACTATTCCAACTCCAGCGAGTGCAACAGTAGGGAAAGCGTCGGATAGCGTAGGGGTAAAAATTACTATTCCCACTCCTGCGAGTGCAACAGTAGGGAAAGCGTTGGATAGCGTAGGGGTAAAAATTACTATTCCCACTCCAGCGAGTGCAACAGTAGGGAAAGCGTTGGATAGCGTAGGGGTAAAAATTACTATTCCCACTCCAGAGAGTGCAACAGTAGGGAAAGCGTTGGATAGCGTAGGGGTAAAAATTACTATTCCCACTCCAGAGAGTGCAACAGTAGGGAAAGCGTTGGATAGCATAGGAGTACATTTTAATATCCCCACTCTAGTGAAACTAAATTAATATAAATCACATAATTATAAATTAATCAATTAATAAATTTTAATTACAAAGTAAGAATTAATTAATTACCAATTAAAAATTAATTAACAATTTATTTAAAATAAATACCAATTAATTAATTATCATGTTTAATTAATTATATTAAATTACTTCCCACTCTATTCCCCTATAAACCCACAACCCGCTACTAAAAATAAAATAATATTATTCACATAATTATCAATTAATCAATACATAAAAATTAATTATCAATTAACAATTAATTAATTACCAATTACAAATTAATTGACAATTTATTCAAAATAAATACCAATCAATTAATTAATTAACATATTTAATTAATTATAATTAAATTACTTCCCACCCTATTCCCCTATAAACCCACAACCCGCTACAGAAAATAAAATAATATTATTCACATAATTGTCAATTAAACAAACAATTAATTAAAATTAATTATCAATTAACAATTAATTGATTATCAATTAAAAATTAATTAACAATTAATTCAAAATAAATACCAATTATTATTTAACATATTTAATTAATTAGAATTAAATTACTTCCCACCCTATTCCCCTATAAACCCACAACCCGCTACAGAAACTAAATTACTAAAATTAAAATATTTATAAATTAATCAATTAAAATTAATTACCAATTATATTTTAATTAATTACCAATTAATAATTAATTAACAATTAATTCTAAATAAATAACAATAAATAAAATAACATATTTAATTAATTATAATTAAATTACTTCCCACCCTTTTCCCCTATAAACCCACAACCCGCTACAGAATTATATTACACAAAAAATAAAAAATAATATTAATTTACCTAAAATTCGATATTTTTGTTGTCTATATTATGTCTAGTCGATATTATGTCCATTCTATATTTTTGATTCGATATTATGTCCATTCTATTCGATATTAAAATGTTCATGTCGATATTATGGTAGTCTATATTATGTCTAGTCGATATTATGTCCATTCTATATTTTGTACTCAATGTTATGTCTAGTCGATATTAAAAACTCGATATTTTGACTCTATACCATTGGAACATTTGAGAGATTCAATGCATAGGTTATAAGAATAGGAATAAACCAAACAGTAAAATTCCATACAAGTGCATGTGAGAAAAAGAGATGGGAAGACTGATGTCAAATTCCATCAGTTCATCAACAAAGGTCCCTGAGGCGATGCAGGAATACTAAACCAGAATAAAATAAGCCCAGTACTATTCCAGAGAGGTGGGTGGGTAGGAGACCACAGGCCCCAGCACCACTTGTGGCCATCGCCTCAACTGCCACACATCATCAGTGCGCTCTGAGGTGCTTTATCAGCAGCTCAGGTCTCCCGCAGTGCAGGAACCCCTGTGCCATTTCAGAGAGGGTGGCAGGAGAGTATCACTCGTGGCCATCACCGCTATGCCCGTGCCATCCTTGCGCCAGGAGGTGCTTAATCAGCCTCTCAGGGCTCCCACAGTGTGGGACATGCGCAGGCATGACCGGGCCGTGCCCAGGCACAGCTCGGGCCAAGTGTGGGCCCGTCCTTACCCATCATTGCCAGATAAAGACAGGGTAGGGCCACGCCCGTTGCAGATTCTTTTCTGGAGTTTCCAGGGACCAACTGACGTTATTTAAGTTACTGACCATTAGGAATTATTAGTCAAGCAGGGGAGCATAGTGTCCCCGCCCCTCTTGATATGTCATATTGAAGTTGTATTTGAAGTTATATCTGAAGCCGGTCATCACAATCTGCTCATCCATTTTAAGAACTGCAATTTACTGTGGCGTGCGGATTTCTAAGTTTGTCTGGTCTGTAGGGGACAATTATTGCTATTTGTTACCAACTGTTAGCAATTGCAGTTATCGAGTGTCACTGTTATTGTTACTGTGGGATATTACTCGTGGCCACTGGAGGCCCTATAATTTTTTTGCCCTATCGCTGCTCCTTCCTGTCATCTTTCTGGGGTAGGATAAGGTCCCCCCCAGAGTGTCATGAGTTTTGGAGTGCCCACACAGTACGGGTTGCCATATGAGGCCAGCATTACACTCATAAACACCTGCTCCTTCTTACTGCTTCCTGGTGGGCTGGGCCTCTTTCCCAAGACCTCAGTACCGGCCATTAAGTTGCTGCCCAAATCCTTACATAATGTTTTACATCAGGACATGGAAGCCGTGTCTAGCCCTCCTATTTAATACTGCTATAACATTCATCTGAATTTGTGTAAATTTTGGTTTGCCATATTTTAAGCGATGGGGAAAAGGAAAGTGGTGGAGGGTGTGGGAGGTGGGGTAGTGGGGTAGTGGGTAAGGTAAAAATACTAAGAAAACAGCTAAACAAACTAAAAGTAACTGTGTCCTTGATCACATTGACAGCCTGTTAGACGAATGTGAAGGCATTCTAGGTAACCAAGCAGTGACCTCTCCATGTACCATTGCTAGCCAGACTCCCCCAAGTAACACCAGATCTAGGTCTATGCCGGTCATTCCAACAATGTTCATAATAGTGAATAGCAAGAACCATATATCTAGTGACCAGGGAAATAAAACTCACATTCCGAGAGTCCACTCACCACCAACTTTTATCAATCCACAGAGCCAGTCAAATTCAGTAATTCATTGTAGCAATAGATTATCTCGCCTTCAAGACCTAAACAATGACTCTAGGGATGACAACACTCTATCAGCATCCGAGGCGGTAATCAAACTAGTACCAGATTTTTATCATTGTGACCAGGTCACCCACCAGTTTATTAGTGAACTAAGGGCAGAAGTAGGGGCTTTGAGATCAATGATAGGTGGTCTCACAGGGTTACTGACGCAACTGCTGGAGAGTAGCGCAAGACCTTCCCCTTTCAATGAGATTGCATCAAGAACAACCAGTCAACCCATATATGCACCCTCCATTCCAGTCCCGCCCGTAAGTCCAGAAGGGTTCCCCCTACACAAACCAGTTTCTACTCAATCACTAACTCTTGTGCTCAAGGGTAAGATAAGGTAATACTTTATTTGTACAATTAATTTAAACCATTACAAACCATCATCGATAAAAACAGTTTTGTGTATCTATAGCAGCCATAACAAATTACAATAATACTATGGTAGAATGTAAGAAAAACTGTGATTAAAAGGTGCTGAAGCTAAAACTATTAAAATACAGGCAGGATGTAGGATTGGCCCAAAAACTGGCTCACTTCTATCATACCATTGAAAAACTTTGCCTGGTTGGGCTAACTTACATTCCCATTCATTTAATTATTGCAGTTTGTAATCTGCCTGGGTAACAAGAAGTTATCCTCCACGTAAACTTGTGCTTTGTAGCAATAAAGCCCAGTGGATGCCAAGGGGCATCTGACACAAATCTCCCCAAAATCGATTTTCCCCCCGAAATTGATGTTGGGGATTGGACACCGTAGCAACCTCAGTGCAATAAGGAATAACGCACATCGGGAAGTGGCTCCTGTAACAGTAGGTAGGACACAGCAAACACTGCTGTGTCCACCAATGCTACAGCTCGCCCAGAAATTGTACATGGTAAATGGTCCCAAATTGGGAGATAAGAAGGGGTACAAAGTGGAAGACTCATTGACAAATAAAGTAATCCACTGGATTCACCATGTCAGAGGCTGTCGCTCTGTGATCCGCGACAACATAGTAAGGGCAAGAAGATATATACCCCAGACCAGCACACTGATTGTATAGAATTAACTCTTAAAAGGGACGAATTCGTTGGAAATCTATTTGCTCTAGAACTTAGAAGCTGTTCCCCTGTTTTATCTCATACCCAATTCAAACGACATATCCCCCCAGTTCAGTCAAACTCAACCCCTGTTCTACTCTAGAACAGGAAGGCCATAATTTAACCATTGAGGGCCGTTGATTGACTCACGGAGCTTGATTGCGGCTAGATGGGCATTTTTCCGCTAACTTGATAAAACCTTTATCCTGTTCTATTTCAAACAGCATTCAGGCAACACAGTACAACAGGAAGGCGCAAAGGGATTGTGGAATCAAAGATCATAGTTTAGATAATACAAACTGGAGTGTTCACCCTGGTGTGAGCCCAGGAATAAAGAACATGACACCAGTCCCTATCATCAGCTGTCATGGCAGCCTGAGTAATATAGCAATTCAATGTAATTCTTTATTATGTTTTGGAACTCCGAGGAGGTCCACATTAAAAAAAAAAAAACATACATAATACAAGATCCATTCAATGCAAGACAGATATCTACAATGTTTACAAAACATAGGATACTCAGATTCACTTACTACAAAAGTCATCAATAAATAGCTAAAAAACATTTTAAAAAGTTAAAAATGTTAAAACAGAAAATTTCATTTGGGGGGTTATACAATGCGAGTAAAAAAGAGTTAGCATTTGAAATACCCAATTGCAAACATACATATCTTAACCACTTACGCCGAAATGGGCGCAATACAGGGCATATGAAGAGAACATGCAAGCGATCCTGGGTGGATAAGTTGCAAAGGTTGCAAATTGCAGGAGTATCATACCACTTTGTCAATATGTTTTTTAATGGCAACAAATCCTGTCTTAGGAGGAACCAAAATCGCCGAATGCCATGTGGTAGATTCCAGGCGACATAAGGTTGCATAGCTTTCCTAACATACGAGTCAGTAAGATGGTTAGCTCCCTTTTTAAGATATATAGCCTCCTTGTCCATTTAAAAGCTAAGGTCCCAAGATGCCTTTTTCAGAAGTGATTTTAACTGTACAGTGGAAACAGTAAAAAGTGTGCTCTCTTCCAATTGGAGAAGGGCGGCCGCCTTTCTGAAATTTTTAACAATTTGCGAGTACTCCTTTAAACTGCCCAACAGTTCAACCTTCATAAGATTTCTTAATGAATCCATTTCTCCTCTAGCTAAACTGGCAACCCACCGTACTACAGCTACTAAGCCCTGCACCCAACTACTGCGAAGGCCATATTCAAGTCTGCAGGCAGCTGCTGAACAAGCGGTATTAAGAGAAGATATAGATCTTAACAACTTCCCTTCTACAGAATGTAAAAAATCCCATTGCCTTAAATCAACCAATTCCATTCCATACAAAAGGGAAGAAGGATTTTTTGCCCTAAAAACTTCCAATAGGCAATTGAAGTGTCTTCTCCCCGTGGCTGAGTATAACGCACTCAAGCCTTTTCCCTGAGATATGGCTTTGCGGGTATTGTTATCGGTGTGGGGCTTATCACTCAAATTATTGGAAATGATTTTTCCTAAAAAGACATAGGTCTTTACCACCTCCAATTTTTGGCCACCAACTGTCCACACAAAGTTCTTGTACTTTAACTTTTTTCTCCCTGCGATACACATAATTTTGCTTTTTGTTGTATTTATCCTCAAGTAATGGGCTTCGGCAAAAAGATGTAGTGCACGAAGACGATTAGCCAACCCTTTAGGTGTAAGATCCAGTATTATAATGTCATCTGCATATAACAAGCAGGAAATAGGAGTTCCCCCTACAACCGGGGCTATACCATCACTTGAGGAGATAGATGCAGGAAGATCCGCGATATACAATGAAAAAAGCAGTGGGGCAAGAAGACAACCTTGTTAACCCGCTTTCTCCACCTTGCAGGACACGACACCATGTATCAGTATGTAAAGCCTGCACCAGATCTAGCAAGTGAGGAGCCATGCCCATAGCAGATAGCTTTCTCCACAGCAGGGGGCGATCCACTTTATCGAATGCTGTGGAGAAGTCAATAAATGCCGTGTACACATATCCCCCACGAACCCTAACATATTTATCAGAAATGATCTGAAGTGCGGTAAGATTATCTAGGGTGCCGTGCCCTTTGCGGAAACCAGTCTGTTCTAGGGGTAAAATGTGGTTCGCATCGACCCAATCATTAATTAAGGATAACAAACATTTGGTGAAAACTTTTCCGATTGCATCGAGGAGGGCTATTTGACGATAGTTCTTAGGTATATCCCTATCGCCCTTTTTGAACAGTGGCACCAGTATACTCCCTCTCCAAGAGGAGGGGAACATTTTCTTATTGAAGCAAAATCTGAAAACAGGAAACAGTATTTTACTCCATAATACTGGTTCCTGTTTCAAGACAGATATCGGGAGTTCATCAGGCCCCATGGCTCCTGAAGTACGCATATCCATAATCGCCTGTTCAATAGTTCTTTCTGAAGGGGACTCTATTGGGGAATCAAGCTCAATACTAAGGCCCCTAAGCTCCACCAACTGCCCATTCATAGCGTATAAAGTGGAGATATAATTGACCCATAACGATTCAGAAATAGGAATTGGGCAGGGCCCAACTCTTGCACCACAACCCTCCCCAATAAGAGACTAAAACTGTCTGACTTTACCATGAACCACTGCCTCCCGTAAACTTATCCAAAGGGAATCTTCTTTTTTTTTAAATCTTTTTCTTAATCCTACATCTCCTTCTTTTTAAACAATCAATTTTGTGGAGTCTTTCAGTTGATCTGCACAGATATTGCTCCCGCACTAACTTATTTATTTCCTTATTGAGGAGAATAATCGATCTCGGGGGGAAGATCTTTTTTGGCGTCAAATTTGATTTTTTAACAACCAGGATGATCTTCTTCATAAGATCCTCAAAATGGATTAATTCAGACCCTTTCCAATTATTTAATTCTAACATAGTTTTCTCAAGGATACGTCCCAGTCCCTTTATGGCTTTAGAGTCCCAAAAACATCTTCCAGACTTCTTATGAAAATTGACCGCATCACCATTGAGTGACCACGGGTCAGATTTAGGAGGATGTATTAAAAGGATTAGAGTTATCAACTTATGATCACTGAATATATTCTCTGAGACTACCAAATCTCCAAGTAAAGAGAAGGTGCAGTGGTCTGTGATTACATAGTCCAAAATGGACTCACTTGTGCTGGATTTATGGGTATATTTTGCTGGGACATCCGAGGGGACCTACCATTCACTATTAGCCCCTCCATAAGAAACAATTCTTCCAGCAGCATTTTCCCTCTTTTATTAGTTTTGATTTTATCGGGGAAAAGAGCTTGAGGAATCAAAAGGGCTTCCTCTTTGGATTTATTTCTAAAAAGCTCTAAGCTATAGTTAGATACTCTGCAATTGAAATCCCCCACTAACAGCACCTGAGGAATAATTATTGTCTGCTTTATCTTTTGAATAAAATTAAAAACCTTCTTTAATACACTGTTGTAACATTCATCAGGGGGGATATAAGCATTTATTAAAACCAGTGGGTTTTTATTTTCCCCGCTACCAAAACTACTAAGGGTGACCGCCTGAAAAAGGTTACTCTGATCCACATAATGGGAGAAGTTCCACTTTATTCTATTAGAGAGAAGGCACGCAATTCCTCCTTTTGCATGCCCTCTCTTCGAAGGGGAGGCTGTGACCTCAAGCACAAAATAGTCCCTCCCCACGTCTATTCTGTCTATACACCAGGTCTCTTGGATACAGATCACACCGGGGTTCAACGAGAGAAGATACTGTAGTTTTTCAGGACTATTGTTGATCCCCGCGGCATTCCAGGAGAGAATTTTTAAGCTACTGCTAAAGGTTGGGAAATAGCTTTGGGTTATCTTTTGATTTGCTCAACAAAGCCCCAGGAAGCCAATTCCATTGTTGGTTATCCTCTCTTGAAGAGCTATCAATATTTTGCGGGGCAGGAATTACATGGGACACTAGCCGTTTAGTTTTTAATACACATATTTTTAATTCCTCGAAGAAGGGGGGGTGACCTGCTTGACCCAAGCCCCGTTGAGTAGGTCTGTTTTCACAGAATCTATCTCCACAATTCGCCAAAACAGGTATCACATTAATTCCTCTACTTTGAACATTTTCAACTTGATTCAAGATGAGGTTCACTATTAGCTTAGAATAGAACGTTACTCTAGTATGTGATGTATTATCACTTCTTGACATAGAAACCAAATCAATATCATTTGATTGAATTAAATTTAGGCTCTCTATATCTCTAAAACATTTAAGTAACCATGTTCTATTTAAAGCCACATCATGGTCAAACAACGGAATAAAATCAAGAATCAGTGTATCTACAGGATCTTCCGTGATTTTTCTAGGAGGTTCTTGCGAACAGGCTGTACCTTCAACCAGGGAATGAAAAATAGGGGCAGCAGGATTGAGGACAGTTGGGACAGAAGGTGCTAGCTTTGTCTCTTCTATTTTAGGTAGGAGACTCGAAGCTCTCCCCCCCTCAAGGGGAGGTCCTCCTATAGATAAAATAGAACAATTAGGGATAGTCTTATTGCTTTCTGCAAAGGGTACTTGGATATCGGGGATACAAGTATTTGAATCATGTTTCGAGAACCCCTTAACTAGCTCTTCCATACTAGGTAGAACATTTGGCTGTTCTTGGGAATCTTCAAATATTATTTGTCTCACCCTTTTTTTCCTATGCCTGCGAATTGGTTTTCTCTTTTTTCCTCTGCACCTTTTGTGCTTCCCTATTATTTCTTTTTCTTCATTCTCTGTCCCATTGGATTCTGGCAAGAAAATTGGGAAGAGCGCTTTATCAAGTTTACAATCTGCGGAAACCCCATCTTCTTCTACAATTTCAAGATCAGAATCCCTTATACAATTATAAGCTGAAGATTTAGGGACTGGAAGAGGCTTACTTCTGGCTGGTACCCCCGAAATAGTTTGATCAGGATTATAAGGCATGCACATAGGATTATTTCCGGAGGGAGAAGCACCGGGGGACACGGGTTCCTGCGACCCCACTCTAGGATCTGGTTCCAATGTCTTCTCTGGAAATCTAAGTAATAAAGCCTTTAATATCTGAGTGACAGATTACAAAACACAGTCTGAGCTCCCCACAGATTTACTCAATAATCGTAATATCGAAGACAACAAATGTTCCAACACAATCAAAGACTCTGAAATAGGTTTTTCATGTCTATCCAAACCTGGTGGTATAATAGGGTCGATGCCTGAAATATTGAGCACAGGGCTTTTTGAAAGGTTAGACTGCATAGATGAATCTTGAGATTTAAGAGAGGGGGTGCTACTATAAAGCTGTAAGCCATAAGGAGTAGCGCCAATCTGGGTCTTAGTGGCTTCAAATAATTTCAGTGAACCATCTGCTAGGTAACGATCACACAGCTCCAGGTCAGTATCTAACCCTAGAGAGTCACCATTACATTCCTCCTTTGGCTGAGTACTTCTTACTAAATCATTAGTCACACACATATCAAGCTTTGAGAGGACATTATTTTGATGCACATTCTCTATTCTAGAAGCGAGCACATTAACACTGCAGGAGCTTTCTACGGGGTTTAAATTAAGCCCCTCACGAGATTGTAAATCGGGAATCGATTTTTTTACCAAAACAGGGTCCTTCTTAACTAACACAGGATCTACGCCAAGTGAAGGAGCTACCCCTATGTTCTTATTTAATGTAATTTCTTCTGGGTCAGCCTCCTTCACCAAGTCCTTATCCAAAGTCTTTTCCCATAACTGGAATAGCTGGCATTGACCCTTTATTTGGAGATTTTTTGACTCCTTGTTTCGCAGAGGGTTAGATCTTGTTTTAACACAAGACCTTCCCCCCAAGAGTCTCCCAGAACGTAACTTTTTAGCAGTCATCCTTAGACTTGTATCCAAGACGAAGGCAGAACACAATGCCAATAGAAAAGATAATAATTAGCAGCTTAAAATATATAAAATAAGACGATTGGAGAATGAGAGTCAGAGTTCCAATATTAGTCAACAAGTCAATGTCTATGTAAGCATGAATGTATAGTAAAATCTATCAAACAAAACAAAATGAAAAACAAAAAAGTCTGATAAAAATGAAAATATATGGGCCCAGCCCAGCCTACTTCAGCCACTGAGGGCCCGCCCTTTGCCCGGGCTTCGTCCGGCGCGTCCCTGCGCGCGTCCTCGCGGGACGAGGGACCTGCCGGTGCTTTATGCGCCTCCTGGCGCGCTGGTTACTGGCGTCGTCAATTACCCCCGAGAATGCTGGGTATTGTAGTTCGACCGGCGGAGCCAAGCCCGGCCGGTCGATTCGAACAAAGACGTGGCGGAGCCAAGCCCGGCCGCTGGTCAGGGAAGTGAGGTGCCTCAGCAAAACTGGCAGCAAGAGTCAAAGAAAGAACGGGGAACTCGGCCCCTGCCGGTGCTTTATGCGCCTCCTGGCGCGCTCGTTACTGGCGTTGTCAATTACCCCCGAGGATGCTGGGTATTGTAGTTCGACCGGCGGAGCCAAGCCCGGCCGGTCGATTCGAACAAAGACGTGGCGGAGCCAAGCCCGGCCGCTGGTCAGGGAAGTGAGGTGCCTCAGCAAAACTGGCAGCAAGAGTCAAAGAAATAGAGTAATATAGCACATGATAGCCTAGAACCTAATCCTCAATTTATAACAGTGTCCTGGAATGTGGCAGGGCTAAGCAGCAACATCTCCCTTCCTCACTGGAGCAATTTTATAGAGGGTGTGACATATGTATTCTATAGGAAACCTGGAGCCTGGCTCCATTACACAAGGCAGGGTATGTCTGTGACTGCTCTCCAGCAGTTACAAAGAGATAGGACGACTGGCTGGGGGATAAATAATTTGATCAAGATTGCTCTGGGCTGCAAGGTTACACCCCTTAGTATTGACAGCCCAGATATCCTGGGGATCTGCATAGGGGGCAGCTCAGGTAAACCCATTTAGTGATATAATATATATATATAAGCAAGAGGAACCAGAAGGGGCAGCTCCTCTGCTACACTTTTGCAATTGGAGGAGCTTTTGGATATGAGTCCCCCACTACATAGACTAATAATAGCAGGCGATTTTAATATCACTTTCAAATAGACAAGTCGATGTAATGGAGACGAATGAAGAAGATCGAAAATGGTTGGTTCCTGCTTTAGACCTGCCCCCAGTTAAGAACTGGTCACACTTGGTGCTCCATGTAAACACCCTAAACCTAGAGTACGGTCTAAGGGCAGCAAATGGCAGAACAAAATCAGACAGACTTGGGGCAAAAACTTTCAACAGTGTAAATAGTCTATCTGGTATTGATTATATTTTATTAGATCTGAGGCTCTTGAAGAGTGCTACTGATATGAGTCTGGGTGAAACAAATGTCAGTGACCACAACCCACTGTGTTTTAGTATGATACCAGTGTGGGATGGTTTCACTAAAGAGACGTCATGTCACTATGTAAGGGAGGTAGCCTAATCTTCGGAAAAGGGATGGGTATATGCAAACAAAAAAACAAAACATTCCCTTTTCCCCAAGTTTGCACAAGAAACCCTAATGCTGTAACCAGACTAGCAAATCCGATAAAATAAATCTAGATGAGCAACACAAAATAACCAAATTTCCAAATTGCTAAAGTACAAGATCGTGTTTAAAAAAAACAAATTTAAAAATTAATGCATAAAGACAAATCATACAATATAAAATATAAAGAATATAAAATGTAATGCTGGATAAAAACTTATTTTTTATTAAAAATGATACAATAATGTTGCACAATTCACTAAAAATGATAAGACTAAATAACACTGTTTTATATGTATTTAAAAAAAATTATCAATTTACAAGCATTTTAATGAAATTAATTATCGAAAAGAACAAACTGTCTGCTTGCAGAGATTATTTATTTATCTAGTATAGTCCATATCTATTCCATCACAAACTTAACTTATCCCCTTATTACCATGAGGTGCGGTTACCAGTTCCATATTTAAGCCCATCCCGCAGTTTTAATGGTATGTTTAATTAACAACTGAGGCAACCATTTTATAATGTGTGATAAGGCAATATTAAAAAGCACTCTATAGCAAAATTTATCTAAATCGTTTTATTTGCAGAATATGATCACCGTTCCTCAGCCAAAACTTTACATCACAGAATTACTTTCATACCCTTACCAAAGTATACATACTTATTTAAACCATCTTATATTGTGGTTCTTGTGCCTAACATCATTCCCCTGATATTATTATAACTCAATCATATTCTGTCTTCATAATATTCATTTTTATAGGTTCTATCTATATCGGATCTAAGCTCATTAATATAGCATATCTTGGTTCCTGCTTGTGGTACCACTCAAGATGTTTTAACCTGGCAGACATCTTATACTGTGAACAAATGTGGGAAGAAGCATGTAATCTACTTAAATGATTCTTTCCCACTCTTCCCTACTGTTTAGTCCACATTTATAGGTGTTAAATTTGGACATATAGAATTGGTCTCATTTTTTTCGCTATTTAGTTTTTTTGTGCTGAGCACCTAGATAACAGATTTATTTTATCTGGTTTGCTGGTATGGTTACAGCATTAGGGTTTCTTGGGCAAACTTGAGGAAAAGGGAACATGTTGTTGTGTTGTTCACTAGAGACCCCAATTCAGAATACACTGACTGAAGTTCTCCCGTCCATTGATAGACGCAGAATAAAATGGCGGACAGCAACTTTATGTAAAGACAACCTTCTAGGCTTTCATCAGGATTTGATTGTAGGCATTAAGGAACTACAGTCTCTGCTCAAAAGCCCAGGAGGGATGACCAAAGTTGATACTGTCCATTCTTGTTTCCTTGAGCAAATAGGCTCTTACTTCATCCAATCAGGGCATAGTTCAAGGGCTAGAGAACAAAAAGGGGGCTCAGAATCCTGGAATAATAAGGAATGCAAAACCCAGTGGTCAAAACTAGCCATGGCTATGAAAACCAAGATAGTGCCCAAATCAGAGCCTCCCAAAGGAGCTATAAACCAGCCCTCCAACATGCAAAGAAGGAGTGGTAGGAATCTCGATGGCAGCTACTTAAAGAATCCTGTGCCTCCAAGGACTCCAAAACATTCTGGTCTTTATTTGTCTGGGGTAAGGAAGCAGGGGCACATTCTCTCCCAAACCACATTGCAGCTCAAACTTGGTATGACCATTTTAAAAAGCTCTATACAGATGCTGACGCTTTGCCCTGTACAGGGGATGTTCCTTGGCCTTCCCGGTCTTCGGGTAGTGCATTTTTTATCCCTTTGCAAAATCAAGGATTTAATTGGAAGAATAGTACAGGATAAAGCCCCAGGCCAAATGGTATTCCAGGGGACCTTCTTCTATCTGACATTTCCAACTGGACCCGCTACAGACTACTTCTTTCAAGTGCTATAGCTAATGGTGCTCCAGTTCCAGGGTCCAGGAAGGGAGCGGAGGTGGTCCCAATGAATAAAAAAGGGGACAGAGGTCAGCCCAGCAACCATAGGCCTATTAGCCTGATTGACGTGCTGCAAAGTGTTTTCAACCCAGCCCTCTTACAAAAGATCCAGACATGGGCTGATGAAAATGCCATCTTATCATCATAGCAAGCAGGCTTTAGAGAAAAGACAGGGACTATTGACTGGATATTTCGTCTCTTGCTTCTCTATTGGAAAGTTGTAGTTATTGACTTAGCTGTTATTGACCAGAATACTGCTTTCGATCTAGTTCCTAGACAGAAGCTATGGCAAGTACTTAAATACATGGGGATTCCACCCCCAATCCTTTACCTGGTCATTCGATTACATGAAAATAACTTTGCCCAGATAACATGGGGCATGCAGGGGCAACTTATAGATCGCATCCCAGTTAGTAAGGGATTCCGACAGGATTGCGTCCTGGGACCTACTCTCTTCTCCCTTTATTTGAATGAGGTGGTTAGCTTTCTATCACAGGAGCCCGCCGATGCTCCATCTTTAGGCAGGGAAAAGGTAGTGACCCTTTTGATTGCAGATGACATCTTGTTGGTGTCAAAAACCCAGGCGGGGTTACAGTTATTATTAAACAGATTCAAACTCTTCTGCGACACTCGGGGTCTGGAAACAAATAATTCAAAAAACAAGATCATGGGCGATATGTATGAAAGTACTGAATTGCGAATCTGAATCTGCGAAATTTACCGAATCGCACATTCAAAATCGCAAATCGGTATGTATGAAAGAAATCGCTAATAAATAGCGATTCCTTAAAAATCGCTATTTATTAGCGATTTCCCCAAATGCGATTCCTTAACATGTAGGAATCGCACAATATGCGAATTCACTATGTAAAATCGCAGTTTGTGCGAAAAGTCACAAAAATGTGCGAAAATTCGCAAAATTGCGATTTTCTAGAATGATCCAATCAGGAACTCTGGTGCAGCATGATGACATCACAACCAGGAAGTGATTTACTACCCATGCTGCACCTGACTTCCTGATTCAGAGGCAGAGTGAAGGTGTGTTTGGAACAGTGCAGTGTGCACCTGGAGAAACATGGCTGAGAGTGGAGCCACGCCCAGGCAGGAATCCCAGCAGCAGGAGAGTGAAAACTCCAGGAAAAGAAAACAAAAGTTTTCTGAGGCAGAATTGGAGGCACTGATCCATGAAATGGTGGCAAACAACAAATTACTTTTTGGAAGGAAATCCAGGGAGGTGCCAGAGAGTCGCAAAAGGAGGATCTGGGAAGAAATCCAGCACATGGTCAATGCTGTGGGTGTGGAGGACCTCAGAAAGTGCTGGTACGACCTGCGCCTGCGCTCCAAGGAAAAACTAGCTGCCAGGCTGGAGCAGTCCAGGTTAACAGGTGGTGGGACCTCATCTGTTTCTGATTCCACACCCCTGGAGGAACTGGTGGAGGGGACCCTGCAACCAGAGAGTGTGGGAGGAGTGGCTGATTTGGACAGCTCTGACCAGCCAGCATCTGGAAAAGGTAAGAACCATGCCCTCACACCCTTAACACCCCCAACACCCCCCAACAGTGAGCCTGGGTCAAGAAACAAGATAGGTAGTCCAGAGCAGGCACACAGGCTGACCCAGCAATGCATCATGGGAGATGTAGTCACATGTAAATCAAAGTTTTTAAATTGCAGCTAAAATAGTCAAACATATGTTCTGCCTGGCTTGACAGTGAAACAAGACACCAATGTACATGTAATAGGTGTGAAAAATGTATTTATACAGTGCAAGTCAGTGAAGTCAATTAATGTGTGCTGTTCTGTAAACAGCACCATCTTCGACACAGCCCTCAGGCAGTGTGACAGTCATTGAGTCAGGAGACGCAGGCCAAGATGTCAACACTGATGGGGAGGACAGCCCTGTGACCACTCACAGACGAAGAAGGAGACACATTGTCAGACCTCTAGCGCCAATTCAGGATGACACAGATGGAAGTGGGGAAAATGTTACAAATGTGGACACCCAGCCAGAGCAACAGGGACCCGCAAATGACCAGCATGTCCCACGAAGTGCTGCCAGGCGCAGACGAGGCACGGCCAACATTTTTGAAGGGCGACGCGAGGAATCAGTTTATGCAGGACTGGAACTCAACATGTTGCAGGTGCAGCGCCTGCAGGCAAAAAACATAAAACTTTTACAAAGGGAGGTGAGGGAGGGCTTCCATGCACTCAGGAATGACATGAAGGATGGCCTACAGGCCATATGCAATGAAATGCGTACTGAGGGTAGTGCTAGGCGCAGAGGTTGGCAACGCCAAGACAGGTACACACGGGCCATCAACCACCTGGCGGCTACATGTAGCATCCAGGCCAGGCACAGCATTGAGATGCAGCGACAATTCACCCATGCTGCACAAGATATAGCAAATGCACTCACGCAGGTGTCCACTGCTGTGGATGAGTTGCTCCAAGTACGCACAACAGGGCCGGGAGTACTGACTCCAAGCAAAGTAGATAATCAGTCAGGTAGGAGCAGCACCACCCCACCGCCAACCTTAGAGAGACGCCGTAGTGGCAGGACCCATAGGGCTACACCTTCAAATGAACATTAGCCTGTGCATTATCTAACTTGTTAGTCACACCTTTAATGTTCTGTGCACTGTGAATGAAACATGTGCTAATTATATCTTTTATGACTAATGTACGTTTTCAGTTGATACATATCCTGCTATTAAGGATTAAAAACAACATTCACACTTACATGACTTGCCATTGTGTCGTTTTTCCTTACCTAGAAATAGTTGCGCGTAATCTCATCACGCCTCTGGCGCCCAGCCGCTGCTACAGCTCTACCAGCTACCATACGTCCAGGTCCAGGCCCCTCTGCATCAGAGGATCCTGAGTCACTCAGCTCCACTGGTGTCCCTTTTCTTGTTGCAATATTACGGAGCATGGCACAAGCCACCACTATTTTACAACACGTATTGGGGCTGTATTGGAGTGCACCTCCACTTTTGTGGAGGAACCGGAATCTGCTTTTCAGGATCCCAAATGTCCGTTCGATGGTGCCTCTGGTAGCAATGTGTGCCCTGTTGTACCTGCGTTCACTTGCATTGTTGGGATTGAGGTAGGGAGTCAGGATGAAATCCCGTACTGCATAAGCACTGTCACCTGTGGGTTAGATAAAAATATGTTAGCCTGTGACATGCACATGGTAGTTGGTAGTAATGACCACTATGTCTGATGGTATTTACCGAGTAGATATCCCTCGCCAAACTCCCCTCTTGTGAGTCTACGATATATCCCACTGTGTCTGAAGATGAATGCATCATATGTGCTGCCAGGGTACTTTGCTACAATGTCACTAATGATGTGTTTTGCATCACACACCACCTGAATGTTCAGTGAGTGGTAGCATTTCCGGTTTCTGAAGATGTATTCATTGCTTGAGGGGGTAGATATAGCAACATGTGTGCCATCTATACATCCTATCACGTGTGGGAAATGCGAAATTTGATAGAAGTCCTGCTTTGTCTGTGCTAGTGCCTGTGGCGTGCTGGGGAAGTAAATGTGATGTGGCATCCTCTGAACCATGGCATATAGGAAGGCATGCAAGAATCGCAAAAGGGCACTTTGTGACACCCCTCCAGCTGAGGCAATCACCCCCTGAAAACTTCCAGAGGTCAACAAGTGTAATGAACACAGGACCTGTATTTCAGTGGAGATGGCATTTGTCCTGCGTGTGGGGTGTTCAAGGTAGGGTCTGAGTTCTGCAATTAAATCATTTATGCTGTCTTCCTCAAGCCTGTAATGGGTGTAGAGCTCCTCCTCAAGGCGCTGGGAGATGGTGAAGCGCAAACGGAATATCCTCTCCTGCCGTAGCCTCCTCTGTGCAGCAGCTCTCAAACACATCCTCCTAGCTATGATGTAAAGGCCCGCCATTGTGGTAAACAGTTTTTTGAATTCTGGTGCTGCTTAAATAGTTTGCACCTGGTTACCACCTGCTCCTACTTGGTGGTAATTGCGATTCTGTAATTCGCTAAATGCGATTTTTTCATACATCTCATTGCGATTTTTTTTGAGAATTTTGCTATTCTGCGATTTTTAAGCGATTTCCTATATTTGCGATTTTCCATTTGCGAATTTCACTAAATTGAAAATCGCAAATGTACAATATCGCAAATTATTCGCAGAATGGGACTTCTCGCAAACAGTGGAATCGCATTTTTTGCGATTCCTTAAATTCAATGGCTTTTGCATTCATACATGCCGATGAGCAGATTTGCATTCGCAAAGACCGAAATTCTGTGAATTTCGGCCTTTGCGAATGCGAATTTGCTTGATACATGTGGCCCCATGATTTTTAATCCTCATAAATCATTTAAAGGTAGGCCAACATTAGGATAGACCCCCTTGGAAAGAGTAAGCAGCTTCGATTACTTAGGTGTTAAACTTTTGGAGAAAATGACCTGGAAGACCCATGTAATGAAAATGGTACTGACCCATAAGCGTAAAACAGGGGCTTTGGGGGAAACCATTCCTCTTACAGTATGCTAGGTGCAGCTGCCCTGCAGGTCTATGATTTAAAAGCTGTTACCTCTGCCTAGTATGGGTCTGCGCTCTGGGGCTTTGGTAGGATAACTGATAACCTCACCAGATCAGAGCACACATTTCTAAGGAATCTAGTGATGCTTCTTCAAAGCACCCCACTTTATCCTATAATGTTAGATATGGGGTGACGCCCCATCAGTGATATAGCAAACCTTTGTCCCTTGTTATTCTGAGCCATAATCCAGAGGACTCCGGAGCTATTGCCCTATGCGGATGCCCTGGCGGAGGTCATTTGCTTAGACACCTTCAACATGATCGGCTCACCAAGTAATTTAGGAGGCTAGTGTGTGATATAGGGACCCGGGAAGCCTGGGAAAAACCTGATTAAACCCTACTCCAAAAAGATATAGTAAAGAGGCACTTTTGGGATTGGGTCACACAAATAGATTCTAGTAGGACTGATTGGGGGACACTTACTACAGAATTCCTACAGCATAAGCAGATTCGTTTCCTGGAACCCAATCTTGATCTAATTCAAGGAATTCTTGGCAGGAAACTTTATATTCAATTTAGTCATTGCACCATCCCCGTGAGTGAACTAGTAGCCAAGTGGGATACTAAAGTCCAAAGCCTAAGTAATTGCCCTGGATACAAAGCTCCTGTGGAGTGCGCAGCCCACATGTTGTTCTCTTGTCCTGCTTATGCCTGCCCTAGATCAAAATGGATCAAACTGCCCTGCCATCAAATGGGCACACTGAACTACCGGGATGCCTTGCGGATTTTGAAATCAGATACTAGACCTGCTGCTTGTACAGTTGCCAAGTTCCTCGGCCACATGTGGGGCATAAGGAAAAAGATGCAAGAAAGAGCCATGGAATGAAGTGGGCCGGCTATTAGCACCTAACTGGTGCATGTTTCCAAGTATTTTTGGGCTATCGTAATATGACTATAAATGCTCTAGACGTAATGTATGTTAGAGATGTTATTTAAGCACTGAATTGATTGCAGGCAAGCTGATACTAATAAACCTGCAATTAAGTAATGAAGTTTTAATGTGTAAATAGTAGCAATGTGATTTAAGGCCATTTTGATCCTCTTGTACAAATGAACCTCTTACTCTGTAGTGATCTTTAACTTCTGTGGAATTGTTAATGGTACACCCATGATTATCATAATTTTTTTTATTATTTATCCAAAAGAATGTATTTTTAAGATGATTTGCTTGTCTTTTAAATGTTTGAATGTGAAAACCTATAAGGCGTGAATGCAGAAATAAAGTGAAATGCTTGCTTACATATAGGATTAAAATAAATGCTGACTGTAGGGCAGCTATAGTTTTAACCTGATTTTTACTCGCCATTTACAGACGTTAACCATTGTCAGTGATGTATGTGAGAATCATTTGTAGTTTTCAGCCAATACACACGTCAAACACGTCGCCATATTGGAGAAAGTGCAATGCGGAAAGTGCAATGTGGTACAATGTCTCTATGCTTCCCAGAGATCTTAGTCTATGCAGCAGAATTTTCTGAAGTCTGACTTTCTACATCGTCTATTAGAGGAACTAAAACAGTTATATCCCATTTCCCATTTCCCATACATTTGTAGATATTGTGTGTAGATGGTCCTCTTTCTGAGTGCCCATTGTAATCTTGAAATGAGTTGCCAGCCTCATTAGATTTCTAAAATGGAGTGTTTCACCCGACATATTTGCCTTTTGAAATGGGAAACATCCTTTACATCGCAACTTTTACCACGCAGTGCCTTTACGACGCAACTTTTACAACGCAAACCATTACAACGCATTGCGCTGGGGGGCGCTCTAGGATAGGGAATAGATTTAATTTACTATCAAACACATTCCCTAGTGTCCACGGGGACTGGAGTTGGAATAGTAAATTAAACTATTCACTATCCAGCACCCCAAAGCGCTATGCGTTGTAAAGGCATGCGTTGTAAAAACCGCTTTGTAAAGGCATGCGTGGTAAAAAAAATGCGTTGTAATGTCATACATCCTTTTAAAATACAGTTCATGCAGGTTGTTCCCTAAAACATGTTCTGGGGAGTGTTTTCATCCCGGAGTTACAGATGTCCTTGTTATTGGTAATTCCTTGGGGCAGTGGGGGTGGACTATCAAGCTAAAACTGACTGACTTGTGATCTTACATGTGTGCAATTCTCCTCCTTCCTGTTGTACTGTGGCACACCACCTGGAATGGTTCAAGCTGTGTGTGCATCAAAAATCCTGGGATTACACCATACCAATGAGGGGTTTAGGACATTTCTGTGTTAAAATAGCCCCCATAAACAGCTGTGTCGGTGGTGCATGAATACACATAGTGATATTTTCTTAATTGAATGTGAGAAACTTTATTGTACCGAATTTCAGATTCCCCGCCACGATAACCTGAATATAACTCTTCGCCTAATGCTACAAATATGTGCCATTGGAATTTAATATGTAAGTGACACTGTCTATAAAACTCAAATTATTGCAATCCATTCAAGCCATAACCACAATCACCAGATATCTATAGCTTTTGTTGTTTTTTTTATTATTAAGCCCGAAGTTAGAAAAGGGCACAGTAACGTTGACACGAATGATTCACACACAAAATAGAACAAAATGCTGATGGCAGACGCTCCGATTCTTACTGCTTTCCCTCGTGTAAAGATCTAATTAAAAACCAGTTGTATAATCAGACGTTTTTATTACAGACTTATTTAACTGCCTTGTTCGAAAGATTATAAAAATGTAATTTGCAATAAGGTCATCACAGTATCTCGCTGCATGTATTAAATCCTACCATTGAAGGCAAAGTTGAAAGCTGAAATATTCATGAGCTGGAATTGTCTGTAAGTTCTTAGGTTTTAGAGTGATTCGGAGGAAGGAGTTCGCCGATGTTTGCAAAAATTGAAACGATATGTGCTTTACAACATCATAGACCTTTTATTTAATTTATAGAAATGAGTTCTTCTCCTTGCGTTCTTATGTTTTTTTCCCGTTGTGAAGCCCAAAATATAATATTTTTGCACTACGGAGTTGATTGTGGTAGTACTGGAAGCAGGATGTTTCACTTTAAGCTACAGAAAGGGCCTCAATGATAGTTGATAGTAGCACTGCCTCATTTATGAGAAGTGACGCATCGCTGCGTGAAAGCAGCTAAGTGTCACTTCTCAGTGCGCCCTCCTTGCGACATGATTGATGCATCATATTCATAATATAAAGCATCATGTCGCAAGGAGTTACAGATACATCAGAATTTCTGACGTATCTGTATGGCACAAAATTGACGCATTGCTGGGGTTTGTCACAAAAGTTTTGCAACTCCAGCACCCCCCATGTGAAAGGCCTGCGTCAGTCTTACGCCTGCTGTGAGGCAGGCGTAAGATATTGACGCATTTGCGTCCTAGAAGTGACTTTCACTGCGTCACTTCTACGACCCTTTCTTGCGACAATACGCCCCCCTTGCATACATTATACCTGGCGCAGGTATAATGTGGCGCAAGGGTTTACAAAGTGACGCATCTACCTAGATGCGTCACTTTGTAAATATGGCGCAGCTAGGTGCATTTTTTATGCCACAGGTGCGTCACAAAAAGTGACGCACCGGCAGTGTAAAAGTGACGCACAGCCTCATAAATGAGTCCCGGAATACATAAAAATAAGTGGAAAACCCTTCTCAGGCCACCTTGTGTCCACAGTGCGTATTACCAGGTTTGCCAAGCATCTAGGTCGGGCGCATAGTCTTGAGTCCACCGCATGTCTCTTTCCTCCTCCACATTAAACTTCCTGTCTTTTTATTTCTCTTTTGCAGGTTCCTTGTCAGCTCTTCTTCCTCACTTTCGGTCCGATTTATATCTTGGAGGATCTGGTCCTACCATCACTTTTCCCATCAATTTCTCTGCCCGCCTACTAGGCGGTCCACACACTCAATTTAGATGCTGGACAGTCTATGGACGATAGTTTGTTCGAGTGCCGCAATATCCATCAGTATTTTCCTCCCACGTTGACGGTGCCATAGGCAAAAGTGGCTGTCGGAGGGAGTCCAACCATTATTTCAGCCGGGCCAATCACAATGTGCCTTCCCACTAACGTAACTGTGGCGCGTAATCCTCTGCACCTGAGCTGGCAGTTTTGAAGCAATATAAAGGAGAAACCTGTCTTTTTCCACTTCCGTTTCCATCATGAACCTGATCATCCAAGTCCTTCCTTTGCTAATGCTCCATAACTACGAAGCAAATCAACCAGGCGTCACTGGAATTGAAGGTAAGCTTCTTTTTCATTTGTTTCTTTTTGAATTGTCTGTTTATATTAGCTCTGGACTCATGCATTTTGAAATCTCTCTTACAAGCATTATTTTTCTAATGTGTAATACATATGTTTGTAATGTTGTCATTAAGAAATTTAAAAAACACACCTGCATTAGTTTGTTTTTCCAAATTTGGTGAAAGCTGTCTTCAGGATAATGGACACTCAAAATTCATAATGTGTTCACGTAGGTGTGGTTAATAATTTTTTGTAAACAACCACATTATAAACATATGCATTACAGTTTTTTTAAATAATTTAACTTTAATATAATTTAGCAATTGAACTACACAAGGTCAAATGTAGTTGTTTTGTAAATAAATGCAAAATCAATGTGAGTTCTTAACTTAAATCATTTTATATATTTATTTATGTAACATATCCCCTTGTCTAGTGAATTTTCTGTATTTTATTAAATATAATTTCTCTTATTTTAAGATGTAAAGCATATGAGGGTCTTTTTTCACTTATATAAGTTAAAATAATGGGCGTGTCTATAATGACGCCCGTGTAGGATCATTTCTCCTGAGCTCCGCCACAACATATAGCCAAGCAGCGGATTCCCGGGGTCCCGGCAGGTTCAAAGCGCAGGCACCGGACCGCCATGATCCCGAGTTGCATGCTGGCCCCCTGTCATCTAATTGTAGCGTGAGGAGAGCCCCACAATATAAAGGAATAGTAGCGGAGCTTTATGAGGCAAAATGGTGGCCGAGGGAAGAGGAGGGTCCTGCTGATCTCCAGATCTACTGATGAGCGCAGCCTCTGCTCACGGGGCTATTGAGGTTCTGCAGCTACATCAGAAGGGAGCTCTCTGGACAGTCTGCTGATCATTGGGGGCGCTTCCTCCACTCGCTGTGCTGGAATGGACGCACATCCCAAGAGTGAAACGGGGCTGCGGCCCAGGAGCCGCACAGCAGATTATCCCGCTGGACCCGAGATGCCGAGAACGCCGTGAGGAGGGGGCCATGGAGGGAGTAAGCTTGGCTCCAGATTAGATTTGAAGCGCAGTGAGGGCCCCTTGGAGAAACTGTGTATCGCGCTTGCCTAGTGTGAAGTGCTGGTGACAGGCGTAAGGAGCTACAGCTGGGGGAGAGAGGGAGGAATCTCGCTACGGAGCGGGATATGACACTTACCTGGGCATTGTAGCTTTGCCTGGAGGGATTGGCCAGACTGCTGCTGCCTTTCTCCCCTGCCCCCCCTCCCTCCCTGGTGAAACTGGCGGGTGTACTGAAGGGGAGCACGGCACAACGCTATGTAACAGAAGGTGCCCAGAGGAAAAGTCACACTGCGCTGGTGAACTGTTGGAAGGCCAGGAGTGAGGCCTGTGCTGGACCAGCTGTGTCAGATTGAGTTCCTCGGTTTCAATCGCCTTGAAGACTTCTGCCTCTTCTGCAGCGAAAGGTGGCTTTCTAAAGCTGTGGCAGAGTGTTGAAAGGGTCCCCCCTGAACTGGGCCGAGGGACAGCGTCTTGGTGTTCTAAAATATGGGCACCACAGGTGTCAAGCGAGCGATTTGCAAACCCCTCCAGCCGTACAGGATACGAATGGCTGGGTCGGTGCCACACATGCAGCAGGCAAAATACATTGCAGAAGAATTCACAGCCGGTGGTGTGGACAACGCACAGGGAAATTGTGCTTGATGACCTCAAAGAAAGCAACCCACAATGAATCTGCAATTGGGGGCAAGATGGCACATACCAGGTCTAAAAAGGATACTACCATCAAGGATCTTTTTTCTTAAACTTCTCTCAAGCAGGCTGGGACGGTTTTCTTGGTAGCAAACCTGTCAGAGCACCAACCAACAGGTACAGAGACTGGACAGGAAGAGGGCCTGATTACAAGGCGCTTCAAGGAGTTCCTCTTTGGTACATTGAAGGAGGATATAGAGGCATTAAGGACCAAGATGCCAAGTGACATGAAAGAACTGCACTGCGAGATGAGAGAACTTGGGCAGGGAGTGGACTCCGTAGAGAATGTGGGCAAAGCTAGAGAGGAGGAAAAGGAGCAACACCTTAGTGAGATACTTGAACTTAAAGAGCGTAATGCCAACCTCAACTACTAATTAGAAGACTTAGAAAAAAGGTCTAGGAGATCTAATATAAGACTTAAGGGGGTTCAACTACAGGCAGATGGCAACCGTCTTGAGGACTTTGTCACAAGGCTATTCCGCCAAACCATTCCGGAGCTGAAGGACCTTGATATCCCCTTGGACCAAGCACATAGGGCAGTTCACCCATCCTCCTCGCCGGGTACCCATCAAGACATCCTAACATGTATACATTACTACCCACAGAACAAACTCATAATGAATGCGGTATGAGACCTTTACTGATTTCTTGAGGGAGAAGGATGTGCGTTACAGATGGGGCCATCCCTTTTGCCTACAGTTCATATGCAATGGTGAGAGGCACTCGACTTGCATCCCCCCGGAAGCGGCAGCGATCTTGGGTCTGGATCTGGAGCAAGGGGAAAATACAGATGATTGGGGATCCCCATCTTGCACTTGCACTGATCTGACAGGAGAAGGCAACTCCATAGAGGCAAGCTTCAAAAACTTGTGAGCAAGCCATCAATCACTGAAAGTGACAAGGAGCTGTCAGCTCTAATCCAACACCTTACACAGCAGGACTCTGTTCCAGAACAAGAAGAAGAATAATGGTCCTGGAAGCAAGAGCCAAGAGAAACTGCGTTTTCACGGATCTGCGGCGGAACTGGTCTTGGTCCTAATAGATTTACATGGTATGATTAGCCTGCCCAGCTCTGAACTATGCTGCATGATAATCTTTTGATATCAGCATGCGCTGGCGGAGGACTCCTTTGAACGACTCACAAGGTTTACCTGCGACATGGACCCCTACCACGTCTACACTGGTTGTTCTTCAAATGGTGTTGTTGTTTTACTGTATGTTTCCACCCCCCCAGGCCCATATGTAGCACATGCTCTAGATCATTCCCTTCCGCCACATAGAGGAGAATCAAGGCATCACTTTCCTTTTAAAGTCACCATTATTTCATTTTAACACCAACTCATATTAAAAGTGGTTAGCCTCAACGAACAAGGCCTTATTCTCCAATGAAACAAATAGCACGGTTGACACAGTTGAGGGCAATGTAATGTACCGTATGTCTTTTGGAAGAGACCCACCTTGTTAAAAAGGACTGGAGTCAAGGTGGTTTGACCGTCAATTTTGGTCAGCAGGGCCCAGTGAGAAGGCAGGGTCGCTATATTTCAGGCAAACACTTTCAGGGCTGGGCTATTCACACACATTCAAAGATCATAGGCTGTATGCTAGCTTTGCGAATCGCCTTCCCACAATGTACTGTTACGATTGCATTCATGTACGCGCCTAATGATCCCCAGGAAAGGTTCATTTTGAGGCGATTGAGTCCATTATCACTTCTCTTGATGCCCATGTTTTGATGGCGGGGTTTTAATATAGTTCGGGACACCACATTGGATAGGCACCCATACAGCGTGAACCTAACTGGTGCACTCACACCACAAGGCCTAAACTGGCTCGCAGATGCATCCTTGGTTGATGTTTGGAGAGCTCAGCACCCTACCTCACACTCATACACTAATTTCTCTGCAGTCCACCAGTCGTATGCCAGAATTGACTATTTCCTAGTTTCTACTTCGCTGCTGCAGTCTGACCACTCCCCCATTACTCTAGTAATGCGCTTACCGCACAGCGAACAACAATCCAAAACCTGGAGGCTCAATTCTAAGCTCCTTACTAGCAGTGTGAATGTTGAGGAGGTTCCATGGAGTAATACAAGACTACCTCACTAATAATGACACATCCCAGGTATCGATCTCAATGCTGTGGGACGTGCTTAAGGCTGTAGTGCGGGGAACCTATATTGCATTAGCGGCGAGAAGTATCAAAGAGCGTAGCGTCAAACGTGTGGAGTTGGGGGGGCTGTGTCGGCATTGGAGGAAACACACAGGAATATGAGGACACATAAGATAAGGCGGCAATTGACTGTTGCAAGGAAACAACTCCAAGTTTTGGATATTGAGGCAGCCGAGTATGCATTACGTTGTACAAGCAAAAAATATTATGCAGGCGGGAACAAGGCGGGTAAACTGCAGGCACATAGGCTTCGCACACAGATGCAGGCTCGCCGGGTACAGGCCTAGACGGACCAGTCTTTGAGCACCCTGGCATAAGACATTGAGATTGCTGTAGAGTTAGGTTGGTTCTATGCACATCTTTATGAGGCGGAGATGCAGCAACACATGCACCACACCACATAGAATAGGGTCCCCTGACTAAACGGATGGAACAACTTGCCACGCCCCTAGAACATGACATTACACTGCAGGAGGTCCTTGACTCGATCAGGAGACTTCCGGTTGATAAGGCTCCGGGTCAGGATGGATACACTGCTGCCTTCTGTAAGGTATATGCAGCACAATTGGCCCCCGTGCCAGTGCGTCTGTATAACTCTTTTAGGTCAATGGGTACCCTGACAGAGAGCATGAAAACAGCTATATTATCGGTGATACCTAAGCCCGGTAGAGATACCACAACAATGCACCTCATACCGTCCCATATCCCTGCTGAACATCAAAACCAAACTGTTTACAGGGCTCTTAGTCACTAGACTGGGGAAGTACATGCCTGGCCTGATTTACCTGGATCAATCGGACTTGATCCCGGGGCGCACATGTGGGGACAACACTAAACAAATACTCCACCACAATGACAAAACCAATCGATCACAGACGCCCACTTTACTCCTATCCATAGATGCAGAGAAAGCATTTGACCGGGTGCATTGGCCCTTTTAATATGAGGTGCTGGCAGCAGTGGGCATGGGCCCCCGGTTCTGTGCGCGGATATGGGTCAGCTATGCAGACCCCAAGGTACTTGTGCGAGTTAACAATGCCGTCTCCCCTGTTTTTCCGATTTCGAGAGGGATGCGGCAGGGGTGCCCTTTCTCCCCTCTCTTATTTGTGCTGTATATCGAGGCACTGGCGGAGCAAATACGAGCCCACTCTCTAGTGGAAGAGGTGCGGATGGGGGGTCAAGTGCATAAAATAACATTATATGCTGATGATCTTCTGTTTACAATTACTAGGCCCCATGAGCCACTGCCTCTGCTTCTTCAGGAATTGGCAGAGTTCGGGGAGACTTCCGGATTTATGATGATTACTGCCAAATCGGAAGGCCCTTGGCATTTCTATCCTGCAGGAGGAACAGGCTTACTTGACTAACGCGTT
Organism: Lissotriton helveticus; assembly: GCF_964261635.1. NCBI lineage: Eukaryota > Metazoa > Chordata > Amphibia > Caudata > Salamandridae > Lissotriton > Lissotriton helveticus. The sequence goes on from NC_136069.1 coordinate 878,415,549, forward strand.
CCCCTTTTCCTGGGCCACACAGGGTATCTCATATCTGGGAATCCATCTATTATCCACTACCGACAAGGTAGTGTCACAGAACTATGCAACCCTGTTGGCCACGGTGCGTTCTCTCATACAATCGTGGCATGGGGGTCCTAGCTCATTGACAGGGCGAATTGTGGCAACCAAAATGACACTATTCCCAAACATTTGGTATTTAATGCAAGCAGTGCCTCTGGAGCTTCCCCCTGCAGTGATCAGAAACTGCAACTGGCGTTATAGTCCTTTATATGGGACGGTATAAAACAAGGATGACGAGCGGGAGGGCTTATCTTCCTATGGCTAAGGGAGGTTTGGGGGTCCCTCGCTTGGTGCACTACTATCAGGCAGCTCAGTTGAGGTTTTCAGTGGAATGGCTAAGCACTCTTACAGAAAAACACTTGTGCTTTTTAGACCAGGCAGTAGCTTGTATTCACATTTGGAAAGTCCCTTGGTGACCGTGCAAGAACCGCCCAGTAGGAGTGCATATTTCACCGGTGGTTCGGGCTACAATGGGAGCATGGGATAAATTGAACGTCTCTAAGGGCCTGTCTTCCCCGATCTCCCCACTCACCCCAATCATAGGAAATGTGCACTTCCCCTCCATCATGAGTGGTACAGCTTTCTCTCAGTGGCAAGATGCCAACTGTACATGAATCGGTGACCTTTTCGATGAACGGAGACTACAAGACTTCTCAGCGCTTCAAAAAGACTATGGCCTTCAGGAATCGGAGAGATGGCGATACACAGTGGTTCGCCACTGGGTGACCCGGCCCGATATTTGACCCCCACACCAGCAGACCCTTAAGGCAATTTGAGCGCTGGCTCCTCACATGCAGGGAGGACCAGCGTTTACTTTCAGATATTTATTCTGTTCTGAACACCTGAGCCACACCCCTATTATCTCCAGCGAGATCTAGATAGGAACTGGAATGTGAGTTCACGTTCACAGATAAAGAATGGTCTGACATTTTACAGTGAGCCCACACATCGGTGCGCAGTGCAGCAGGGAAGGAAACCCTTCTTAAATTGGCACACTATTGGTATTATACACCTGCTCGCCTGTCTAAGTGCAAGCATGGCTGTAGTGATAAATGTTGGCAGGGCTGTGACAACACAAGTATACTAACTCACCTTTTATGGCATTGCCCCAAACTACATCGATACTGGGAGTAGATACTGGCAACCATTGATCAGATTTTTAAGATGGAGTTGCCCCACTTTCCTAGCTATGTCCTCTTGAGCCTCCCCAATGTCTTGACATTCCCCCTCCGTTCACTTAGGGGCAGGGCAATAACCCTAACATTCTGTGGCGAAGCTAGCATTACTCTCATGCTGGGGGACTGATGTTATACCCACACATTTAGACTGGTTACATAAACTCTGGGACCTATGGAGTAAGGAGAAATTATCCGCTGTTGTAGATCACACACTCCCTACATTTGAGAAGACTTGAAGCCCTTGCCTTAAATACTTGTCTGACACATTTTGTGAACTCACATGCCCGAGATATCTACGCATTTTGTGCTTAACAGAAGGCTTGCAACCTGATTCTTAAATAATACAGTAGTAGAAGTTGGATCTCGTTGAAGTTAATGCAGTACATGCGGGCCTGGCTGGGTTGGGTGATTTGTTTAATTACTGATGCATAAAGTTGATTATCGTTTCTTTGGGATCTCTTTCTTTCTCTCATATTTTTATTTTTTATTTTAGTGTATTGTTTGCCTTTCTCTGCTGGTCATTGTTTTGGTTTTAGGCGGACAATCTGTATAAGTTCTATTTCACTGTTAGGAAAATAATTTGAAACATTTTGCAAACTTATATAAATTAAAATAAACACACCTGTAATAACACTTGGAGAAAGTGGCCATCATCATGATGAGTGCTTGCTCTAAAATCTTAATGTCCATTAAAAAAACGTTGTCACTAATGTTTGACTGTACAAATATGTCATTTAAAAAACATTTTCATTTTCTGTCAGAAATGTAAGTAATAATATGTATTTTCACCATTACCATTTTAATAATCAATGAACTGTAAATAAATTATGTTTGGACAGACTTTGTAAAGTGAAAATATTTGTATTTATAGAAGAGATATGTCTCTCATAAAGTTTTATTGAAATAAAAAGACAAAAGGAGAACAAACGAGTTTTACAACAGAACAGGCTGTGGCTTCATTGCCCATAAGTTCCCTCTTAAACAGACTCCAAAGAGTAACTACCTCAGGAAGGGGCATCCATTGGGCACAGAGCAGGCACCTCAAGGATCTTTCTTCGGAGGGTGGGTTTAGGTTTGGTAGGGGTTAAGGACAGGTAAGAGGTGACTTCAGAAGGAGGAGTAATGATAGTACGGGATGTCGGAGTTTGGGTTTTGGTAGAGGGATCTGGAGTGGGTGATGTGGTTGTGTCTGTATGTTTGGCAGGTGCATGTGGGTCTGGTGTCTGTTGAGTATGTTTGCATGTGTGTTCTTTTGCTGGTGTGTGGTATTCTGGTGAGTTGGTGCTTTTGCTTGAAGCTGTTTTGTGTGTTGGTGTGCTTTTATGTGAGTGTGTCGGTTTTGCTTGATGGTTTTTTGTGTATAGGTGTGCTTTTATGTGAGTGTGTTGGTTTTGATGAGTGTGTTGTTGTGGTGGTTGGTGTGGTTATGGTACTTTATCTGTATGTTTGGCAGATACATGTGGGTCTGATGTGTGTTGTGTATGTTTGGATATGTGTTTGGCTGGTGTTTGATATTCTGGTGAGAGTGTGCATTTACTTTTGGTTGGTGTTGTCTTGTTTGTAGGAGTGTCTTTGTGTGGGTGTTTTGGTTTTGATGAGTGTGTTATTGTGGTGATTGGTGTGTCTGTGGTGCTCGTGGGTGTGCTGTTGGTTAGGGGTATGGTGGTGGTTGTGGGTGTAGTGGTGGGTATATGATGTTTGTGGTGCTTGTGAGTTTGGTGGCAGTTTTGTTGCTTGTAGGCGGGTAAGTGGTAGTTTATGTACTTGTGTGTGTGATGGTGGTTGTGCTGCATGTGATGGTGGTTGTAGTGGTTGTGGGAATGGTGGTGCTTGTACGTGTGTTTGTGTTTGTGGTGGTTGTGGATTTTAAGCTTTTGGTGCCTGTGGGTGCAGATTCGATAGTTTGTGTATATTATTTGTGTGTTTCTTTGTGTGCTTGTGTTTATGTGTGTGGGTCATTGTGCTGCTTGTGTTTTCTGTAGAGGATGCCAGCAAGGAAGTGAGCATGCTTGGGATTGGGATGGGATGGTAGTTTGGCCTGGGGTTGGGGAAGGACCTGAGTTGGGGCAGAAGGTTGGGATGGTTGGGGGGCTGGGGTCAGTGAGGAGACTGCTATTTGGACAAGAAATCTCTGTTTCCCAGACATTGAACTGTGAATGGCATCCAGAAATTCAACCATTTGTTGCATTTGGCAAGTAAGGCCCTGGAAGCTGTTCATTGTCGCAGTCTGGTTTACAGATATGCTGCATAAGAGGTCAATAGCCTCCTCACTCACAGCTGGAAAGACAAGTGCAGCTGTGGTTAAGGAGACCCCAGCCCATTTAAGGGGTCAGGTTTTGGCCAACTGGAGGGAGAGTGTAGGAAGATGGATACCTGACTATGGTTACCCCAGATTTGTTGCCTTGTGTTTAGCTGGTTTTCGACTTAGTTGGCCTGGGATCCTGCTAATCAGGGCCCCAGGCTATCTGCTCTCACTGTAAAATGGACTCCATGTACTCTAGGTACATCTCCAATTGGATATTGGGTCACCCTTGTGAGTCCCTGTATGGTGTACCATAGGTACCCAGGGCATAGGTGCACCCAAGGCCTACCAGGGGCTGCAGCATGTATTATGCCACCCCAGGCTGGCCATCCAAACTGACACAACTGGCTGATCACTCAGCTGGGGCAAGGTTGTGTAATCACCCGTTGCTTAGGTATAGTATTCCTATATCTACCCTTTTTATTTAAAAACACAGTAATCTATCAGTCACTCCATGTTTATGTGTGCTGCGCCATTTTGGATCTTGCTGCGTGATCCCGCGGGAGTTTGTCGACCGCGATTACGTCATCACGGCCCGCCACCTTGCACAGCGAGAGTTTGTCAACGCGAGTACGTCATAAAGGCCCGTGATCATGCATCGCAGGAGTAAACAATTGCGAACACGTAGATGCGGCGGGCAGCAACAATCTCGCGCTCGCGAAATTGCAAAATTTGCAATTCTGCACAAGAAATCCACCAGCAGGCAGCATAAACCTTCTGAAAATGATGATTTTTATCAGAATAACTCCTCAGGTTGACATTTGCCTGCACTTTTTTTTGCAAGGAGTCCATTTTGGGGGGGGTGGGAGGAAGGAAGTGCCCCACAGTCTCCAACTTCCTGTTCCTGTCCAGCAGGCTCCTCCCAGTGCTTTGTTCATGTCCTGGTCACTTTGATTTGGATCTTGACCTGGAAGGATTACTTTTTGTGGATGCTGCTGGATATTTGGATTTGAGGCCTTTTTGACTTTCTTTGGATCACTTTTGGATTAGAAATTTCACAAGTAAGTTTGTTTGGGGCATTAAAGTTGCTGCAACTACAATTTTGGAACTTTTTCAGAACATTAAATAAAATATATTGTGGGTAGCCACAGTATCCAGTAGGACCAGGGTTAGTTATGGGTGCATGATACAACTGTTTTGTTGAATTTCAACATCATTTAGGGCATGGATGGCATTGGATTGTGGTGATTTTTGTGTGTTTTTCAATTTAGTGGCTGTTGTTGGGGCCTTTTGCCCGGGGGTACTCAGTGGTGCATGGACTGAGTCTTTCTGTGGGGTCTCTTTAATGTAAACATCATGGAGGGCATTGATGGCATTGGATTGTGGTGATTTTTGTGTGTTTTTCGATTTTTTGGCTGTTGTTGGGGCCTTTTGCCCGGGGGTACTCAGTGGTGCATGGACTGAGTCTTTCTGTGGGGTTTCTTTAATGTAAACATCATGGAGGGCATGGATGGCATTGGATTGTGGTGATTTTTGTGTGTTTTTTGACTTTTTGGGGTGGGGTGGGGGCCTGTCCATGTGGGAGGGGGCCATTTTGAGGCCTGGTCCAGGCAGGGCCTGGCCATGTGGGTGGGGGTCTAGTGGACATTTTGAAGCCAGGCAGTGTGCTTTGTTGTGCCATAGGCCTGCACCCAGTCTGCCATGCTTTCATCCATTATGCCCAGGGGTACTCAGTGGTGCATGGACCGAGTCTTTCTGTGGGGTGTCTTGAATTTCAACATGATTGAGGGCATGGATGGCATTGGATTGTGGTGATTGTTGTGTGTTTTTCGATTTTTTGGCTGTTGTTGGGGCCTTTTGCCCAGGGGTACTCAGTGGTGCATGGACTGAGTCTTTCTGTGGGGTCTGTTTAATGTAAACATCATGGAGGGCATGGATGGCATTGGATTGTGGTGATTTTTGCGTGTTTTTCCGATTTTCTGGCTGTTGTTGGGGCCTTTTGCCCAGGCGTACTCAGTGGTGCATGGACTGAGTCTTTCTGTGGGGTCTCTTGAATGTAAACATCATGGAGGGCATGGATGGCATTGGATTGTGGTGATTTTTGTGTGTTTTTTGACTTTTTGGGGTGGGGTGGGGGAATGTCCATGTGGGTGGGGGCCATTTTGAGGCCTGGTCCAGGCAGGGCCTGGCCATGTGGGTGGGGGTCTAGGGGCCATTTTGAAGCCAGGCAGTATGCTTTGTTGTGCCATAGGCCTGCACCCAGTCTGCCATGCTTTCATCCATTATGCCCAGGGGTACTCTGTCAGTGGTGCATTTTATTGGTCTTTGCATTTTGGGGGGTGGGTATAATAAAAATGCTTACTTGCAAACTATTAATTGAAGCGCTACATATGCAACATGTATTTAAATGATGTTCCTCTGGCTTCATTTGCTTTTAGGTGCAGAAAGACGAATCATCAGCCTCATCGTTCCTCATCAGTGCCAGGAAGAAGTCCTGCTGCGGTGTGTGCAGCAAAACTTTACGTGTGGCCACAGACAACTCTGCAACTTGTGCAACTGCGGCCTGCTGTTCGGACATCTGAAGAAGATGGCCCCAAATAAAGTTGCCCGTAGCTCCTCTAGCAAGAAAGTTGCCAGTAAGGAGCAGAAGAAGCAAGTGGCGCCACTTACCAAGGAGACTGGTGTGACGACCGCCACATTTTTTGGGAAAAAAAAAGAACGCCTGCAGCAGCAGCGGGGTCTGCTGGGGACCAAGCTGGGAGCAGCACCTCCGCTCCATTGGGCTCAGTGCCACCACCACCACGCCAACTTAGGTCAAAGCCCTTGAGTGCTGCAGAGGCAGCCAGTATAGTTGTTCAATCACCATCGACCAGTGATGTTGGCTCATCGCAAGAAAGTAGCAGCATCCCTCAATCAACACAGGTTGTTGTAACTCATCTGACGAGTGTTCAACAACCACAGCCGCAACAACAACCACATGTGCAAGAGAAAAGAACATCATCCCAGCTACACAGACGACCTTCCGGAGGGGCCAGGGTACCCTAACAAACATCATGGCGTTAACCCTATTGTTCGACGCAGCAAAAGCGGCAAAAAGCTCCCTGTTCGTGTGCTTCATTGATTACAGCGCCGCATTCGACCATGTAGATCGGCACAAACTATGGCGGAAGCTGAGCTCATGGGGAATCCCTGGCCCCCTCCTACAGCAGTTGGTCATGTTACATACCGACACCTGGGTCCAAATGAAACTGGGATCAGGCACACATCTATCAAGAAAAATAAAGACCAGCAAAGGACTAAAACAGGGCTGCGTCCTAGCCCCAACGTTGTTCAACCTCTTCCTCACGGATCTTCCCGAAGAGCTAAAGACAGTTACATCACATGCACCTCGGTTAGGAAATATTACGCTCTCAAACCTGCTTTACGCAGACGACCTGGTCCTCATCAGCCGGTCTCCTATTGGCCTCCAAAACCTTCTGGACAGAACCAACGCATTTTCGAAAGCAAATTCGCTAACAATCAATTTGAACAAAACCAAAGTCATGCCAATGAACCATAACAAAAAACGGAAACCTGCATGGTTCCTGGACAATCAAAGATTAGAACTGGTGACCTCATATAAATACCGAGGAGTCATAATAGACGGCAATGGCTCCTTCAAACAACAACTAGAGGCCATTCGCCGGAAGGGCATGACTTTTCAACTATCAACAAGGCCCCTGCAGAAAGCTCTCCCTGACAGGACATTAGCGCCACTCTTACAGGTAATAAAAGCTCGCCTACAGCCCATGCTCTCCTACGGCAGCGAATCAATGCGAGGTAAAGATGCAAGTACTCTAGACAATACAATTAGCCGTGCATACGGAGCAATTTTCAATCTTCCAAAAAACTCTTCACCCGCTCAAATTCGTCTTGAATTTGGACTGCAGAAACAATCTGTGGAGAGGAAAGGCCAATATATAAAAAGCTGGCGCAAAATTAAAGAAGCGGAGCAAGGATCCTTAAACGCCAACCTATGGATTGAACTTACCGCCAAAGAAACTTCACCAGCAAGGGCCTACCTAACTAACTCACTGGAGAGTCTAGGACTAAAAACGCTCTGGGAAACAAGAACGGATTTTGGGACCTTTAAAAAAGCAGTGTCGAAAGTCATCAAATTGGTCTCCTCACTTGAGGATAGAGCCACCCTATCCAAGAGAGCGCATGGATGGGTTGTGCTCGAAGGGTACAGAACCACAAAGCCTCAAGAGTATCTATCAACGGCCTCACACAAAAAACAAAAAATAAGTTCCTAAACATGCGCTTAGGCAACATACCCATAGCACGTCATTTGGCACCATGGAAAAGGCCTAATCCATCAAACGCATGCCGCCTTTGCCAATCTGCGAAGGAGGATCTTATACATATCATTTGTATCTGCGAAGCCCTTGTGGACACAAGGCGGTCTATGCTTTGGCCCATATGGAATCAGAAGGGCGTAAAAACCTGCAGGCAAGCAGTGATGCTCTGTTTCAACCCTGAAGAGACCCAGTTAAACTGTAGAACAGTCAAATACTTCGACATAGTGGCCAAAAAACTAAATGAAACAACACTTGGGTGGAATAACCCAACCGCATCAGGAGAATAGCAGTCTTCCCTAATGGCCTTAAAAGCTACAAGGCCTACAAGTACCAAAGCCACGGCAATCATAATAAAATATGAAATCACATACAAGATTAAATGAAAAGACAGTTGGGTGCAACAATTAATTATATCAGGAGAATAGCGACTTCTCCAACGGCCTTACAACCATAAGAACAACAAGTAAGCCCATGGCCAACAGGAAAAAGACTCACTAATCTACTATAGGCTCTTTGTGATTTTACCAATGTGCAACACTCTTTTTAAAGACCTATTATCTATTGTTCAATATTGTGAGTTTTTATTAACTGTACAATAAAATGTAAAAAAAAATACATGTGCAAGTACAAGCCCAAGTACATGTGGAAGGAGAGGCGGCACAAGGAGAGGCGCAAGCAGAGGTGCATGGAGCGGCACAAGTGCCCACAATAGTTGTTCCTCCCAAAGTAGGGGCACATCAGGAAATCGACATTCGAGCCGAGGTATCATCTGAGGAAGCCACTCCTCCTGATGATTTATTGTCTTCCAGATCCCCAGCAAGGAAAAGATCAATGATGGTGTCTACATCTTCTTCAAGCCCCCTTCCTTCTGATGATATGGATGAAAATTGGGAACCACCAGTGCTGTCTGAGAGTGAGGCACACCATGATCTGACAAAGGTATCTAAGCGTAAAAGGAAGGTCCCCGAAAGTCTCATAGCTATGGAGTGTGATGATGACGCTGAACAAGAAGTGGCGTATAATCCTGCTGATGAGGACTCTCACGACGACGACGCAGTAATCATAGACGTCACTCCAGCCTCAGCGGGCATGCAGCAAACAGACATTTTAACCCCATCCCGAAATGCTGCTGAGCGTGATGTGGGCGACGTGTCAATGGGACCACCACCAATGCAGTTAACTAGTACACCACCACCTACAGCTTCCATATTTTCTCGCCAGAAGGAACCTCCATCCACCTCGACCTCCATTTCCTCAATTAGTGGTGCTGTAAGTGCACAACGTAGTAAATTTCCGCAACACACATTCTCCACTTCATCTGGCATTAGCATTCCCAGTATCGCCTCCTCCGCCCCCCACAGACATTTGAAGTCCGCAGTTTGGGACTTCTTTAGTGTTAGCCCAACAAGGGAAAACATGGCCATGTGTACCATTTGTAAGGTTCGAGTTAGTCGTGGTAAGCTTGGAACCAACTATGGTACCGGAGGCCAGAGAGGTCATCTTGAGAGACAGCACACTGTCAAATGGCATGCGCACCTAGGGGAGATCAATTCATAAAAGGGGGTGGTGATGGACAGAGCATCTGAATTAAGCAGAACACTCCTACCCAGTCAAAAGATCAGGGCTTGATCCATCACCGTTTTTTAGCTCACTGCACCATCCCAGTTCAGAAGCTGGCTACATGCAAATTAGTCTGGCCCTGGCCCAGTGCATCATGGGAACAGGGCAGACTAAACTACCAAGCCAATTCTTTACTGGAAAGGAAACAAGCTTCCGGGGACTGGTTTCTGGCATTGCAGCCGTCTTCGGCCCGGCTTGCTTGAATCCTGATGGTGCAGTGAGTAAGGGACTCATGTCTGAGCATACCCTTCCACACCTGTAGTGGCCAAAACGATTCATAAAAGGGGGTGGTGATGGACAGAGCATCTGAATTAAGCAGAACATTCCTACCCAGTCAAAAGATCAGGGCTTGATCCATCACCGTTTTTTAGCTCACTGCACCATCCCAGTTCAGAACCTGGCTACATGCAAATTAGTCTGGCCCTGGCCCAGTGCATCATGGGAACAGGGCAGACCAAACTACCAAGCCAATTCTTTACTGGAAAGGAAACAAGCTTCCGGGGACCGGTTTCTGGCATTGCAGCCGTCTTCGGCCCAGCTTGCTTGAATCCTGATGGTGCAGTGAGCAAGGGACTCATGTCTGAGCATACCCTTCCACACCTGTAGTGGCCAAAACGATTCATAAAAGGGGGTGGTGATGGACAGAGCATCTGAATTAAGCAGAACACTCCTACCCAGTCAAAAGATCAGGGCTTGATCCATCACCGTTTTTTAGCTCACTGCGCCATCCCAGTTCAGAACCTGGCTACATGCAAATTAGTCTGGCCCTGGCCCAGTGCATCATGGGAACAGGGCAGACCAAACTACCAAGCCAATTCTTTACTGGAAAGGAAACAAGCTTCCGGGGACCGGTTTCTGGCATTGCAGCCGTCTTCGGCCCGGCTTGCTTGAATCCTGATGGTGCAGTGAGCAAGGGACTCATGTCTGAGCATACCCTTCCACACCTGTAGTAGCCAAAACGATTCATAAAAGGGGGTGGTGATGGACAGAGCATCTGAATTAAGCAGAACACTCCTACCCAGTCAAACGATCAGGACTTGATCCATCACCGTTTTTTAGCTCACTGCACCATCCCAGTTCAGAACCTGGCTACATGCAAATTAGTCTGGCCCTGGCCCAGTGTATCATGGGTACAGGGCAGACCAAACTACCAAGCCAATTCTTTACTGGAAAGGAAACAAGCTTCCGGGGACCGGTTTCTGGCATTGCAGCCGTCTTCGGCCCGGCTTGCTTGAATCCTGATGGTGCAGTGAGCAAGGGACTCATGTCTGAGCATACCCTTCCACACCTGTAGTGGCCAAAATGATTCATAAAAGGGGGTGGTGATGGACAGAGCATCTGAATTAAGCAGAACACTCCTACCCAGTCAAAAGATCAGGGCTTGATCCATCACTGTTTTTTAGCTCACTGCACCATCCCAGTTCAGAACCTGGCTACATGCAAATTAGTCTGGCCCTGGCCCAGTGCATCATGGGAACAGGGCAGACCAAACTACCAAGCCAATTCTTTACTGGAAAGGAAACAAGCTTCCGGGGACCGGTTTCTGGCATTGCAGCCGTCTTCGGCCCGGCTTGCTTGAATCCTGATGGTGCAGTGAGTGTGGAAGTGTGGAAGGGTATGCTCAGATGTGAGTCCCTTGCTCACTTGCTCACTGCACCATAAGGATTCAAGCAAGCCGGGCCGAAGACGGCTGTAATGCCAGAAACCGGTCCCCGGAAGCTTGTTTCCTTTCCAGTAAAGAATTGGCTTGGTAGTTTGGTCTGCCCTGTTCCCATGATGCACTGGGCCAGGGTCAGACTAATTTGCATGTAGCCAGGTTCCGAACTGGGATGGTGCAGTGAGCTAAAAAACGGTGATGGATCAAGCCCTGATCTTTTGACTGGGTATGAGTGTTCTGCTTAATTCAGATACTCTGTCCATCACCACCTCCTTTTGAATCGTTTTGGCCACCACAAGTGTGGAAGGGTATGCTCAGATGTGAGTCCCTTGCTCACTGCACCATCAGGATTCAAGCAAGCCGGGCCGAAGACGGCTGTAATGCCAGAAACCGGTCCCCGGCAGCTTGTTTCCTTTCCAGTAAAGAATTGGCTTGGTAGTTTGGTCTGCCCTGTTCCCATGATGCACTGGGCCAGGGACAGACTAATTTGCATGTAGCCAGGTTCTGAACGGGGATGGTGCAGTGAGCTAAAAAACGGTGATGGATCAAGCCCTGATCTTTTGACTGGGTAGGAGTGTTCTGCTCAATTCAGATACTCTGTCCATCACCACCCACTTTTGAATCGTTTTGGCCACCACAATTGTGGAAGGGTATGCTCAGATGTGAGTCCCTTGCTCACTGCACCATCATGATTCAAGCAAGCCGGGCCGAAGAAGGCTGTAATGACAGAAACCGGTCCCCGGAAGCTTGTTTCCTTTCCAGTAAAGAATTGGCTTGGTAGTTTGGTCTGCCCTGTTCCCATGATGCACTGGGCCAGGGTCAGACTAATTTGCATGTAACCAGGTTCTGAACTGGGATGGTGCAGTGAGCTAAAAAACGGTGATGGATCAAGCCCTGATCTTTTGACTGGGTAGGAGTGTTCTGCTCAATTCAGAGACTCTGTCCATCACCACCCACTTTTGAATCGTTTTGGCCACCACAAGTGTGGAAGGGTATGCTCAGATGTGAGTCCCTTGCTCACTGCACCATCATGATTCAAGCAAGCCGGGCCGAAGACGGCTGTAATGCCAGAAACCGGTCCCCGGAAGCTTGTTTCCTTTCCAGTAAAGTATTGGCTTGGTAGTTTGGTCTGCCCTGTTCCCATGATGCACTGGGCCAGGGTCTGACTAATTTGCATGTAGCCAGGTTCTGAACTGGGATGGTGCAGTGAGCTAAAAAACGGTGATGGATCAAGCCCTGATCTTTTGACTGGGTAGGAGTGTTCTGCTTAATTCAGATACTCTGTCCATCACCACCCCCTTTTGAATCGTTTTGGCCACCACAAGTGTGGAAGGGTATGCTCAGATGTGAGTCCCTTGCTCACTGCACCATCAGGATTCAAGCAAGCCGGGCCGAAGACGGCTGTAATGCCAGAAACCGGTCCCCGGAAGCTTGTTTCCTTTCCAGTAAAGAATTGGCTTGGTAGTTTGGTCTGCCCTGTTCCCATGATGCACTGGTCCAGGGTCAGACAAATTTGCATGTAGCTAGGTTCTGAACTGGGATGGTGCAGTGAGCTAAAAATTGGTGATGGATCAAGCCCTGATCTTTTGACTGAGTAGGAGTGTTCTGCTTAATTCAGATACTCTGTCCATCACCACCCCCTTTTGAATCGTTTTGGCCACCACAAGTGTGGAAGGGTATGCTCAGATGTGAGTTCCTTGCTCACCAAACGATCTTCGGCCCCCTGGTTCACGGCAGAGGTCGCCCAATCCCGCAGACAGTGTAAAGCCGCTGAACGTGCATGGAGGGCCTTATATGACGGGGAGGCAAAAGAGACCTATAAGGCCATGATGAAATCATATCATGCTTTAATCTTACAGGCTAAGAAGTGTTACTTTGCTAGGAAAATTGAAGAAGCAGCCAACTCCTGCAAGGAAATCTTTCAGATCGTACGCGAATTCACTACCTCCCGCTCGATCGCGGACCAGGAGGCTCCAGATGAGAGCTGGGCGAATACCATTGCTAATTTTTTTACGACTAAAATCAGACAGATTCAGGAGTCCTTCTCTTCGAGAGTGGCAGGGGACCATTTGACTCTGTCTAATGAGATAGCATACCAGCCTATCTCTGGCCCGGCCCTTCTGGACTTTCCGCCCCTCACAATTGCTTCATCTTTGGCTCTGATGAGGAACCTGAAATCTGGTTCACCTTGTGATCCTTGGCCGGCAAAATTTTTAGCCAGAATGGCTGATGTTGTCAACCCATTAGCTAATCCTATTCTGAATCTTTCTTTGAGTCAGGGATTTCTGCCACTTTCCTGGAAACAGGCTATGGTGATTCCCCTTCTTAAAAAGCCCAATCTTGCCCCAGAGGTTCCATCCAACTATAGGCCTATTTCGCTCCTTCCAGCACTGACTAAAATCCTGGAGAAGCACGTTCATAGCGTGCTTTCCAACTTCCTGGAATCTAATGAGCTTCTTCATGCGTCTCAATCGGGCTTTCGATCCAACCTAAGCACTGAGACGGCGCTTCTGGAAGTATCAGAGATTATAAAGGAGGTGCTGGATGACGGAGGCAGGGTGATGTTAGTCATGTTAGACTTGTCGGCGGCTTTCGACACTGTCCCCCATGAGGATCTCCTCATAAGACTTCATGACATCGGTCTTGGGGGGACGGTGCTGAACTGGTTTTGTTCCTTCTTAGCCAACCGCCGGCAAACGGTCTGGGTCCCTCCTGGATCTGCCGAAATGCCGCCACTGGGAGTCGGAGTTCCTCAGGGCTCAGTGTTGAGCCCAACTCTATTTAACATCCTCATGACCCCTCTGGCGACTTTGGTGGAGTCCTTCGGGGCCCAGATCGTCTCATATGCTGACGACACCCAGCTTCTTTTCACCTGCCGTAAGAGCGAAGAATTCGATGGGGAAAGTATCCGTGAGTGCCTTGGGGCTGTTTTTAATTGGTTCCATCTGAACAGCCTCAAGTGTAACTCAGATAAATCTGAGATACTTTTCTTTGGATGTCCTCTGGAACCGAGCTGGCATGACTGGTGGCCTGTTGACATGTTCCCTCCGGCTCAGGCGTCCATTTGGGCTAAGAACCTGGGAATTAAAATTGACAATGGGCTAACGCTTAATTCCCAGGTGGCTACCCTGACTGGAACCTGTTTCGGCATCCTCCGGATGCTTCGAAAGTTTTTTCCTCTTTTGTCCCAGGAACACCGGAGAATAATTGTACAGGCCCTCATCGGATCCAGATTGGATTACGCCAACATTCTGTACTTGGGCCTCCCAGAATACCTTCTACAGCGCCTACAGGTGACCCAGAACGCGGCAGCACGAGCAATTTTTGGATTGCATCGTCGAGCTAGTGCCTCAAACCTGCTGCAATCCCTCCATTGGCTTCCCATATGGAAGAGGATAAAGTTCAAGGCCCTGACATTATCTCACAAGGCACTGCATGCCACGGGTGCTAAATACCTACCGAAAAGGTTGGCTTTTTACCGGCCGACGCGATCTTTAAGATCGGAGTCTTTGGCCCTGGCCGCGATCCCGCGTATAAAGAGGGCACGCCTGGGAGGGCGATCCTTTAGATACTTGGCCCCTCAGTTGTGGAACTCCCTTCCCTTGTCGTTGCGGTCCACGTCCAATCTGTTGGCCTTTAGGAAGGATCATAAGACTTGGTTATTCTCAAACTAGATTTCTTCTGTCTCCTTCTTCTGTGTTTCCTGTCTGTTGTTATGTTTTTTAGCTTCTTTTTCTGGGTCTGGAGCATAAAAGCGCCGGGACACTCCTTTGGAGTAGCCGTTGCGCTATACAAGACCCATATATAACATAACATAACATAACATAACTGCACCATCAGGATTCAAGCAAGCCAGGCAGAAGACGGCTGTAATGCCAGAAACCGTTCCCCGGAAGCTTGTTTCCTTTCCAGTAAAGAATTGGCTTGGTAGTTTGGTCTGCCCTGTTCCCATGATGCACTGGGCCAGGGTCAGACTAATTTGCATGTAGCCAGGTTCTGAACTGGGATGGTGCAGTGAGCTAAAAAACGGTGATGGATCAAGCCCTGATCTTTTGACTGGGTAGGAGTGTTCTGCTTAATTCAGATACTCTGTCCATCACCACCCCCTTTTGAATCCCCTAAGGGAGATCAAGGCAGCCCGATTTGCAAGTCAACAAAGTGTATCCGTTGATGTTTCATCTGATGATGACGAGGAGGAAGAAGCGTCAAACATTCCTTCAGTTACACCCAGTACCCCTGTCAGCAGCACAGCCCCTGCAAGATATACGAGCCACACTAAGAGTGTGGGAGAGAGTGAGACACCAATGCGAAAAAGTTCATCATCACTGAGCGTAACTGGGTCGAAGAAGTCATCATCATACCGTAAAATGGTCCAGCCCACCATTAGAAGCATGTTGTTTTCAGATGCGCCATTTGAACGCAACCAGCCAACGGCGCGTCTGTATGACTCTAAGCTGGCTAAAATGCTAGCGCTGGACCTTCTCCCTTTTTCTTTTGTGGAAGGGGTGGGTTTTCTTGAAATGGTGGCAACGCTCTGCCCTAAATGGAAGGTTCCTAGCCGGTTCTATTTTGCCAGAGTTGCGGTTCCAGCACTACATGAAGATGTGCTGGAGGTGATTGGGGCAGCTTTGCAGAAGAGTGCTGTTCACACTATACATCTGACAACAGACATGTGGACCAGTTGCCAAGCCCTTGATTACATGTGCATCACTGCACACTGGGTCTCTTTTTCAGTGGTTGAAGCAAAGCTAAACGCAGGTGTTGACACGGGCAAAGTTTATAAAGCTGCTCGGAAACATGCAACACTAGCCAGGTTTGCCATGGAGAAAAATCATACAGGAGACAACATTTTGCATGAGTTTAACACAAAGGTCTTTCAATGGCTGTCCCCAAGAAAACGCATGATTGGTTATGTTTCCACGGATAATGGCACTAATGTAGTTAAGGCCATGGATAAGGGTAACTATTTCAGAGTGCCGTGTTTGGCGCACTGTATAAACCTGGTTGTTAAAAAATTCTTGACTGAAGAAAGTCCAGTCTCCGAATTACTGACTACCTGCCGAAGAATGTGCACACATTTCAACCATTCTTTTAAGGCCCGGAAGCAGCTGAGGTGCCTGCAACATGAACGTAAAGTGCCAGTGAAAGCACTCATCCAGGAGGTGGTAACACGTTGGAACCCAACCTTCTACAGGCTTGAGCGTCTGTATGAGCAGTATGCGGTAGTCAATCAGTATTTCTTTAAACTGGGTACACCTATGATAGACATGAGGATACAGGTGGAGCAATGGGAGCTAGTTAAAAGCCTGACACACAAGCTTCGTCCTTTTGAGGTCTTCACGCGTGCAGTCAGCAGGGAGGACTGAAATTTGGGAAAAGCTATCCCATTGTTGAGCATGCTAGAGCACCAACTGAAGGCGGTGTCTTCTATGTTTCAAAAAGATGGAAAGCAAGAAGCATTTGAGTTGGCGGAGAAGTTATCACAGCGCCTACTTCGCGATGAACGTCTTGAAAAGATCCACACAGAACAGCATTACATTTCTGCTACTATTCTGGATCCATGGTACAAAAAGGCAGTGGCAGGCAGAGTATTCATTCCTTTTGATGACGCAGATGTTACAAAGTACAAACATTGGCTAGCTGTGTCAGCCACTCGGTTTGAAAAAGAACGGCAGGAAATTGAAGGAAAAGGCAGTACATCAGCATCAGCAGGCCATCCGGAGTCAAAAAAATCCACTTCTGCATCTGTTGCTGTGGCAGAAGTGAGTGATTTTCCCTCTCAGCCATTAACGACACCAGCAACCGTATCATCTGCACCAGACACAACAGTAATATTGTGTGAAGAAGAGGATTGGCTAACTCAGCTTGGGTTTGCTTCTCAAAAGGTCCCAGAAAAAAGTAAGCAAAGTGGAGGAACCCTGGAGAACCTTGAGTCGATGGTGCAGGCCTATCTGAATGACTCAACAGAGTTCTATGTTCATCATGACCCATTGGCGTATTGGCATGGGAAAAGAGATGTGTGGCCAGAGATCACCAACCTGGCTATAAATTGCTTATCTTACCCACTCGCAAGCGTGTCTTCTGAACGTGTTTTCAGTGCTTCTGGTGGCATTGTAACTTCCAAAAGGACCGACTCTCGCCGAAAAATGTGGAGAGGTTAACAATGATCAAGATGAATCAGCACTTCATACCACCAGATTACAAAATACGAGAATGCACGCAGGAAGAAGACGAGGACACCAACGTAGATGAGGGAAGTTCTTCTCTGTTAACTGACCTACGCCCGTCTGAATTAGCAGAGTTTGATGACAAGCGCTTCTTCCCTGACAACGAGACCTGAAAATGAGTCAATGATTCACTAATTTGCTTTTTCATCCTTATTCACTTTTATTCCTGTGTGTCTGTCTTTCTTTGTTTTGCAAAATCTATATAAAAAAAACTTTAATCACCTAATCACAAAAACAAGCCCATCAGCAGAACTGTCTTCACTTATTTGCTTATTGATTTGAAGGTGCCGCAGTCTGCATTCCTCAGGTTCACGAGTTCACAAGAACATGCTCCTCTATCCTCCTCCTCCAGACTCCTATTTCCCTCAAAGCAGATGGCTGGATTACGCCCAATGAAGAAAGACTCTGCACTTGTGGGGGTGTTCTACTTCTTTGCGGGTGAGTTGACCGGTCTGGGGCATTGCTGTGAAGGTCTAATACCGGATAAAAGTGGTTTGGAGAAAATCGGAGCAGAAAAACTTTTTGCGCTTTTGATCACTTGCCTGTCTTTGGGGTGCTGTTTGGGGGGCTTCCAGGTTTTTGGGGGTGGGGTTTGGGGTCTGGGAGCACTGCTGCCACAGTCTAATGTTGATTGCATTTCTTTTTCAGAAAATCCGTGGTGGAAAAGGGGAGTTAGGGCCTAGCTGCAGAGCTCATTTGGACTGCATTCCAGGTAGGCCCAAAGTTTCCTAAGTGTGGCTTTTCCCGGTTTTGCTTTTTGGCTTTTTGGGGGGGTGAAACTTGTTTTTGCCCGGGTTCACGGGTCTGGGGGCCTTGCTTGGAAGGTGTAATACCGGCTAAAAGTGGTTTGGAGAAAATCGGAGCAGAAAAACTTTGTGCGCTTTTGATCACTTGCCTGTCTTTGGGGTGCTGTTTGGGGGCTTTTAGGTTGTTGGGGGTGGGTTTTGGGGTCTGTGAGCACTGCTGGCACATTCTAATGTTGATTGCATTTGTTTTACAGGAAATCCATGGTGGAAAAGGGGAGTTGGGGCCTAGCTGCAGAGCGCATTTGGACTTAATTCCAGGTAGGCCCAAAGTTTTCTAAGTATGGCTTTTCCCGGGTTTTGCCTCTTGGCTTGTTGGGGGTGTTAAGCTTGTTTTCGCCCGGGTTGACAGTTCTGGGGCCATTGCTGGGAAGGTCTAATACCCGAAAGAAAGTGTTTTGGAGACAATCGCAGGGGAAAAAGTTTTTGCATTTTCTGAGATTTCGCTCACTCTACCGTTTTCAGCGGCTGTTTGTGGGGGTTCCTGGTGTTTGTGGGGGGGTTTGCGAGTCTTGGAGCAAGGCTGGGTATGGATACTTTTGCTTGCTTGCAAGTGGTTTTGAATACAATCCTTGGTGGGCAAGGGGGGATTTGGGCCTACTTTACTTTCAAAGTACGTTTTGTCACCATTTTCTACTAGGCCTCTGACAGGTAGCAGTATCGCACGTTTTTTGAGATCTGATTGGGGGTCTTCTACATTTTTGCGACTGGGTTTAGTAAGGGTCTGGGAGCACTGCTGGGAAGGTATAATTTTGTTCTAAAACACAGTTTACAGTACACCTGGCTTGAGGGGAAAAATCCGCTAAATGAATTCGCCCATACTTATTTATCCTTCAAAAGGAGACTCAGACAGAGTACGCACTTTCAAAAATATTGTACAGTCTATTAGGAAACTTAAAGTGTGACTTTTTGCACAACACAGCGTACATACCTTATATTTATTTGCCAGTGGTGTTCTAATATCACTTCCTGTTTTTCCATCAATAATTACAGGCCGGGTTTCAGCCTGTGCAATGGGAAAAAAAGGATGAAGTCAGGCTTCACATTAGCGAGCCGCAATTCAGCATCCGCCAGGCAGGCAGTGGACAGGGTGTCTTCTGGTCACCAACATTGATGGACGGAGCGTCAGATGGAATGGAGGAGTCCCGCTAATAAGAGGAATGGTTGGATGTATGCAACTTCCCAAATTCAACAGGACAACTACAACAACATACAGATACAGTATCCGTTCTTTTCTAATTATCTTTTAAGTAATGTTATTGCTGTGAACTTTTATGAGTGTGACTCTGCATTTCTTTGATTGCTTCTAAATTCATCCCTACAGCCATTGGATAGGTTTTACTTCTGCTATTTTTCAAACCTGATTTATTGTACGAAGTGTTTCTCTGAGTGCAGAGATAGACAAGTGAAAACGCATAATTACTGCAGCCCTGTACTGTCGCATTCTTTCATTCACGGTTGTCGGAAGTACTACTTACTTTTCAGTAACCATGCATGCAGTAGTGCATGCACTTCCTTTATGTCACTTAAAAGATTTATAGATAGCTTTGTACCCAAAGATTTGTTTATCTTCAATTATTGTTTGTCCATGCTGTGCTTTTTTTTCTTCTCTCAACAAAACTTTCCCAAAAACCCCCATTCCCATCCATTTTCCAAACCCTAACCCTCTTCCCCCGGGCTGTGTGGTTTTGATTGATGTGTGACTAAATGACAGCAATAATTCCACACACTTGCTGGGGAGGATAAGGTCATAGCAACAGGCTGGTGAAGGAATCCGAGGATATATTCTTACTCACAGACCCATGACTATTGGCAAATGAAAGCAGATTTTCATGTGCGCCATCAACTTGATTGATCATCAAGAACATCCTCCTTCTAGACGTGGCAAATTATTACGCTGCTGTGTCCTTCACCTTCAGTACTATTTCTTGTAGTAGTAGCCAATGTCAAAGAAATTCAACGCAAGTAGTAGTTATACTTTCAATACTTTACCATTTGTTAGGCTAAATTGTGGCACTGTTCTAGTGTACTGTGACCTGCTATATTCTCTATCGTACCGTTCTAATGCTACGGTAAGGACAAACAAGGTTTCATTTTCTTTTTTTTCAGATGCTGCAACTGCCACTGTGTAACACCACTAGTACCACCACAATGATGACATTTCATCCGCACAGGATTGCCAACCTTAATCGCCATTTCCCGTGCAGCCAGCCCTGTGCCTAGCCCTATTCCAAAAAACAAATTACAGGTAAGATAAGCGTTTGGGGGGAGGTAGCATAATGGAGTATTAGGAGAGACGAGAGACTGACGGTAGTACTAGTAAAGTCCTAGGACTATTGAATTCACTTACTCTGTGAGAGGCACTTAGTTTTGAAAACATTTGGGCAATTATTTACACAACTTGAATCAAGATGCCAGTTAAGTTTCAGGAAAACAAGTTTACTGTTAAACCCCCACCCACCAGCCTCAAAAGCAGTAAAAAACACGTGTGCTAAGATAAAGTTTAAAGTATATTTATATCCCTAACACAAATAATCTCCCGCAAGACCTAACCCAACCCACCCCCCTCCCGAACCCCAACGAATGTCCGTGAAAAGTCCAAAAAACCCAACTCCCAATTCCCACCCCCCAGAAGTATTTAAAAAAGGGGCAAGGGACTGTCTCCTCCTACTGCTGGCTGCTGTTCACTTTTCGGGCCAGGTCGGCATGCTCCTTGCGGAGGGTCTCGAGCAAGGTGTTGGTGTTCAACAGCTCCTGCTCGAGGTAGGACACCCTGAGTGAAAGGCGGCACAACCTTTTTTTGGTACTGCTGTGGGGGGCAGCTGATTTTTTTGCTGCTCGGCGGTGGTGGGTGGCTGCAGTACCCCGGCTCCATACCGCTGGAGACCTGCTGCGCTGACTGGCTGACCCAGGGAGCGCGGAGGAGGATGCAGCTGTCCCGGTCGATGTTGTGGTCGACTGCGTGTCCCCCTCCTCCTGGGCCACCAGCCGCCGATATTCGGCGACAGTGCCTCCAGCCTCCGTTGCCGGGCCCTTTTAGCCAGCTCCTTCCGTGTTGGTTTGGAAGGAGCATCTATATGAAGAAAGAAAGACATAGTCTGTAACCAATGCTCTTTAAGATTAACACAAAATGATTCAGCAGAAAGTTGTGTCACAGTAGAACTAGCAACTTGCAAGCGCAGTACATAACTATTGTGGCCAGTATCTATCTAACCTCCCACTTCTTCATCCTTGCTCTAACATTAGTGGGAGTTTAAGGAATCAATTCTACGAGCACTATGGACTCACTCCATTAGAGTCGACTATGACAGTACACCAGTCTATTTCTTCTTCTTCTCTCTGGTTTAGCAAAATTGGTACGTTAACTTCTGCAAGCCGGCATAATGCCAGCGCAGTCAACTTGCGCCCGAGAAAAACAGACGCCCACCATGATGAGTGAGACAGACTTGCGTTACTGTACCGGTCCAGTACATGCAGGTGGTGATGCTCTTACTTTTCTATTACGGGTGGCACTGAGAATACTCTGTTACAAGGGCTACTGCTTAATTAATTTAACTTTCACCCTGCAGTGCCAATGAATACTAGAAAAGAAAAATGAAGAAGATAAATAATCTGATTATCTATCACTGCACATGGTATGTATTTGCTTACATATGGGATGACTTTAGGTGCTTTGCTTTTTATTGAGTGAAGAGTGAGACATCCACACATGAATGACCGAGTTCTACTAAACTTATTAACAGAGGTAGTGAGTGGCCATCGTAATAGCCGGATATATGCTGTGCTTGCAATACAAACTACTGCTACTATTCATGGTAGTATTCGGACAAAATTAAAACTTCTTTTCCTTGCCTTTCCTACACTGGAACGGACGTGCGGGTGCGGTGTTACATGCTCTTCAAAGTAACACTTAGTTCATCCAGTGACCGTCTACTCTCTCTAGATACACATACGCTATCTAAGAGTCAGATAGTACCATGATCCAGGCATCCTTCGATTCAAACTATATGTCAATCATTCTTCTTCATGTCTCTCATCTGGACAAACCTTACGCTTTCTCACGGGAAAACAACCTTTCATTTTATTTGGGAAACCGCAAGCCATACATCCGTGCTTGACTTGCATTTGAATTTCAACCAAAGGATATATTGCGCACACATACAGTTTCTGTTTCACCCACCAAGGTTGTTCTCCTTCCACCCATCCTTGATTCATCCTTCACCCAGCCATGCATCCTATTCCTTCCCAGCCACCTCGGGCACCAATCAAACACGTATCATTCTTCTTTGTCAGTCTTCATTACTTTTAACTTGCTCGTCCTTCCACACTTACCTACACCCTTCTTTCGCTTTTCATTTATCCCATCCATCAAGTTCATCTCTGATTTGGATTCTCGAAAAAAAATTCACCGCTGAGTTGAAGTAAATTTAGAGGAGGCTACTACCTGGTTGATAAAACTTTGTTCTAAATTTAAAAGTCTTCTTAACAGTATAGTAACTTAACTGTGCAACATATATACTACACCCGTTCAGAGAGCACACTCTGCAGTCTGCAATCTCAATAAGTAAGGAATATAAGAGCTTACCACTGCCCGCCACTACCGTGGCAACCCTCACAGCAGTTTACTCCGGCACTTGCACCGCCTCCTCCCCAGAAGTGTCCTCCTCCACCTCCGCGCTGGCCCCGGCACCAGATGTTCCACCTACAAAGTACATTTAAGAATGTTAGATGTCATAGACATACACCACTCACTAGTATTTTGTCTAGGAATGAAGAAATGTGAATACAGAAACCAGTCTAATAATTTGTGACTGTCTACTCTAAAGTAAAAATGTCCCTTTTTCCAGGGAAGGGTGTTGTCTTGCTGCACTTTTTGGCACAACTGATGAATACTTGCTTTTTAACACGCACCACTTTTCTCATAACCGACAAAAGCTTCACTTCTAAGAACAAGAGCAAGATCAGATCATCATCACTAGGACGGAGTGACCAACGATTCAGCACCAAAAAGAAAAATTAAAGTTCAAACCAGGTGAGGGCTCGGCTCGCCCACAATAAATGTGTGAAATAAATCACTAAGCACTTTTCCATTTTTAATGAACCGTTTATGTTTTATGTAAAACTTGATTTTAATAAATGTTTTTACTTTTAATAAAGCTTTAAAACTTAAATAGACTGTGGTTTTTGGTCAAGAGTGACTGAGCAAAAGGTTTTGCAATTTGCAAGCATGAGTCCGTACCTCTGACACTTCTGGACTCTGACTCCGTACTCTTGCCCTGCGTTGGATAATCATCATTGGGGATCAATCATCGATGATTTCGGGAGCTAAATGACTCTGCCACACTATCTAGTCAGTAAGGAGATTGGGGGTTCTTTAAAGTCTGTTATCACTGAGGTATGGGGAAAGTCTACCTGCGCCTATTATAATTGATAAACAATGCACTATTTAGTGTCCATAGTTCTGTTTGTGCAGATTTGTCCCTGCAACAGTAGTAGTATGGATTGCCCTCCTATCCAAACCAAAAGTAAAGTAGTATCTTATTCTTTCTTGGTGGTCATTCACATTTTATTGTTGGGAATTGTCAAAGCATAAACCTTTAGAAGACTTGAAAAGACATTATGGACAATCCCAGAGGACTGCACTCAGTGCATAGAGCTATTGCTGACTAGAATGGGAGTGTCGTTTAACACCTTTTGCCAACTGTGCAATCTTATTTAGCTACACAGACAGACTAATAAGAATAATCCAGTAATACCACAGGGAGTCATAGTAGAGGCAGGATAAGAAATTAGATACAGTCTACAAGAAGATCAAAGACGATTTAGAAAAAATCGAATGAGGAACGCTAGGAAATAATAGGTACTCTATATTAAAATGAAAACTTACCGGGGCCAGCAAAGGACCCCTTGCCTGACCGATCCTGGCCTTCTACAGCAGCAGCAGCCGATACCACCTCCTCTGTCCTCTTGCCCCTGGGGGGAGCTGATGTACAACATGAAGAAAGAAAGACCCGAAAACATGGATGATTGTTGTCAACCAAATCAAACATTTCAAAAGAACAATAACAAAATATTTTGGCGAAATAGCAAATAGACAACTATTCCACGGGATATATTGACCTATCTCATGTGGTCTACTAAGATATTAGTATTGCTTGATTTGCGGACCGTCGACTTGGAAAGTTCTGTAACTCACTAAACAAACTACTAAAAAGGTTCGCCTAGGACTGGCAGGCAGCAGTCCGCAGCACACGAAGTGACAGACAAACTCCATCGTGATTGCAGGTCAGTGACAACACTAAAAAGTTTCCTACTACATTAACCAGTCATTAAATACAAACTATCAATCCACCACCACTATTTCTTCTTATTGCCAGGTGCACAAAGGAAGGACTGGACTTGAGTCTGTAGGGGCAGATTTACAAGCCCCTTGCGGCTCTTTTGCTCCGTTGTTGCGTGACTTTTGTGATGCAGCGGCAGAACAAAAGAGGTGCCATGGTGCGGCATATATTAACAACGTAACGCATATGGGAGATGCATCACGTTGTAAAGCCCAGCGCCATCAGGGGGCGTTCCGGCGCAAGGGAGGGCGTTCCTGCGCAGGAACACATCCTAAAAGTGGCTGAGGGAAATCTACAAGATTTCAATCAGTCACTTTTAGGACAATGATGCTTCACTCAAAGCCTGCGCCTGCTTGAAGCAGACGTACGGCTTGACGCAGCATTGGGGAGATAGGGCACCCCAGAGCATTGCAGGAGCTGCGCCATCGTTGCGACGCAACTCCAGCAATGCGCTGCCATTACGGCACAGATGCGTAACGCTTCGGTGACGTTTTGGGCCACCATGGGTGGTGGTGGCTTGGCGCACAATTACTGGCGCATCCCTGCTACTTTGCAGGGATGCGTCGGTAATTGCAAATCTGCCCCTTAGTGTCTAGCATTACGCAGTTCTGTAAACTACACTCGTACATAATTTCTCAGGCCAATGAAATGAACACAAAATCGAAAACAAATAAGCATAGTAGCAACGCTACTCAGAAGGAGAGCAGTGCACCTGAAATGCACAGACGATTTTGAAATATAATTTACCTACAATGTAATCGGCAGCATTATTGCTCTTGGTAAAAAACAAAAAATCGCAATATAATAACACACAGAGCAGGAGAAAACAGAGTAGTGATGAAATAGCTACTACTACTCACCAAGCCCGGGGATCTCGATGCCGAGCAGGTCGAGCAGGTCGCGTTCCCGGTCCAGGAGATCCGTCCAATGGTGGGTGGCCTGGTTGTAGGTGCGCCGGACCCGAGAGTGTTCATACATGGCCCCGCATACCTTCTCCCACCGCTTCCGGCGCTCCCAGAGCCCGTAGCCGCTTGCGATCCTGCCGCCTGCCGCGATGGTCCTGGGGAGGCGGCGCTATACATAGTACACCAGTGCGGCCACCTCCTCCGCGTTAAAGATCTCCCGTGGCATCACTAGCTCCCCCCTCAAACACCCGCACGGGAGCCGGGCACGGGGTGCGGGACCCTTCCCCTTCTCGGGCTGCTTCCCGGCTCCCTTTACCATGGTCTGGGCAGAAAGGAAGGTAAATAATAAATAAGAAACAGACTAGGGAAGAAGAAAAGAAAAGAGTTTACACATAGAGCCCGGAAATGGAAATACCCCACGCAAACAAGATGGCCGCGCCCATGTACGACCGCTAGGGTAACTTCGCTTCGTTGCGCTACAAGCGGCTCGCGAAAACGCAAAAAAACACGGGAACTAACACGCCGCAAAAAACAAATCGCATATTCGCACGAATTTGCGGCTTCCGAATTCGATCTCACGCAAATTCGCGCCCCGCGAATCGCGCGATATTGCAGAAAAACGATTTTTGCAAAACTGAAAGCACTCAGCAGGTGCAAAAGTTCAAGCTCATCATTAGTAACCATTCCCTGTAGTGCTTCCTGAGGGGCCCCTCCAGAGTTCAGTTGCCTACTTGCAACTATTCTATGACCCTGCTCTGACCCTCACAGCAGGCTCAGAGAATAGCTACAAGTATGCCACAAAGGTCCTGTTAAAAAAAATTACACTGCAACAGAAAGCAATTACAGATAAGGAAGCAGGTGCCAGACTGGAAGTTCAAATTCAGTGACACATTAATCAGCCCCTAATTCGTTCATGTCAGTTGAGGCAGGGCAGGTGTGCTAACGAATTTTGCAAAACTGAAAGCACTTAGCAGGTGCAAAAGTTCAAGCTCATCATTAATCAGGAAGCACTTACAGCTAAGGAAGCAGGTGCCAGCTCAAATTCAGTGACACATTAATCAGCCCCAAATTAATTCATGTCAGTTGAGGCAGGGCAGGTGTGCTTTTCCCCCCATAATCTACAGTGATGAACCAGAGGGTAGCAGTGATGAACCAGAGGTGGCATGGGTGAACCAGAGAGTGGCAGTGGTGAAACAGAGGGTGGCAGTGGTGAAAAAGAGGGTGCTGTGATGAACCAGACGTAGAAACAACATGGTCGCGACCGTTGCGACCCGACAAGTAAGTTCACGTTTGCGAACTGGTAAAAAACCCTCGTGAACTGGCAGAAACCCTTGCGAACACAAAAAAAAAATCACCCATGCTTAATGATATCACCATACCATATACTCTTAAGTGCATTATAATCCTCGTGGCCAAATGCTAACTTTGGTTTGGCTTTATCCAAACATGTTGTGTAAGGTGTCATACGCTTTGGAATACTACCCCCTCACCAATTCTGATGACGGGGGTAGCATTTCACCCTTCTAGAGGGAGAAGACATGTTAAAACTACTGTACCCGGTTAAAGTTAACCAGAGCCCCAGCATCACAAAATGGACGCTGCTGCCACAGACACAAGTCTGACCTCCTGCTGCTGGGAGTCCTTCCAGTCACAGAGGTTTGGACAACAGGTTTCCTGCCTGGAGAGGTGCGAGCACCACCCCAGACAGGACTTTGTGTATTGGGACAGGGAGGGCTGAATAGATTGAGACACTGCCTGAGGCACACTAGGTGCTTCATGCATACCCCAGTTCAAACCGGTTGCTGGGGCACCCCAGCCCCAGCTCTGGCACAAAACTAGACAAAGGAAAGGGGGTGTAACCACCCCCTTCCTGGTCCCACCCATAGGAGGGACCTAGGAACTAATCCAGCCCCTTTTAGATGTATAAAGTTCGGAGCTGTGTCCTTAGACTTTAGATTTGATCCTGAACTGAAAATTGAATGAAACTCTGGACCTTCGACATTCTGCTGAAGCTGAAGACTGAAGAATCTCCCTTGTGGCCAAGGAGTGACCACCCTGGGCAACCAGGCACCATCCAGCAAACCAACGGCTTGCTTTGTCGATGCTCCCGCCGGGACCCGAGCACAGAGCCTGACAAGACCCAGACTTCCAGACCTCTCTGACCCTCTCTTCACGTCTGCAGCATAGCTGAGATCCGTGGAGGCGACGAGAAACGTGGGACCGGCCATCAAGAAAAGTCCACGACTTGCTAACTGTGCAGCTCCTGAGGTATCCTTGAAGCTATGCACTAGGGATTGAGAAGCCCCAAATCCGAGCTCCACCTGCACCGAAGATCAGCCCTCCACACTCCACGAGTTCTGCGTGGGGCCCTTCTGCTTGTGTTCTGCTCGACGCGTTGTCCGGTTGCTGGCCCATTGGCTAGTAGCCTCTGTGATGACAATCCTTTGAAATCAACTTGCTGGTCTGATTGCTCCAGACTGGCCCTTGCCTCCCGGCAAAGGTGAGGCACCTCAGACCTTGCTGGTCTGCATCAGAAGCCTTCCTTGTATACTGCGTGGGTTGCCTTTGCCAAGGCTTGTTGACTCCAATCCGGCGGTCGACCCCTCCATCTGCGAGAACCTTTGTGGGACAGCTCCTCTCCAGCATCTGGTCATCCTCAACGCCACCTGGTCCGCGTGGCTGAAGAGACAAGCTTCATGACAGCACCTGATTGCTCCTTGACGTCGTCTGGTTCCTTCCTGGTTCCACCCGGTCACTGGCTAGTGACCCAGACTCTGTCCCCTCTGTTTCAGGTCCTCTTCATCCTCGATCCACCCTTGGATCCACCCGGACATCTTCCTCCTGGTCGCCTGCAGCATCTTTCTTCACAGGCTCCATAGCCTTCAACGGCGAAACCCGACACATCTTCACACCTAGGCACCCGCTTCCTGAAGGTGAGGTAACGCGAGTACTTCGGTGCTCCCAAGGGTATTGACTATCCAAGTGTCTAGGTTTTTAGTTGTTTCCTTCTAGCTAGACCGGAAGTGCCATGAATCCTTCTTTTTCTAAGCTCTAAGTTCCCATTGACTTAACATTGACTCACGCGTGTGTGTAAAGACACTGCACGTGCCGCCTGTGGGCCTCCTACTCCTAACCTAAGAGTCAGATAGTGTAGCCCCAGTGATCCTCTAGGCCGTAGCCCTTTCCTTTTCCCAAGTCGTGGTTCTTATACCACTTACTTAGTATATGGTTTTACGCGCCCCTAGGGCCTAACTGTAAATTGTGCTATTTAAAGTATTTCTAAGAACAACTTGTTATGTGCTGTTGCCTCTGATCTCATAAAGAGTTCAGAGGAGTGTGTTAGTAAATAAATACATATATATTTTATATATATCCTGTGTGGTGTCCTTTCATTTGGTATTCAAGGGGTTACATATGGTAAAACAGCTGGCTTTACACGCCCTCAAGAGTCTTTGAGCCTAAGACTGTTCTGTCCACGCTACCACTAGGATAGCTGGTCTATAAGGTTGACTTACAACCATCACCATAAGGGTTGTTTGGACTGGTGCAAGGTGTTCACTAGAATAGTGAACATCATATACCAGGCCATCTTCTCACAGAGAGCAAGAGTGAGAGTGGAGATGTTTCTCTGGGTGGTGGACAAGAGTGATGTTGGTGGAGTTCGGGCAGTGTCCACCACCACTAGGGACTGGTAACTTTTGGAGGCCTCCTAAGAAGTTGGCAAGGTGGTGGCCTCCGTTCCAGCCCCCTCACCCTCCGTGCCACTGTGTCAATCGGTGTCAGATATTTCACCACCCGAAACATAGTGGCCAGATGGTCCTCACCCTTCATAGCCAATGCCTCCTCCACCTGCTCTTGAAGATGCTGTAGAGACATATACAATAGTTTTATTGTATCAGTGTGAATATAACTGAGCAATGCAGTTTTTCATTTAAACATTTTTTAGATTTTCATATTTCACCTGCTTCACGATTTTTTAACTTTTGTTTATTTTTATCTTTATCTCCTGCATGCAGAGAACATCTTCAGAAATCATTTGCTCACAGTTATGTAATATTCTATTCTTGATCTTATGTTTTGATTATTTTTCTTAACCACATTCAATTATCTCCAGGATCTGTTTTACACCTCTAAATGGGTCAGACTTGTTGTTTTGGTTATTGAACTTATATCACAAAATTTTATATAAAACAAAAATACCTTTGTACATTGTGTGTACAATGCAAAAAAGCTGCTTTATTTTTATTTGTAAAAATAAAAATATAAATTAATGTGTGTTAATATTAACTGCAATGTTGTATCAATATTTGTATAAAAATGGAGCCTGTTTCTTTTGCTTGGGAGTTTCAAAATGGTATAGCTTAATTCAAGTAAATTAAGTATTTTTTAAATTGTTAAAATTAATTTGATGGATTCAGTTTTCAGTTTTTAACGTCTTTATTTCGAATTGTTATTCATAAAAGACACACATAAAGATAATAAAAAATACAAACAGTGCAATTAAATTAACAAAGTCATAAAGTTTCAAATCAATACTAACAGACAAAAAAGAAATAACAAAAATTAGATACAAGTATACATTTGTATAAAAAGGAAAACTGGATGTCAATTCTGGTCAGACCATAGTGTAGTACAATTGCATTCTATTCAAAGTTATTCAAGACGATAAGTTTCGAACTGACTTGATCCTAATTAGCCAAGCCCATCCAAGGAATTTAGCCATTCCAATGGATAACCATTCAGCAGTATTTGTTCTCAGAATGTACAAAGCTTCGCTACTCACTCGGGTATTAAGTCTGGAACATACAGGTTTCAACCATTTACATCTTGGTTCACTATAAGCAGTACATACAAATAAAAAGTGACCTAGTGTTTCTCTACAATCAGTACAACAGGGGCAAAGGGATGATTCTGTCTTCTGCCAACCATTAGTAAAAACCCTCAGTGGCAGCGTGCCTACACGAAACTGATGGTATAGTTTCCTGTCTAATGTTTTAAGAATAACATCCCAATAGGTCTCTATGTGAGGGACTGTTTTGTGGAGCAGAAACTGACCTGTCAAGTTCTGTTTCTCCGAAAGAGCAACATGTTCTACTTTTACCGTGGTCCAGAAAAGTAATTTGAAATCTTTTTTTGTAGGGAAAGTATGAGAACCCGGCTCAGACCAGAGCAATGGAAGGCCCATTTTAATCAAAGTAATCTTGATTTGCTTAAACCACGGTATGTCACCTGCCCCCTGCTGCATTCTCACATCCTGTAGTTCTCGGGCAAACATGGCGAGTTCTGGGGTAGACCAGATGCGCCTCCACAGGGCCACCATCCTGTAGAGGGCTTGATGTTTAATAGAATGCAAGCCCATATCCATCAACAATGGTAGGACTGGTGTAGAAGGGGGGAGGCTGACTAGGTTTCGAAGAAATTTGTTCTGTATCCTATCTAGGACAGCCAAATCCACACAGCCCCAAATATCAGCCCCGTATAAAATAGCTGAGCTAATTTTGGCACTATAGATTTTAAGAGCCGGCAAAACTCTTTTGGTAAGAGAACATTGCTGCTCTTTTACTAGACAACCGGACAAGCGAGCAAATTTCAAACCAAGCGCCACCACTTGTTCTTTCCATCTTAATCTATAGTCTATTGTAACACCAAGGTATGTCATTGCTTCAACCTGCTCCAAACTAGACCCATTCATGGTAACATGACCCCTCTTTGGTTTATTTTTTGTCAGGACCATGAACTTGGTTTTATTGATGTTAATTTCCAGATCATTCTCATTACAGAAGTCCACAAATTTGTTTATAGCAACCTGTAGGCCCTTCTGTGTTTTGGCCAGTATAAGAGTATCGTCTGCAAATATTAAAAGGGGAAATTTAGTCCCACCCAGTGAAGGAGCATCAGTAGGAATATCTGTGAGGAACTTCACCACTTGGTTAATGAAGAGTATAAACAGGGTAGGAGCCAGGACGCAGCCCTGCCTCACTCCGCGAGTCACGGGGAAGGAGTCTGTGACCTGACCCTGCCGCCCCCATCTAACTCTGGCAAAATTTCCCTCATGCATCCTAATGGTAAGATCGAGGAGTGCAGCAGGCACACCCATCCTGCTCAAGGCTGCCCACATCTTCGCTCTGGGGACCAAATCAAATGCTGATTTGAGGTCCACAAATGCAGCAAATATCGTGCCACCTCTCAGGAATACAGTTTTCCAAAAGATCATGACAAGTCTTAATATCTGATCAACTGTGCTTGTATATTCCCTAAAACCCGCCTGCATCGGAGACAGAATGTCAACTTCGGTCATCCATGAGTGGATTTTTCCTAACAACATTCGAGCTATAACCTTTTGAAGGGCATCAATAAGACTGATGGGTCTGTAGTTCCCTACATCAGTTCTATCCCCTTTTTTATACACGGGCAGGATCTCAGCCCCTTTCCACGAAATGGGAATTTCAGTCCCTCTGGCTATTGCATTCGCCAAAACTGTTATATACGGGACCCAATGCAATTGGTCATACTTAAAAAGGTCCGCAGGGATGCAGTCCATGCCTGGGGCTTTGCCATTCTGCACTTGATTAAGGGCAGTGATCGTTTCTGATTTAGTAAAGACAATGTAATCATAAAGTGGCACAGCAGACTGTACACTGGCATCTTCCCTATTGTTATGGGAGATCCGTTCTGTGACACTAAACTGCACCTCAAAATGCTTGACCCATTGCTCAACTGGGACATAGTTAACAGGAACATGCATATCACCAGTCCCACCCCATTTTACAACCTCCCAGAATTTTTGTTGATTGGATAAGGTGCTTGCCTGATATAAGTCCAACCAACGCTGGTCATCCCATTTGGTTTTTGCCTCTTTAAGTACTTTCTTGTAATTTACCCTAGCCAACCTTATGTCCATAGCTATTTTAGATTTAATAGCAGATAACAAAGAGCTATGGGCAATGCGACAGGATTTGTCGTACCACTTAGACTTAGTTTGCACTTTTATCCTTCCTTTGACAGGTTCAATAAAAAAAGATTTAATTTTATTAAAAAGAGACTCGTGAATCATCCTAATTTGATCAAGTGAAGTTCCTTCATCAAATAAGGGTACTATCAAGTTTGTAGCAGCTGTGACCTCATTAGCAACTTTATTAATAATGGAGGGGTTGTCTAGGAACCTAGCCCATCTTACCCTTCTGCAATCATTCGTAAGACCAGCATCTGCTGTGACGATGCTGGTTGCAGGATCCAAATACAAGCCCTCCTGCAATAATAGTTTTATTACCAGGGGGTTATGATCACTTTCAGGTCTGGTGACCACCACCATATCCTCCAATAATTTCCAGTACTCTAACCTTATCAAGAAATAGTCAATGCGACTCGAATGCAGGGAATTGTCAAATGTAACCATTCCCATCGTATCTGATTTAGTCCTACCATTTGCTGCGCGCAAATTCCATTCAAGGCAAAGACCTAACCACTGCATAGCAGCCTCAGTGACTTTTTTAACTGGTGGAATAGATAAATGAGGAATATTCCATAACTGATCAATCTCCCCATAACCCCCATCAACAAGGTTGGGAAACGGTTCAAAAGAACAATTAAAATCTCCTGCCACCATAACACAATTATCTCTGCTAATACAGTTCAATAAAGATTCTAATTCAGCTACCACTCTCGCGGGCTTCCCTCCTGGTAGCCCTCTTGCATAAATATTAATCAGGAAAAAAACCTGATTGCTTTTACCACATAGTTTCAGGGCCAGAATATCATTGCTTGGGGTGGGGAGGTCTGTTATTGTAAGAGCTAGAGATTGTTTTATCCAGATGACCAGACCGCCCGAGGGACGTCCCTTCAATCCTTTACAGGCTAGTTTATGGTAGTTAAGATAGCCAACTCGATAGATGGGCTCTGTTGACCAACTTTCCTGCAAAACAATTATATCGTGTAAGTCTATAAAGGAACCCCATTCAGCCTCTGACATTTTCCCCCTCAGTCCCGCTATATTCCATGACAAGACTGTCAGAATGTGAGGTGATTTCTCTCCCATAAGAACAGTTGAGTTCTCAGTTTCTACTGTATTCAAAGGTCTGGGTGTGCAATTTGAGTGTGTATCCCTATCTGTCACCCTCTGTACTACATCAGTAGACCCTGGGGCAATCTCTTTTCCAGGGATTCTCAGGTTATTTAGGGAGTGATTTACTACAACTTCAAGCAACCCAATACCTAAAGGTTCTACATCTTGTCAATCTACTCCTTCCAAACCTGACAACGGTGCAAACCGGTTTGCAAGGCGAGGATAAAACATTGGGTAGATCGGGGTTTCAGGTTGGAATCTACCTCTAGACCTATCTCTTCTTGTGTGGTGGAATGAAGTTTGGGGTCTAGTTGCGTGTAAAGCAGGGTAAAAATAATGCAATGATAATGTTTGCACATCTCCAACTCTTCCAAATCTTGGTTCCCTACTAATAAGTTCAGCTACCCATGGCTCTCTAAAGCTAATAACCACACAATCACCCTCAAGGTCTTTTTTTCCAAAGCCTACCCAGTCCACCCTCCTTACATTAAGGATTTCGGGTTTTAGGTCGGGGGGAAGCGGACGATTTTTATTAAGCCAAAATATGACCTTATTATAAAGATCCTTGTGTGTTTCTCTCGTACCGCTACTGAGGGGAGCCACGCCGGTTAAAATGATAGTATAAGGCACTGACTCTGGAGGGAGATTCACACAATGCTTCCTTGGAATAGATTTGGGCTGGTAACTTAAATCCTGACTCTTTGTGGAAATTGGGTTTTTCTGATCCTGAGAATTTTTAGCAGGCTTGGGCCCAGAGGAATTCTCCAAAGTGGTTACTTTCTTGGGAACAGGTACTGTTATATGTTGTGTGGGTTTGGGAATGGATAGTCCAGCTTTAGAGGTATTTTTACTATTATTATCGTTATGGTATGACCCCCTATATTGTTAACCATAGAAGTAGGCAACTTAGTGGGAAGGGCAGGGGGGATCAATCCTTTTGGCACTAAACTAGCAAGAATTCTATTAGATGACGCTATATTATCTTTCACCAACTTATCTAAGGCATCCATTTTAGTGTTTAATAGTCTAGTCCTTTCGAAAAGTGGTAAAAGAAGCGATTTAAGTAGTAACTCTGTCCTGGCCAGGAAAATTTCTTCTGAAATGCTAATTGTAGGATTACATTCCTCAGGGTGGACAACCAAATTGGTATTAGGTGGCTGCGGGGGGGATAAAATAAGATTTCCCGCACCCTCGGTTTGGACCTCTGCGTCAGGTGAGTCTACCCTTTTACGCTTCCCACGGTTATGGAAAGATGTATGTTGTGAGTTGGAAGGGGAGTCCATATGTTCAGTGCTGACATTAAGATTTGGCGAATCTGAGAGGGCAGATTTCTCACTAACCAGATCTAGATCAATAATCCCACCATTTGATAAGTTATCCTGTACAGTATTAAATACACTTTCTTGGTTTGTCCCCGCTACCTCCACAGGATGATTCTCGGGAGCGGTTAACAACAATGACTCCACATTAACATCATCACTGTTTGTAGTCAACAATGTAAGTGGGACGGGGGAGACAACCGCACTAATTTTGCCAAGAGAGGAACGCTTGCCAGTGATAATATCAAGCGAGAGGCGTTTTTCGACTAAGGCAATCTCCTTTTCCAAAATGGCAGTTGAACGTGTAAAAAATTGATCGATAGTCCCAGTAAAAGTGCCATTAGAAGTGGAGACCTGAACATGTCTTTCTTTACCCAACCTTAAGGTCATATTTCAAGGGGAGTACAAGAAACTAAAATATCACCAATCTCAATAGACAATCAACAAATGTGCATAATATATACTTCCAAATATAAGAACTCAACCGCCTCTTAGTCTTTGGTTAGGTAACCAACAATTATAATAAATAACTATTAAAAAAATAAAAACCAGATTAAAAGCCAAAAATAGGAAGGAAAGTGTTAGAAAGGTGGCCCTGCCCGGCCTCCTGCGGCCCCGGACGGCCACAGACGGTCCCGCCCTTGTCCCGGGCTTCTCCCGGCGCTCCCGCGCGCTACCGCGCAGCGGATATAGCAGTGTCACTTTATCTATCTATAGGGGAGGGGGAGGAGCAGACAGGGAGAGCGGCCCAGGTGTTCGCAATTGGGTCTGGCAGGCGCTCCTGGGAACCGTAGTCCCTGCGCAGCGCCTGCACTCGCTCGCAGCCCCGCCTGTCACTCGCCTGCAGTTACTCCCGGTGGAAAGATCTTCTGATGCCGGTAGGTTCACCCCTCACGCAGCGGGACCCGCGGAGCGGGTTCCGCAAGAAGTAGGAAGAGATGAGGGCTTCAGAAACTGTAGATAAAGGGCTCCGACCTTGGCGCTTCAATGCAGTCCAGAGTTTAACGTCCCAAATGCTGCCCCCAGCACGCGAGTCTTAAACGCAGGGGAGGGGGAGGAGCAGACAGGGAGAGCGGCCCAGGTGTTCGCAATTGGGTCTGGCAGGCGCTCCTGGGAACCGTAGTCCCTGCGCAGCGCCTGCACTCGCTCGCAGCCCCGCCTGTCACTCGCCTGCAGTTACTCCCGGTGGAAAGATCTTCTGATGCCGGTAGGTTCACCCCTCACGCAGCGGGACCCGCGGAGCGGGTTCCGCAAGAAGTAGGAAGAGATGAGGGCTTCAGAAACTGTAGATAAAGGGCTCCGATCTTGGCGCTTCAATGCAGTCCAGAGTTTAACGATGGATTCTGTACTTAAGTTCCTTATTAATGTATCATGTCCTACGTATTTGCTTATGCTGTTGAAGACATCCAATTGGGTAGTTTCAAATTACAGCATAAGTAAATACATAGGACTTGGTACATTTTTTATCCACTTCAGTAAAGATATAAAACCTTTTACATTTTACTCCAAAATATCTTGTTATTTTTAGTTTGCTTTACCATTGTCAAAAAAGTAAAGAAATATTTATATATTGATAGATTGAATTTACCAGCACGCCAGGCCCTCTCAAGTCCAAGGGGCTGATTAGGATGGGGGGCGGATTTACGTCCGCCCACCACCCTTCCCGGGATAGGGACCATCCGACTGACTGTCAACGGTCCCACATGGCAAATTAGGATGTGACCGCCATTTTGCCAGTCTCATTGCCCATGTTTTACATTACGGTGGGTGCTGCTAGCTTTGGCACCCACCTCAATGTAAAAAAGGGGTGTTATACATATCCTTGCACTATGTGACAGGCACCATGCAGTGCCTGTCACATGGTGCAGGGATATGTAAGGAGATACCATAGTTGCTCCCCAGGTCCCATGTCTGGAGGGGTGCAAGGGGATCCCACTATGGGCCCCCAATGTCCCTTTCAGCCAGTCTTTTCATGGCAGGTGAACCACCATGAAAAGGCTGGCGGGGAGGGACATTGTTATCCCTATGGCAGTACCTGATAGGCACTGCCACCATTCTGGGGATGCGAAGTGGTCTGACAGGCAATTGGAATCATTGCCACTGTCGGACAAGTTGCGGTCAGGCTTATCGCCTGCCATCAAAATATGGTGGGTGGGAAAGCTGCTTAGAATGGCTGGGAGACCACTACCGACAGCCTATCGGTGGTGTTCTCCCCACCATCCTAATCAGCCTCCAAGTTGTGACATTTTCAGGGGTATGGTGCTGTTGAATAGTACAAAGGAATAATGTATGATCCTGGAAAACACGCACACATTTAGAAATCTGCTAAGCCTACAACTTGCACATTGATTAAATGGAAGTTTTATGATTGCAGTAGACTTGTTCTTTGTTGTGTTGTGGAACCAAGACAATTAGTGCTGCTTAAATTGCTCTAACTACATGTGGTAGGCAACCCAAAGCACACAAATCTCCCTTCACATTGGCAAAATCCACATTTAGTGGTAACTGTATGAAGCTATTGATGTGTCTCATCACTGAAGAAAGAACTTCGTGTAGCACACCACTGAAAGTTGGTTGTAACATTCCACCAGACACTGCTACAGTGTATTGGATTGATCCTATGGCCACAAAATAGAGTCCTGCCGTTATTTTCATTAAAAATGTTATTTTGATCAAATAGGATCATAAAATGTTAACACAAAACACAACATATACATAAAAATAAGAAAGACTATAAATATTTCCACTATTGGTGTTATTGATGTGGGGTTCCTATTGTGAGGCAAAAGATCTGGCTCAGCTGATGACATTAATCAATAATAGTTAGCCTATTTAATCTGATTTGTTTTAATATATCCCATTCTTCCATGATGCCAAGGTCTGGAACTGTAAATGAAAATGAAAATATAATATGATGTTTTTTGATTCTAAATATGTTCTAATGTATTAGAAAAATATGACAATCAATTCTTTATTACAATTTAATCAAATACTAGTTTTTGTTTTTTGGGTTTATGTTATTTTTTTTGTCATTTTAAAAAAAGTGAAAAACATTACCTACATGGAATTGATTATGAATAAACAATCTTTTAATCTTTTTTTTAAGTGTATGATAAAACAAAATGGTGAATTAATTGAGAAAGGAAAACAACACAATTCTCTGATTTTTCTTGAATTTCATTCAACAAAGCCAAACACTAAAACAGGATGAACACAAAAAAAGGAAACAAAAAACATAAAAAATCAATAGTGAATTAAACTATCATTGAAGGGCCACATTATTTGAAATCCAATGTTCAAAATACAACTGACATAAAAAAGGAAATGTGTCCAGAAAATAGTCCACAGAGTTAATGTTAGTCACACAGTGGCCTAAATTAGGTTCTGCTTCTCTTGCTGATGGTGGTGGAGGTCTTGCTATTCTGTCCTACTGGTCCTGATGAACGTCCCCTCCTGAGAGGAACTGGTGGATCCATGTAGTATCTTGTATTTTCCTTTAATTGTCTTGAGCTTGCATGCCTTCATCCTTTGTGTATCCTTTTAAATGCTGGTGTTCTGTGTTCTAAAGAGCACTGTTAGAGTTCTGTAAAGTACCATGATGTCATTCTACAAGCTGAGACCGAGGTACATGGATGTGCTTTTCTTCATGGATTAAAGCTACCAATTAATCATTCTTCTAATGGTATTATTGAATGACAGACTACAAACTGGCGACGATCGGGATAAAAAAAATTCATAATACCAGCTCTTCATTTATTATTACCGTTTTTTTTTCTCCTTCATGAGAACATCTTTAAGTTAAACTACATTGCTGTAAACGCTTCATCGTGTACTTCTACTTCAACTAACTAACGAAGCATTCTTCTACTCAAGTAAGCCATCGAAATATTTTTGGGGAATATTTGACGAACAAAAAAAAAAAGAAAGAAAGAAAAACAACTGGCGGATCTGTGCTATATCACTCGTGAACTGTGAGTAATTTTACGAGATTTCTCAGGAACTATAGCATTTACTGGATTTTACTCGCACTGTGACACTGTGCGTTACGGTGTTTACCTTCAAACGTTGCTGCATGCTGCCTCGCGCTTCAGTGCTTCTTTGCGCTAACGCTTAGCAACGCTTCTGGTATACGTTCTCCACGCACTTGTGCCACGTCAAAGGTCATTCAACGTAACTCTACGTTACGTGTACGTGCCACCATATTGGATTTCTTCGAGAAAGTGCGTCTAGCTTCATTTCTTCTCCGAGTTTCTTCGCATATTTAACGCATGTATCGCTCGTGATGCTAACACATTGAAAGGCACTTGCTGAAAGGTCACGCTGCGCTCACCTTCATACAAGCACATCAGTACTTCGTTTTCTTCTTCATCTTCATTGTTTTTTTCCAGCGCTTTTTTTGAGAAAGTGAAGCAGCCTTGTAAGTTATTCTATTTTATTTATTTTGTTCAAATTTTTTTCATTCAATTATTTATTTTCTTCACTGGTTATTCACTGGCATAATGGACAACACTACTCCTGCTTTTACTGGTAGTGCTTCTAATAGTTCTACACCTACATCTTCTTCGTGTATTAATATAAACATGAGCACACCTAAAGACTTTTTGACATCACTTGGAGAACCAATTATAAAATGGTCGGAGTGGAAAGAATACTTTCTTAATTATATTGCTACTTTGGAAGATAATGTTGGATCCTTATCTCCTGAACGAAAAATGCGTATGCTTTTACATAGCTTGGGTCCAGAAGGTTTAAGAGTTTATAATCAGATGCAGAAGCCGGATAGAGCAGGCGATACTGACATCTTCAAAAATGCGATTGCTGACTTGACTGAACATTATTCTCCTACTGTTTGTATTGGTGTTACCAGACGTGCATTCTTTAAAAGAAAACAACTGGATAATGAGTCTGTGGAGAAGTACGTTTCACAATTTAAATTGCTAGCCATGCATTGCAAATTTGGAGTTCTACACGATGAACTTATTCATGATCAAGTTGTCATTTGTTCTAGAAATAAGAGTATTCAAGATAGACTATGGATTGAGGGAGAATCTAGTCTGAAGGATATAATAACTTTATTGAAAAAAACGGAATTATCCGATAGAAGCTCTAAAGCTTTAGCTGATCAGTCACTACTTCTACGGTTAACAAAATTTTGGCAAAGACTAATAAAGAGTTACCGGACAAGAAGGGTGATAGGAAGTTTCAATCCGATAGGAATTCTCAGAGGAAGTCGTATAACTCAAAATCTTTCTCCAAGAAAACGTATAATAACAATGATTCTTTTTCCTTTGCTTGTTATCGTTGTGGAGATAAGAACCACAATGCAGGTTTTGAGAAATGTCCCGCTAGATCCGTTAAATGTTCTAATTGTGGGGTTGTGGGACATTATGCTAAAGTCTGCATTAGAAGTTCTTCACAACCATCTAAAGTTTTCAATGTTAATGATACTGATTCTTCTGATTATGATTCTGACTTCGATTCTCCGTCTACATCTGAAAAGTCTCAATGTAATATGGTGATATGTAGTGATAAGAGTGTTAAAAGCTACTGTTAAATACGGTGCATTGTTTTAGATAGTGAAATCTTCCATCTGTTTGTAAAAAAAAGAGAAATTGTTATGTTTTTGTGGAACATAATTTAGAAATTTGTTTTTTTTGTTTTAGAAAAAGGAGGATGGTAGGTATTTGTTATTTCAGAAAAAGGGAGGATATGTAGTATCTTGTATTTTCCTTTAATTGTCTCGAGCTTGCATGCCTTCATCCTTTGTGTATTCTTTTAAATGCTGGTGTTCTGTGTTCTAAAGAGCACTGTTAGAGTTCTGTAAAGTACCATGATGTCATTCTACAAGCTGACACCGAGGTACATGGATGTGCTTTTCTTCATGGATTAAAGCTACCAATTAATCATTCTTCTAGTGGTATTATTGAATGACAGAGAATACTACAATCCACAGTTGCCGGGACTAAGGTGGGTGCGGGTGTTTCCTCTTGTGGCAGGGCCTCCCTTTCTGTCGCAGATTCTGTATGCCCAGATGTTGTTGGACCACAGAAAGGGGAAGATGTTGCTGGGTAAAACAATCATGCACCATCTCAGTCAAGGAGGCCAAATTTGAGTTTAGATTTTCAATCCAAACATTATGCTTTCTATTCAACTACTTCATCTACCAGAGCTCTATAGGGACCTTGCCC
Organism: Lissotriton helveticus; assembly: GCF_964261635.1. Classification (NCBI taxonomy): domain Eukaryota; kingdom Metazoa; phylum Chordata; class Amphibia; order Caudata; family Salamandridae; genus Lissotriton; species Lissotriton helveticus. The sequence continues at coordinate 878,456,494 of NC_136069.1, forward strand.
ATCATGTCTTGGGACTAATTGCGGGATCCCAAGACTTGGTCAATGGTGGCCTGGGTGACAATGAACCCAGTGGCCACACTTTGCTGGCCCACAGGTCCCCTCCCATGACCCCTACCCCACTAGCCTGTGCCTATGACCAAGTGCATCCCATCCTAAGGGCTCCTGGCTGAAATGGAGGTGGTGGTGGTGTTGGACCTGACCACCCGAAGAATCATTTACAGAAGAAATCTCCATGGAACAGATGTTGTCCACTAAGGGGGACACAAATGCATGCACTAGTGAATAAAATATGTCAAAAATACCATCCCAGTCGGTAGATAAAGATACACCATTCTCAGCTGTGGACTTTGTCAGGTCCAGCCCAGTCTGTAATGGGAGAGGACCTACAAGTTCTTTACGTCCAATACTTTGCCTGTGTCTGGTTGATGGTTTAGCATGTCCTCTTCCTTTTGGCACAATGGTCACTGTCACTGAAATGCATACCATCAGAATTATAAAATTAAGTATTAACATGCAGAGTAGCAACCTGTCCTGCAACCATAGAAGGTGACAGAAACAAAGAGCGGGATTGAAGTATGGTGATAGGACCTATGGCTGGCCTTGTCGAGGATTCCAAGGAGGAGCCAGTGGCAGATCCAAAGTCCAAAAAGAGTCACCTTTTAGCCTGTTCTATCTCTTTGGAGACAACGCCAACTGCATGTGTCAAGAAGGAGTCCAGTGTTGGTCCACCTGATGGCTAATAGCTCTGCCCCCTGGAATCGTGCTTTTACCCATGGAAGCCCAATGGCCCCATCTGCAGCAGTGTTGATGGGGGACGTAGTCTGACTCCATTCATGAAGCAAAAGTAAGTCCTGAAATGCGGTACAAGAACACCGGCATCATTGCCACCCATGCTGCAGGATCCGTGTAGTGCTTTTATAGTGCTTGAAGCTCTATGGCCCTGCTGCAGTAGTGTTGACTGGAGGACGTAGTCCCACCCCAGTCACGAAGCAAAAGCAAGTCCTGGAATGAGGGCATGGGACGTTGCCACCTGCACTGCGGGAACCATGTAGCAGTTTTATAGCATATGCAAGCCCTCAGGCCCTGCCTGCAGCAGTGTTGACTGCGGGGCTTAGACCCACCTCAGTCACAAACCAAAAGTAAGTCTTGGAATGCGGACAAGGGAAACCAGCATCATTGCCACTGTGCTGCAGGATCCTTGTGGCACTTTTATAGCACGTGGAAGCCCACTGACCCCACCTGCAGCCGTGTTGGCTAGTGGACCTGTCACGAAGCATAAGTAAATCCTGGAATGCACGCCAAGGAGGCTCCCTCCCTGACAAATCTATACAAAGTGTAAGTGCTATACACTTTTTGGTGTGTTAAAACCTACACATTCATCCATCAGAATGTGTTTTCTAGAAGCTGTTTCTCTGCAAGTTTCCTTCCTGCCTAGTTCCTCCAATACATTTTTGTTTTTTTCTTTCCACTTTTTTGGATCATTCCTTCACCTTACTCTACTGCTGGTTTTAATTTATCTTCATCCCCAACACTATCGTCTTTCCATCACAATGTGAACATATATCTATCAGACGTTTGTTGTGCATTCACAAAAACAACACATCTGCTTACCAGTAGAACAGATATTTGGGTCTTACAAAGGAAACTTTCATGGATCCCCTTTTTGCAACTGAAAAAAGAACTGCTGTATGGTCAACCTTCGTTCACTCCATTATTAAATGCCATGAGTGCCACATTCCCAACCGGTTTGATGTGTGTGAATCGTATCTGTTTTTCACGTAGTAAGATACATATTGATATTATTACAATTGGCCACGAATGCAAATATAATGTTCTTGTTTCATGGAGAGGATACTGATTAAAAATGACAGCGGTGAAGCTTGGCAAAGTGGACTGGTGCTTTCAGTGTCTAAAAACATTGTCGTGCTTGGAGACTAATTAGCAAGTGCAAAGAAATCAGATTTCGTGGGCGTGGCATCATTCCTATGAATTATGGATTAAGAAGCATTGCTGTTTGTACAAGGTAAGTAGCCAAACATGTAACATAAGCACATAAAACACAGTAATCTTCAAATGGTGATTACATTAAGTAATCTTCAATTTGCCCCAAAATATTGTATCTGTATACATATTTTTATGAACTCTTGTAAAACACAGTAAAATGGACTTAAACGGTTGTTCCAGAAAGTACAACTCCTGCTCATCAAAAGAAAAAAGGACAACTTGGTAAAACCTAAACTTTCTACGTTTCTGACTTTAACAACGAAACCCATCGGCTAAAGGAGATGGTATCCTAAAACACTTGTAAGAAAACCTTTAACACATATTAGGTTGTATTCTTCTTTTGTTTTAACAATAATATCATTGTTATTAGTATCAATATATTAACATTCTCCAATACAAAATGTCGAAACAACAGATGTGTGCTCTGAAATGGTTATGCTTCAGATTTGACAAATATATTTAAATCTCATGCAAATTTCATTCAAGCGTTAGGAGGTCTCATTTAAAAAAAGCACCTTTGCTAAAAGAAATTCAGCAGATTACCTATTTACGTATGCTAAATTAATCTGTGCTGGCAAATAGGCGGGTGTTGTGCAATTACAGTCCTGCAAGCCTCCTCAGGAAATCTTCGAACTAATTCCATCTCCCTGTAAAATGGAAATCAACTCAAAGATACCAGATGGAGTTATTAAAACAGATTTCAGTCATATAAAAAGGCAAATTAGCAGTCCTATATTTAAAACATCAGGTAAAATAAGAAGCAGTACACCGAAGCCAACAGTTAAACAGGAATAAGAACCGTGTGCATAAAAAGAAGCCTACAGGTGTTTCAGAAAGAAAGTGTAGCTCGGTCCTATCAAGGCAGAAATTTAAATTAAGTTACAGAACTACACTCTATTAGACAAGCAAGCAATATACGCTACTGCAACAGTTCAGCAGTTAATTTACCTACGTTTATGTGTTTCAATAATATCTCAAAATGGTAAAGCACTATTGGGCACATGCATCAAGGGTTTTTGCATTCGCAAACGGTGCGAATCGCAAAATTCGGCCATTTGCGAATGCAAATCCCTTTTTTGGGATGCATGAAGCTTTTTGCTTTTTTCCGCAATTTAAGAAATCGCAATTTATTTGCGATTTCTTAAATTGCGATTGCATTTAAGAAATCGCAATTTTGCGATTTCTTAAATGCAATGCATGATTTTTTTTAAATTGCGAAATCGCAAATAGGTAGTGGTAAATTACCATGAAGTTAACCTTCATGGTAATTTGCAAAAACTTTCAAAAGTGCACAAAAGTGCATTTTTGAAAGTTTTATTTTACACACACACATGCCCTTGGGGCATGTGTGTGTGAAAAATGTACTTAAAGGTACATTTCAGTGGTGCAGGGGACCCTCCCTGCACCCTTGAAATTGCATTCTCATTTTGCGATTCCTTAATTGCGAATCGCAAAATGAGAATGCCTTCACATTCAATCCTATGGGCCTGTAGGCCCATAGGAATCAATGGAAAGGGATTCCTTAATTGCGATTCACAAATTGTGAATCGTAATTAAGGAAAAATAAGAAATCGCAAAAAAAATTGCGATTTTTTGATGCAGACGTTTGCGAATTCTTAATTGCGATTCCTTAATTTTCGCAATTAAGAATTCGCAAACGGGAACATTGATGCATGTGGCCGTAAGAGTCCCATGAAAAATGTTTTCTACATATCAACGGAAATATGAAATTCTTTTTCCTATTGTGTCTTGTTTTCCACATTGCTGGTATGATTTTGACTGTGTAGAACATTGCTTTATCATTTAAGGACCATTAGTAGAAGAACAATTCAACATTGTCACAAAGACAAGGGGTTATGTTCACGTGGGTGCTGGCGAGGCTTCAATTGTTGTAAACATTGAACTGATTTACTTACCATTCAAAAGGTCCACAGGCACAGTGAAAAAATCTACACCACCCCATTTCCACATGCACAACCCTTAGTAACTATAGACCATAGTATGTACATAACCCAAATAATTTGTGGTATTAAAGAACTGCATATCTCCAAAGAGTGACTCACAAAAGCAAAGTTTCCATACTTACTCTTCCTATCAACGGATAATTGATTCATCATTAAGAATGTATTATACATTTACATTTTTTACTGCACAATTAAATGCAATCTTTGCAATTCTTACAAAAAGGTGTTAAAGTAATTTCCATTCTCTGTATGATAAACAGTTCATGCTAGTTAATACTTCTTTTCCCTGATCCAGATATGGTGCAACTAAAGCTAATACTATAAACATAACCTGGTCATGGAAGGTGATAGCATGTTACTGGGACACGGTTATGTCTAGATTGCACCTCATTACACAGTGGTGGTCAGCACTCTGTGGGTATAGTTTGGACCATGTTAACATAGTAAATTATTATTTTTTTGTAATAACTTTAGCACTATTTGACAAATTTTTCCTCAGAATGATTTCATCCTCTTCAGCTTCATCCTGAAAAGTCTCTGGGTGATTTGTGAAGCAGAGGCCAAGAAAAGTGGGATTCCCAAAAGTAGTTTTCCCCATGCAATTTCCTATAGGAACTTTAGACAATGCTAAGGCAAAAATGGCTGCATGGAGTGACACAAATTTGGCAGAATGCTAGATTTAATTCAGAAAGCGTGCCTATTTTGAATTGCTGTAAATCCATTCACCTGTTTGGGAGAAATAAGGCTTTAAAATGAATTGATGTCTGGTGACACAGTAGTACGTAAGGTGTACCCATGGGATACTGAGACAACACTGAGGGAGCAATGAGGTACTAAAAGGCAAATGAAGCATACAAATTGTCTGGATATGCAGGACGGAGACCACACCTGCAGAACTGAGGACTGTGATTGACTGACCACAAACATGAAGAGAAATGTTGCGGCTGCCATTTTAGGACTCAGGGATTCGGTCACCATTTAAAATTTCTTTTTTTTTACAGATTTGTAGAGCGCATGGCTGCCCGTGAGCGTCCCAGTGCTAATACCATGTCCTGAAAATAAAAGTAAAACAACATATAAGGAGTTAGTGTGGGAGTACCCTGGCCCCCTGGTCCCTGAGGGACCCCCTGAGGTCACAGTGAAAAAAAGTTCTTGCAGCGCTATGGACGTGAGGTTCTCTTTTAGTATTAAGCACAGCAATTTGCAGAAGTACTGCAACATTACAGCAAGACTACGGTGGGACAAAAAAACAAAGTTGAGTGGGTGTCTGCGAGCGGTTGTGTGACTGTGAGGAGTTGGTCAGCAAGGGGGTGGTTGGTTGCATGCAGATTTTGTGCATTGTGCGGTATTGGCCTTTGGCAAAGGTTGAGTGCAGGGTCACCCCCATGCCATCCATGGCCGAAGTCCGTCTCCTACACATCATATGTCTACTTAGTGATGGTAGCAAAACATTACTTTAAGTAAAAAATAATTGAAATTCACTAAATAAGGGTTGATGTGGCATTATAGTTAGGTGTAAAATGTCAGTTAAAAGGTCACATTTTAAACTCTAAAACCACTGAAATTCACAAGTTATAGTTAACTCAAGGAACTATAACTCATGCCCTTGCCACACACTGCGTATAACTTTACATATTACTCACTCATGATATATTCTGACACATCATTGATAACATCTCTGACATTACATCATTATTGACAACACTGTGCATGGCAAGGCACAAGCTATAGTTTCTTGAGTTAAATGCACCTGATAATTTCAGTGGTTCTTAGAATTAAAATGTAATGTTTTACTTACATTTTCACCTAACTTTAATGTTACTTTAACCTTTGGTTTTTAAAGGGATTAAGAAATAGCATACTGGAAATACCTATCAAACAGTGCCTTGTGGGGAATATCACCACATCTAAAAAAGGTCATATGAGGCACAGATTTGCAAAACTAGTTACAGTCTTGACAAAACACAGGATTGCCATACACTGGCTACATTCCTAAGACCCAACAAGAGAGGCATTGGAAAAAGATATGATCAAATGGGCTGTAGCAGAGGAAACACATATCGGTGTTTCTAGCAAAGATGATAAGTGATTGATGACCACACTATGGTGGAAGACATGATCCAAAAGCTTTTGTACCGACCAGACCCACCAGATTCCAGACCTTCACAGGACATTGAGACTGAGGTAAAAAGTTAAGTAACTAAAGGACAATATGATTATTGACCTGTGACCTAATTGGAAAACAATATGTTGGAGAAGGAGCACGGTCCCCTGCATCCGGAGAGCGACCACCGGCGGCAGATCATTCTTCTACCTCGCTGCCAAGTCCTGGAACACTCTCCCCATCCTCCTACGGCAGACAGAAGTGCTACTAACCTTCAGGAGGCTACTCAAGACGTGGCTGTTCGAGCAGTAGAGGCAGCCCCCCCCCAGCACCTTGAAACCCTCTCAGGTGAGTAGCGCGCTTTACAAATGTGTTGATTGATTGATTGATTGAGCATGAGAGTGACACTCTAGGTATTGATTGTGTGCTTGCTTTTGATTACCATAATAAGAATAGACTTGATAGCAATCAACATATGTTGAATTGATCCAAATCTTCATGACCTGAACCATTTACCTGCAGCTCTTTGGATCTGATTCACAAAGTTAAGTCACGCGTTTGAATGTGTTTACATTTTCTAGTAAGTTCACTACTTTCAGTATTCAAAAAGTCCGACTGCCAAAGTGTAAGTTTCATGCCTCCACCCCATGAGTAATGTAATTGCCATACTCTTGTGTGGGAGGGTGATGTCCATCCCTTAATCCCTCCCTGATCTACTTGAAACCCCTCATATCCTTTGATAATCCCACCCCTTTAGTAAAGTCTGTCCCTTTTCCCGCCCACTCTGATTGAAAAGATTCAGAAAAGGGGGTGGTGATGAACAGAGTGTCTGAATTAAGCAGACCACTCTTACCCAGTCCAAAGATCAGGGCTTGATCCATCACCGTTATTTAGCTCACTGCCCCATCCAAGCTCAGAACCTGGCTATATGCAAATTAGTCTGTCCCTGGCCCAGTGCATCATGGGAACAGGGCAGACCAAACTACCAAGCCAATTCTTCACCAGAAAGGAGACAAGCTCCTAATCATTTTGTCCACCATAAGCGTGGAAGGGTATACTCAGATGTGAGTCCCTTGCTCATTGCACCATCAGGATTCAAGCAAGCCGGGCCGACGACGCCTGAAATGGCAGAAACCGGTCCCCGGAAACTTGTTTCCTTCCCAGTACAAGAATTGGCTTGGTAGTTTGGTTTGCCCTGTTCCCATCATGCACTGGGACAGGAACAGACTAATTTGCATATAGCCGAGTTCTGAGCTGGGATGGTGCAGTGAGCTAAAAAACGGTGATGGATCAAGCCCTGATCTTTGGACTGGGTAAGAGTGGTCTGCTTAATTCAGGCACTCTGTTCATCACCACCCCCTTTTCTCAATCATTTTGTCCACCATAAGCGTGGAAGGGTATACTCAGATGTGAGTCCCTTGCTCATTGCACCATCAGGATTCAAGCAAACCGGGCCGACGACGCCTGAAATGGCAGAAACCGATCCCCGGAAGCTTGTTTCCTTCCCAGTACAAGAATTGGCTTGGTAGTTTGGTTTGCCCTGTTCCCATCATGCACTGGGACAGGAACAGACTAATTTGCATATAGCCGAGTTCTGAGCTGGGATGGTGCAGTGAGCTAAAAAACGGTGATGGATCAAGCCCTGATCTTTGGACTGGGTAAGAGTGGTCTGCTTAATTCAGGCACTCTGTTCATCACCACCCCCTTTTCTGAATCATTTTGTCCACCATAAGCGTGGAAGGGTATACTCAGATGTGAGTCCCTTGCTCATTGCACCATCAGGATTCAAGCAAGCCGGACCGACGACGCCTGAAATGGCAGAAACCGGTCCCCGGAAGCTTGTTTCCTTCCCAGTACAAGAATTGGCTTGGTAGTTTGGTTTGCCCTGTTCCCATCATGCACTGGGACAGGAACAGACTAATTTGCATATAGCCGAGTTCTGAGCTGGGATGGTGCAGTGAGCTAAAAAACGGTGATGGATCAAGCCCTGATCTTTGGACTGGGTAAGAGTGGTCTGCTTAATTCAGGCACTCTGTTCATCACCACCCCCTTTTCTGAATCATTTTGTCCACCATAAGCGTGGAAGGGTATACTCAGATGTGAGTCCCTTGCTCATTGCACCATCAGGATTCAAGCAAGCCGGGCCTACGACGCCTGAAATGGTAGAAACCGGTCCGCGGAAGCTTGTTTCCTTCCCAGTACAAGAATTGGCTTGGTAGTTTGGTTTGCCCTGTTCCCATCATGCACTGGGACAGGAACAGACTAATTTGCATATAGCCGAGTTCTGAGCTGGGATGGTGCAGTGAGCTAAAAAACGGTGATGGATCAAGCCCTGATCTTTGGACTGGGTAAGAGTGGTCTGCTTAATTCAGGCACTCTGTTCATCACCACCCCCTTTTCTGAATCATTTTGTCCACCATAAGCGTGGAAGGGTATACTCAGATGTGAGTCCCTTGCTCATTGCACCATCAGGATTCAAGCAAGCCGGGCCGACGACGCCTGAAATGGCAGAAACCGGTCCCCGGAAGCTTGTTTCCTTTCCAGTACAAGAATTGGCTTGGTAGTTTGGTTTGCCCTGTTCCCATCATGCACTGGGACAGGAACAGACTAATTTGCATATAGCCGAGTTCTGAGCTGGGATGGTGCAGTGAGCTAAAAAACAGTGATGGATCAAGCCCTGATCTTTGGACTGGGTAAGAGTGGTCTGCTTAATTCAGGCACTCTGTTCATCACCACCCCCTTTTCTGAATCATTTTGTCCACCATAAGCGTGGAAGGGTATACTCAGATGTGAGTCCCTTGCTCATTGCACCATCAGGATTCAAGCAAGCCGGGCCGACGACGCCTGAAATGGCAGAAACCGGTCCCCGGAAGCTTGTTTCCTTCCCAGTACAAGAATTGGCTTGGTAGTTTGGTTTGCCCTGTTCCCATCATGCACTGGGACAGGAACTGACTAATTTGCATATAGCCGAGTTCTGAGCTGGGATGGTGCAGTGAGCTAAAAAACGGTGATGGATCAAGCCCTGATCTTTGGACTGGGTAAGAGTGGTCTGCTTAATTCAGGCACTCTGTTCATCACCACCCCCTTTTCTGAATCATTTTGTCCACCATAAGCGTGGAAGGGTATACTCAGATGTGAGTCCCTTGCTCATTGCACCATCAGGATTCAAGCAAGCCGGGCCGACGACGCCTGAAATGGCAGAAACCGGTCCCCCGAAGCTTGTTTCCTTCCCAGTACAAGAATTGGCTTGGTAGTTTGGTTTGCCCTGTTCCCATCATGCACTGGGACAGGAACAGACTAATTTGCATATAGCCGAGTTCTGAGCTGGGATGGTGCAGTGAGCTAAAAAACGGTGATGGATCAAGCCCTGATCTTTGGACTGGGTAAGAGTGGTCTGCTTAATTCAGGCACTCTGTTCATCACCACCCCCTTTTCTGAATCACTCTGATTGAAAAGGCATTTCTAAAGCAGGCTCATACTCCAAGGAGCGCCCTCGGACTAGAAGTAAGGTAACCTGCAGACTAATGATGATCTTCCTAAATGGTTTGTTAGAAATTCCCGGTTTTTAGCTTCTTCCTGAAAGCAGGGAGCTCAGAAATGGCACGATGTTTAAGAGGGAGTTTATTCTAGGCCCTCGAGCTGAGGTAAGAAAAAACTATCTTCCTCCACTTCTTGCCCGGCTAATTTTAGGGATACTGGCTAAATGGCCATAAGTTGACCATAAAACTCTTGGAGGGGCATAAACACAGATCCTTCTACTCAGGTACACTGCTCCTTTTTCAAGAAGGCTTTATGAGCTAGGACCTGTGTCTTTAAAAGAATTGTCTTTTTAATGGTGAGCCAGTAAAGTGCTTTCAAATGCGGAGTCATGTGGGTTCTGAGCACGATTAAGAATTGTTCTAGCCACGGCATTCTGGACCACTTGCAGATGACTCAGCAGATATTCATGAAGACTCAAGTAAAGAGCATTGCTATAGTCAAGCCTAGAAATAATCAGGGCCTGCATCACCGGTTTCCTAGTTTCCAAAGATAGGAGAGGTAAAAATGTTTTCAGAGAGCCCAAAGCCAGAGTCCACCAGAACCTGAATGTGAGGTTGGAAGGACAAGGCACTGTCTCAATTTTGACTCCCAAGTTTTTTACCAAGCTCTGTTGAGTGCTTGGGGAAGGAATGCCCTGGGGCCACCAAGTCCTCCAAATATCAAGAGGGGTGGAGCCAAAAAGCACAATCTCCATATTTAGAGGAATGCATTTTAATTGGTTGGCAGACAACCAGTTGAACACATTAGTGAAGCCGGGTTTAATAACTCCTCCATCAAATTCTGCCCCTCTTTCACAAGTGAAAAGCAACTAAGTATCATTAGCATATGATATTACCTTTGACCCCAGGGCCTCAACCAGGACGGCCAGAGGTGAAAGATAGGCATTGAATAAGGTAGACCTCAATGCCAAGCCCTGAGGTACTCCAACTGCCAACTCATGGATTGGGGAAGGAAATGGGGGAATACACTCTTCTTGACTTCGGTTCTTCAAAAAGGAAGTCAACCACTTCAAGGCCAAACATCCAATCCCAATAAATTGTAGACAGCCAACAATCTTTCGTGTGACACTGTATTGAAGGCCACCGATAAATCCAACATAATCAGGACGGCCTTGCCCCATTATCTAGCATGCCTTTGATGAAAGCGACTACTGCAAACTAAGCTGTTTTCGCACTACAGTTGGCTCTGAAACCAACTGAATGGGATGCAAAAGATTGTTACTTTTGAGGTAGCCTGAAATATGAGAATTAACCTAATTTTTCAATACTCTCTTGTGTTCCTCCCACATTTACTACAAAAATGTATTCTTAGATGTGCGAGACTCTAAATACAGGGCGGAGAACAGCACACATATAAGTAAAGGCAAAACGTACAATTTGTAGAACGTTTTACAGTACCACAAAACATAATACAAAGTGGAGTTTGATAATCAGGCCCTGTGAATTTTTGTTTTTGTGTATGATAAACGACAAACTGACTAATTCATCAAAATGTATTATTCAATCAAATATCACTAAATAAAACCAGGCATGAATATCTTCATTAAATCATACTCAGGTGAATAATTAAATTTGACAGGAATTTTTTTGGGGGGGTAGTCAGCCCAAATTTTCAGATGTTGAGCACAAAAATATAAGTCCTTTTTAGCACTCTTTTGTAGCTTGTTTTCAAAATTCTAATACATTGTGTTTTAGATGTCTAGCCTATGTGGGATATAGTAATATAAGAGATGATGATGATAGGCCTGCATTTTGCTACTTGCTTTTCCAGTCTTTTGGGGTTAGAATCGTCAATACCTTTGCTGTTCTACAATAGATATCAAGTTAGTGTAAACAAATTTCAACCTCTGGCTGGGTTTCGCATCTATGTCTTCAACAGGACTCTGGGGCTGTTAGAGCTGGTCCCGAGGGTTTTTATAAAAAAAAAACATATTTAAGAATCTGTTTTACAGGATAAAACAAATTGATAATTTTGTAAATCACACTTCTATTTCATAAAAACTTTCTTGATGGCTCCCAATGTGATCACTTTTGTGTTTTCCAGGGCAGGAGGCAGAGCTTTGTACATCATGTGAGAACTTGAAAATGCAATACCTGCTTATGTTTTTGCAGTATGCTTGACAGTGCTGTGAAATCACGTTTGGCGTTTGGATAGGTATTTGCAGGTTCTTTTTGGACTTTCCCAATAAATTGTATTGAATACATTGCTACAATCCCATTTCTAATTGGTGAGAGCTCCAATTCGGAATAATTTTTATGTGTTGGGCCATATCTTATATTCAGTGTTTTCTTTAGCACTCCAGCATCCCTTCTTCTTTAAAAGTCAAATGGTATGAATACAAGTGTCTGCTGAGGGTCCCTTCCGTTTATAGAGGAATGTGAACAAAAAAAGCTTGGATGATATCATCAGTGAAATTTGAAGTTTAAGTTAATTGTCTGCTTAATCAAAATCATTACAATTTAAACAAATTAATAAAATGATCTTTTAAACCACTATACATATGTGATAACTCAAGATAAGCATGTGCAAATCACCCTTGAATATCTGTGCAAAAAGATGTTAAAGTGTTTAGTAGAAATTGTCTGTCCTTTAACTTCTGGCTTGTGCAGGTCAATTTTCCAAGAAGTAAGTTACCACTTGAAATGGAGCAAATACTAATCATTCTCAGCCTATACAGGAAAAAAGTTACTAAAATATTTAACGTAAATATTTCATCAATCAATCATTATTTGACAATATTCATGAGCTGTTTATTACAGGACCTGTGCAAATCTTTACTAAAGTGCCTAACATTGATTTGTCATCTTTTAAATTCTTATCTGTTTCTGGTTATCAATAGGCCATCAATAAAGCATACATCAAAACAGTTAAAAGAGCATGTTTAAAGTGCTGGGTGTTAAGATAAGGTTGTAAAAATTCTTTCCACCTCAGTCGTGAATTTAAAAACCAGAAAATGAGGTGAATTGTCTTCCCGGATAAGCATAATGAAAGTGCTTGGTGACATATTCATACTACTTCCTTCAAAAATATAGGTTTTAAAAGAGCTTGGTGAACATATAACAGGTTTGGGCACACACAAACTAAATGCAGGAGAGTTTCTTGTGGATAACCACAAAGTCTACAGCTACTATTTGGCCATTCTTGTAGCCATTTTAGCCAATTTCTTGTAGGAGTTTTTTACTGTTCAAGCATGCTATTTGGCTAATAGTGCACCTTTATCAACATTAAACAATAGTTGTTTGGTTGCTTGGCTCAAGAAAGGTTTAAAGCAAACTCTATTAATTTCTAGAGACCTAGGGGCCAGATGTAGGTAAATATATCTTACCGACTCATAAATACCGAATTTTACCGATTCGGTATTTATGAATCGGTAAAATATAAGGAGGGAGATGTAGGTAAATCCAGATGTGGATTTACCGAATCTGTAAAAGTCGGTATTTACCAATTCGGTAAATACCGACCGGTAATGCCCATTCATTCCTATGGGCTTTGAAGCCCATAGGAATGAATGGGCATTACCGATTCGGTATTTACCGAATCGGTAAATACTGAATTTCACAAGGGTGCAGGGGGTGTCACTTTGACACCCTCTAGCACCCCCAAAACAGGTTCGGGTGCCATGTGGCAAGCATACCTGCCCTAAGGGCAGGTCTGCCTGTCATATGGCACAGGTGTGCATGCACACATGTGCATGCACATCGGAATCGGTATTTTGCCATCAAATTGAATTTGATGGTAAAATACCGATTCGGTAAGGCTTGTGGGACTCAGAAGAGTCCCACCTACATATCAAATTTACCGAATCGGTAAAAATACCGATTCGGTATTTTACAGAATCGGTAAATTTACCGATCGGTAAATTTACCGATTCTGTAAAAATATGCCCCCTACATCTCAAATTCCATTTACCGGTCGGTAACGGCCAAATTCGGCCGTTACCGACCGGTAAATGCCTACCTACATCTGACCCCTAGATGCCTGTAAGTCAAATGGTTGGTAGCACTCTGATAAGATGGCCTTCCATGTTCCTATGTACGAGGACTTGTTGATTTACTGCCAGCACATATTTGCTAAGCAACAAAGAATGTAAACATTTTAAAAAGGCAGCCTGTGGCACTAGAGCCTTCCCCTGGAAACCAATCCAATTTCTGCATGGCCAATATTTTTGGAATCATAAAGCTGGATTTCATAGCTTTAATTTACAATCGATCCAGTAATGTAACGTCCCTCCCTCTGAAGACAACTGAGTCATAAGCTAACACTGGAGTTAGCTTAGCAGCCATGATTTTCACTACATGGTCATAGGTGGGGGACCTACATTTGGTTTAAAGTGATTTAAAAGCAAAAATGGAGGAAGATGTTTCAGCTCTTAATAGGTCAAAATGCCCTTTAAAATAAATGTTGTCATAAAAAAAATGCTGAGATACTTGTAACTCTGAACCAGTTCAACAAACTTTCCCCTTGATTGCCGGGACTCAGATCTGGCTGTAGATGACCCAATTGATCTGGTTTTGGTTTTCCTATTGTTCAATTCAAGATGATTAAATGAAATACATTCACCAAGGGAAATGATTAAATGCTGTTAACCTATAGATCTAACTGAGTAGTATATTGTAAATATTTTAGAGGGCTATTTGCGAATTTGATGGAGTGTGAATTTATTGTTTCCAGATTTTGGTTCATATCCACCATGAAAAAGTTAAATAAACACGGCTCAAGCACACTGCCTTGCTTTCAGCTATTATAATTTTTAATTGTTCCCATAACAAAGTTCAAGGAATTGTGTTAAATGCTGCTTTTAGATCGACAAAGCAAAATACAGATTTTGTCTCCTAGAGATTTCACTCTTGGGCAACATTTGGGCAACCAAATTGGAAATTCTTGACTGGGCCTTAAGAAATACAGATTCACTGGAAGTATGTGCTGTGTAACTGACCATTCTTCCAGTTCCTCTAAGCTATTAGCCGATATTTTGTAGGATTTTCAGCAGGACCGCTTGTGTAGCTAGGATGCTGAATTCCTCCTTGCCATTAATCAGGTACATTTTTCTTCAAAAGAATCTCATTATAATTAGAATCAGGATCTCTGCCCACAAATCCGGATCTGCTCTAAAGACGGCACTTGGGAGGTGGTATGGGTCTGGTGCTCGTTTGATCTAATTCGTTTGAGCAGTGCTGTAGTTTCTTCTTTATTTAGTGACTCAATTATTGGAAGAATTATTATGTCAACATGCTACTTACATTGATGGAATTGTGCCTGTTTTCATGGAGGGTGCTTCCCAATTTTTATCCAAGTTCTCAGGTGATTTATTGTTCTGAACGAAACTATACTCAGGAGTAGTTGCTAATCGTGTTCCATACAAGTTAGAGATATGGTCCACCAGATGACAGCTTATTCCGTAGCTCCATAGTAGATATTCTGTACCCTCCATAATGCTGGCTTGTATGACTTCCTTAGAATTTTTAGCTTTTGTTTAATTAGAGATTGTGTAAACATGTGTTTCTGTCAAATAAATGTTCTTGTTGCTCTGTTAAGAGGCTTCTTTTCTTGATTCAACATGGATACATGCCACTTATTATTAGAGCTTATAAGGGGATTAGCTGTTCTTAGGCTTTTAGCTAAGAATTGTGTAATTAAGAAATGCTTAAAGAATCCCATTTGTCCACCATAGAGCTTTCGGTACCGACATCGAAGCTGCCAAGTCTAATTAATTACTCTGCATGTTTCATTATCTCGGCCCGTTTGGTATACTGTCAAACTAATCTTTTCAAATTGTAAGAAGATGGAACTTGATGGAGAACATTAGATTTCTGCATGTGACACACAGATCTATGTTTTGCTCTTGTGGATTATGATCACTTTCAAGTCATAGTGTTATAGCATAGCCAACAACAAGGGCAGCCAAGCCCTTTAAGATGATGATATACTCATTATGACACTTACAGTTGTAACTCCTAAATATCGGAACTGTTGTTATGGGCTTTGGAACACAGTCATTGAGCATCAATAAACCAAATCATTATAATTGTTTATGACACGATTGATCGATGTTACAATTTGGCCTACTAGATATTTTTGTTGATAATAGAGAGATATTAAAGTCACTGGAGATAATTAAGCCTGTGTTTGGATGTTGAGAAGCCAGTGTTTTAACAATGTCCCACAAAGATGACAACTGAGTTTTTTAATATATCTCCTGTTGCTCAAATAGATATTCTATAGAGGAATCACAGATGGAAATTGTGTTGTTTTACACATTACAGCCATGTCAATTGTAAGTTAAGTGTCTGGACCTTGACATTCAATTATATGACTACATATATTGCTAACCCTCCATTTGCTCAACCTCGATCTGCTGTATTAGTGAAACTGATAGCAAACTCTTGGTAGCCAAATGATTGGAGTACTTTACTCTTTCCATGTTTCTTGTAACTGCAGTATTCCAAACTCTTTCAAGAATATTATTGCCTCTGGATCTTCCAGCAGCCTTGCGAGGATGTGGATATCCTAAGAACATCATGGGCAATTGTTGTTTGTGAAAGTTGGTTACGCATCAATACTCACTATGAGCTCTTGATCTAGATAAACCTGATGGGAGCCAAGTCCAGTTTGTTCACAGAAATGAGGGCTGGAGATGTGTTTGATATTGTGAGGTATGACATTTTTGTTAGTTTAAGGAGTAGACCAATAGGACCTCGTGAAAGAGAGATAGGTTGTTTTAAACTATTAGTTGAGGCTCTGGACTGCCCTTCCCTTCTTAAAGGCACTGAAGGGATCAATATTGTCGGGTAGTTTGAAGAAACATTTTTCTTGACTTCAATACAGTACTCTGCGAACTGCGAGGTGCAATCAAATGCTTTGTTTGCAATTGCAGTGGTTGACCATGTGACAAGGGAAGATTCCCGAGAAGTATTAGAGGGTCCTGACTTAAATTGAACTGTCTCAAGGTCAACTGTCGTGAGATCACATGGAGTTGGGAATGATGCTTCCGATTTTGAGATAGCGCTTCGATTAAGAATATTATGGGGACTTCTAAAATCATACATAGGGTTGAAGATAATCTTGGAATGCTTGTTGGAGTAATTGGTCGAACACGCACCTTCATGTATCCCATTGGTATGATACATACCAGGGAACAGACTATTAATCATTGGTCTACTGAGGTTTTATTTGATGGTGATTTACTTCGTTGGGTGATGAGGTGGTAAGGTTTACATTTGGAAACTTCTCTAAATCAATATTTTGTTTTACAGTCATAAATTTGTCATTTCTCATCGTTTTCTTTGTATCTTGGTTTGTAAGATTTTTTATTTGGCATTCCTCATCATTTTCTTTGTATCTTGGTTTGCCATCCTGCTATTTGCTGCCCGGGTTGAGATTTAATTTCATATGCCTGATTAATGTCAATCAGTGGATGCCTGTCTGGACAATCATCCTCCGTTGCTGCCAATTTTGACTGTGTATAATGGTTGTTTTGGCCATTAGATTTAAAAATAGAGTAGCAATCTTTGATCTTATCTTCAATCCTTGCAGGTATCACTGATTTCTTGGATGTATTTTGAGCCTTTCTTCGGCTTCTTCTGGCCCATTTTGTTAGACTTATTTGCAAGTTGGAACAATTTGATATGTTTGATACATTTTGTACAGGCATTACTTCTCTTGCTGACAACTGCATTGAGGGTGACTTTTGAACCTGTTCAATCACAGAGATTTGCTGAACATTAGTCACTTTTTCATATTCCTCCACTGTAAAGTAGATTTCCCATGATCCAGCATGGTCCTGAGAATGCTCTTTAGGGGATTTAGCATTGTCAGAATTGATTGTATCATATTATGCCATAAAGGAAAGATTGGCAGACTGAATTGAGTTATCCATAAAATCCATATGATTAACCATTGTTAGACTAGTCTCTGATGATGAAACATTCTCAAAATGTATTTTAGGCAGAGTTAAAGTCAGTTTTGGATCTGAATTTCTGCATCCTGTTTAGGCAACAAGACTAAAAGGGTCTATGTCAGACTTTTCATTGCTTAAGTCCAGGCTTGATAAATCATGTACTAAAATAACACTAGGAATGCTACTATCTTTTGATGTCTGTTTTAATATAGACAGAGCTGTATTAGGCTGGATCTGTTGACTAATTTCTATCAATGGTACAATCGCTTTTAAAGGAGGTGTTAGAAGACAGTACTCTGGATTAAAGTCATGAACTTGCGCCTTAATGACCTTCAAATGAGAACCTAAGTCATTATGTAACTTAGAAATGCTGTCTGATGTTTGTGTATTCGTTGTAATAGCTGAACGTTGCTTATTTGATATGTTATTCCCAGATAACTCAGCCTGGAAGGCTAATAAATTATCAGTGATTACAAATAATTTCAGAGGGGCTCACAGCCAAGGTGCCTGAATGGTTTTCATCTACTTGTAGTGTTTTTTCTGGAAATTTTAAGTAATCTACAATGGAGGATTGTATGGTAGTACTGTCAGGAATATTGGATTTGATCAAACTCCCCATGACTGACTCAAAGGAAAGCACTGGTCTTGAGGCTAAGGACTCATGTGAGGCCCGTAGAGTTACTATTGAGCAGATAGTTAAGTTTGGTCATTCAATCTCCATTGCCTTCCTCTTTTTCAGCAGCTGAGGGGGAGCCATGGGAGTGCCTGGACTTCATTATTGTTAACAGCCTCAGAGGTACTTTCAAAGGATATTCATGGGGCAAGGGAGCTCACAAGGGACCTGCAAACCATGCCAGGGCCTATCCAGACTAATGCCACTTCCCCTTGGATTAACCCACTCGTAGCAGCAGCTAATACTGCCACCACATTGTACTTATAGGGAATGTGTACAGGGAGTGTGTATGGTGGATTCGCGACCAGCCAAGTGTTTTTACTCCAAGTTGCTCCACTTCATTGCTCACAACGCCACGGTTAGATAGTTTTCAACAGTCAGTATGTGAGTTAACCAAGCACGGGGGTGCACCCAGGAGGCTTGCAGACCGCACATGGACCTAGCCATGCCATCTCCGGTTCTACCGGCTCAACACTCCAGCAGCCGGGGCTAAAGACTGCCACCATACTGCTTGTACCTCACATATTCCACACCTTGCGTTTTACCTCACTGAGTTCAGGAAATTCATCACACTGCCAGGAGCTGCTCCAGAGACTGCAGCCAAAATGTAGGACTGTAGTCCTGAACAATGTATGGTGAAGATCTTTGATGTCATCAGTGATGTCATATACCATGTCATCAGTGATGTCATAAGCAGTGTATGGCAGGGATAAGCGAGATAAGAGATAGATATATAGATATATTACCCAGTGTTGGTAGCCACTGGGTAGTTAAAGTAAGAACACATATCATTTTGTTTTGCTACTAACTTTTGTTCCATTTGACACATTTTTGCAAAACTTTACAAAAAAAGTCTCACCCAGCTCAGCTCATTCCTGGAAAATTTTAGGGTGATTCATCAAGTGGGAGCTGGCAAAAAGGCAGGGTCTCACAACACGTTTTTCTCATGCAGTTTTCCATAGGAAAATTGAACAGCGATGCTGCAATAACAGCTGAACGAAATGACACCAAATTTGTCAGAAAGCTAGATCTTGGCCCAGACAGTGTATTTTTGTGATTTGGTGTCAATTCATTCAGTAGTTCTTGATAAATTAAAGTTAAAACATTTACGTATATCACACACTTGAGGACCAGTGAAGTCTGCAAATCTCAAGATATGATATAATTGGCTCCAACTACTTCACCAAAGATGTGGTGGTAGTCTTTTTAGGACTCAGGGACTCAGTCCCTTGTCTTGGGACAAACATATAGGGGGGCAGGGTAGGAAAATCCTGCCCTCCCCTAGGCTAGGTGCAGGGGTCCCAGAGGGTATAGAAATGGCATAGGGCTATGTCCGTACACTAAAAGGGAAAATAAAGTCTTTCTTCGCACCCCAGTGGGAGGCAGATTAGGGGTTTGTTACGATCTGTTTACCCAGCAGGGTAGAAAGCCCACTAGACACAAGCGTTTCCTATCTTAAATTTTTAAAATACTAAGTGGTGCAGCACACCTAGGCTTAAAGCTACGCCCTCATCCCAGAGGTGGAGTTTCAGTATTTCGGCCTGGGATTTTATACCTCCCTAAAAAAAGAGTGGATCAAGCCCACTCAACATCAGGCCATACCTCGTCCATAAAAGGGGCAATAGAGTATTTCAGCCTCCCTCTGGGGCTGACAGAGATTTATATCAAAAGCCTACTAGACACTAGAGATTTAAAAATGGTACCAAAAAAAGGACAGCCTATCATAGCATTGGGATATACCCTCACCCCAGAAGGAGGACAGAGAGAAGGTCAGTCTGGATTGGAAGTATGCCAGTAATATACACTCATGGTGATAGAAACCACTAGACATTGATGATTTTACACTATCGCAATAAGAAAGGAATGGGGCTTTCAACCCTGGCCATGTGTCATGCCCCATCCCATGAGGCGACAATACAGCCTCTTCCAAGAGACAGATTGGTCGCAATATCGGGGGTAGGAAGTCTATGAGCTTCGTGGGAAATCATAAAAAACAATACGTGGGGGTGGCCCAACCCTGGCTTAGGGCCACGCCCTCAACAAAAAGAAGAAAATAGCTTGTTTCTATCCCCACAGGCAGCAAATAGGGGGTTGCCCATATTGGAGGATTTTGCCCCAGTTTACTACCTTCAATTGCAGAAAGCCTTCTAGAAATCAGGTATTTCAAAATGGTGGCAAAACAGACAAAAGGATGTAGGTGGCCAGCCCTAGCATAAGGTCATACCTCTAACCCAGAGGAGGCAAACAAGTCTTTTAGCATCCCTGTGGGCAGCTAGGAGATTTGTTGTGATTACGGAAGCCTACTACATACCAATGATTTTACATTCAAACACAAAAATGGGTAGGATGTCCCACCCTGGAATTAGGTGGGGTGTCCCACCCTGGAATTGGGTGGGATGTCCCACCCTAGAATTGGGAGGTATGTCCCACCCTGGAATTAAGAGGTATGTCCCACTCTGGAATTGGACTACCTCCACCCCAAAATGAACAATAAAGTCTTTATGCCCTCCCACAGGGCACACAGGAGGTTTGGCCACAGTTTGCACCACATGAAGACAAAAATCCCACTAGATAAGAGGGATTTCAAAATGACACCAAAACAAACAAAAGGATGGATTGTCCACCCAGACATCAGTCCATACCCAACCCAGAATTGGCTACCTGAGGAGCAAATAGGAGATTTGTCTTGAAGGGAGTTGTGTCCATAACCTGCCAATAAACATTCCACTAGACACTAGGGATTTTACCTTTGAGCAAAAATGAGTGGGGCATCCACCATGGCATTAGGCCATGTTCCCACTCTAAAAGGGCCAATAAAGACGTTCTACCCCCTTGGAGCAAGCAAAGCATTAGCCCCTAAGTTACTCAATAGACACTGGGGAAAAAATAAGCACAAAATATAGAAGGTGTGGGTGCTGCCTACCATGCATCAGTCTGTGCCTCCACTCCTGAACAGGTGTAACAGACTTCCTGACCACCCTTGGTGTAGATTTGGGTATTATACTCCGATCACTGGAAACCACAGAAAAATATACCCTAAAAAGAAGGGGTGTAGTCAGTCCACCCAAACCTTGGGTCATGCCCCTATGCCAGAAAAGGCAAAACAGGCTTTAAGTCTTCCTGGGGGGTAGAGAAGGGGTATTTACCTCAAATCCCCCCCCCTGGTCCCAGAAAGCCTACTAGACACCAAGGACAAATGTGTCAAATAAACAGAAGGGGTGGGAGCCTGACCAAGTTTGAGGCTATGCCCCAACCCACAATGGGCACAACAGACTTCCAGACCCCCTCTTAGGGTAGATTGGGGGCCTGTACCCCAATCTGCCAACCCAAACAAGAGATATCCCACTAGACCCAAGGAAAAAGGTCCCAAAAAAAGAAGGAGTGGGGTTGACCCACCCACAACAAGCATCACGCCATGCACCCACAAACTAAACAGATGCAACAGTGTTTGTTCCCCCCTGTGGACTAAATCATTCTTACCACCAGGGAAAATTAGAGGATATTTTTATTCCTTTTGGGCGTAGTAAATCCCTATTTCCATTCACTTACCATAATTAACGGCTGCACTATTTGGGCAAAGGGTCAGTGTGCAATCAGGATAATGTTCCAAACCCAGACATTTTTTACACCCAGGGGACAACGAGGGAAGTCCATGGTGGTTGATTTGTATGGCTCAAAATATGATATTTTGAAGGTTGTAATGTGAGTTACATCAACAATAGAATAGGTTTTGCATGATGCAGTCCATTGCTTATATAGGTTTAGGGTAAAATGCTTATGGCAACAAAGATACTTTTTGCAATACATAATTTAATACGATGGCCACCCAAAACAAGGAACATTAACTTATATACTGCATTTCATTTAATATACATGACCATAATTTAATGTTGTTCCACAGGTGGGCAGAGTATTGGTCAGCCAATAGCCACCCCTGAGAAAATCCCTCGTCCCGGAGCTTGCGAAGGCAATGATTTCATATGTGTACCCCTCTCCTCTCAGTCCGATGTTTTTGCGTGGATCCATCTCAGCCTTTGACCACAGTCTATAGTGATAGGCTAAAAACAGTAGAACAATTTACTATCTTAATCCAGTAGTGCTCAATAATCAGGCGATCCTGTATCGACTTGTTAACAACACTTCAAGCGAGATCAGTATAGTACAGCACCTACTTCAGCCACCATCTTCATTCTTCACCGCTAATAAAACTGCACTAAAGGAAATGACGGGCGCCACCCCCACCTAGGGGGCGTGGAGCTGTTAGGTGCAGCAAAGGGGGAACAGAGTAGGAATCCTTTCCGGGCCAAGAGACCCGGAAGAGGAAGGTGAGGGCTTGCCAGTAGTGAAGCAAGTCAACAACACCAACCGCATACGCGTCACGCGGGGACCCCATGTGACAGGAACTGGCGCGGGGTTTAAAAACCAGAGGGTCAGTAATGACCCCCTCTTTGTCCAGTTGCCTTCCGGAAGGTCGGAGGTCATCGCGGAAGAGTTTTCGTGCGAGGGACGCGTTGCATCAGCGGTCCGTGTTGAGCATCGGCGTTGCGGCTGTTCGATCTATTGGCAGGTGAGTGGGCCTCACAGTGATCGATATTACAGGTCCGGTTCCGTGAATCACGAGAGGTGGTTGGATGGGGATCCGGAACAAGGTATGGCACGAGTCGCGGTATGTAAGGGCTCGAGTGTGACCGGGCTGCATGAATTGCCAGAGAATTGTGTCCAGCGTGAACCGTGAGTGTGACGCTCCAGTGCGGTGGGAGGCTCAGGATGATGAGGACGCGCCGCGGGTCAGGAACGGGGGCTGCAGGCTGAAAGTGTACAGCGGGGAAAAGGCGCATGTTTGTTCTGCATGAGGAACCGGATGTTATTTGGCAATCTGCCTGGGTGAATTAGGGGCACACACTGTCGGGCTGAAGAGCTTTGTAGTAAATAACGAGCATCAACAGGGCGTGTCGTCGATTTTAAAAAAACAATAGAGTTTGTGTGGAAGTTTGCTCTGAGGGCAGTGCGCCGGTGCTGGGGAGGAGCACGGAGCGGCAGGAGCGAGGGCAATTTTATAATATGGTGGTCAGAACCGCAATATTAAAACATGCGCGCAATGGTTCTGTGAAATTTAAAAGCCAATGGAGTTGGGGTGGAATGATTGCTCCGGACAAGGCGCAAGGGCAGTGCGCCGGTGCTGGGGAGCAGCATGGAGTGGCAGGAGCAAGGGCAATTTTTTTAATATGGTGGTCAGAACCACAATAATAAAACACGGGCGCAAGGGCATCAAAACAGCTCGGGCTCAACACAATGAGAGTGATGACGGTGCCGCGCTGCAGGGTGGCCAATACGGACCAAAAGGGGGTGGCTGGGAAGCGGCACGTGGGCAGGTGTTAATATGTGTGGTGAAGGTGAGCTGAGGAGGGGAGGGGCAGTGCCCTGAGAAAAGGCTTAGGCAACGATAAAGGCATGCGGGCGGAATAGAAACTTGAGCTATGCGTGGTATCAATGGGAGCCGGAGAGCGAGGATGGTTTTGGAAGCGAGTTTGCATGAGAGGTTAAGCGGGCCACACGGGCGGAGTAGGTATGGGCAATGCCCTGGCAAATGCTTAGGGTCAAAGGTAGGTGGTAGGGTGTGCAGATGATGGTGGGGAGCCTCAGGTCCCATGGTTAAAAGAGGCTACAGGGGAGGAGAATGAGGACTAATGCTTTTCTATCTCATTTAAGTGCAGAATGCCTACTAGATGGTCTCGCAAGAGCAAAGACGCCCCGGCCACAAGGGATGATTTTCGCATGCTGGCAGAGCTGTTGGAGGTCACTAAGGAGAAAAACATTGACTGGGCATTACGGACATTGACGCAAGGGGACGGTATGAGCGCGCAGGAAGACGCACCATAGGCCAAGCGAGTACAGCGTACGCCAGAGAGATTTAAAGCGGCGCAACCAGAGAAGCGCAACAAAGCGTTGGAGTCTCAAGCCGCTACTTCAGGTGAGGCAGGGGTGATGGACAAGACAATCTTGATGGCTGATACGGCGCAACCGATGAACTTTCCCTCCGTGGGCCCGGCTGGGGTCCCATTGCAATGACAGGCACCACAGCAGTAAATAATGTTCAGCAGGCTGGGGGTTTACCAGTCACAGTGGGCACGGTGCCCCTGACTCCTTTCGCTGCGCAAGCTGCTCCACCG
The DNA here is from genome assembly GCF_964261635.1 of Lissotriton helveticus. NCBI lineage: Eukaryota > Metazoa > Chordata > Amphibia > Caudata > Salamandridae > Lissotriton > Lissotriton helveticus. The sequence goes on from NC_136069.1 coordinate 878,480,846, forward strand.
GTGGAGGCACATCAGGGCAGTGGCATAGTGCAGGTGTGGGTCCAGTCAGGGGGTGTGACTCAATCTCCGGTGGTGGTAACGGCAAAGTCACAGGGGCAAGGGCATGGTAATAGCGCAGCGGGTCATTGATCCCCTTAATAACACCCCCCTTAACCGTAGGGTCAATAGCCCCAGGGCAGACAACACTAGCGTACAGCCCACTGATCTATGGGTCGGCATCCTTGGCGTTAGCCCCCTCGGCGGGGATCACGTGGCACGTGCCTGTGGAAACCAAAGAAAGAATATTCGAGGGAGAGTACATGGATGTGTTTGACCTCATAAATGCAGAATGTCCCGGGAAAAAGCAGGACTGGGAAGGAGGGAGAGCTGAAACAGAAAAGAGTATGGGTAGATTGGTCGATCAAAAATTGGATCACAGAGTTCGCTATCTACGCTGCGATTATGGTGGAAAGGTACCCCACAGTGGCAGCCCAGTTAATCAGTTATATAGCTATGATCCACGCAGTGGCGTCAGACTTCCCAGGGACAGGGTGGCTCCAATACAACAACAAATTCAGGCAAAGGAAGGCTATTCATCCTGAAGTAGCTTGGGACCAGCGAGAGATTAACATATGGCACTCGGTGCTTTACTCAACAATACCGGTGACCAAGACGAGTCAGCCCTTTCGGGGGGACAGGGCATCTGGAGAAAAGAAATTGGCCTGCTGGCAGTTCAACAAGAACAAGTGCAACCGGGGCACAGCATGTAAGTTTAAACACTGCTGTTCCTTCTGTGGCGTTATGGCACACCCGGAGATCAGATGCTTCAAGAAGTTGGGTAGGCCAAAGGATCAGCCCGCTCATACCCAAACCCAAGCCAAGGGATGCCCCTCCCAAGCACCCTAGGTGCTTACCTATGCCCATCTAGCTATAGTTCAGGTTTTTGCATTCCATCCTCGGCTACCCCGTCCACGGCTCCACCTCGCAACCAACACTCAGTGCTTCAAAACCTTGAGGTGGCTAGGCAAACAATTGCGAAAGAAGTATCCTTGGACAGGGTGGCGGGTCCCTTTCAACAGCCGCTGAAGCCTGACCTAGTGTGTTCACCATTGGGGTTGGTACCGAAAAAAGAGAAAGGCAAATTCCGATTGATCCACAACTTGTCAAGTCCACCAGGGTTGTCGATCAATGGCTAATTGGACCCGCAGTTGTGCACAGTGCGCTACACTACCTTTGATATGGCGATCCAGAAGCTACAGGGGCTTGGGGAGGGAGCGTTGATGGCTAAATCAGACATCGAGGCAGCCTTCCGTCTACTGCCGGTACACCCTGACGACACTAGGTTCCTGGGGTTCACCTTCGAAGGGGAATTTTTCATTGACCTCTGCATGCCAATGGGGTGTTCCATCGCGTGCGCGGTGTTTGAAACATTCAGCAGGTTTCTAGAATGGGCGGTGCAGCAATTTCTAACATCAGTGACATCTGTCGAAGTGGTGCATTACTTAGATGATTTTTTTTTCTGGGACCACATGGTTCCCTTGCGTGCAGGAAGGCCCTGCAGGGCTTCCAGCATCTGGCAAAAGCACTGGGCGTGCCGTTAGCCACAGAGAAAACTGAACTTTCCTGGGCATTGAAATAGACACTAGAGAAGGGGTATGCAGACTCACTCAGGAGAAGGTAGCAGCATTCAGGTCGGCTATTGAGTCTTGTTTGTCAGCAAGGAAGGTGACGCTTCACCAATTGCAGGTCGTGGTGGGGCAGTTGAATTTTGCGCTCCGAATGATACCGATGGGCAGGGTCTTTTCAAGAAGTATCGCGAGGGCGATGTCTAGGCTCTCAGCGGGTGTAAGGGACGGCTTAGCCATTTGGAAAGGATTTCTCGATGAATGTAATGGGATGGTGGTCTGGCAACAGCCGAGCCTCCGGGCAGCATGGGTTTGGGGCGGTCTTGGGTCCCAGGTGGTGCATGCAGCACTGGGCGGAAGAGTGGGTGTTAGCAGGCCTTACCCGCAACATTACCTTCTTAGAGATTTTCCCAATCATTGTGGCACTGCATCTGTGGGGCGACCTGCTGACAAACAGGCATATTGTATTTTGGTCAGATAGCATGTCAGTGGTGATGGCGATTAACAACCAGAGGGCCAAATCTACCTGGGTCCTACGCCTATTGAAGGAATTGGTCTTACGATGCTTGCAGCGCAATGTACACTTTACTGCCAAACATGTATCTGGGGTGGACTACACAGTCGCTGATGCCTTGTCCCGTTTTAAGTTGGCAGAGTTTCGCACCGGATGGCCGCAAGCAGACAGACAGATGATGAACTTCCCGGAGGATCTATGGAAGCATGGTGCCCCACGGCCTCTGAGTTGATCACGGCGTCACTGGCCCCCAAGACCAAGAGTATGTATGAGAGGTCATGGCAATCTTACCTGACTATCTTAAAGGAGTCAGGTTCAGGAGAGAGGTTCTTACTACAAAGTGTCCTGAAGTTCATAGTCCATCAGAAAGGGAGCAGGAGATCAGTGGTTATGGTGCGGAGACAACTTTCGGCAATAGCATTTTACGTGGGTTTGGGGGGTGTGGCGGATCCAAGAAAAGACCCAAGGGTGAAAAAAGCACTGAGGGGTTGGGAGAGCTTGGCACCCAGAGTGAAGGACAGTAGGAGACCCATAGATGCGAGCAGACTTACCAGTATCTTGAAAATACTGCAAAGAATTTGCTTCACATCTTACGAGACGCAATTACTCAGGTAGGCATACTCATGAGCATTTTTTGGGGCATTTAGAATTTCAGAATTGTTACCGGCGTCAAAGTCAGACAAGAAAGGGGGCATACGTTGGGAAGATGTAATCCTGACCACAGAACACCTTCAGGTCAGGGTGCGGAGATCAAAAACGGATCCGTTAGGTAGGGGAACCTTGGTCCAGCTAGGATCAGTTACGAGGGCCACTTGTTGCCCGGTGAGCTTGGCCAAGAATTTTTTCCAGATTAGACCTGGGGTAGGTGACAGCAGGGTATTATTACTTGCTGATGGCATCCCTCTCACCAGGTTTCAGTTCACTAGGATATGTAAGCGTGCTCTAGAATGTTTAGGGGTGGAAACAACACATTTCACTTCACACTCATTCCGTATTGGTGCAGCCACGACGGCGGCTGCCCCAGGCCTGCCTGAGGAAACCATTAAGAGAGTAGGGCTCTGGAAGTCAACATGCTTCGAGCGTTACGTACGTCCCCAGTTAGCATGAGTTGTCAGTCAGTCTTCCCCACTAGTCCTGTTGTCCGCTGATTGTATCCATTTTCAACTTTGATCTAGGTGGAGCGGGTCAGAGGGCCCAGATATGCTGGTGTGGCCATTCGTTTATTCGCAGAGCAGGGTACCTAATCTAGAATTTGCGCAAGGAGAAAATACAGAGTGTGAAGGGAGCTGACTACCATTGGGTAGGGGTTGGCGGACAGCGATTAGCGGAGGTGCCAACCGATCTGCAGGGTGCCATGGCCAAGGGCATGCTACTTCCCGATATTCTGGTGATTCATTCAGGTGACCATGATATGATCCCAGCGGGAAGGAAGGAGGTAAAGGAGGCTCTTTTTTTCCGTTTTGTCTGTAGTCAAGAACATGTTGCCTAAGACAAAAATACTATGGTCCGAGGTGATACCGCTTCAGGTTTGGGCGAACGGAGCGCCGCCAAAGGCAGTTAATAAATCAGTAAGGAGACTTTATCAGTCAGTGGCCGAGATCCTAAAGAAATCAAGCATTCGTACCATCAGGCACAAGTTGATTCAAGTGTCAAGGGCAGAGTTGTATGCATCGGATGGGGTACACCTCTCCAGGGCAGGTTTGGAGTTGTTCACACAGACTGTTTTGGGAGCCCTTGCTGAAGAAGTAGAAGGTGCAGGGGGGGAGGGCGAGTCCGCCTATAAGCGCCCCACCTTGTGGCGGGGTCCTGGGCAAGAGAAATGACAGTGACTCCGTTGGTCGGTGGATGTTTGGCCCCAGAACAGGGCTTGCATTATATCAGGGGCTCCGGGCTGGCGGGAGAGGGAGCTGATCTGCTGGTGGCTCTGGACTCTCTGGCTCTACCCAGGAAGCCGGCGCATGTCACAAGTAGTGGCAAATTATCTACCTGCTGCTCTGTAGGTCGCGGGACGGTCAGCATAAGGAGAGCAGGATGTATATTGGTTGTGGCCTGCTGGCTCAGCCCGAAGGTAAAGCAAGAGGACCAGTGGAGAGGCAATTGTAAATACAATGGAAACGTATAACCTTGATATCTTATTTGTGTGCTGTGTTGTTTTAAATAAAGTAAGAATAAAGTGATGGTCACAGAAACTAATAGAAGTAACGACAATGGAGTAATTGGCTGTATTTGAAATTAATAAAAGTTTACACTGTGAAGACCAAATACTGACTCAGGTGTTTATATACTAAGGGAAGAGGGGAAGGGGAAATGTGACATGCACTTTGTCTGCCAGCTAAGGGGAGGCAGTCAGCAGGAGGTGGAAATAAGAGGATGCACAAAGAAGGTAACATTGTCCCCATCTACACATAGCAGGTACTGTGGTGTTTGAGAAGCCATGTTTGGGACACTTGTGCTGCAGTTAGGCCATCAGTTTGGTGAAAAGTGAAAACATACATGAGATAAAGCTCTATCAACTCTCGCTTATTCAACTAATGGTGGCGTAAGTCCTGATTTTTTTTTTTGTTAGTCTCTGCATCCAGCCCTTGTATTGTGGTTTGCTACTCCAGGAGGTTCATTTTTAGTACCCAACTGTGTAAGAGTGAAAAAAATTGGTTTGCGTCACGCGCACATCCAAGTAAGCGCTAACAAACCTGCTGTCTCGTGTTATTAAGGCAGCGGCACGCAAGCAGCATACGCCAATATCACAGCAACCCAGGCGCGCAACACCCATTGGGCTCACGGGGCTTCAGCCCCCCCACCCCCGTTGTGCGTGTCAGCCCGGGCGGAGACAGCTTTGCGGGCTGGCGAGCATCTAATTGCAGCTGCACCTGAGTACTTAACAAGTCTTTAAAAGACCATTTACTTGTAAATGAGGCTTTTTTTCTGTGTTCACTCCTTCTTACAGTCACTCTGTCTATGGTTGGAAGAATTAGACCCCCTCCGAAGTATTTTTCGCCCCCCCCCCGAAATTTGGCTCTAGTTGCCCGCCTACAGCAACCTGTATTGAATGTTATGAAACCCTGATATCTCATGCACTTTGTTTAGAGCGAGTGATTGGTCGCGCGTAACTATGGAAGTGATGTACACTGATAATGTGGTTGCCTGCACGTATCTCATGCAGCCCATCATAATAGTAAACTTGTATGGCCCCTTTTATTTGGCTTTGAGCTCCGGAGCAGGAGATTTTCATAACATCCATGTGATGTGACCCCGCAATTTTTTAGGATAATATAGCAAGTTTAGTATCTGGTTAGAGTCTGTAGAGGAAGAGAGCAGAAAGCATTGCACTGAACGTTTGAAGTTACACATCTTGTGAAGTCGGCATGAGCATAGAGAGAGAATTGGACAAAAAAATTAGGGGTGAGCTTTGAGCGTGCCAGTAAGCTCCGACCTGCGGCAGTAGGCGGAGTTTTAGGCGTACTCCAAGCTGAGCGCGGAGTGCCAAAACTCAGCCGGCGGAGCGGAGTTTGCTGCCCACCCTAATCAGACAAGATCTTAACCTGATATTTCTCTGAGTTAGTGCTTTATTTTCAGTCAGTGGCGCTGATAAACTGAAAGAGGCAACCTGTTCCTAACCATTTCCAAGCTGTACTATCTGGGTTAGACTAGTAAAAACGAGAAGCAAGGCATTCTCAATGTCTGCGAACAAATTGTGAAAAGCCATGCCCCCCTACCTACATGCAAAGTAAACCATTTGGGCACCCATAAATATTAGAAAAAGTATCTTCTCATTTTGTAGACGGTCTTAGCAAAGTCTTTTGTGTGGCTCCAGCCCCTAGGGCCAACTCCATTTGGCACCTGTGCACTTACTGAACAAAATACAATAAAAACACAATATGAACTCTCATTTCCTTATGTGCTCATGGGCCAACGGGCATTGGGGACACTAAACCCCCATTGACCCTAACCATATATATGAAATCCAAATGCATAATATTCTTGTCAAATATAATATATTTGTATCACACTTAAATCCTTGGTGAATATTACCTCCTATACCTTGTACCCATTCTATACTTCTACATATCCAGGCTTTTCATCAGGATGATCACAATCTGCATGAAACAGTTAGCACCTACCTCCGAGATTTCATGTCTGGTCCATTAATTGACAATACAGCCTGATGCATGTCATCGATTTCTTCCACTTGGTCCCTCAGTATGAGTGGCCAGTACTCCTTCCAGTAACTTCGGCTCCCAGTAGTTACCAACAACTCAGAGGGGTAGGGATGGAGATACTGCAAGATTTCAAGTGGGAGCCTAAGGTCACCTTACAATTGAAAAATTGGTAAGTCTAGGTCTCATTCCGAAGGGAAATCTTAATTTTTCCTCCAAGTGTCACTCGGAGGTTTCGATCAAAGATGAGTTGTGTTTCCATAGGTTACATTATTCCAACGGGACCTGTAATTGTCATTACTGACCCCATCAGAATTAAAAGACCACTCATAATGAAGACCAAAAATTGTAAACCTATTCTCTCTGGGCCTGTACCCTTTGAACTGAATCCATTGCTTTCACCAGACATTTATTTTCAAGTGATGATTCTGTTTAAGAGTCTTTTGTCATTATCATGAAGTGAGTTGGCTTTTAATATTTTATTGAGAGCTCTACTTTAATCTTGTACCGTTGTTTCACAATCTCCCAAAATGTTTTTCCTTTTTTTTTTTGCTCCTTGGAGTCAAAGACTCCTTCTCAACTGTAAAGCTTATTTAAAAACACCTAAACTCCCCCTACGGTAGTTCTCTGGAGATATACTTGGCAGCACTAGGAGAGAATCTTGAATTGTTTTTTGAGTTTTGTGAAATGTGTATGAGTCCCACTTCATACCAGCAGTTCTACTGATCACCAAACTGGCATTTGTCCTCCTCATTTACGGTGGGTGAAGTAACAAGTTTACATCGGCAGAGCCTCAGCGTTTATCAGAATGACAACCCTATTTCAGATAGAACTTCCAAATTACATTTTTCAATTCGAGACCACATGGGAAAGCCTGGAGGCTCCAAACCAAAAACAATACATACGACCCCCCACAGATTGAAACAATTCCAGTGCATCAGGGCTAGGGGGTGTTTTTTCTGAAAAGACAAATGTATGCCAAGTGAGGCCAAGGCAATAAATCTGCTCTGTTAAAACCTATTTGACTTCTATGCAACCAAGATACCATACCATGGCCTCCCCTGACTTGGCAGACTGGCAGGCTATTCAACACAGACAAAATGCCCCTTTTGGTCTTGAAAGAGATGCATTGCCCTCTTAACAGTGGTTTTGGGGTTCTGCATCCTGAAATTTGGAAGAGACAGTAGAAGGTTTTTTAAACTTTAACCTGGATTTGACATTTTCATTACCTGTTCTCTGTTCTGCTACTGACTGACGGCTCTCTTGCCCTGTTTGCCGGCACATCGAGGTATTCTTCATAGTAATGCAGATGGTAATTTGATATCCCTAGGAATCACATCGAGTTCCTGTGGATGTCAAACCTTTACATCCTGATCACAAGTTCATAATGACAATAACATACTTCTGATTTTGCGTACTTTGACACCAACCATAAGACTTAACTTGTTTTGAAAGTAGAACTCAATAAAATGAGTCTTCGAAAAAAAATGATTTGGTTCGTGATATGAATCACCAGTACCCACAAGGGATGTTAATATGGTCACACAGGCTAGAAGGACTTTAGAAATTGCAATCAAAACAAGAAAGATTCAGTTAAAAGAAATGGCTTGGGATGAGCTCCGCCAAGCGAGTGTCCTGTCCAGTAGCACCAGATTCTGGAGTGTGGTTAATAGCCCATTGTTTAATGAGACAGCAAAATCTGATAAAGATTGTCTTATCGCTCCCGAACGATGGGTCGAACACTTTAGTGGCCTATATACTGATGTTAGCCAGCCATTGCTTACTTAGAAAAACCAAAGGTGATGATGGACGGAGCGTTGACAATACAAACACTCACCCCCAGTCAACTGATCTGGGTTTAATCCATCACCGTTCTTTAGCTCACTCCGCCACCCCAGTTCAGACATGGCTATATGCAAATCAGTCTGACCCTGTGCCTTCTGGGAACAGTCCAGCCCGAACTGCCAAGCCATGTCTTCCCTGGACCGGAATCAAGCTTCCCAGGACCGGTTTCTGGCATTACAGCCGTCTTCAGCCGGGCTTGCTTGACTCCAGTGGCAAAGTGAGCAAGGGACTCACGTCTGAGCATACCCTGCCAACTTAGGGCGAACAAAGATAAACCTAAGGTGATGATGGACGGAGCGTTGACAATACAAACACTCACCCCCAGTCAACTGATCTGGGTTTAATCCATCACCGTTCTTTAGCTCACTCCGCCACCCCAGTTCAGACATGGCTATATGCAAATCAGTCTGACCCTGTGCCTTCTGGGAACAGTCCAGCCCGAACTGCCAAGCCATGTCTTCCCTGGACCGGAATCAAGCTTCCCAGGACCGGTTTCTGGCATTACAGCCGTCTTCAGCCGGGCTTGCTTGACTCCAGTGGCAAAGTGAGCAAGGGACTCACGTCTGAGCATACCCTGCCAACTTAGGGCGAACAAAGAAAAACCAAAGGTGATGATGGACGGAGCGTTGACAATACAAACACTCACCCCCAGTCAACTGATCTGGGTTTAATCCATCACCGTTCTTTAGCTCACTCCGCCACCCCAGTTCAGACATGGCTATATGCAAATCAGTCTGACCCTGTGCCTTCTGGGAACAGTCCAGCCCGAACTGCCAAGCCATGTCTTCCCTGGACCGGAATCAAGCTTCCCAGGACCGGTTTCTGGCATTACAGCCGTCTTCAGCCGGGCTTGCTTGACTCCAGTGGCAAAGTGAGCAAGGGACTCACGTCTGAGCATACCCTGCCAACTTAGGGCGAACAAAGAAAAACCAAAGGTGATGATGGACGGAGCGTTGACAATACAAACACTCACCCCCAGTCAACTGATCTGGGTTTAATCCATCACCGTTCCAAGGGGAAACTACCCATGTCTCAAATGTTTTATTTGCAGAGGAGGAAGTGACTGAGGCGATTGTGTCTACATCAAAGGGAAAAGTACCAGGCCCAGACGGGGTACGGGCTGATCTCTATAGGGCAGATCCCATTGTATGGGCTAGGATTTTAACTCTTGTTTTTAATGCTGCGTCCAAGGTCGGTTTTCCCATGTCATGGGCAAAAGCAGTAATAATCCCAATATTTAAAAGGGCTCAAGAGAGGATCCAGCCTGTTATAGGCCAATCTCACTTCTGGACTATGCAGCCAAGATTAATCTGGAAATCTGTGCTTGCCCGCTTGACAGACTGGTTGGAAAAAAATTGCATCATCTCGGATTTGCAGTATGGGTTCAGACAGGGAAAGGGCACAACGGGCCAATGCCTTCATTAACATTTAGTCATAGGGAAGTTCACGGTCGCTAAGCAGGGGGACATCCACTTAGCTTTTATGGATTTGTCCACTGCTTTCGACCTTGTAAATAGGCAAAAACTTTGGGCGTCCCTTCATAGTATTGGATTGGAACCTGCTTTGATATCCTTCCTGGCACCCATCCACGAGAACACTTTGGCTGCGGTTCGTTATAATGAGAACGGTAGCCTAACAGAAGCATGGCCAGTTAAGCGAGGGGTGCGAGAGGGGTGCATTCTTGCTCCCTTGTTGTTTACGCATTACATTTACAAACTTGGAGACGCTTTGATCTCCTCCTGTAAGGATGCCCTGAGAGTTGGGTCAAAAATTACCCCTGCATTATTGTACGCAGATGATGCGGTTTTGGTGGCAAGGTCGTCACGAGGGTTACAATCTCTTTTAGATTGTTTTATCGATTTTATGAACTCTCTAGATTTAATAACAAATCTCAAAATGTCCCATTCAATGTCAATTGGTAAGGGACGGGCCAAAAAGGCAACATTTTATTGCAAGGTCCTAGAACTTACAAAACTCCTGACCTTCCCATACCTAGGTGTCCTTTTTGATGAAAGAAGATCATGGGTTATGCAGCGTGCACACAAAAAGAACACCCAAGCTAGGGCGACTGGGGCATTACTAGGGTTCGCAAGACGGTTAGGTTCTAAACCACTCCCGGCCCTCATGAAGATTTATAACGCTAAGTGCATCCCAATGGGGACATATGGGAGTGATGTATGGGGCTATACAGAGACCAACGACATTCAGAAGCAGAAAAGGATTTTTTTCGTAAGCTGCTATCGCTTCCAGCCTCTATCCCAACTTTCAATCTTCACAAGGACATAGGTGCTGGTTTTATTTCAGATCAGATCGAGGTTGGACCACTACTATGCTGGTTAAGAATCTGGGCACATCCGTCACCTAATCTGAATCAAATGATTATTCAGGATTGTGTGTCTTTAGACAAAGGCCTTGACATCCCGTGGATCCGGAGTTTTACAGGTAAGTAAACATTTAAATAAGTAAAACGAATTTCATTGCGCGCACTGCATCACCAAATGTAATGCAGTGCGCGCAACGAAATTCGTTTTGTTTATTTAAATGTTTACTTACCTGTAAAACTCCGTAATTCATACATTACTACCCCCCACCCTGCCCCTCCCCCTACCCACGTCACCGTCCTGCAGAAACACCTACTGCCGACCGTTACTGGATAAAAACCCGCCCAAAGGCTGCTTCCTGGTACAACAAACCGTGTAGAGAGGCTTACTCAAGAGCCATTAGATCCAAAGTCATGGGTGATATTAAAAAGGCAAGAGTCAAATTTAAGAAAACCAAATATCAAGCAAAGAAGGATTGGGATGAGCAACGTTGGCAAGATTTGCTCATAGCTAGTAAAGGGAAAAACATGGTAAAATGTTGGCAGCTTGTTAAATGGGGTAGTGGCATACAAAATCAAACATCAGTTAATCATGTAGCCCCCGAATGTGAGTTTCGCATCACAAGGCTCAGTTTACCGCTTCTGCTTGCAGTAATGACCACTTCCAAATGCCTATTATAACTACCACATTGTACTTCTCTAGATTAGAGGTTGCATCTGTCCTGAAAACGATCCCGAGAGGTAGGGCCCCAGGCCCTGATTCTATTCCGGCGGACCTGTTTATTCATGATAAAGAAATTTGGATGACTTACATACAGATACTTGCCAATTCAATAGCCAGTGGTGCTCCTATTCCAGATACATGGTTTGGTCCCGAAATTCTCCCGATATATAAAAAGGGCAATCATTCCCTACCAGGCAATTACAGGCTGATAAGTCTTATTGATTCCATCCAAAAGATTGTTGCTAGACTAGTGCCGTGCAGAATCCAGACCTGGATAGATGAAAGGGATATTTTGACCCCTTTACAGGCGGGGTTCCGCCCATACACTAGCACTATAGATCAGGTTTTTAGACTTAGGTTGATTTACTGGCAGGTTGTTATTATCGGATGGGGCTCAAACTTTGTGGCTTTTATTGACCTTAAATCCGCATTCCATTTGGTCCCTCGAACTAAAATGTGAAGTGATTTCATGGATATCAGGATACTATTGGAACTACTGGCAATATTAGTTCAATTACATGAGTTTAACTATGCACAGGTTTGCTGGGGTATGCAGGGAAATGTTACGGACAGGTTCCCTATTCTAAGGGGGTAAGACAAGGGGGGGGTTGGCACCTACCCTGTTTTTTTATTTATCAACAGGGTTGTCCTGTACTTTTTCACTCACCCTACAGATGCCCCTACATTAGCTGGTATGAAGATAGCTCTGTTCATGTTCGCGGACGATACCTTGATACTTTCAAAAACACAAAAAGGGTTGCAGTCTGCCCTGTCACGATTTGAGGTCTTTTGCCGCGACAATGAGCTAGTGGTAAATGTGGAGAAAACAAACTTTATGGTTTTCCATAAACACAAAGCTATAAAAGGGAGAGTTTTTATGAACAACATCCTCCTGGAACAGACCGATGTATTTATATATTTGGGGATTACATTAGGCAGGAGATTGAATTGGAAACCCGAGATTGAGATGCTGGCCCTTAAACATGCACAACTAGCTGGTGCACTCATAAAACAACAGAGGCTTTCACAGACTAAGCCTATTGTCCCTGCCTTAAAGATTTATAATTCTAAATTCAGCACCTCAGTATTGTACGATGCTGAGCTTTGGGCCTTTGAGGATTCATCACCCCTCACTGCAGCTCAAAATACATTTATGAGAGCTTTAATAGGCCTCCCACAATCAACACCACTTTTGCCCTTAAATTTAGATCTGGATTGCAACACCATTAAGGATATAGCACGTTTTAGACCCATTGCTTTTTGGAGAAGGCTCTTGACTACTCCTGAGCCATCCCTATACGCTAAAGCTCTTTATGAAGTACGGGTGGCAGATTGCCTACACAGGATTTCATGGCTCAATAAATTAAAAATTACTTTGACCAGCATGGGGATGACTAGTCTGTGGGAGGACCCAGACAACAACCTATTCCTGTCAAAAAAGAGTGTAAGGCAGCATATTGCAACATGGTTAAGATTAAGCGCTTCTCAACTATAACAAGGTCCATTTTGTCAAGGGGATTCTTGGAGTTCAAACATGATACTGAGTTTGAAGCTTATTGGGATGTCATTACTAAACCTAGTGACAGGAAGTTATATCATCAATTTAGGGTGGGTTCCCTCCCAATAAAAGCTTTCACAAGACGTTGGCATCCATCGTCAGATGACAAATGTATTACATGTCCAGCTCAGATCGAAACACTAGCTCACATTTTGTTTGTATGCCCTGCCTATAAGTTTCCAAGGAAAAAATGGCTTAATCCCATTTGTTGTAATTTGGGTACAAGATCAGGCATGGAGGCATTGAGGTTTCTGAAGACAAACACACAGGAATCCATAGTGATTGCAGTTGCTATTTTCTGAGTTGGATGTGGGTCATCCACGCTAACAAGATGAGGGTATACCAATCCTGTCAGATTCAATTCATGTTTTGGTCCCAAAGCTTAGTACTGTAGTTCCACTTTTCATTAGATTTATGTATTTGTAATTCAAATGTCTGTTTATTTTAATTTCTGGCCTAAAGAGAGGACAACATTATCTATAAACAGTGTAAAAAGTATTTGCTAGTTATGTTCCCTTGTTGATTTTTGAATATTATTATACATTTATTCATTTTTAAACTGTGTTTTTAAACAATATGTGTTTTATTCTATTGTGGACCGTTTTTAGCCATATACTAGCCATGGAATTTCACATATTTATTGTTATTATGTATTCTTTTTAAATTGTAGAAATGTTATGTCTTTAATGATTGTTATAATCGAAATAAAGACTAATTGAACTGAAAACCCTGTGAAGAAGTGGGCCCATGTTGTTACAGGGTGTGACAGACACTGCGGAGCCTGTCTGAGTGGAGGCAGGAGCACCACAATGGCATAACCCTGAGGCACAAGGAGTGCGTCCTCAAGTGAAGAGGTGACCTGTGAGAGGTTGATGGAGAAGAAGATCTGTGAGAGGTCGATGGAGATGAAGACCTGTGAGAGGTCAAAGGTAGAAGACCTATGAGAGGTCGTGAAAAGAAGATGGCGACGGAAAGAGGTCTGGTCAGTGGATGGGGAGAAGGATCGGTCCTAGGGGTAGGACATGGCCTGGGAGACCCTTGTGAAGTGCATGTCACATGGAGAGGCATGGTCAAAAGAAAGACAAGTAAGGAACAATGGCACCAGAACGCATTGTGAAGAGGATAAAGCAGAAAGGGAAGAAGTGTGGCATGAGGCCACAGCACCAGTGTGCGAAAGAAGAGAATGATGTGTAGTAGACATCTCACACACTGAAAAGTATAGAATATGACTGAGAGTGTCATCACAAGAAAGTGCCTCCCCAAGAGCATCTCAGGAGCTTTGGACTTCCACAGTGGAGCACTGTAACTATGAGGCCCCCAGAGGACAGTGAGGCATCTTTGGCACCATGAGAGGCTGAAAGCCCAGGAATCTTCAACTAAGACCAAGCTGACCTGAAGCCTGTGGAATAAAGCAAGCTGGACCATTTGTACCATCCACCTTTTGTGTTGCATGTGATACTTAGTGGTGGTCTTGTTCGGATGTCCTGAGTAACCCCTGCCATGGGGCCTAAAGAGGATCCGAGCTATCCACCCCAGCCAGTGGCATTCCAGGGGCAATCGCTTCATGGAATTCCGATGGGAGAGGAATCCCAACATGAGAGATGTGTCTGCAGCAGCTCCCCAGCAGGTACCAGGAAACACAAAGGTCTTGGTTGGAGTCTGGCTACCCCAAGGACCATCCTGTCAACGTTGGTGCACCAGAGTCAGGGTGACAGAAGCACCCTGTCCTAGAAACAACTACCCGTGAGGTGGAGCGAGTGATTTGAAGGAGGGACTCGTTGAGATTCCTCCATGGGCCTATAGAATGGCATTGGAGCGACATGGTGTAGTCACCACAGACTAGTGGAAGCTCGGTGAAGAGGACCTTAGGGGGATATCATGAGAGGGGAATTCTGGTGTGAGAGGGGAATCCTGGTGAGAGAAGGATGTTAGAAATTGCTCCACCATCGGGCAGCTGTAAGTGTTGCGGTGTCTGAAGCAGAATCTTTGACAGTCGTCGGTACCCCATTTGTCTTTGGAGGATTGCTAGCCAAGGAGCCACAGTGCCTTTGAAAATGCATCAGCAACAAACTTCACTATTGCTCCACATGCACCCTCACAGTCAACAGTCTATCTAGACTTCCATACGATGAGACCAGATGGGACAGGACCCACAGTGCCCTGGTGAACTGTGACCATTCGAACTGCTGAACGAGAAATCCAGAGTTCATCTACACTGCCATTCATGCCCAGAATTGCCTGGTTAAAATGGTGGATGCATGCTCTGATGCCCGGTGCTCCCAGCTGCACATGGCCATGTAACCTGTCCTGCCAGCAACTTGAATGGACTCATTGGAGTTGTTGTTTTGTTAACCTCTTCACTGCGGCGCAAATTCCGCCGCAGTGCTGGACATTCCGATCGCGGGCGTGGTCATGACGACTCCTGGCCATCACGAGCACATGGCCACCGTGACGGCCGGTAGCCATCATAAACATGGAAGAGGTTAATTTGCTCTCCCACAGGTTGAACTTGTTTTCTAATTTTTTTAAAGGTTGTGAGGGATGTAGCGACCGGCTGATCACACTCCAGTGTTTAGAAGTGATGTGCTTTCACCAGCCAATCTGTGAGGGCTGGCTTCCTCACTCACCCCACAACCATCCATCACAGCCATCACATGACATGTGACTCTGCCAATAAAAGGGGCCAGGCACACATGCCCTGGTCCAGTTCTAGATGAAATATTACTGTGTCTGTGTGGTCATTATTTGTGTATGGGGGTCTAGGGGCCTGACATTTTACAGGTATGTCTCCACCTCCGCCCTCCCCTGATTGTCTGAGCATTCCTGCCTCCATTCTTGCCGTTTTGTCAAAATTTTGTCCACATTTTATAAGTACTTCCTCTGCCTTTATACATGGCGTGTTCCATCTGCATGCACCAATCCATATATTCTTTCCATTTATTTGCACTTGGAGATACAATTGTACCTCATGCTTTAACCACATCTCTTCTTGCTATCATTATTGCCATATTACAGAGGAGCAGCTCATACTTCAAAACTGTCACCTCTCCCCAGATCCCCAACATCACCAGTCAAGGCATAAGGGTGATCTGCCCAGAGAACTGTTCCACTTGATTCCCAAAGCTACCCAATTTTGTACAGTATGCACTAGGGAGCTTATTCTCCTGCATTGTCGTTCATGTATTTGTTGTTCATCACCCTGCCCATGGCGGATAGCGTAGTTCATGTGAAATAACCCTGGTGGAGAGCTTTTAGCTGGATCAGCTGAAAATCAGCCCTGATCTCCCCTTCCCTGATGAGTCAGTATACCTCAGCCCACTCTGCATCCTCAAGTTTCCCCAGGTCCTGAGCCCAGCACCCCTGAAGCAACGTCTTCAGCTCCAGGAGAAAATCTATTTCCCACAGCAGCATTTCTAATATTACTTTGCCCTCCCTTACTGTTTTCTTCATCCCCATTTTCCAGGCTTCCAACACTACTGCTATTTGACTTGTTAGATCATCTGTTGTTTCCCTTGAACATAGGCTGTTTAGATAACTTCTAAGACCCTTCCCAAATCACTCTACCCTCAGGGCAGGCTTTTTCTATAGGGCAAATGCACGTTCACTAATGATCAATAGTTGCGCCGCCCAGCAATTATATAGCAAATTCGGCAGCGTGATCCCTCCTTCATATGGGCCTCTTATAAGAGTCTTTAGCGCAATGCTGGCTTCCCACCATCCCAGAGCAGCAACCTCACTGTTCGATCTACAGTCCCAAAAAGCACACTACTACTTCAGATGGTGAATTCTGTAACATATATAAAAATTGGGGTAATGCAATAATCTTATTTACACCACTCTCCGCTGGAGAGACAAGGGTAATTTTCCCCAGTGCTTCATATCTGTTTTATAGTCATATAAATATGGCCCAGGTTGCAAAAATAACATTCCTGTAAATGTGTTGTGACAAAGATGCCCAAATTAACCAAACCATGTGGGGTCTATCTCAAGTGCAAGTCTGCTTACCCAGTACACTGATTTGTGCCAATATGCCTGTAGCCGGGTGTACCTACCAAAAAATGTAATTATCTCAAAGACTCTTGGCAACAATAGTTTTCGGTCAGTCAGGTACAACCGGCAGTAGCCTGCATAAAGGTAAACACCCTCTTCCCAGTCCTCATCCCATATTATGCTCCTTTCCCAGGCCGCCAGGGGCTCAACATGAGCACAAACAATAATGGAGAAAGGAGACAGCCCTGTCTGGTGCCCCTCCCTAGCATGAATTTCCCTGATAGAATGCTGTTTACCTTCACCCTCACCCTTGGGTCATTATAAAGTAGTATTACCCATGCCAGGAACTCAGACCCCAATGCCATTCTTCCCAACATGTCATGGAGATAAGGACACTCCACGAGCCAAATGTCTTCCTGGGATTCAGCACCACCAGAACTCCCTGCTTGTCCATCAGATGCCAACACACCAAGCAACCAAATAATCTCCTTAAGTCGTTCTTCTGGTGTGACGCTGCATGAGCCTGACTAGTCAAGCTCCATCATTTTATGAATGACCTAGACCAACCTATTTTCTAACACTATGGCCGGTACCTTCACTTCAACATTCAATAGTGAGATTGGCTTCCAGGAGGCACACTCATCTTTCAGCCTCTCCTACTTGTGTATTACTACAATGATCAATGTCCTCAGATTTTGGGTTGTGATACCCTCTTTGCCAGTTCAAATATTCCCAGGATTGGGCAGACCAATCTCCCCCACAAGCTTTTAAAAATTTCTGACAGGAAGCTATTGGGACCTGAGCATTCCTACACTTGAGTTGTTATATGACTTCTGCCACTTCCCTTTATTCCGTTTTTTTTCTCATCTAACTGCTGTGCATTGTACTTGCCCAGCATCAAGGAGGGAATATCCACAATGTAACTATGTAGGTCCTTCTAATCCACCATTGTTTTGAACATTATATAGTTCTTGCTGGTAGGAGTCAAAGGCCTATGCACTATCTTCTGCTGTTTCTAACATATCTTCCATTGTGTTTCTGTATCACTCATACCCATCTCTAACTATCATCCCTCTTTGCCAGCCATTCTAGCATGTTCCCCGCCTTGTTGCCTATCTCATAGGGGTGATGTTGCTTACTAGATAATGGACTTGGGCTTCATTCTTTAAAGTCTGTCTATATTCTTCTTGGACAGTTCTATTTAATGCAACAGATGTGTTTCTGGGGGTTAATTCGCACTACCACTCCAAACCCATCATTTATCTTCCAGTTCAGATATCCATCTCAGTTGTTCCCTTTGCTTCCCTATGACATGTGCTATGAGCGGCCTCCTTAGTACCGAAATTTACGTTTCTCACAGCATGATGTCAGATTGCACTGAGCCCATGTTTCCTGAAAATACCACTCAATCAACTCACTAATGTGGCTTCTAGCCTCCCAGATGGCTATATCCTACGGATCACCCTGTTCCCTGGTAGTTCCAGTATTTTGACCAGCTGGAAATGATCAGAAATTCCCCAAGCCATGAAGCCTGTGTTTCTGTATAATACCCCCATGTAGTCGGAACCAATATGTATTTGAGTCTGGACATTGCAGCCATATTATTAGACACATGGGAGTATTGCTGTGTGTGTGGGAGCTCCTGCCTCCATAGTTCCAATTGTCCTATCTCTCTCACAAAGTTTTCTGACCAAGCATCTTCCCTTCTCATTCTGTTACTGCCTGTCACCCAATCCAGGTCTGAATTAATGGCGAGGTTAAGGTCCCCACTGATGAGCAGCAGCGGGTCAGGTGTGTTTGCCACCCACCGTCACATCTCCTCAAGTTTGTAAAGCTGGAGATTACTACCATGAAGCCAACAACAGGGTCTGCTTGTTCTAAACTCCCCTGACCACCACAAAGCATCCACTAGGATCCAGCCATGTCTGAAGTACAGGTAGGGAAAGCGACGTCCTAGGCAAAATACCCACCCTTCTTGAACCACAGGAGAAACCCAAGTGCACAAGTACCTTGTATTCCTACCTACCCTTTAATCCAGAGTTGTTTCCAGATAAGTGCATCTCTTGCAATAGTATTAGGTCTAGAGAATGGTGAATCAGAAATTTCATGACCACCCTCTACCTTAAAAGATTGCCCAATCCATTTACATTCCATGATTAAAGTGAGAGGCAGCACTCCTGTGTGTCCATGTTACCAAACTTTTCAGCCATCTAGTGATATTAGTAGTCAATTATAGTACTGCTATGGCATATCTAGGTCTGTTTCCCACCAAGCTTATCCCCTTCACCCTCAAAGGCCCCCTTCTGCCATTCTACTGCCTTATGGTACAGGTTTAAAACTACCCATGGCCAATGCTTGAGAAGTCTGTTGCCCTCCCACTTGTAACCTCTAACCTGAATGACTAATTCAACAAATGCACTTTACTAGCTGTGATGCATTATGTATATACTCAAATTCTGATATGGTCTAGGATTGTTCAGTCCAGCTCCCAAGCTTTTCTCCAGCTCGCATTGCCTCAGTCACCCCACCACAAAAACCTGAACCAGCAAATAGTATTCATCAGGCTTATGACTGCAGCCCATCCGTGGTTTCATCAATGGCAACATGCATCTCTGACCCCCCCTCCACTGTGCTGATCTGGAATGAGTTCCTCCTCACACCCCGGAAGCATCTGTTCATCTCAGTGTCTTTTGTTTGTTGCTGGTGTCTACCCTCCAGCCACTTGTCTGCCTCCTCCAGGTATGTGAAGAACCAGATTTCCTTTCTGCTGCTATGCGTAGTCTGGCTGGGAAAACCATGGCGTACTGCACTTCTCTCTTGCAGAGTTCTGCCTTTACTTTATCAAAAGATCTCCTTCTCAATTGGACGTCCTGGGTGTAGTCTGGAAATGCCATCATTGTGTGGTCCTCATATTGTAGTGAGGCATGTAGACGCACCACACGCAGGACTGCATTGCTATCTCTGTAATTGAGAATACTGGCAATGAGTGGTCTGGTTCTAACTCCGGTTCTCGGGGCAGCACCAGGAACTCAGTGAGCTCTCTCCACCATGAAGTGGCTCAACAGACCTTGCAGATTCACAATATGTTTTGTAAAGTATTCCACAAAGCCTTCTGCATTTTTGCCCTTCACTTTTTATGAAAAGCCCCCAATCGTACATTGTTGCAGAAGGTAAGCCCCACCACATCCTCTACCTGTTGGTGTAGATTCTGTGTAGCCATTTTTAGCCATTTAACTTCCCCCTGCATCATTTTGACTACCAAGTTGTGGTCTTTTAAGGTGGCCTCCGCATTTTATTTATGTCTGTCCATATCAAATTAATATCTAGCATCATAATGTCAATTTTATGTTTGAGGGCCAACCTTGTGTCTTTGATTGCCAGCAACCGTTCCCTGAGTGAAGCTCCTCTTCAGTCGCCAACTCCAATCCAGTAGTCATCTCATGGTTAGTGTTGTCCCTCTCCATGTAGGGTTTAAAGTTGGGGTGGGCGGAACTCATGGAGTTTCTCTTCACAGAATTCTGCGGAGTTACGAAAAACCGGTGAGATTCCGCGGAGTTCAACAAATGGGCGGAGTTAGGCACGTTGCACTATTTGTGCTGATTTTTAGTACCAGGAGCTTGTTCCGTGCTGAAATGTCAGAGTAAAGGGTACCACGTGGTGTGCCAGAAAGTGCTGATTTTCAAGTTGATTTTCCTGTCGCTTAAATTGAATTTCTACTCGAGCGGCAGCTTGCTGACCACGAAAGGTTGCAGCTATTTGAGTAGCATGGTCTTCAGGTACTTGCAGAACTCATGAAGTAAGGAGGCGACTTTGATGTGATGTTCATTCCAAGTTTGGGGTACGATGCAGGAGAAGATGTGACCTCCCGCTCTGCTTTTGTGAATGCAGGGGTTGTGTGCGGGTGAGAGTGAGGCTGAGCATAGGTGTCTGACTGGCTGGTGAAAGTGTATTCAGCTGTCCAGGAATGCTGGTCCAGTGTTGTGCAAGTCTTTGTATGGGAGCGTGAGAAGTTTGAATTGGCTGTGTTCGAGTATGGAGAGCCATTGCAAAATTCTGAGGTGAGGTAAGATGTGGGTGTAGCGTGGGAGTTTGAGGATAAGCCTTGCGTGCTGTATTCTAGATGGCCAAGAGTTTGTTTGTGAGCTGTTTGGAGATTATATCATAGAGTGCGTTGATGTATTCAAGTCAGCTAGTGATGAGGGCTTGTGTGATGGTTCATGTGTTCTGTGGCAGCCATTTGAAGATCTTTTGTGGGATGTGGACATAGGTGGTGCTCACTAAATTGACTTGTGCCGTCATATTGAGCCTGTCACCCAGGGTGATCCCCAGGTTTTTGGTGGGGTCGGTGGGAGTTGGTATTGGTCCTAGCTCGGTCGGCCACCAGGTGGTATCCCATGGGGGGTCTTGTTTCCAAAGGTCAGTGCTTCCATCTTGTCAGAGTTAGGCCTCCACCAGCTGGTTCTCATTCATTCCGCTACCATGATCAAGCAGAAGGTGAAGTTGGTTTTAATGGTGTTAGTTTTGTCCATTAGGGAGAGTATGAATGAGTTGGGTGACAATGATGTACAAGAGCAGCTTGTATGCTCTGCTCACCCTTATTGGCCAGTAACACTGCCTCCTTCACAATTAAACAATGTTTCTGTCACCCCAGTTTCATTGGTGGCTGGTTCAGGGCTGCATTTAAATCTCTCAGCCTCTCTCTCCAGCTTATTCCCTCATCAGCAGTCCTGGCATACTGCCACCAATCAGGTACTTCCTCTCTTGCCGCTCCATGGCCTCAAAATGTGGTTCACAGCTGGGAGGGGGTGGGGATAGCAGGATTGTTGGTGGGCTCCCGGACCCACCATTGTTTTGGCTTTGTCAGCTGCCTGCTAGGGAACAGCGGCTCAGGCTTCTCCTCACTGCCTGGTTGCCATCTTGGCTGTCATACTCTGTGGGCTGTCTGGTTGTCTGGACCCTTTGGATCGATGTACTGCTTTCGGAGCTATGCCGCCACCTCCCTTGGCTCGTCATGTATTGATCCTGAAGTGTTTGCACAGACAGCAGGCCAGGAGGCAGCTTCTACAACCGCCACAAGTGCTGCTCAGTTGGAGATTCTCACAGATGATCCATCTTGCACCCTGGCCTAATTATTTTGGGTTACTAAGGGGAGTTTCTGGCCTCATCAGAAATATTAGATCCATGCTAACTCAGCGGTGTGGTGCCTTTAGTTTCTGGGTGAAATACAGAGGAGAAACAATGAATGAATAACCGTTGGAATCAGGTCAGATTTACTCATGCCCAGAGCAGTTTACCCTAATTAGTGGGACTCTCAAGGCCCCACTCCTAATACCTGGTGTAAGAAATTGGAATATTAGTTGAGGGAGGTCAGTACCCACCTCAAGTAATGACCACAATACTTGCCAGAGGGAACCACGAGAGTCACTAAAAAAAACTGAGTTCAGCTCACCAGTAGCTATGATGCAGAGCAAACACGTTTAACTTAGAGCAAAACAGCAATACATTCAAAACACATGCAAAATGTCAACCCAACTTGAAAAAATAGAGAATATTTTAATAAATAACATGAATTTAAAGGAACAACAACAACAACAAAAAATTTGAGGAACTGGAGATATAAATGTTTAAGTTAAAATACAAAAATAGCACCAAAATGAGATAAGCAACAGCTACTGCCATCTGGTTACACTTGACCAGTACCTAGGCATGATTTAAGGTTGACAGTGATGGAGCTCAGGTCAGATACTGAAACCAGGTTTGACCTGGTATGAAGCTTTACCTATGGACTAAGTCTCTGAAATAGAAGATAAAAATCTTCAACAGGGCAAGGCAGAAAGTTGTGGCTGAGCATGGCTCAAGGCTCTTGACTAGCCGTTAGACAAAGTCCTGAGGAAGCCATTGATTTTTAGCGGGAACACTCAGAACAGTAGAAATTACAATTTGGCACCCAGAAAATGTTCCTAGCTGGCAGCATACTTTTGGAGCCTTTGGTGGATGAAGATTTCTACTTTCAGACTCCATAGTCGTTATTTTGCAGCCCAGATTCTTCCCGCAAGGCAAGGTTGTAGGCTATAGTTCAGCAGGGCTCCATGAGGTTCCGCTAAATGGATTAGCTGCTGCAGAAAAGCTCCATTTAAAGCCTAAGCCTAGCTGCAACTCTTCCTCCGTGGATCATTTTGTTAGGTTCGTACTGGTCCTGTGAAGTTCATTGGAAGCAAAAGTTCCTAAGTTCCAGGTTTCTGGAGATGTAAGGAGCCAAGGGTTCCAGGACCTTGGGGACAGCAATTGAGGATCAAGACTAAGCCCAGCAGAGGCCAGCTGCAGGGTCCAGGCCAGGTCCAGTTGGAGCTGGTCGGCTGGGCAATTGCAAGATAAGGCCTCTTGTAGCTTCTTGTGACTATGTAGCTTTAACAGACAGTCAGCGTTATGCTCCTTGCAATTTACATCTTTGTCCTGGATACAGGAGGAAGAGCAGGTTCAGCCCTTTAGAGCTCTTTTCAGGTCTCAGACAATAGGTTTAGCCATCTTCTGATTTTCTACAGTAGTGTTCTAAGTAGGGTATTGCGGTTGACATATTTATAGCTGCCACCAGCCTGGTTGTGGGTATGACTGCTGGCTCCTCCCTAACTACTGGGGTATTATTCCCAGGGCTTAACGTTTTCAATTTTTCAGCATTTCATGCGTTGCCCTATGAGAACAATCCCACATTGCCCCTCTCTACCTAAAGCCAAAATGACAGGACTGTTTGTCCCCTGTGTTTAGCTTGTGTGAACACCACAGAGGCGTGGCAATGAGAAAGCCCCTCTATGGTCCCTCTAAAACAGTTGTGGGGGCAGCATCTCTCCCACTGAGATTGGTGTCTGTCTAACTGGGAGAATAAAAGAATGTCCTACCCAGGTGTCAGTTAATATTTGCCTGTGACAATGTATGCCTCTTTGAAGTTAATCAAGCTAATAGGGACACCCCACAGGCCATCCTGTCAAGGGAAAACAAAACACAGCTGAGGCCATTTTCTTGCACTGAGAGCATTTTCATCCCTCATCAAGGGGTCTTTTCAGATACCAGGTGTCAGTTGAAATGCATGCAAATGGGCCTTCAGAGGCTTTAGGCAGGGCAAAGGTATTTTTTTAAAGTCTGTTTTCCATAGTACTTATTAAAAATCCCATTTCATCATTAAATAGATTTGTAATATCGATTAAAAAGATCTTTGAATTTTATTTCAAGCTGTTTCCTAATTGAAATTAGTATTATTAAATGTATTGATGTAACCTAGTGTTTTCCTATGAAGCAGCCAGCCTTGCCACAGTACAAATACCTTTTGGGTCTTATAGACAATAAGGCCTTCTGAGGTGTAACTTTTAAGTATTTAAAAGGAACATTTGACCTGTCAAAAGGGGTTATTCTGACAGGTCAAATTAGCAGGTTAAATCTCCAACAGTCAGGCTACAAATGGCAAGCCTGCAATCATTTGTGCACTGTCATCATAGTGGATGGCACAATGGTGCTGCAGTTCACAAGTGACCCTTAATTTACATGCCATTGATACACTTTGTACCATATACTAGACGTATTGGTAAGTTAAATATGCCAATTAGTACCATGGCAATTTCATCTTGTTCAAAGGGGGAGCACTGAACCTTATCACTAGTTAGCGGGGGCAGAGTGCACTGAGTTCCACAGCCAGCAAAAACAATCGAAGTAAAAACCTGGATGTAAACCGATCAAAAGATGGTAATTTTCTACACCTGGTAACTCTACAACCAGATTTACTGATGCTCCCTGGTTTAGTAACTCTAGTCGTGAAGTTGCAGGTCCAAAGTTCAGGGCACTCAGAATGAGGCCCTCAGTCGGATATTTTCTCTGGATAGGAACAGGTGTCAGTGGCCACAGATCCTGTCTAGACCATAATCTCCATCACTTCCAAGGAGAAAATATCTGTCAAATACCATGTCCTGTCTCCAAACCGCTGACCCATGTATCACTTTGAGATTGCCAATATTGAGAGGGTCATCTCTTTCATAGTTCTCTCGATTATAATTATTTTACTTTTTCTGAAGACTTGATCTCCCCATTTTCTCTCAGCTACTGCAGGCACCATATACAACACATTTGTTTTATCTGATTCAAACTGAGGCCAAATCAATTGTATTAATTATTTTATGGATTATGAAAATGACTAGTGGTGGTCTTTAAGCATAGTTCAATCCATTGAATTGCATTATAAACTAATATATATGCATTTATTTATCACAATTAGATAGCGGCTGCCCGTGAATGGTATTAAGGCAAATATGCACTTTTAAATAATATACTTTTAGTGTTCAAATACTTAAACCCCTCCAGAGATATACCATCTTTCTTCTCCACTATCCGTCTATTAAAGTATGACTTTTCTTCTGTAATTGCAGGATACCGTTATGTCTTTTCAACCTGCTCCCTACATGATGCCATTTTTTGCCCAGCTTCCTTCTGTTTATCATACCAACCCTCCAAATACACAGCATTTTTGGATAAAACTTCATTTTTTTAAGTTTTGCATTTTCTTTTCATCCTAGTTAGAGACAAACATTCCCTTCCTTCCTCTTCTATTTGCAACTCCATACCCAATGTTCAATCATAATCAGGGTGCTTCGGTAATATGTCTACACAGATCGCCTTTTTCATCTAATCTGCCAGAGGATCTGCAGCAATGGTAACAGGTAACATCCCAATCAAAGTCTTATAATCAAACCCTGCAGTTTGGAGCACCTTTTTAACCCCTATCTTTCAACATTGCTTTGTAACTGGAAAAATACCAAAATCATGGTGGGGGAGTGTCGTGGTACCCCTTTTAAAAAAGGACTCTAGATCGAACTCAAACAATTATCAACAAATCAACTCTTCTAGACGCCACTGGAAAGATTTTCGCAGCCTGTGTTTTGGACCACTTAAAAGTCTGGGCATTTTCGAATGGAGTGATTCCTATGACGCAGGCTAGCTTCTGCCCAAAACATTTGGTAACGGATAATATTGCTATCCTTCAGACTGTCTGTGACAAGTATGTAGTGCTAAATCACAAATAGTGCACTGAGCTTTTTCTGACTTTTCGACTGCTTTTGATAGCATGGATAGGCCAGCATTGTGGAAAAAGTTAGCGAGTTAATGGATTCCCCATGATCTTCTTACATTAATCATTTCTATGCACACAGCAACAAGGTGTAGAGCCCAAATGGGGTAGAAAGGGGCTTAGCCAGACCTATTCCCACAATGAATGGTTTGAAACAAGGTTGCCTTCTCGCCCCTATGTTATTTTCCCTATGCATAAGTGACCTACTGGGGTACTTTCTCCAAATTAACAATTCCCGCCAAAACTAGCATAAAGCCATATACATGATCAAACGTACGCAGCGATATTGTAACACTCGATCGTACCCCAATCGGCCTTCAAAGAAACGTAAACAAATTAAGTTGTTACACAAAAGAAAACTTTTTGGTCCCCAATATTTCAAAAACCAAAATGTTATCTTTTAGAGGGAGAAGAAAATCTCTTTCTTTTGTTTGTTCACTAGGAGGTAAACCTATCAATATTGTGAAAGAATACGCTTTACAGGGTCGTATCTTCTCCTCAAATTTACAAATTGCTCCCCATTTCCAACATATCGGGCGAAAGACAACTATCCATGTTGGGGCTTTGCAGAGATTTCATTCCTCCACGGGGAATAGACATTTCCAACTGATGCTGGAGGTCTACCATATTAAAATCCCACCCATCTTATCTTACGCCTTGGAATATATACAAATTAAAATCTGGCAACCAGTAAAAGTGAAAGAAGGGATCCTTCTACGGAAACTGTTAAAAGTTTTGCAATCAGTCCCGGCACAAGCAATACACCTTAAGTTCTCTCTAGCGAGCACATATGCTGGAGCCGTCTCTAACAAAATAAGGTGGGCCTACAACCTGGGTCCCTCGGTCCTTAAGATATATATTAAAATTGGAGACTTTCGGAGTCAAGTCTGCGCAGCATAATTTTAATAGGAACCTTAAAATAGCCCTAGATGCATCCCAATGTACTGTAGCTCTCTTAAAGGCTTGGACGCAAGCGCATCTATATCTCTTTTAAAAAAAGTTGATGCCAAGAATAGGTTTACAATTAGATATGGAACACTGCTAAAGCTCAATTAAAGCACTATAAACAATTTGCGAAAAGCATAGTATATAAAACCCCCAAGTTATATTTTGACTTTCAGCTAGAGTACAGAGTAAGGGCCTATATCCTTCTTTTGTGATTGGTAATCCTCCCATTAAAATTATATACCTCTAGTTGGAATTCCCTTGAAAATCGCTCAGGATTTTGTGACTTGAGTAATGGTGGAGTACAAAATCTCTCTCACTTACTGCTAAACTGCCCAAACCCGATTCTGATAGAGGATCGGCAACGGTTTATAAAGCCCCTCCGTTTTAGATACAATCAATTCAAGATTTAATTATGCTGGGGGGGCGTGGCTTGGACGCCGCAGCAAAATGGCGGACCCGGCTTGAGCTCCGAGATCCAGCGGGACTCTTAAAACATTTAGAGCCGTTCATACGCCGCTTTCTTCTACAACAGCGCTGAATTTCGCCGGCGGAACATGCGGTGAGTCACTGGACCGCCTTTCGACCTTTTTTACCGCCTGGGCCAGTATTTTTATTTCACGGAGACTTTTCCCTCAGGAGCGACATGAACGGCCGCCATTTTAGGCCGACTCGCTCGCGCTTTCCTTTGGAGCCCCGATGTCTCTCTTAGCGCACAACTTACTTTAATGCTGCACCGTTGTGGGATACAAATGCCCCATAAATGCCCTCATCTTCCTGGGGCTGAATCCTCAAGACTGGCTCTGCTTTACTGAGGTGCATTTGACTGCCGTCTTCATTGCGGTTTCAGCGCCTTTTCTTCACCTTAACTGTTTTTCCTTCACCATTTTTTCGCTCAATGTTGCTGTTTCCCTTGACACTCATGGATATAGGCTGGATTTATTTGGCCTTTTGAATTCGCTTGTTCCTTCCACGCTCATTGGGGTATCCATGCTACCTATGTTGAGTGGAAGGCTTTCTCACTTGCATGAAATGTTTTGTATGCCACCTTCAGTCATGCATAATGCCTTGGATCTATAACGCTTGTTGCTTCTGCACTTCTGGTGGCATTTCTCTTTTTGGAGGTGTGGGCGGCCGCTTCTTTTAGCCGCTGAGCTCACGCTTCCCCCTTTTTTACCAGTGTGTCTATCATATTACTGCTCCTCTCCAAATTTTACTGCCCTGGTGCATCTTGGCCTCTGTTTTCCTACAATTTTGGGGTCTCCTATCCTTCTAGTCACGATGGCTAGTAACTCTCACTCTGTCAGAGCATCTGTGACGGGTACCAAGCCTAAAAGACATAAAATGACCCACCATCTCCAATCCACACTTCTCCTAACCCAGTTTTGGACTCCATTCTGGACGAAGTGCATGGTCTCCAACCTTTAATGTCTTCAACCAATGAGAACCTAAAACAAATGGAGGAGAGATGGATAGTTATGGAAGGCAAGGTACTAGAATTGGAACACCGTGTCAGTGACATTCAGGATGTCTCTACTAAGATACCACTACTCGAACAGGAAATCCAAAAACTGAAATTACACACTGAGGACCTTGAAATCAAAAATCGTAGAAACAACCGACACCTTTATGGCCTTCCAGAGAATGTTGAGGGACCTAATATAGTTCTGTTCCTTCAAAAATTCCTCCCTGAGCTGTTGGCTCTTCTAACCCATTTAACATACAAAGAGCTCATCGGCTGGGTCGCCCTGCTACAAATTCTGCGAGACCCAGAGGTATCATCATGCTCTTTCTGGAATTTACTGAACTAATGACTATCATGAAAGCTGCCAAACTCAAACGTAGTCTTACTTGGTCTGGACATAATATATACATCTCACAAGACGTTTCTACTGCTACTAATGCTCGTCGCAAGGAATTCTTGAACCTATGACCTCAAATGAGACATCTTAATCTCCAATATGGAATTCTTCATCCTTGTCTCTGCAAGGTTACTCACAATGGGTGCTCACGTACCTTTTATGACCCTGAAACTCAAGCTCTTTCTCCATAGTTTTCCTGCCACTGGAATGGATACGAGTGTCTAATTGTTTCTCTTCTTATTCATTTTTTCTCTTTGCTTTTTCAGATAGGATCCTATTAGATCGTTAACCTATTTTTTCCTCCTCTTTTACTACTTGCTGTTTCTCTTTTCCAATTTTCTTCTATCTGTCCTTTCTTGACTTGAGATGCTCTTTTTTCTTTCTAAATACCCTATCTTTTTCTTTTCTGCCCGTGGTCTGCTTTGCCGTACGTCACCATGCTCCATCTTCATTGTATTCTCTTTGTCGTACAGATCTGTCTGTGTTGCCATGATCTGTCTATCTACCTTTCCGCTCTTACTTTTCCTTCCTCTCTTTCCCCTCTCTCTCTTTCTGCTTTCTTTTTTATTGTAAATTATTGGTGGTTCAGTACTTCTATTTATTCCTTATTATTAGTGTTCAATGTGTTGTAGTTAATCAGTTTGGGTTTTGTGGTTTTTTATGATGTTTTTTCTACCTGTAACTTTTTCGTTTGGTGTGTTTTGTTTTGTAGTCTCATCCCTGCAGTGTCCCTACTCCATGTGTTTTCCATCCTCCCAACCTTCCATTATGTGTACCCTTGTCTCGTGGAATGTCCAAGGTCTGGGGAATCCTATCAAGCGACAAAAGGTATTGTCACATTTATCTAAGCTTAATTCTCAGATTGCTTTTCTCCAAGAGACGCATTGCTCCGATGTGGAATCCTTAAAGTTAAAAAGACATTGGGTGGGTCAGGTTGTTTTTTCCCCTGCTCCCAATAAGAAAGGAGGTGTTGCTATATTATTTCACAAAGCTCTGTCAGTTCCGATTCTATCTACTAAAAATGATGATGATGGACGATGGGTAATGGCTAAGATTGTGGTACAAAACAAAACATTAGTTTTATTGAATATTTATGGTCCTGTTCGCCCGGATCCCAAATTTTGGACTGATATCAAAACTCTCCTATCCTCTACTGATTGCCCCAATATTATTGTTGCTGATGATTTCAATCAATGGTTAGACCCTTATTCTGACAGATTATCTAAATGTAAGTTCCAACCTGACAAATCTCATAAATCGTTCCAATCAGCCATTGCCTCTCGTCCGTTATATGATGTGTGGAAAACTTGTATTCCTGATTCACTTGAATATACTTTTTTCTCAAATATGCACCATACCAGGTCTAGAATTGATTACATCTTGGTTAGTAAATCTTTACTTCCCTCTATTCAGAAATCTAAAATTGGATCTATTTTTATTTCTGATCATGCCCCTGTCTATGCTACACTAGATTTTTCCCTACCTCCTCCAAGTTTTGCCGATGGAAACTCAATACCTTCCTGTTATCTGACTCAGGGGTATATTATCAAGGGGTTTTATCTCCGCTTTTTTGGCTTTAAAAGCCAAGAAAGCGGAGATAAAATTATCTCCCTATTACCAAGCTGTCGCTAACACCAGTTAGCGACAGCTAATAGGAGATCGCGACCATCATGGGCCCCACTTTGCATGTCAGTGATATTTATCACTAATGACATGCAAAGTGGGCGTGCCAAGATGTTAGCGACTGGAAACAGTCGCTAACATCGCTATCTCCTATTACCAACTTTTGGAGATATTCGCGCTAAGCGCGAATATCTCCAAAAGCTAACACCTGCCCTGAGCAGTTCTTAGCCATGTTATCCAATGGGAGGTGGATAACATGGCTAAGAGCATTTGCTCGATAATGCATGAATATCGCTGACTTTTCAGCGATATTCATGCATTGCGGCCGTTTTTTATCGCATTTGCGATAAACCTTGCTAATAGCAAGGTTTATCTGCGATAAAAATCGCCGGTTTGCGGCGATAATTTTTGTCTCTAAACAAGTTAGAGACAAAAACTATCGCTAGCTGTTGGTAATATACCCCTCAGTTTTTACCAAAGATGTCACTGCATTTATTAATGATTTTTTTTCTTTTAATGATCCTTTAGATACCTCTATTCCTAATACATGGGATGCTTTTAAGGCTGCCCTTCGTGCCTTTGTTATTTCCTTTTTTTCCAAGAAGAAAAAGATTGCTAAAGTTAAATATGAAGATCAACTACAAAACGTAAAAAATTAGAGCATACATATTTTACTTCTAAAAACTACACTGCCCTTCATGCCTTAATGGCAGCAAAAACGGATCTTAAAAAACTGGCAACTATTGAAGCTTCTAACATTTTGCTTAAAATCAAATCTAAATACCATGGTGGTCAGAACAAAGCAGGCAAAATGTTAGCAAATTATCTAAAGGTTAAGTCTGAACGCAAAACTATGGGCCCCATCCTCAATTAATCCACTAACAAACTTGTGTTATCTGATGAAGATATTGCAGACGTCTTTCACGACTACTATCGCTCTCTTTACTCAGGTGATACTTTTCCCTCCGATCAGAATGTCAAATCTTTTTTTTCTGGTCTTCCTCCACCACCGTCCCTTCCTGATGAATTTTCAGGAAGTAACTACTGCCATTCGTGCTTTGAAGAAATCAAAAGCCCCTGGTTCTGATGGGCTTCCCGTAAATTATTTTTTCACTTTTCATTCCATTTTTGCCCCTAAACTCTCACAACTTTTCAACTCCTTCATTGCTGAAGCTAGAGCTTTGGAAATCTTTTATGGACACATTAATTGTTATTATCCCTAAACCTGATAAGGACCACTCTTATTGTAAAAATTACGGTCCTATTTCATTATTTAATTATGATTGCAAAATTTTTGCTAAGATCCTTGCTTCTCGCCTAGATAATATTATCACCCCTTTTGATTAAAACAGACCAGGTTGGATTTGTAAAAGGCAGACTAGCATCAGACAATGCTCGTATGTTCACCAACATTATTTCCCTTAGCAAGAAATTTAAAGTCCCCCTTGCTGCTCTTTCTTTGGATGCCGAAAAAGCATTCCACCGAATTAATTGGCAATTCATGTTTCAGACTCTGCAGTGGTTTGGTTTCGGACCCTCTTTCATTTCTTATATTAAATTATTATATTCCTGTCCTCGTGGTAGTATTTTTGTCAGCAATTAGTTTTCTAAGTTTTTTTCCTTATCTCGAGGTACGAGACAGGGTTGCCCCCTTTCTCCCCTATTATTTATTTTATGCCTTGAGCCATTCCTAGAATGTATTAGGACTAATTCCCTGATTACTGGTTTTAAACTCTCCTCCAATGAAATTAAATTATCTGCCTATGCGGATGATATTTTAATTGATATGTCTAATCCTGTGGACTTACTACCACATTTTATGAGTGAAGTCAGACTTTATTCCTCTATATCTGGTTACAAACTCAACTTATCTAAAATGGAAGTCCTGCCATTAAACTCTATATGCTATCAATTTATGTTTAGTGATACAGAATTTACCTGTTGTCCTTCCAAAATTAAATATTTGGGTATTTGGTTTTCATCAACCCTAACAGATACTCTCAAATTTACTTTTAACAATTTGATTAAGAAACTTCAATCCCTCCTTCTTATAAGGTCTCCCTTATTTCTTTCATGGTGGGGCAGATTGGATACTATTCAAATGAAGATTACTCCCCATTTGTTATATACTGTTTCTATGCTTCCTGTTAAAATCCCTAATGTATATTTTTCCTGAATAAATTCTATATGTACAAAATTCCTATGGAATAATAAGCACCCTCGTATTGCTCTGCTCAAACTTACTCGACCCAAACATGAAGGTGGTGTCCGATTCCCTAACTTTAAAGCCTACCATTCAGCTTTTTTTAATTAAACAATCTTTTTCATTAGCCTATGATTTCTTGGATTTGCCGGTCCCCAAATGGGTCCTTTTTGAGCGATCATTATTGAAAGATTTTTCTTTTAAACATGTCATTTTTATGTCCAATTGTTCTTTTTTGACCAAAAACCCCATTTTAAAATACTCACAGACTCTGATCTCTAATACTTTCTCTAAAGATTTCACCCCCCTGCAAAGTTTTTTATCCTCCATGGTATGGTATAATACATTTCTTAAATACAGAGGTAAATCTTTTTACTATAAATACTGGAAAGAGAAGGATATCTCGTTTGTTTATCAATTTCTCCATAATTTTTCCATTATTCCCTTCCATGAATTGCAACTCCGATATCAATTACCGGATTCCTTCTCTAGTGAATACACTATCATTGTTACTGCAATACAATCCCATTTAGCTACTTTTTCACTCCCACCTGATTTTCCCTCCATTACACTGTCTACTCCTTTATACCCTTTATTTTCCACTCACAGACCCAAGGCTGCCCTTGTTTATACCATATTGTTATCTAATGTTTCAACTCGTTCAAAATCCACTATTGAAGTTGCTTGGGAAAGTGATTTGTCTGTTTCTTTTTCTGTTATGATTTGGGAGAAATTATGGTCTAAGTTATTTAAAGTCTCTGCTGATGCCCACATAACTCAATCTTTATATTTTGTTTATCATAGAGCGATTATTACTCCTGTTAATATTTGCAAGTTTTCACCAAACTCCTCTCTTCTTTGCTGGTCTTGCTCAAATGTCGCAAGAACGTTAAAACATTTACTATATGATTGTTCTGCTGTTTTTTCCTTTTGGAATTCAGTTTGGAATGTTTGCATGTCAATATTTAAGTTTAATACCACTTTATCATTAATACATATTTTCCTAGGATACCTATCACCTGATATAGGTATAATACCGTCTGTTTCTATACTGTTTGACCTTTTTATTGCTTTAGCTTTTAAGGTCATTTTATCATCCTGGAAAGATAATTCAAAGTTATCATTGCTTATTTGGTGGAACTTTATTTGCGATGAACATAGGATTGCTACTGTATCCTCTTCCTCTGTCTCTCACAAAATCAAATCAAATGAAATCAAATCAAAAGACTTTATTGGGTTATATTACATAGATAACCATAAAAGTACATAAAATCACACCAATTTATACATCATCATAATTAATATCATAAAACAGGAAACAATATTTGTCATAGGCTCATGGCTAAAATTTTACATGATTATCATCTTCCGCAGATAAAAAATACTCTTGAGAAAAGCAGAGACAGATGCCACTGAAAATATGTCGTCCAGTTTTTGTATGGCTAGAAAAGCAGGATGGCACTGTCACATTCATATATTTTAAAATAGGCATAATCCACCTTTTCCTTGATATTGAATAAAACCTACAAAAGACTAAAATATGGATATCCGATTGGGTGGAGAGATTATCACACGGGCATTTACTGATTCCCTTGGTCCAATCATTGGTTACAGGAAAACTCAACAGCCTAAACAATATCCCAAATCTAAATCGAGTCAACAGAAACCTTTCGTGATCTTTCATCTGCAAAGTTAGGTATGGCTGAATAACCCTCGATGTTAAAGTCAGTTGATGAGAGATCACGGTCTTTTTTAACAGCTCTGTTTGATCTCTTTGGTTCTCTAAAAAAGTTAAGCATAGCTTTTTCAACGCTTTTCTAGTGATATTAGACATCAACGAAGGATCATCATAGAATTCAGGATGACCAATGCTACCACAGAATGACTTAATGTAGCACAGCCATTTCACCCTATTCACACCATCTAATTTCAGGGCATCCCCCAAAATGAGGCGGTTCAGGTGACATTCTTCGGTGGTCCATACCCGGTTTCACAAGAGAATCCGTTGGGCCTTGATTAAGTCTTCCAGATATGGGATACCCAGTTCAGAGTGACAGTTGTGGCTAGACATACTCTCTGGAACGGCTAGGAGGTATCTCAGAAAGCCATTTTCAGTCAGTTGTAAACTAGTGGCGTTTGAGTCACCCCAAATTCCCGCCCCATAGGTTGCCACCGCAACACAACTAGCTTTATAAATACATAAAGGCTTCTTAACCGTTTTTTCCCCATCTTTTTACTGAATGATTTAAGGGCCATTATAGATTTAGAAAATAACAGATTTCTACCTTTAATTGCACTGTTCCATTTACCTTTACAGTCAAACAGAATCCCCAAAATCAAATCTGATCTCCTGTGGCTTCCTTTCACTACTTATCTTTCCTCTAACTCTCCTTCATGTTGAATTCTTTCACCTTTTATAACATTTTTTCTGACACTTTCTTCCTTTTCTCTTTCTTTTTTCCTTTCCTTTATTCTTTCTCTTCTCTCTTTCTTTTCTCCTACTCCACCCCCATTACCCCGCTTCCTTACAATTTTATCCTGTGTTATTCAGGCCTGATGGATTTATTCTATTCATGTTCACACTGTGTTTATTTACGGCCTATGTTCTGTATTTTGCAAAACTTCAATAAAAATTTCTTAAACAAAAAAAAAAGATTTAATTATGCTGTGCAAGTCGACACCAAATTAAGTTGTCTGCCACAACCTATTTAAGGTATTAAAGAGGTTTTTTTAAACTGTTTTAAAGTGTATAAATATAACCAATGTTTTTTGCATTTGCTGACCTCAGGAGATTTCTGAATCAAATAAAATTGAAATGATGATGAGGGTCCCTCTTCATACGAAGCCAATCAACCTTGATTAGAGGTAAGTATTCAAGAGGTGGGTGGAGCTTGTCTAATTTCACAGTGCAGAATTCCACAGAGGTGCATAAAAACTCTGTTAGATTCCGGGGAGTACTGAGAATGGGAGGAGTTAGGAACGTTGTGCTGCTTCATCTGATTTTTAGAACCGGAAGCTCATTCCGCGCTGAAAAATCAGTGCAAACAGCACCACGCGGTATGCCAGAGGGTGCTGCTTCTTAAGTTGATTATTTTGCTGCTGCTAAAGTATATTTTCTACTGAAGTGGCAGCGTTCTGACCGTGAATGGTTGCAACCACCCACAACCGCCCGTGCTGGAAATTAATTTCACTGGATGCCCTCCTAGCGACTGATAATTGCGTTATGGGGATGCCAAATCTCACTTGCCAAGTTATCGTTAGTGATCTGCATGGGAGAAAAAAGTCACCAGGTGGCAAAATTTGACCAGAACTCCACGTTACATGCTTAACATGTTGTTGCCAAAACTCCGCCAACTCTGCCATCTGTGCGGCATTAATTGCCCACCCCTAATTTATTCTGCTGGAAACTAATATAATCATTTTCTTGTGGTGTGTCATTAAATCATCTTTTTGTGACTCTCAACATGAATACTGGAAGTCCTGTTTATCCCTTAGTTCATATTTCCAATTTCTTTCTCATCCCTCAACTTGACTAACAATCTCTATAGTTATTCTTTCATTGTAATTTTACTTTTATAAATGTTTAATCCTCTTCTGTGATTAACTTTTAAATCAGAAAAATTCATTGTATGTTTCTCTCAAATCAATTTAGTGAAGGGCTTTGTCTAATCTTGTCAAATCTCCCTCCTCTCTGTGAGACTTGCTTCTTAATCACCAGACTACAAGGTCTGCGCAGTTTTGAGGTCATGCAATTCTCCTTTCCTCTGTTGTACCATAGTGGCTTTGACCTGGGTACTGTACTCAACTGCTTTGTTTGGATTACATCACCTGTTTGTTCTTTCGTTTTAAGTCACTGCTAGTAAATAACAATTAATTGTTCAGTGATTATTTTGGAAAGATCTCTCTCCAATAGTCCGTTGACCCTTGACTACTAGAACAAATCCTACTTTCTAACATTGTACTAGCAAAAAATATCCTATGTTGATGCAGTTTACCAATGCTACCTTACTTTTCTCTAAACTTCCCTCAGAATTTCTTAAATGACTTCTAAAGAGTCAACTTCAACAGTTGCTTGCCATTATGCGACATGTGCAGAATCTCTTATGACTAACTGGATGTTACCCTCATACTATTATAGTAATGTCATCATGGCATTTGTCTAGATCACATTCTCATCACTTTTATGCCTGCATATATATTTGCTTAATTCTCATATGCTTCGAGCACCAGAATGACTTTGCATGTTTATACTTCAGCCTGAGCATCTAGGCTTTCTACTACCAGTCTGTTAAATGTCCACAATTCCCAAAAGAGATACAATGCATTTACTTTTCTTTGTTATGTATGGCAACAACCATGCAAGCTTTAGTTCCTAACACTATGAAGATTGATGTAGACTATTATGTGAGGGTTTCCAAAACTCATTACATGGCATAAAAATGAAGTGGAACAACTTGGAGACTGTTGCAAAAATATTAGCAAGCAGTTGTAATATATCCAGACAAAAATATGTTAATCTAATGGTAGCAGTTACATATGTGAGCAATATTGTGGAGAAAACAATATAACATTTAAATGTTTAACTGCACCCCAGGAAGAGATATGTTAGGTACCTGTCACTAAATAAGAATTTTCATCATGCGTCGACGGTGTCATAGACCAAAGTGTCTGTTGGAGGGAGTTCAGCCAATATTTCCACTTGCCAATCGCTATGTGCCTTACCGCCGATGTAACTGTGGTGGGTAAATCTACACACCTGAGTTTGTGGTTTCAAAGGGATATAAGGTAGAAGCATCCCTTTTTTTCTTTTTCCACTTCCAATTCCATCATGAACCAGATCAACCAAGTCCTTCCTTTGCTGCTGCTACTTTACCATGAAGCAAATGAACCCCTTTGTGACCAGAATCGAAGGTAAGCTTCTTTTTTACTTGTTTCCTTTTGAAATGTCTGTTTACATTAGCTCTATTCTCACACAGTTTTACATTTCTCTACCAAGTAATATTTTTTTAATGTGTATTGCATATGTGTGCAATGTTGTTTTCCAAGAAATTTAAAGAAACACAACTGAATTCATTTTTTTTTCAAATGTAGTGCAAGCTGGCTTCATCATAATGGGCACTTATACAAAAATTGACATTTTTCAAAACTCATAATGTGTTCATACAAGTGTGCTTAATTATGTTTCATAAACTATCAAATTATAAACACATGCATTACACAAATGTTGAATAAGTTACAGTTTATGCAATTTAGTGAGTGCACTAGAAAAGGTCAAATGTTTTTTAAATACATGTAAAATCAATGTGAGTTCCAAACTTGAATCCTTTTATATATTTATTTATGTACAACTTCCCCTTGTCTAGTACATTTTCTGTATTTTACTAAATTTTAAATGTAAATGTTTTTAAGGTGTAATACATGTGCTTATTTTTTTCACTTATTAAGTTGAAATAAACACACCTGTATTAACACTTAAAAAAACTCCAATTGTATGTTTGGTGTAAGTGTCAAATATCATGCTGAATGCCTGCACCAAAATGTTAATGTCCATTAAAAAATGTTTATCCCTAATGTTTGGACTGCACAATTATGGCATTTAAAAAATCTTTAGTATTTTCTGTCATAAATGTAAGTAAGAATATATATATTTCACATTTTCATTATTAACATTTTTAATATTCAATGAATTGTAAATGAATAATAATGTTAAGACAAACTTGGTAACATTAACATATTTTCATTTATGATACTTCTAACATAAAGTTTTATTCAAATAAAAAGAAAAAGGAAAACAAAAGAGTTTTATACTAGTCTAGGCTGTGGCTTCGTTGCCCAGAACATGCCTCTCAAACAGACTCCAAAGTGTAACTTCCTCAGGAAGGACTTCCTGCTTGTTCCAGAAGGCTGCAAGTAACAATGCATTTACACTCGTAGGTGGTGTTCTGAGGAACGCACGCATTGAGGGTGTGGCATTGAGACAGGGAGGCAACGAGGCAACTCACCTCTGCGTCCTCATCCACACCCGCACCCACCTAAGACTTTCGTCGCCGGACTAGCCTGACAGCAGCAGCCCCCCGCTAGGCGGTCCAACCCAGGGGGTGCGGCGTCATCAACCCCATCCTTCTCCCAGTGCAGAGTGGCACTGAGTGGTAAGAGAGGCCCCTGGCGAACATGGCTATCATTAGCAGACAGCCGCAGAGTGCAAGCCCTCAGTGGCACCGCAGAGGCAGCCCAACTAGGTTGGGTGCGGCCCGCGGCCCAGCCACGTGAGCCCGCTTGCCCCTGGCCCCATGCACTGCGCTCCACGCTTAATGTTAGGGGTGACTGTAGGCACTGCAGCAACAGGCAGAGAGGGCAGCAGAGCCTGTAACCTTAAAGGCCTCAAAGCCCTTTAAGCTACAATCCTCCCCTCAAGAAGCAGTGGAAAGGGGGGATATCAGCATTTCTGTCGGAGAAAAAAACCCAGAACATACCAAAACAGACAAAAGAAAAAAAATGCTCCAAAAACAACTTTCTAATAGACAGCGGAAATAAAGACCCCAAAAGGAGTCTCTCAACATGGCACCACCACCAAACGATCTTTAAAGAAACTTACGGCACAATAATTAAACATATATCCTTTTTTTATGAGACTTGCTACATGCTGTGCAATTGCCCCCCTGCCAGCTAGCACGTCGATTATCAAGCAGTCACATTCAGCCTCAAGTAAGCCATATTATGAGATCAGGCAAAATCAGAGGCGCAGCAAAAAATGCATGGAAAACTCAAGAGGGAGAAAGGGAACCAACGAGATGTGTTGGCAACAAATAATGGGTTACATGACTCAGTCTCAGAGTCAGACATAGAGAGCATTTAGAAAAGAGAGCCAACCTCAACTGTTATGGCTTACTTAAATATTAAAAAGCAAGCGGGTGCTTATCCCAGACTTCCTTTAAGTGTACCACAGCACCTCCACCCCCGAGAACCATCAGGAAGCCAAGATAGGCAACATCTATAAACAATGCATTGAGGGAAACATCTCCTGTAACTAGAGCAACAAGAGCATTAACTCCCACCGGAGTGACCAACAAGAACCTTAGTCACTAACAACAGCAAATTTAAACAAGCAAGCAAGCAATCTGAACCTACAATCAGAAAATATTTAAATCTATCAGGTAAATCCCAAGGATATTACCACCAGCTCGTAGAGCCCCTAGTTCATACACAACCACAGATAACCACAGATAACATGGGAGCCGTTGATCAGCCAGTTGGATCAGGCGGCATTGTGGCTTCATCAAACACCAACTGATGAACTCAAGGACGAACTGGCGCTTTGGCAAGACAATCTTTAAAGCCCTTTGCACCATCATGTATATATCACTGTCTGAGTTACAAACACTTGATCAGCTGGACTCCTTACCAGCTTGCGATCAAAACTTTGATTTCTTGCTCTCACAACTTGAGTCATCCAAAAAGGTAGAACAAATGGAATAGGAAGTGTGCCAAACAAAAATGCAAAAAGAACAATTGATGGATAAAATGCAGAACGATGTCATACATTCACCCCAGTACAGAGATCTGGGCCTAAATCCATCAATTTTTTGCTCACCATGCCATTCCAGTTTGGACCCAGCCATATGCAAATCAGTCTTCACCCTGCGCCCAATGGGAACAGTCCGGCCGAACTGCAAGGCCAGGTCCTTCCTGGACTGCAAACAAGCATTCTTGGACCGGTTTCGGGCTTTCAGCCCTCATCAGCCACAATAGCTTGATTCCAGTGGCATGGAGAGCATGGGACCCATGTCTGGGCATACCCGTACCACTCGGGTTGACAAATGCAAAAAGAATAATTGATGGACAGAATGCAGAACAATGTCATACATTCACCCTAGTACAGAAATCTAAGCCCATAAAGAGTGAACGCATACGCCTGAGGAAAGCAAGGAAAAATAAACTAAATAAACTGTGCTCAGACTCATTATTAACACAAAAGGGAACCTCTCCCCAAAATATCAATGAACAAACACAGAAAGATTTGGGATTAGAAAACATCAGAGAAGCCCCAAAAACTATCAGTACAATGAACCACACACTGCCAACTACAAAAGAGGTTGCAGATCCAACAAGCCACATACCCCCAACAAGCAAAACACCCCCTGCTAGCAGAATATATAACATATTCAAACATTCAGACATGCATGAGACAACCAAGACAACAATTCAGGTCAAACCAAATATCAACTCAATCCAACTCCCCAGAGAACCAGTGACATGAGTGAGTGAAATCAGAAACCAGGATGAGGCTATTGGCAAGAGGCTAGTCACGATAGAGAAGAGCAACTGTAAAGAGGGCCAGATAACTCCACCAAATTTGAGAAGCCTAGAGGTACAATCACAAATGGATTTACAAAGCCTCTTACAAAACACCATTGGACACTTCTCACAAGTAGTTCCATCCAACTGAGGTACAACCAAAGCTCCAGCAGAGACACCGATCCACCGTTCCAAGTTACATCTGATGAATCTTCTAATCCTGTGTAATGAAAAGATAGAGCTGGTTCCGTACTATACATCGAGGGGCATGCATGACATATTGAACAGAAGCCAATACTAACATTACTAGAAGCTCTTCTAGATCTGAGGCATTTTAAATTCAGAGACCTCAAAAGAATTGAGTTTAAACCCAACCCCAACCGATTGGGGTCTGAGATTACGATAGCAACTTGGACAGATCACCTCAATTCAGAACTGATTTTACTGCATAGGGAATCCTTTGCAACATGGGGTATCGAGTTAAAAAAGATGGCGCAACCTTGCTACCCAAGCCCTCTACAATGGTCTAAACAATTCACAGGCATACTGAAAAGAGCAAAAGAGCTTGACAATTTCAGCACAGTCAAAGTCGGAGATCAAATCACAAGGAAAATTATCATCACAAGACCACAGCCCCATGTAGGTAACCTCAAGGATAACCCACAGGCAGGGCCTCAAAAACCTAAACCCGGAGCAGCATGAACCACTGCCCAAAATTGCAAAAAAAAAGATCTGCTCCTGGAACGTGAATAGTTTAGGCATTAAGCTTGACGAGGCTGACTTTGCAGAATTCCTTCAAGCGTATGATATCTTGTTACTTCAGGAAACCTGGTAGTCAACAAACTCACCAATCACAGGCTACAAAGAACACCTCAACATAGCCACAAAAGAAGCAAACTACGGAAGGGCAATAGGGGGCTTGTCAATTGATATTTCCATTGAAATCCTTTTGGAATATGAAGAAATAGACCTAGATTTGTCCTGGATGCAATGTATTAAACTAGCAGTTTCATCTTCCTCTATCTTATTAATTGAGAATATTGATATTCACCCAGCACACAAGCACAAGGAAAAAAAATCCAGTTATTGACAGGCTCCCTCAAAATACTAAAAGCTACTTATACACAGGCCAATATAATCCTTTTGGGGATTTCCACATGAACTTACTACAAGGCAGAGAAAACAATTCAGCAGTTCATATACAGGTGAGGCAGGGCAACACAACAAGACGTGACACGCTAGGCAAGAAATGCATTTCACTATGGAAGAACAGTCCCTGTTTACATTAAATGGATGAGGGCCCCTTGTACAGCCAGGCAGCCTTTACAAGAGTTATTGACAAAACTGGTAAAACTATCAACTTCACCCTGGCAAACCCAGACTTGTTTACATATATCTTCAACTTCAAATTAAAGGAAAGATCTGAAAGCTATCCCTACCCCCAAACATTTACACAAGCCTGCATCCCGGAAAGGACCCGGGAATCCAAGGCCCTCACAATGATAACCCAGCGCTACAATTTAAAACGCCTTACATGGAATGAAAATAACATAGATGCCATCATGGAGGCTTGCACCGCCTTACTGACAACAGACAACACAAAGCCACTCATGATAGTGGCTTAGTAGGCCTTTGTCATCCATCTAAGTACAAAATTCCATTACAGCACCTCCAGTCACAAAGTAGTCAGGAGCAAAGGGGCAGCATGGGGTACACACAACTTAAAGATTAAAAAAAATGTAACAAACAACTTAGATTGATGCGTTCTCGGGGCTCACAACCAACTCAGCACTCACTTGCAATAACGTCAAAAATGAAAAGTGACTTCAAAAAGGAAATCAAGGTGGCAAAGCACATTTATAATGAGGCCATTTGGACAAAAATGCTCCATGCCAGCCAGCAAAGAAACTCAAAACTTTTTTGGGCGACCATTAATAACCTAATAAATGGTTAAAACCATCATTATAATTCAGACATCACCGAACACTCCTGGTGAGCCCATGTAGCAATCACATACAATAATTTGGCTTACCTTCATGCAGCAACCATCGATGAAACATCGAATGTGACTCAGTCGGTCTCAACCCTGAAAATGAGCCTCAAAGTCTCATCGCCCTTAAATAAATCGAAAACAGTCACCAAAATCTGCCAACCAATATCCATGAATCCCCCTATGATCCAAGATAGCTACACGGAAGTCGAGGTGCAGTTTGGAGCACACTCAACACCAAGGGTCAATCAAAAGGAGTTTAGCCCACAGTTCATGAAAAAACAGGTAATGCATGCAATACAAAAGCAAAGATCTGATGGGGCCCCTAGGCCAAATGGCCTGCTGAATGTCTTATTCAAAAAGATCCATCCTTCTGGTCTACAACCTAACCCCCCTATTTACCTACACATTGGATACAGGCACCATCCTAGACTCATGGCGAGGAAGTATACTCAATTATACTCCAACCAATATTTAAAACAGGGGTGCGTTCAAGCCCTAGTAATTATAGATTAATAGTACTCATTGACATGGAGGCTACAACGTATGCATCAAACCTCTTGATTGACCTATAGGATTGGGTTAACAGCATAAACCTAATGACTAAAACACAAACAGGATTCTGAGCAGGAATGTGCAATTTAACAAATCTAGCAGCAGTTACTCTCCTGGCTGACCAAGCCATTGCAAAATGAAGCTTCCTCTATGCATGTTTTGTAGACCTTAAAGCCGCTTTTGATAAGGTTCCCAGGACAAAGTTATGGGAAAAAATGAAAAGTTGGGGAGCTCCCACAAAATTGCTGGAGGCAATCATTAAGCTCTAATCAAGAACATGGGTCCAAATAAAAATAGGAAATGGCTGAAGTGTTACTAACAAAATCTCAACAACCAACAGTTTAAAACAGTGTGCTTTCTGGCCCCATGTTTTTTTTTAACATTTACACAGTGGAGCTAGAGACCCACTTATGCCAAATACAAGGAGACTCCCCGAAATTGGGCAGTTCTCCAATAGCAAGCATACAATACGGTGATGACATCGTCCTGCTCAGCAAAATGCCTTGAGGTTTACAACAGCTGAATACTCAGAAAGTATGATATATATATCCACATATATATCAACTAGACCTTAATTACCAAAAATCGAAATTTCTATGCTTATCAAGTTCCCATAAAAGACATCTCAGATTCACCTGGACAGCAAATAGTAACATCCTGGATCAGGTTGCTACATATAAATATCTGGGGGTACTACTAGATCGGCACCTCAACTACAAGTAATACCTGGCATTAAGGCAAGCAAAAGCAAACCAGCTGTTATTTGCATCCAAAATCCTGGAATAAAATGCAGTGATTGCTCAATAAATCATCTGTTAAAGGTCATAGCAGCAACATTCTTGCCCTCAATCTCATTTGGAAAGAACAGCTTAACACTAACGATGCATTAGGTCTGAATATTGCACAGTCTAGTCTCTTTAAGAAATTATTTTCAATTCAACATTACATATCTCAAGCTCACGGCAGGCTGGAGTTTGGATTAAAAAATCAGATCCCGGCAAGACAAGGCACCCTCATCAACTTTTACTGGAGAATGAGGGCAAGCAGAGGCAAACTCCCTAACGCATCACTGCTGGCTGGAGGTTGAAAAACAATCCAGATTGAACAATTCAGTTTTTTTTGTTTCAGAACAAGCACTTTCATCTTTAAAGGTGGACAAGGCTTGGCTCACAATACCTGCCTAGGCCAAGTTCAAACAAACAGCCAACAAAGCCACTAAGCTGCAATCATAGCTAATAGATAAAGCAACCTTGATGCA
The DNA here is from genome assembly GCF_964261635.1 of Lissotriton helveticus. Classification (NCBI taxonomy): domain Eukaryota; kingdom Metazoa; phylum Chordata; class Amphibia; order Caudata; family Salamandridae; genus Lissotriton; species Lissotriton helveticus. The sequence continues at coordinate 878,525,392 of NC_136069.1, forward strand.
CAAAACCCACTTGTAGGTGGTGATGCCAACATATAAAACCTCAATCGTACCTTCTGGAACATTTTTCAAGATCAAAAACGAGCAAGTTAATGTTACTGAGGCTCTGAGTTTATTCATCCAAATACCTTACACCAAAATCGAAACGGTCTTGGCCTATTTTGAAATGTCGCCTTTCGGGTTATGGTAATGAATCACTACTCCATCTATTATGCACCTGCCCAGCATTACTACCTCTCCGGAAAACTCTATTACGGTCACTATTGAAGCAACAAAAATTAAGAACATGTAGATCTGCAGTGATAACATCATTTGGAGATTTGATAGTCCAATTGGCATGTAAGGCGATAAAGTGTCTAAGCATAGCGGCAAGAAACTAGAAAAGAGAGACAGATGAATCAAACATGTCTATTGGGATTCTTTGCCTCCCCTGTTTATTTTACATTAAAGCAAGGCCCAGCACCAAGAACTGTAAAGTGGAGTTTTTCTACATAAACAAGCTACTCAAAGCCAAAAAAGAGGATACATAAAGCCAATGTGGAACCAGGGAACAAATACAGGGACATACACCACCACCTCATAGACTCCTTGTCTATTTTTGGTGAACTTCTGGCAGTCTAGGTGATCATTGCAGTAGCCTCTTACACATTACTTATGCCCGGGTATCATGCGTTGACCTTTACCAGTGATACAAGGTTCGACAGTCTGCGGTTGGACTAACTTAAATACATCAGATATCTTACCCTTTCAGTGCAGGTCTGGAAGCCCTATGTTTAAAAGAAGTCATAGGAAAATTGTTTTATCATTATTTTAGACTGCATTTTAACCAGATTATGGTGACCTTATATTTAAACTAGCACTAATGTCTAATGGTTTTAAGTATTTCTTTGGTTGCTTGTATCGCGCTTTTATGATTTTAAATGAAATCGAATAAAGCATTTTTCATCCTCATCCTCAGGAAGGGGCATCTATAGGGCACGGAGCAGGCACTTCAATGATGTTTTTAGGGAGGAGTGGTTTTAGGCTTAGTAGGGGCTATGGACAGGTAAGAGGTGAATTCTGAAGGAGGAGTACAGTTAGTAGGGGATGTAGAAGATTGGGTTTCGGAGGCAGAAGGAGCTGGAATGGGTGATATGGTTGTGGCTGTATTTTGGGCAGATGCATGTGGGTCTAATGCTTGTTGTATATGTTTGGCTGTGTGTTTTGGGCTGGTGTTTGATATTCTGAAGAGAGTGGGCATTTGCTTTTGGTTAGTGTTGGTTTGTTTGTAGGTGTGCTTTTGTGTGAGTGTGTTGGTTTCGATGAGTGTGTTGTTGTGGTGGTTGGTGTGGTAGTGGTGATTGTGTCTGTATGGGTAGCGGTTGCATGTGGGTCTGCTGTTTGTTGTGTATGTTTGGATGTTTGTTGTTTCACTGATGTTTGGTACTCTGGTGAGTGGGTGAGATTGCTTTTGATTGGTGTTGTTTTGTGTATAGGTGTGCTTTTGTGTGACCGTGTTGGTTATAATGAGTGTGTTGTTGTGATGCTTGTGGCTGTGGTAGTGGTTGTGGGTTTTGTGGTTGTTGTGGTGCTTGAGGGTGTGCTGGTGGTTGTGGTAGTGGTTCTGGTGGTTGCGGATGTGGTAGTGGTTGTGATGCTTGTGAGTGTAGTGCTGGTTATGGTGCTTGTGGGTGTAAGGGTGGTTGTGGTGCCTTTGGGTGTGCTGTTTGGTGTTGTGATGGTTGTGGTTGTGGTGCTGGTGGTGGTACCTCTAAATGTAGTTTCCTTTTTTTTTGAATTTTTATTAATTTTTCCCTAAGCACATTGAAAACTGTACATACCAATCAGAATGATTATGACACAATATATACCCACAAAGAATAACCCAGAGAGGAGAACACAAGACAATAGAAAATACAAACTAATTGTAAAAAAAAACATGAAACACAAAAAAGATAAACAACAATTAATTACAGTAGAAAAATAAACAAATAAAGTAACAGCTGACCCCATTTAACTGTCATTATTGCTTTCAGACCCTTAAACTATATTTTGCTTGCTAACCACTATTCGGCCCACCCGACCCACCCAGCATCCAATCCCGAATGGGTGCCCAGATTTTAGCCCCAAGTCTTCTCTTCCTACTCCCTTTACTTCTTTAAATTGCTGTCTCAAAGCTATACATAGCCAGCAATCTTGCTCTCCAATTCAAAAAAGTTGGAGGCTCAGAACTAATCCACTCACTGTTAATACATGCTCTGACCACTGTCATCATCATAAACAAAAGTGCAATTTCAGCGTTATTCACTATAATGGGCCATGACTCTGGTTCCACCCCCAAGATCACGAGTTCACCCGTAAGAGTTATCTGTTTTTGAAACAAAATATTTAAAAACCCTTCCAAATCCTGAAAAAGCCCCACTAATTTTGGGCAGGAGAAAAACATATGGGTGGAATCGGCCGCTAGCAGCCCACAGCGATTGCACTTATCCCCACCTGTTTTTCCCCACCGAGACACCTTCCTAGGTGAATAATATAAGTCCCACAAAGCCATGTAAAGCTGACTATGGTTTCTGTCTGTCACCAAAACACTATTAGCAAGTTCCAAGGATCTATTAATATTAAGGCCACTCACTCCTAATTTTTGCTCCCATTTAGATTGACATTTATCCAAATCATCTGGAAGAGCTGCAACCAGTTGCTGATAAAATTGACCATAAATCGATGGTCTGTAGAATAAAGAGATAGGAGGTATACACCCCAAAATCAATGGCCCCATAATCTGTAACATGGCTGCCCAATAGTACATTATAAAGTGCGGGACGCCCCTACCACCCCGATATATTGGGAGAATCATTTTCCTATGGGCTCTTCTTGTTCTTCGATACCCCACAAAAATCTTGAACAGACTCTATCTAATTTTAAAAACATTGAGTTTGAGAATTCCAAAGGGATGGTCCTAAATATTTACAGAAATTTGGGAAGGACAAGCATTTTGAGAACATTACATCTACCATGCAGGGAAAGATGCAGGTGAATCAGCCATTTAACCTTTTCCATGACAGGTAGAATGTTCAGGGCTGGAATCTCCTCCACCTTAGAAGTAATTTTGATTCCCAGATAAGTTGCCTCTGACGTAACTGCCACGCCAGCCGGGGGAAAATAAATCAATGTATAAAGCAAATAAAAAGGGAGAACACGGGCACCTTTGACGTGTGCTACGGCTAATATTGAATTCATCAGGCGACAGCCCTGAAATCCGTATTGAAGCCACCGGATTGACATATAGGGTCTTAACAGCTTGGATGAATGCTGGACAGAAGCCTTTCCACCGCAGGACCTCCCAAGAGATAGCCCAAGGAGACCCTGTCGAACGCCTTTTTGGCGTCCAACAGGATCACCCCAAGAGCTGAATCCATTGCTTATGCCCAATCCAGAAGGGTAATGACCCTTCTGACATGGTCAGCAGTATCCCGCCCTGGAAAAAAACCATGCTGCATACTAGAATACTAGAGGAGCAATAACTGCCTAGGCGTAAGGCAAGCATTTTTGAAAATATTTTGCTATCAGAGTTGATTAGGAAAATAGGTCTGTATGAGGAGGGTGCCAGCTCAGGCTTGCCCTTTTTTCAAAAAACAACTATCGTAGTTTTTCTCCATGACTCTGGTGCTATCCCTTGTTGCGCATTCAAAAACAAAGTCATATGCTCAGACATCAAGACACGACGGAACGTTCTATAGAATTTAAGTGGAATTCCATCTGGGCCAACTGCTTTGCCCCTAGCTAATGATAAAATCGCTGCTTCCACCTCATCCCATGTAACATCTGCTGCTAAAGCCGCCTTATCCTCCTCTAAAACTTTATTGGTTCCTATATTCCCACAAAATTCCTCCATATACCCTTCTGTATTTATTGTTACAGCCCAGCATAAAATCTACCGAAGTCCCTCAGAATGTCATTTTGCGACTCCAAAACCTTATCATCATGATAACGTATCCTAGATATTTGATTCACACTTTCCCTTTGGCGCAATCTTTTTGCTAATATTTTACCAGCATCTTCTCCTAATTCGTAAACCTGAGCCCTATGGACAGACAGCTTACAAGCCATCTTTGTTACAAAGTGTTGGTGAATTGTCATTTTCATAATAGAAATTGCCTATAGGGCATCGCCTATGCTCAGCTGATGCGAAAGTTCATCCAAAAGCTGAATCTCCAAGAACCTAAGTTGCCTCATTCGATCTTTAGTTTCTATATTTAACTTACGTTTCTTCCCAATAGAGTAACTCATTGTAGCACCCCTAACACCAGCTTTAAATACGTCCCAAACAATCGATTCTGGGGCTGTACCCTGATTCATCTTAAAAAATGTTGGGGTCCAAGTACACATAAATTCACAATGCTCCGGATGAAGCAGCAAAGTGCGTTCCAAAGTCCATAATCGATGCTGATGCTGAGCTTTCAGATCGCAATCCTTTACCACAGGATTATGATCAGAGATGATCCTCGGCATTATCTCTATTTTAGAATTCATCGCCACCTCCCTTGAAATAAAAAAGTAGTCTAAATGGACATGCTTCTTATGGGGAGCAGAATAAAATGTATACCCTGAAGCACTGATCCTTTGATTTACCCATACGTCGACCAAGCCTAGCTCTCTGAATAAGCCTTTAATGGCTTTGAAGACTTTGGGCTTTTTCCCCATATAGGGACGATTTCTCCCGATATCCACATCCCCCTCCAAATGAATATTGAAGTCCCCACAGAAGACAAAAGGGGCTGGCCACTCTGCCAATTCAATACTTAAGTAATGTAGAACATGCGGATTGCCCAGATTGGGTCCGTACACAGAGTAAACTGTAACTGGGGAACCGTTAATGACCAGTTCCACAATAACCCAGCGTCCATAGCTGTCCTCTTTTACCCGCCTCTTCACTCCCTGGCCATATCAAGAATTGTTATGCCCCTAATGTTAGAGCCTTGATTAGTACACCCTAACAGTTCCATTCCCAGATCCCGTAGCGAATTATAATTATTCCAAGCTGTATGGGTTTCTTGTAAACATAACAAATCATAACGTTGAGTCCGGAGCATTTGAGCCAACACCCCTCTTTTTCTTTTGTCATTTAACCCACAAATGTTCCATGAACAAAATGAGAATCGTCCCATCTTAATTCATTCAAGAGATTTTATCTATTTTTCCCAACCAGGTCAAACTAAACCAAAACATCACCTCTCCGGAACAACGTAATATCATAGTCATAATCACTCTATTCAGCCTCACCCAAAACCAATCCACTGTGCCCACCTCCCCACCTTCCCCACCCTGCTTCCCCATCCCCCAAAGCCCCCCACCCCCCAGCCCCACCTCCCCAGTTGAGGCTTAAGGACCATGTCCTCAATGATGGAAAGAGAATTGTGAAATGCACACCCCGCAACCCCCCCATGACCTCCCATAAACCGACTTTTCTCACACTGAACCATTGCTAACAGTACTAACAGTACTAAAGAGCCCATCATAAGTAATTAAATGCATGTTAGCTTCACATTACCTGCAAAAATTCCTCTGCCACAATTTCTGATACAAAATAATGGGTCTTCTCTTTATATATCACTTTTAGCTTTGCAGGGTTCAAAAGGAAAGCCTGCCCCCCCTTAGCCTGAAAAGCTGGGATCAGCCGACGTAGTCTCCATCTCTGTTGGACTGTAGCCTGACAAAAGTTTGGCGTACAAAAAAGTCACACCCCTTACCGGTCCTCCTTCTGTCTGGACTAGCCAGATCATATAAGGCTTCGCGTAACAGATAATTACCCTGCCTTCGAGGACCCCCAGCACGCGAAGATTGTTCCGTCTAGATCGATTTTCAAGGTCAGTTAACTTCCAGTCGGTGTCTTCCTTAATTTTTTGTAATGCTGTGATCGTCGTCTGAATGTAGTTTCAATAGCAATGTATGTTGTTTGTATATTTATTTATGTTTCTTCGTATGTTTGTGTTTGTGCTGCTTGAGTCTGTTTGAGTAGGGGCCTGCATAGAAGTGAGTGTGCTTGGGATTGGGTGGGAATTTGGATTGGGGTTGAAGAAAGGACTTCAGGTGGGTCAGAAGGTTGGGCTCTTTGGGAGGCTGGGGTGAGTGAAGAGGCTGCTATTTTGGGCAAGCAAGCTCTGCATGCCAGGCATTGTACTGTGAATGACATCCAGAAATGCAACCATTTGTTGCAGTTGGCAGGTAAGGCACTGGACGCCATTCACTACTGCAGTCTGGCCTACAGAGATGCTGCATGAGAGATCAATCAATTCCCCACTCAACACAGCTGGGGTGACAGGGGTGGCTGTAAGGTGCCTGTGGAAAAGGAGACTCCAGCCCATTTTAGGGGGTCGGTTGGTGAACTGGGGGTTCAAGAGGGAGGGTGGAGAATTATCTCTAGGTGGTGAACAAGGATGATGTTGGAACAGTTCCAATAGGGTCCACCATCATTATGGGCTGCTCAGTTTTGGAGGCCTCCGAAGAAGATGATGAGGTGGTCTCCATTCCAGTCCCCTCACCCTCTATGCCACTGTGTCCATTGATGTCAGATCTTACACAACCCGAAACACAGTGGCCTGCTTCTTCCCTGCCTTTGTGGCCAATGTCTCATTCACCTGTTCTTGTAGATGTTGTAAAGACATATACAATAGTTTTATTGTAACTGTGTAAATATAATTTATCATGAATTTTTTTTCTCCAAACCTTATCAAAATGTTCATATTTTACCTGCTTCAAGGCTTTTAAACTGTTGTTTACTTTTATCTTTATCTCCTGCATGTAGGAAAAATCTTCAGAAATCATTTGGTCAAAATTTTGTAATGTTCTATTATTGCTACTATCTTATTTTTTATCATTTTTCTCAACCGTTTTTATTTCTCTCCCGGAACTGTTTTACACCTTTGAAGGGTTCTGATTTGTTGTTTTGTCTAGTGAACTTATGTCATGAAAATGTACATAAAGAAAATATCCCTTTGTACATTGTGTGTAAAAGGCAAAAAAACTGTTTTATTTTTATTTTTAAGAATAAAAACATGAATCGATGCATGTTAAATTTACAGTAATGTTGCACCAATATTTGAATAAACTGAAAGCCTTTTTCTTTTACTTGGGCATTTCACAACGGTAAAATGTATTTTACGTAACTTAAGTATATTTTAAATGTTAAAATTAATTTTATGAATTCAGCACATAAGTTCTTTTTCAAGTATCACGCCCTATGTATTTACATATGCTGTTGGAGAAATCCCAAAATAATTTTAATTGTAGTGTTGAATTAATTCCAAAAATATGTTGTTATTTTTAGTTTGTTTTACCATTATGAAAATATATATATATATATATATTCTGGCAAAAATTGGTGCAACATTACAGTAATTTTTAAATGCATTGATCCATATATATTATTTACATTAAAAATCAAAATGCAAATAAAAAATAAAATAAAACCTTGATTCATTTGAAATATTACCAAATTAGTTATTTTTTTGTGCCTCATTTTGAGTTTTGCAGTTAGGATACTCCAACATGCACGTGACAGAACATTTTCATCTGTAAAAGTCACTTTAAGTAACCTACATTTTGTTCATTATTGATTTCTGGACATAAAATGTTTTTGGGTATGTGCTACTCTGTCAACAATGTGTTCACATTCCTGTCTGTTTTTTTAAATCAAAAATGTATGCCTATCAAATCATTTTTCAATTAACAGACTAGCTTACATGCACATTCATGAATGAGTAAGACATCTTGAAAATCTGCCATTTTTAACATACATCAAATGCTTTTTTTTAACACATAATTGTGATAGGTTTGTAATAAAAAATGCAGTCATTTAATCTTGTTCCTAATAATTTTGGCCCATCGTACATAGGGTACGGTGCGTACACCCATCGAACATGGGGTACGGTGCGTACACCCCATGATAGCAGGGGTACGCACCGTACCCCTGCGGATCATGGGGTGTACGCACCGTACCCGGGGGGGGGCGTTCCGTACCTGTTTCGGCGCGAACTCTGCTTTTACTGCTGTTTCCAGCTCCCTTAGAAAAAGGGTCGTACGGTGCGTACCCGACACGTATCGTACTTGCTGGGTCGTAAAAACCAGCCGCGAACCGTACAGATGTCGCGTACAGCGGGATCCGAGGGAGATTCGGACGCGAATTCGATTCTTACGGTCTCTGTACGACTCGTACGTAGTACGGCTTCTAGTACGAATCGTACTTTGCCGTACGTACGGGGGACATTGCAGGGTACGATTCGTATGGGAAAAACTAGCTAATTCCTAACTATAACGATTGTGAAACCTATGTTTTTTTTAGTGAAGAAGGTAGTACAGTTTTGGCAACTCCACAATGATTCGCCACGTCCAACGGAGGCACCCCCAGAACTATGCCCGGGAGAGTGTCCGAGACCTGGCACGTAATCCCCCAAGGGATGGTGCCTCTACATCTACTGGAGGAGCCACAACATCAGGGAAAGGACGTGCAGTGGAATTAGAGATGATTCCGAACATTCAGCCTGTTTTTAGTGACATTACTATAAAGTGCAGGCAATGCGATGAAATGCTTTGCTATGGTGAGCAGAGCATCAAGCTCATTGCACGCAGGAGGCAAGAACACCGCTGCCCTCCCCAGCCCTAATTTTTCCCCTTTTTTTGCTCCTGTTGAGCAGTTTTGCATTCCCTGTTTTTGTTTTTGTTCAGAAAAAAAACCTAAAAAAAACTGTTCTTTTTAGAACTACCTCCAATTCTCAAAAAAGAGCTGTATTCTTAACAAATTCAAAAGGAGTAACTGAAGTGGAGTGCAGTGAGAGAGGAAAGGAAAATGAGGGAGAAAGCAAAGAAAGGGACGAGAGGGGAAGGGAAGTGAAGTAGGGGGACTGAAAGAAGGTGAGTGTGGGAGGTGAGTGAGGAGAAGGAGAGTGAACAAGGGGAATAAGGATAAGTGAAAAAAATGTGGTAAAGGAACGGGGGTGTGGAAGGGTAAGAAAAGAGCAGTGATGTTGAGGAAAGAGTGGTGATACAGACTGGATAAAGGCAAGTGAGTGTGAGAAAAGGGGAGTAAGGCAGTGAAGATATAGAGATAGTGAAGGAAAAAGTGAGAGTAGAGGACTGAGTGAGGGAGGAAAGAAACATAAGTGAGGGAGTGTGGCTGAGTTATAGGGAGTGAGCGTGATAGAAGAGGAGTGACAGACTAAGGGGTCGGAGAGAATGAGGCTAACAGAGAAAGAATGAGGGAAGGGGAGTGTAGAAGTAAGAGAACAGAGGGAGTAAGAGAAGGAGTTAGTGAAGTGGAGTAAGTAGAGTAAGGGAAGAGAAAAGAGTGAAGGAGCGAAAGAAGGAAAGAGACAGGAAGGAAAGTAAAGGAGAAGGTTTGAAAGAAGGTGAGTGTTGGATTGTAGCTGAGTTATAGGGAGTGAGTGTGACAGAAGAGGTGTGAGAGACTAAGGGAATGGAGAGAATGAGGCTAACAGAGAGAGAATGAGGGAAGAGGAGTGTAGAACTAAGAGGACAGTGGGAGTAAGAGAAGGAGTTAGTAAAGTGGAGTAAGGAGAGTAAGGGAAGGTAAAAGAGTGAAAGAGCGAAACAAGGGAAGAGAGAGGAAGGGAAGTAAAGGAGAAGGTCTGAAAGAAGATGAGTGTGGGAGTATTGCTGTGTTATAGGGAGTGAGTGTGAAAGAAGAGGAGTGAGAGACTAAAGGGATGGAGAGAATGAGGCTAACAGAGAGAGAATGAGGGAAGGAAAGTGTAGAACTAACAGGACAGAGGGGGTAAGAGAAGGAGTTAGTGAAGTGGAGTAAAGACAGTAAGGGAAGGGAAAAGTGTGAAGGAGCGAAAGAAGGGAAGAGACAGGAAGGAAAGTATAGGAGAAGTTTTGAAAGAAGGTGAGTGTGGGAGTGTAGCTGAGTTATAGGGAGTGAGCGTGACAGAAGAGGAGTGATAGACTAAGGAGAAGGAGAGAATGAGGCTAACAGAGAGAGAATGAGAGAAGTAAGAGGACATGGGGAGTAAGAAAAGGAGTTTATGAAGTGGAGTAAGGAGAGTAAGGGAAGGGAAAAGAGTGAAGAAGCGAAAGAAGGGAAGAGAGAGGAAGGAAAGTAAAGGAGAAAGTCTGAAAGAAGGTGAGTGTGGGAGTATGACTGAGTTATACGGAGTGAGCGTGACAGAAGAGGAGTGAGAGACTAAAGGGACTTAGAGAATGAGGGTGACAGAGAGAGATTGAGGGAAGGGGAGTGTAGAACTAAGAGGACAGAGGAAGAAAGAGAAGGAGTTAGTGAAGTGGAGTAAGGAGGGTAAAGGGAGGGAAAAGAGTAAAGGAATGAAGTAAGAGAAGAGAGAGGAAGGAAAGGAAAGGATAAGGTCTGAAAGAACGTGAATGTGGGAGTATGGCTGAGTTATAGGAAGTGAGTGTGACAGAAGAGGAGTGAGAGACTAAGGGGACGGAGAGAATGAGACTAACAGAGAGAGAATGACGGAAGGGGAGTGTAGAACTAAGAGGACAGAGGGAGAAAGAGAAGGAATTTGTAAAGTGGAGTAAGGAGAGTAAGGGAAGGGAAAAGAGTGAAAGAGCGAAACAAGGGAAGAGAGAGGAAGGAAAGTAAAGGAGAAGGTCTGTAAGAAGGTGAGTGTGGAAGTATTTCTGTTATAGGGAGTGAACGTGAAAGAAGAGGAGTGAGATACTAAAGGGACGGAGAGAATGAGGCTAACAGAGAGAGAATGAGGGAAGGAAACTGTAGAACTAACAGGACAAAGGGGGTAGTAGAAGTGGAGTAAAGAGAGTAAGGGAAGGGAAAGTGTGAAGGAGCGAAAGAAGGGAAGAGACAGGAAGGAAAGTAAAGGAGAAGTTTTGAAAGAAGGTGAGTGTGGGAGTGTAGCTGAGTTATAGGGAGTGAGCGTGACAGAAGAGGTGTGAGAGACTAAGGAAATGGAGAGAATCAGGCTAACAGAGAGAGAATGAGGGAAGGAGAGTATAGAAGTAAGAGGACAGAGGGAGTAAGAGAAGGAGTTAGTGAAGTGGAGTAAGGAGAGTAAGGGAAGGGAAAAGAGTAAAGGAATGAAGTAAGAGAAGAGAGATGAAGGAAAGTAAAGGATAAGGTCTGAAAGAAGGGGAGTATGGAAGTATGGCTGAGTTATAGGGAGTGAGTGTGACAGAAGAGGTGTGAGAGACTAAAGGGATGGAAAGAATGAGGGTAACAGAGAGAGAATGAGGGAAGGGGAGTGTAGAACTAAGAGGACAGAGGGAGAAAGAGAAGGAGTTAGTAAAGTGGAGTAAGGAGAGTAAGGAAAGGGAAAAGAGTGATAGAGCGAAACAAGGGAAGAGAGAGGAAGGAAAGTAAAGGAGAAGGTCTGTAAGAAGGTGAGTGTGGGAGTATTGCTGTGTTATAGGGAGTGAGCGTGATAGAAGAGGAGTGAGAGACTAAAGAGACGGAGAGAATGAGGCTAACAGAGAGAGAATGAGGGAAGGAAATTGTAGAACTAACAGGACAGAGGGAGTAAGAGAAGGAGTTAATGAAGTGGAGTAAGGAGAGTAAGAGAAGAGAAAAGAGTGGTGAAGGAGCAAAAGAAGGGAAGAGACAGGAAGGAAAGTAAAGGAGAAGGTTTGAAAGAAGGTGAGTGTGGGAGTGTAGCTGAGTTATAGGGAGTGAGTGTGACAGAAGAGGTGTGAGAGACTAAGGAAATGGAGAGAATGAGGCTAACAGACTTAGAATGAGGGAAGGGGAGTGTAGAAGTAAGAGGACAGAGAGAGTAAGAGAAGGAGTTAGTGAAGTGGAGTAAGGAGAGTAAGGGAAGGGAACAGAGTAAAGGAATGAAGTAAGAGAAGAGAGAGGAAAGAAAGTAAAGGAGAAGGTCTGAAAGAAGGTGAGTGTGAGAGAGGAGTGAGGAAAAGGGGAGTAAACGTGGGGATTCAGAATAAGTGAGGCAAGCACAATAAGGGAACAGAGGTTTAGGAGCATCAGAGAAGAGTAGTGAGGTTAAGGAAAAGAGTATAGGGAAAGTAAATTTTGTACATCAAACTTACCTTATAAGTAATGTAAACTTAATTACATATTTTCATTAAAATGTATATCTGTGAAAGACAAAAAAATAAGTTAGAATATTTATAATATATATTTTACAATACAAGAGACAAAGTAGGAGATTAAAAGTCATAAAAGGTTAGTAAGAGATAAAGTAGAAGTGAAGGACTCAGAAAGAAAAACAAAGGAATGGTGAAGGTCAGAGAGAGTTAAAAAGAAATAGAGAGAGAGCAAATTACTAAAAGGATAATGACATGGATACATTCAGTGACAGTGAACAAGAGCAGGAGAGAGAAATAAACTGAAAGTGAGTAAGATGCTAAAGGAATATGCATTAGGAAAACTAAAGGCAGAAAGGGGAGTAAAGAAAGGGGAGTGAGTGACAGAGAAGCAGGAGTGAATAACGGTGGATTAATGACAATGAGGCATGGAAGGTGAGTGAGGGTGAATGTAGGGTTGTAAGACAGTGAGGAGACAATGGGAGTGAAGGTAACAGAGAGGGAGTGAGGGAAGACAAGTGAGAATATGAGAGAACAGAGGTGAGTCAGAGAAAGAGTGACTAAACGGCAGTAAGGTGAGTAAAGAAAGGAGAATGACTGAGGGAGCAAAGGAAGGGAAGAAAGGGAAGAAAAGTGAAAAAAAAGGGACTGGGAAAAGGTGAGTGTGTGATGAAAGAAAGAAGAAGGGTAGTTAAAGATGATGAATGAGGATAACTGAAGGAACTGAAGTAAGGGAACAAGGGTGAGGGAGGGTCTGTGAAGGAGAGTGAGGTTGATGAAAAAGGGAAAATAAAAAGAGGATAAAAGCAAGTGAGCTTGAGACAAAGGAAGTGAAGGAGTGAGAACATAGAGGTAGTGAAGGAAAGAGTGGCAGAAAGAAACTGAGTAAGAGAGTAAAGAAAGGTAAGTAAGGGATTGTGGGTGATTTTTAGGGAGTAAGCATGATGGAAGAGGAGTGAGAGAGTGAGAGGATCGAGAGACTGAAGCTAAGAGATAGGGAGTGAGGGAAAGGGAGTGAGGATGTGAGAGGACAGAAGAAGTGAGAGAAGGAGTGAGTGAAGTGTAATAAGGTGAGTGAGAGAAGGGGAATTATTGAGGGTACAAAGAAAGGAAACAAGGGGAAGGGGAGTGAAGTAGAGTGACTGACAGCTGGAAAGTAGTGGATGGGAGAGAGGGAAAGGGCCGTGAAGGAGTGGTTAATGAGAATAAGTGAGGAAAGTGGAATAAGGGAAGGGAGGTGAGGGAAAGTGAAAACAGGCCAGTGAGGGTGAGTTAAGAGGAGTGATAGACGGTGGAAATAGGTAAATGAGCATAAGAGAATGGGAAAATAATATATATTTAATAATAGAAAATACAAAATAATTTCAACAACATGTTATATGGTTTATTTTTGCTGTTCTCAGAATATATAAAATTTCACTTAAAACAGTGACTTCAATAGTACTCATCATATAACAGCGGGCAAAAAAAAACACAATCAAAATGATTGTGTTTAAAAAAACCATAACATCTTTTCTTAAATAATGTAAAATTTTGAAAAAACATATCTAAACTCACTTTTGATCCATCCACTTTTCCACGAGGCCACATAGTATATGCAAAGTCCTTTTCTTTGGAAATTAGTCCAGAGTATTCCTAATTTCTCATTTACCCGACTTTCTGAAAGAAAAGCTACAACATCTTTTACATTATGAAACAAGAGTTTTATTTCCACCTCTAGCTTACTTTTTTATAAATATTTTGTATAATACTCACAGCACACACTATAAGATATACATATACTATATCTACGAGAACTACATGTTTTTTATTATCTACATCACTCTCATTCAGAAAGTAATTTTGAACAGCAAACTAAGTTATATTAACTGCTGCAATCTTCATAGGTCAATTACCTTCCCTAAAATTTCGGTTGTAAGAACACTAGGTAAGAACTTAGTAAGTCAGAAGGCAAACGTTGTTTGAAAGTCAATTGAATATCATTACAGTGTTTCCATCCTTTTTGACATTTTAAATAAGCTGTGTAATGTCCTGATGTTGTTGAAGGACCATCATGGTAAATAATTGCTGCAGTTGTAAAGGTTCTTCCTGAAATTGATCATTGAGAAGCCACAAATTTTTTTATTAATGTTGTCAATTTAGTTCCATCAGGTCTACATCGTTGGAACATTAAAATAACATACTGTCCATATCGTTGTAAAAATAAAGTTGATAGCATTGCTGATTTACATTGAGTACAGACCATGCTTTGATTTGCTTGTCTAACTAGATTATTAAATGACACTGATTTGCAGTCTGGTAAAGTCAAATATATAAATCTTTCAGTGTCTATTGTAGTACTACTTGAAAAGGAGCAATTGTCGCAGTCATGCTGCCATTTAAAAGAAAGGCCAAAAAGATTTTCTACATCTACACCTTCATCTTGCAGAACAACAAGCATATACATTCCTGACAATCTTGCTGAATATTCTGTGAAAATTGATTTAGACCAGAACATATGTCTAAAACATTTCGAATTTCAGAAACACTTTGTGTTTTAGTTCTATCACTGCTACATTTCTGTAACACAGAATTTAATAAACAACAAAATGTTTGATCACGATTTTCAGCAATCTGTTCTTGTACAGTTTGAGAAAAAAAACAACATTAACCACTACATTAGCATAGCAGTTGACACCAGAACTATTTTCAAACTGAAATCCAACAACATCTTTAACTGAATCTGTTTCGTTTCTGCTTACAATTACTGGTCCATCTAGCTTTTTTCTTTTTGCTACAACTTCACTACAATTTTTCTCATTTCTTCTTTTTCGGCCTCCCACACACTTTTCAAATAGAGGATATTGAGGTAAATTTGGAGCATACTCTCTTCTTAACCTATTATATTCTTTTACACAATTTAGATCTGCATTAATCTTTGTCTCATCAAAATCAATCAACTACAATCCTGATAAAGTTCTGACTCGAGATAAAGCAACATATTCCATACCCTCCTTGAACACAGAATTTCCAATATTCACCAAAGCACTATCAACACTTACACCTTGAGATTTATGAATAGTCACTGCGTATGCCAAATAAACAGGAAACTGTTTTCTGTGGACATATAAATCTTTCACAAGCAAAAATCGGGCAGAACAACGACTGATTTGTTGTACTTCTTCAATACCATCAAATTTAATTTTTATAAATTCAATTCCATCTCTATATCGGTAAATCACAAAATCCACAACATGACCCATTGCTCCATTTACTAAACCTCTTTCCACATGTAAATTACGTCGTAAAATTATACGACAATTTAAAGATGCATACAGAGTCTTTTCCATACCAGCAGTTTTAGATATTGTCTTCTCTAAAGAATCCAATTTTGATTTAAACTTTTCTGACAAAATAATAGTTGCTCCTTCATGTTCAATTTTATCAATAGCTTCCAGTTTCACAATCTCTTGATTTTCCAACTTTAACATTTTGTTGTTGAAGATTGAACATTCTTGCAGAGTTGGCATCAAGCAAATGACAGATTTGTTTTCAGGAATTTTCTTAAAAATATTCTCTGGGAGAATATTTTCATTTGGAAACAAATTTGAAATTAATCTTCCATGTAAAGCTTCTTTGCCATGCTCAGTTAGTTTTCCAATTCTTACATCTTGTAGAATATTTTTATAATATTCATCCTTTACCTGTCGCATATTTTGAAGCAGTTCTGCATATTTGAAATGTAACCATATGTTAACATTTCCAATGCTTCCTAAGCACTTCCTGGTATCTTCATGCGTAAGCATTTTAAACACTGGCTGTCCTTTCACTGGAGTTAGTTGCAGTAGATCGCCAAAAACAATGATGTGTTTGCCTCCAAATAACACATCATAGTCTGTTTTAAGAATTTCTTGCATTTTTAAATGCACAAAAGTGAGCATTACATCTGATACCATGCTTACTTCATCAATGATAAGAAGTTTAATTTTCTTTAGGACTCTTGAAACTTCACAACAAGCTTCTCCAGATAGCTTGTGGTATTTTAATTTGTTATCATGCTCCACTGGCAGCATCAATAAGCGATGTAAAGTAATCCCTTTAATGTTGTGTGCTGCCAACCCAGTTGGAGCAGTAACAACACAAGAGAGCGATGTCTCCGTTGTTTTCTGCAAATATGTTGCAATCGCTTTAATCAGGAAACTTTTCCCAGTTCCTGCTTCTCCACTGACATATAGTCGGACAGGTACAAATGATGTACATGAGCACTCTTTTTTCTCATGAGATAAACCATGCTCAATGTGTTCTGTGACTTCGTCATATATTTGTCTCTGCTCAACGTTTAGTTCTTTTTCCAAATCTTCTAAGTGAACACCATCCTCCTGAGCTTCTTCCATGGCTCTTTCAACTTCATCCATGGCAGTGGCTGCTTCATTTTGTATAATTGGTCCTCCTAGTGGATCCTGACTCAATGAAGCATAACTCTGACTATCTTGAGAACTGTCTCTAGCAATCTCTGCTGCAATTGTAGCTTCTTGCTGTATTTCCTCGTTCAACATTTGCAGATAATTGGAAAAAACAGGACATTCTATCGTATCCTTGGTTGCATTGAACGAATCTTCATAAGTAAGAAAATCTCCAAGTAGTTCCTCTTCTGTACGCCAAGGCTTAAAGAGTTGCAAAAGAGCTAAGTAATAAAATTCCCTTTTGTCTGGAGAATCACAACTCAATTTTCGATGATTATTCAAATGGCCTTTTCTTTGTTTCACTAGACAGCCTTCACAACCAATTACAGCATATACACCTTTATTGATGTCTTCTGTGACGTTCTTTTTAAAAATATAGGTTTGCAGAACTTCATAGAGACAAATGTTCTCAAGGTGAGTACTTCAATTTGGATAGTATGTATCCAACATGTTTGTCTTCAAAATATCTGTACTGTCTGGTTCTTTCTCCGCCAAATACTCTATTTCTTGTACAGATTTCAAAACTCGGTTTCGTGTTGCAGCAAGACCTAGACTCACCCAAATGATGGTTCTAGATTTGGCATATAGACTTGCTGATGATAACCGATCAGAACATTCATATGCTCCAATTTCTCGATGCGACAACATCTTCAAACTGTAACTGTATAATTTCTTGCTTAGACTCTTTTCATGTGAAATTTCCTCCCACATTTCCTTCAGTTCCGTCTTTTCTGATTTTGTGATGTAAGACGTCACATATCGAGCCACAGCAATAGAGTTGTCAGGCACATATTGAATATCCATGTTAGCATTCCACATGGACAAAATGACTGGGTTGCAGTCATTTATTAATTTGGATTCCTCATTTCTTCTTAGGCTGTCTGTATTTTTGGGTGATTTTCTTGTCACAGTTTGTCGCAGAGAAAACATAAAATTGTTGACTCTTCCTTTCGATGTTACTGGACGTGGAAATGCAAAACGACATTTCGTGTAGAACTTGTCCTTGGATTTGTATTTTCAACAACAGTATTTCCCACAACGACGGGTTGGAAAGCGTAAAACTTGATGTCTTAAATTGTTTTCTTCTGTACTTTTCGGAACAGCACATGTGGAATACTGCTCAGTGAAACTCATCACTTTCTCATCTGAATCTGTTCCAAATTTTGGTGCATCTTCAATCCATAGCAGCATATGTATATGAGGAGCACCTCTTGCTTGATACTCCTTTCTTCAAAAGAAATCCAACACCTCTCCAAGCGGAGGATTTTTTTTGTTTGTAATAAAAGACATCATAGCTTCAAACATATGATTGAAATACCTGCATATATTAACTGGATCCAAAGAGCACAGTTCTCCAGGTGTCTTGTATTCAATATTTTCAATGTTTTTATTTGCCTCTCGTAGAAATTCAAGTAAGTCTTCCCAAGCATACTCAGCACAGCTAAGAGTGAGGAACCATGTAGGAGTTCCTAAGTTTCTTAGCATACATTTCAATTCCCCATGACGACGGTACCAATACCCGTTAGTACCATGCTGACATGCCATGAGATTAATTAGCTGAGATTCCAAAACACTGTCTTGCAGTTTCATTTTATCCATAAAATCCCTTGCCGAAACATTTTGTAGATGTGTTCCACTTTTCAGTATATGGTTTACTGCATAGGAAAGTCCATACAAATCACTCTCAAACAGTAGATGGAACAAATATGGAATGCATTGACTA
The DNA here is from genome assembly GCF_964261635.1 of Lissotriton helveticus. Classification (NCBI taxonomy): domain Eukaryota; kingdom Metazoa; phylum Chordata; class Amphibia; order Caudata; family Salamandridae; genus Lissotriton; species Lissotriton helveticus. Next base: position 878,543,569 of record NC_136069.1, read on the forward strand.
AACCTTGGATCTTCTGCATATAATCTTGAAGTCCGGTATTCAGATGCAGGAATTTGAACAGGTTGGTCGTCATATCGTCCACCTTCACCTGTTGGAAATATTTGTGGAAAACAACGAGCTTCCAAACTTTCTTCCCATACACTAATGGGACTTCCTTTGGCTTTTTTCATCTGAAACAAGTCAATAGCATTCCCCATTACTTCTTTGGAATGCAACGGATGAACACTATAATGTTTATAAATTTCTTCACTTCTAGAGACATCAACTTTTTCTATTTGTCCAGCAGAGACATCAGTGTCGTCTTGTACAGTTGTTTCCTCTTCTCCCACATACACATTTTTATAGTACTGATTATTTTTTACCAAATACAACGTTGCCTTTTTGACTTTCCTAACATCCACTAATTCTTGCCAGATTGTCTTACTTTTTGTTGGAACACCATTAACTAGAATAACCAGAGGTTCCTCTTCTACTTTTTTGACACCAATTGCATCAATATTTTTCTTAAAATCTAGAGGCAAATAAACAACTCTTCCCTTTAATCCTCTCTGTAAATCTGAAGGAGGCAATTTCCCTGTCTTAGGCTCCATGCGAACAATAGCCTGAAAAGGATGCACACATTGAATCAGAATAGACTCATAGGTATTTAAATCCATCAATTCAGAAGGAATGTCTACCAACTCCATATTATTATGAACAGCTCTAGCAGGCATTCCGTTTTCATTTAATTTATTATAGCAATATTTACAAATACGTTGATCAGAACCCAAATCAAAACAATTTTCAACCAACAAATAAGTTGCAAAATCCTTCCACTCATTATTATTTATCTTTTCGCTTTTTACATATAAATCAACAAATCTAGTCTGATGCTTATAATGAGTTTGTCGCCAATACACACAAGTCAAATTAGTCCTTTCAGTTGAATTGACCTTAAACTTTGTAATTTCATTTTCAAATTTTTCTGTACTTAAAATCTCTACATTCTCTTCTACATTACCTTCTATTACTGTATCAAGTTCTGCACTGACCTCTTTTTCACCAAAGTAACAAATCTCAATTTCATCACAAATGTTTTTGACATCTAATTCAGGTCCATGCAAAAGAGCACTGTTTAATTGTTTTAGTTTAAGTGCTGGACTTTTTGCATAATACAACCTTCTCACTAATTTCCTCACTTTATTATGATGCACTGCTAACATCCTAAAATGGTGAAAAACACTTTGACATACTTTTCTTGAAAGACAAGCCAGTGAATGCCCTTGCAAACCTGTTTTTTCTCTCACTCTACAAGGATCTAACTCTTGTAAAATTTTCATTTTTTGTTTCACACTTTTCTTAGTATATGTCCGTAAGAAAGTGCGAAACAAATCAATTGAATCCTGTCGCACACTAGAAATACTACTACAATTCCAAGTATACACTGCAGCCTTTGGACATCTCCCTAAAACTTCATCAGCTAACACCTCTTCTGTATTTCTAGGCACAATCTCTTCTTTTTCAACCAGACAACCGTCCTTCACCTCATATGCTCGACCACTGGTTTCAACTGCATGCACAAAATCATTATCCTGAAAGTAACTTTCTTCATTAAGACATGGCTCACAACTTGAACTATGCTTCCATTCTCCAGAAAAAACATCACAGAAATTAGTCCGATTAATTATTTTACCATGTTTTTAAAAAACTTGTACTTCCATATTTTTAAAGATATCAACTAAGCATATCATTCACCCAGAGCCATTTAAAATCAAGCTCGACTCACATTGTGATCTTAGGCACATGACCAGAATGTTACATGTAATCTACCATCTCTTTCTCTGCAAGCAGTATATGTGTTTCTGCTCATATTATTTCACTGCCTCTACAGACCAAAAACAGGCCACCTATATATAAGCAACACATAACATTAATTTCTCATTACATGTAACATCCTGCTCATGTGCCTAAGATCACACTGTGAGTGAAGCTTAATTCACCCATCAGTGTGATTTTAGGCACATGACCAGGATGTTATATGTAATCTACCATGACTTTAAAAAACACGAACTTCCATATTTTTAAAGATATCAACTAAGCATATTATTCACCCAGATCCATTTAAAATCAAGCTCGACTCACAGTGTGATCTTAGGCACATGACCAGCATGTAACATGTAATCTACCATGTCTGTCTCTGCAAGCAGTATATGTGTTTCTGCTCATATTATTTCATTGTCTCTACAGGCCAAAAACAGGCCACCTATATATAAGCAAGACATAACATTAATTTCTCATTACATGTAACATCCTGCTCGTGTGCCTAAGATCACACTGTGAGTGAAGCTTAATTCACCCATCAGTGTGATCTTAGGCACATGTCCACGATATTACATGTAATCTACCATGACTTTAAAAAACACGAACTTCCATATTTTTAAAGACATCAACTAAGCATATCATTCACCCAGATCCATTTAAAATCAAGCTCGACTCACAGTGTGATCTTAGGCACATGACCAGAACGTTACATGTAATCTACCATATCTTCAAAAAACATATACTACCATATTTTTAAAGACATCAACTAAGCCTATCATTCACCCAGATCCATTTAAAATCAAGCTCCACTCACAGTGCGATCTTAGGCACATGACCAGCATGTAACATGTAATCTACCATGTCTGTCTCTGCAAGCAGTATATGTGTTTCTGCTCATATTATTTCACTGTCTCTACAGGCCAAAAACAGGCCACCTATATATATCAAGACATAACATTAATTTCTCATTACATGTAACATCCTGGTCTTCTGCCTAAGATCACACTGTGAGTCAAGCTGAATTCACCCATCAGTGTGATTTTCGGCACATGACCAGGATGTTATATGTAATCTACCATGTCTTTTAAAAGCTTGTACTTCCATATTTTTAAAGACATCAACTAAGCATATTATTCACCCAGATCCCTTTAAAATCAAGCTTGACTCACAGTGTGATCTTAGACACACGACCAGGATATAACATGTAATCTACCATGTCTGTCTCTGCAAGCAGTATGTGTGTTTCTGTTCACATTGTTTCATTGTCTCTACAGGCCAAAAACAGGCCACCTATATATAAGCAAAACATAGCATTAATTTCTCATTACATGTAACATCCTGCTCATGTCCCCAAGATCACACTGTGAGTGAAGCTTAATTCACCCATCAGTGTGATCTTAGCCACATGACCAGAATGTTACATGTAATCTACCATCTCTTTCTCTGCAAACAGTATATGTGTTTCTGCTCATATTATTTCACTGTCTCTACAGACCAAAAACAGGCCACCTATATATAAGCAACACATAACATTAATTTCTCATTACATGTAACATCCTGCTCATGTGCCTAAGATCACACTGTGAGTGAAGCTTAATTCACCCATCAGTGTGATTTTAGGCGCATGACCAGGATGTTATATGTAATCTACCATGACTTTAAAAAACACGAACTTCCATATTTTTAAAGATATCAACTAAGCATATTATTCACCCAGATCCATTTAAAATCAAGCTCGACTCACAGTGTGATCTTAGGCACATGACCAGCATGTAACATGTAATCTACCATGTCTGTCTCTGCAAGCAGTATATGTGTTTCTGCTAATATTATTTCATTGTCTCTACAGGCCAAAAACAGGCCACCTATATATAAGCAAGACATAACATTAATTTCTCATTACATGTAACATCCTGCTCGTGTGCCTAAGATCACACTGTTAGTGAAGCTTAATTCACCCATCAGTGTGATCTTAGGCACATGTCCACGATATTACATGTAATCTACCATGACTTTAAAAAACACGAACCTCCATATTTTTAAAGACATCAACTAAGCATATTATTCACCCAGATCCATTTAAAATCAAGCTTGGCTCACAGTGTGATCTTAGGCACATGACCAGAACGTTGCATGTAATCTCCCATGTCTTCAAAAAACATATACTACCATATTTTTAAAGACATCAACTAAGCCTATCATTCACCCAGATCCATTTAAAATCAAGCTCGACTCACAGTGCGATCTTAGGCACATGACCTGCATGTAACATGTAATCTACCATGTCTGTCTCTGCAAGCAGTATATGTGTTTCTGCTCATATTATTTCACTGTCTCTACAGGCCAAAAACAGGCCACCTATATATAAGCAAGACATAACATTAATTTCTCATTACATGTAACATCCTGGTCTTCTGCCTAAGATCACACTGTGAGTCAAGCTGAATTCACCCATCAGTGTGATTTTAGGCACATGACCAGGATGTTATATGTAATCTACCATGTCTTTTAAAAACTTGTACTTCCATATTTTCAAAGACATCAACTAAGCATATTATTCACCCAGATCCCTTTAAAATCAAGCTTGACTCACAGTGTGATCTTAGACACACGACCAGGATGTAACATGTAATCTACCATGTCTGTCTCTGCAAGCAGTATGTGTGTTTCTGCTCACATTGTTTCACTGTCTCTACAGGCCAAAAACAGGCCACCTATATATAAGCAAGACATAACATTAATTTCTCATTACATGTAACATCCTGCTCATGTCCCTAAGATCACACTGTGAGTGAAGCTTAATTCACCCATCAGTGTGATCTTAGGCACATGTCCACGATATTACATGTAATCTACCATGACTTTAAAAAACACGAACTTCCATATTTTTAAAGACATCAACTAAGCATATTATTCACCCAGATCTATTTAAAATCAAGCAAGACTCACAGTGTGATCTTAGGCACATAACCAGCATGTAGCATGTAATCTACCATGTCTGTCTCTGCAAGCAGTATATGTGTTTCTGCTCATAATATTTCACTGTCTCTACAGGCCAAAAACAGGCCACCTATATATAAGCAAGACATAACATTCATTTCTCATTTTATGTTACATCCTGCTCATGTGCCTAAGATCACACTGTGAGTGAAGCTTAATTCACCAATCAGTATGATCTTAAGCACATGTCCACGATGTTACAAGTAATCTACCATGACTTTAAAAAACACGAACTTCCATATTTTTAAAGACATCAACTAAGCATATAATTCACACAGATCCATTTAAAATCAAGCTCGACTCACAGTGTGATCTTAGGCACATGACCAGCATGTAACATGTAATCTACCATGTCTGTCTCTGCAAGCAGTATATGTGTTTCTGCTCATATTATTTCACTGTCTCTACAGGCCAAAAACAGGCCACCTATATATAAGCAAGATATAACATTAATTTCTCATTACATGTAACATCCTGGTCTTCTGCCTAAGATCACACTGTAAGTGAAGCTTGATTCACCCATCAGTGTGATCTTAAGCACATGTCCACGATATTACATGTAATCTACCATGACTTTAAAAAACACGTACTTCAATCAATCAATCAAGACATTTATAGAGCGCACTACTCACCCGTAGGGTCTCAAGGCGCTAGGAGGGGGGGGGTGCCGTCACTGCTCGAACAGCCAGGTCTTGAGCTTCTTCCTGAAGGAGAGGTGGTCTTGGGTCAGGCGCAGGTCGGTTGGGAGGGAGTTCCAGGTCTTGGCGGCCAGGTAGGAGAAGGACCTTCCTCCTGTTGTCGCTCTTCGGATGCGGGGGACGGCGGCGAGGGCGTGGCTGGTTGATCTGAGGTGGCGCTTGGGAGCGTAGAAGTTGACTCGGTTGTTGAGGTAGCTCGGGCCTTGGTCGTGTAGGGCTTTGTGTGCGTGGGTGAGGAGACGGAAGGTGATTCTTTTGTTGACGGGGAGCCATTGCAGGTCTCTCAGATGTCCGGAGATGTGGCTGTTCCGTGGGATGTCGAGGATGAGTCTGGCTGAGGCGTTCTGGATCCGCTGGAGTCTCTTCTGGAGCTTGGCGGTGGTTCCGGCGTAGAGGGCGTTGCCGTAGTCCAGTCGGCTGGTGACGAGGGCCTGGGTGACAGTCTTCCTGGTCTCGGTGGGGATCCACCAGAAGATCTTCCGTAGCATGCGTAGGATGTTGAAGCATGACGAGGAGACGGCGTTGACTTGTCTGGTCACGGAGAGGGAGGAGTCCAGGATGAAGCCCAGGTTGCGTGCGTGGTCCGTCGGTTTGGGTGCGGTGCCCAGGGCGGGGGGCCACCAGGAGTCGTCCCAGGCGGAGGGCGAGGAGCCCAGGATGAGGACCTCCGTCTTGTCTCAGTTCAGTTTCAGGCGGCTGGTCGTCATCCACTCGGCTACATCTCTCACCCTTCGTGCAGGTTGGCTCTGGCGGCGGCGGGGTCGTTGGTCAGGGAGAGGATCAGCTGGGTGTCGTCGGCGTAGGAGATTATGTTGAGGTTGTGTTGGCGTGCGATGGCCGCGAGGGGGCTCATGTAGATGTTGAAGAGGGTGGGACTCAACGAGGATCCTTGAGGGACGCCGCAGATGACTTCGGTGGCCTCTGATTTGTACGGTGGTAGGCGGACTCTCTGTGTTCTTCCGTCTAGGAAGGAGGTGATCCATTCCAGTGCCTTCTCCTGGATTCCGATGTTGCCGAGGCGCTGCACTAGGGTGCGGTGGCAGACAGTGTCGAATGCCGCGGAGAGGTCCAGGAGGATGAGGGCCGCTGTTTCTCCGTTGTCCATCAGGGTTCGGATGTCATCGGTGGCAGCGATGAGGGCGGTCTCGGTGCTGTGGTTGGCTCGGAAGCCAGACTGTGAGGGGTCGAGGGATCCATTCGTCTCGAGGAAGGCGGCCAGCTGTTTGTTGACGGTCTTTTCGATGACTTTGGCCGGGAACGGGAGTAGCGAGATGGGACGGTAATTCTTGAGTTCGGTGGGGTCCGCTGTAGGTTTCTTGAGTAGAGCGCTGAGTTCTGCGTGCTTCCAGCTCTCCGGGAAGGTGGCGGTGTCGAAGGAGGCGATGTTAATGTCCCGCAGGTGGGGTGCGATGACAGTGTCGGCCTTGTTGAAGATGTGGTGAGGGCAGGGGTCGGTCGGAGATCCGGAGTGGACGGAGTTCATTGTGCGGATGGTGTCTTCGGTGCTGATCGGAGTCCAGGCGCGGAGGGTGGTGGTGGGTGGCGTAGCTGCGGTTGTGGCGTGCGTTGGTTGGATGCTGAAGCTGTTGTGTATGTCCGCGATCTTGTTGTGGAAGTAGGATGCGAGGGAGTTGCAGAGGTCTTGCGACGGGGTGATGTCGTTGTTTCCGGCGTTGGGGTTGGAGAGCTCTTTCAAGATGTTGAAGAGTTCCTTGCAGTTGTGTGCGTTGTTGTCCAGCCGGTCCTTGTAAGTATTTTTCTTGGTGGCGCGGATCAGTTGGTGGTGTTTCCGGGTGGCGAGCTTGAGGGTGGTCATGTTGTCCATAGTTGGTTCCCTTCTCCATACTTTCTCGAGGGCTCGGCAGTTCTTCTTGGAGCTCTTGAGTTCGTCGGTGAACCAAGGGGTTTTTCTGCTGCCGGGTCTGCTGGGCGGGGTCCTCAGAGGGGCGAGTTCGTCCGCGCAGTTGCTGATCCACTTCGTGAGGTTGTCGGCGGCCTGGCTGGGGTTCGCTGAGCCGGCAGGAGGGTGCTGGCTCAGGGAGGCGGTGAGCTGGTCGGCTGTGATCTTGTTCCAGCTTCTTCGGGCAGCCTGTTGCTGATGGTGGTGGATCGTCGTTCTTTTGAAGGTGAAGTGGACGCAGCTGTGGTCCGTCCAGTGGAGTCCTGTTGCGTGGCTGAAGGCGATGTCTTTGCTGGATGAGAAGACGGCGTCGAGTGTGTGTCCGGCGAGGTGGGTGGGGGTGGACACCAGCTGCTTGAGTCCGAGGTTGGCGAGGTTGTCGACCAGGGTGATGGTGTTGCGGTCGCTGTTGTTCTCCAGGTGGAAGTTGAGGTCCCCCAGGAGGATGTAGTCGGCGGAGGGGAGGGCATGCGGGCTGATGAAGTCGGCGATGTCCTCGCTGAATCGTGTGCGTGGTCCCGGGGATCGGTAGATCAGGGTGCCTCTGAGGGTGGTGTTCGGGCCGGTGTGGATCTGGAAGTGCAGGTGTTCGGCGGTGGTTAGGGTGTCGTCGGTGTTGGTCGTGATGCGGATGGTGTCTCTGTGGATGATGGTACTTCCATATTTTTAAAGACATCAACTAAGCATATTATTCACCCAGATCCATTTAAAATCAAGCTTGGCTCACAGTGTGATCTTAGGCACATGACCAGAACGTTGCATGTAATCTACCATGTCTTCAAAAAACATATACTACCATATTTTTAAAGACATCAACTAAGCCTATCATTCACCCAGATCCATTTAAAATCAAGCTCGACTCACAGTGCGATCTTAGGCACATGACCAGCATGTAACATGTAATCTACCATGTCTGTCTCTGCAAGCAGTATATGTGTTTCTGCTCATATTATTTCACTGTCTCTACAGGCCAAAAACAGGCCACCTATATATATCAAGACATAACATTAATTTCTCATTACATGTAACATCCTGGTCTTCTGCCTAAGATCACACTGTGAGTCAAGCTGAATTCACCCATCAGTGTGATTTTCGGCACATGACCAGGATGTTATATGTAAACTACCATGTCTTTTTAAAACTTGTACTTCCATATTTTTAAAGACATCAACTAAGCATATTATTCACCCAGAACCCTTTAAAATCAAGCTTGACTCACAGTGTGATCTTAGACACACGACCAGGATATAACATGTAATCTACCATGTCTGTCTCTGCAAGCAGTATGTGTTTTTCTGCTCACATTGTTTCACTGTCTCTACAGGCCAAAAACAGGCCACCTATATATAAGCAAAACATAACATTAATTTCTCATTACATGTAACATCCTGCTCATGTGCCTAAGATCACACGGTGAGTGAAGCTTAATTCACCAATCAGTATGATCTTAAGCACATGTCCACGATGTTACAAGTAATCTACCATGTCTTTAAAAAACATGTACTTCCATATTTTTAAAGACATCAACTAAGCATAATATTCACCCAGATCCATTTAAAATCAAGCTTGACTCACAGTGTGATCTTAGGCACATGACCAGAACGTTACATGTAATCTACCATGTCTTCAAAAAACATACTACCGTATTTTTAACAGCAGTGTATCTTCATTAAATGAATCATATATCAGATTACACACAGGCACAAAGTAAAGTGAGACACAAGCAAAGAATACTCTTTAAGCTAATTGAGGCAAACTGTTACAAGGCACAGGTGAAAATATTGAAAAATGTTTAAATGTTTTCTCTTTTTTCAAACCGAAAGTCAGTGTAATGCTTCTCCAAAATTTTAAAAAGCAGACTTTTTTTCCAGAAAAGATTTTGCATACTAAATCGTTTTTGACACAAAGCACAGCTCATTTAAAAGACTACTACAGAAACAAAGCAGAAACCTAACTCATTTTCAAAATACATTGCCAATATACACCATTTTATTTTTAAACAACATTACAAAAAAATGACACAAAAAACAAGAATAAAGAAGCACAATATGCTTCTTAACCTTCCCCATAGTGCATACGGCACTCTATCTTTATTAAAAGAATCATTACTCACCTTTAAAATGCTTTGAAAGATGTAGAACAGTGTCAGTCACACTCAACAGATTTTCTTAAGCAGAATCTCTGAATGATGCTTCTTTCACTGGAGCCTGAGAATAATGGCACCGATTCTTACTCATTTCAGACCCATATTCTTGTACATAACCAATCAAAATTGTTCCCACACAAATTCAAAACCAAACTGCACATTTTAATTGGTTGTACATTTCAAGACTTTGAAACTCACATAACATTCACCCATCCCCCAATGCTCATTCACCCTGTAACCATGGTAACTCCCTCCTAACCCAGAACACAGTTCACAAGTTCATCATACTATGTTGCAAAAGAATACAGCAAGGGTGTTTGACCTCTCAATGTACTAGCTAATCAAGTGCAATGTTTCTTTAAATGACTTTTTCTCAAAATAAATAAAAATAAAAAGCATGCACCCTAATTTTCAGTTGTGAATTTTAAGAAAGCACCAATCATTTCTTGTTTTTCTCTGCACTGAATCTCAACCACTTTTTTCATAATTCCTACTTTCAAACAGCCATTTCATTTCCACAACTCATCCGACTAGAAGCACATCTACCTTCAAGATGCCAAAAGTCTGGTTTGTGGGTCATAGCTATGTCTTCTGGAGTGAAAAATTTGCAAGCAACAGAGGGATTTACAACCTTGATTTACCAAATTTGGACATTGTGTGGATTGGACAGAGAGGATTAAGAAGTCACCAATTGATACCATTGATAAAATCCTTTATGCATCTTCCACACCCTGACCTTATAATTGTGCACTGAGGTGGAAATGACTTGGGCACTTTGACTGGGGTAGGTCTGGAAATGCTTTTAAAGGACATCTTTGGGCAATTGATGTCACTTTTTCCCAAAACTGCCTTGGTATTTTTTAATATATGCCAAAGGCTAAAATGGAACTGGTCCAACCAATTTTGTCCACAGATTGAGAAAACAAGGAAACATGTAAATAAATCTGTTTCTGCTTCCCTCAGAGACTATGGTATGGGGTCCATTTACCACAACAACTTGTGTTACAACATGCAAGGCATCTATAGGAGAGATGGTGTTCATTTTACAGATGAGGGGAATCATGGGGGTAATGTTTTTTGACTGCTGAATTTTGCTTTAATAAAACCTCGGGTGATTATTTATGGTGAACTGAGTTAGAGGTACGTCTGGTGTTTAGCGTGTGCTCACCCTGCAACGATGCGTGGTCTGAACGGGCTGCACTCAAAGCATTGAATGTTGCATACTGGATTGCATGTACTTTGAGGGGGGAAACTACCATTGATGGTTATCAATTGTTCTCCAAACTAGGTCTACTGATTGCTCCCCATAACAAATTAAATGATTGCACTTCACACACTGCATTCTACCTTTCTCAAAATGGGGACGTATGTCTGGTGGCCATGTTGCAGATTGGGAGCATTTTGTTTTCTAAACCGATTATAGTCTCTTACACAATTTGCATCGGTACTAACCTTGAATTGTGAGCCCTACTGTCCGCAGTATAGATCGGAGGCAGTGGTCAGGAAGGGCCCACAGCCATGTGGCATTGACTTGAGCTGTAGAGAGTTAGTGGTAGGTGTGTGCTCTCAGCGTCTACGCAGCCAGCGATGATGCGTGGTGTGGGCCAGCTGCACTGGGAGCAATGTTTTTTGCCCAGTGAATTCTGTCTTAATAAGGCCATGGGGAGATGAGTTATAGAAGCATGCTTTTTTCACTTATTTAAACAAAATCTGAATACATACAGTATAATTGTCTCTGCATTAAGTAAATCAAGGCTGAATTCTCTACTGTCTATAGTGTAGATGCAAAGCTGAATTCAAGTTGTAAACCCTGCTGTTCGCAATGTAGATGTTAGGGTGGACGGCATCATCTGCAATCATGATTGAAATGAAGGATATAACATGTATAGAATACATTATTAAAACATGTATGTTTCAGGGACATTTAAAAGGGAGAGTATGTCTCACCGTGACATACAACTGTTCACTCTTCTTTGTGATGATTTATGGTGCACTGAGTTAGTACTATCTTTGGCGCTGAGCTTGTATGTATCCGGCAATAATGCGTAGTGCAGGGAGGCTGCACTGGGAGCAATATTTTTTGCCTAGTGAATTCTGTCTTAATAAGGCTACGGGGAAATGACTTGTGGTGCAGTGAGTAAGTGGTACCGAAAAAACTCAGCTTGTGCGCACTCTGCGATGGTTCATGGTTTGGGGGGTCGCCGTGGTATAATGTCTCTTGTCTACTGGAATGCGTCATGTACAATCGCCATTCTACCTTAATCGTGAGACGTCACAATGTAGATTGAAGGCAGTAGTCATCACTGACTTAATTATTTTTGTTGTATCCTTTAACAAAAAATCTGAGGACATAAAGTACAATTATCTCTACCTTAAATAAATCAAGGCTAAATTTCATGCTGTCCGTAGTATAGATTCAAAGCTGAATTGAAGTTGTGAACCCTGCTGTCAAAAACTGTAGCTCGAAGGCAGTACTGAGCACAGATAGGGACAAATGATTTTTGTTTCTTATTTTAACAAAAGCTGAATACATACAGTACAATTGTCTCTGCAATAATTAAATCAAGGGTGAATTCCTTACTGTCCGTAGTGTAGATGCAAAGTTGAATTCAAGTTGTAAACCTTGCTGTCCGTAGTGTAGATCGAAGGCACTACTCGACACAAACATCGATGAATGCTTTTTTGTCACAGTAACAAAATCTGAGGACACCGTACAATTGTCTTTAGCTTAAATAAATCGAGAATGAATTTAATATTGTCTGTAGAGCTGATGTGCCACTGGTACCAAGTTGTGAACCCTGCTTGTCGCGGTATAGATCGAAGGCAGTAGTTGACACAGACATCAAGGAATGCTTTTTTTGTCACATACTTTAACAAAATCTGAGGACACAGTACAATTGTCTCTGCCTTAAATAAATCAAGAATGAATTAAATGTTGTCTGTAGTGCTGATGCGAAACTGGTATCAAGTTGTAAACTCTACTGACCTCACTGTAGATCGAAGGCAGTAGTGACCACAGATATCGACGCAGAATTTGTGTCACTTATTTTAACAAAGTCTGAGGACATAGAGTACAATTGTCTCTGCCTTATATAAATCAAGGCTAACTTCAATGCTGTCTGTAGTGTAAATCCAAAGCTGAATTTAAGTTGTGAACCCTGCTGTCTGCAGTGGAGATCGAAGGCAGTAGTCGATACAGACATTAGTCTGTGGTGCTGTGGCGCTGAGTTCGCAATGGGCCTGTATCGAGGAGGCCGGTGGTCATGGCGGCAGTCACGTGGCAGGGTGAGGACCTTTGCTGCAGTGGAGTCCCTTCTCTTTGCAGAAGTGAACCACGCCCAAGGCGTAGCCTAATTATTTATAGTCTTATGCTGACGTTGCATATGTTGGACCAGCCAACTCTGCTTCTTCTTCAAAGGGGGGGAACACAGCTACATGACCGAAATATTCGGCCGTGTCTGAGATAATATGGTTGCGTCCACTATGCAGTACACTACACGTATAAATGGTATATCTACACACGGATTTTGGTTTGTATAGTAAATTGTGTATAGCATTTCACCGGTAGTCTTAGCGTTGTGTACATTATTGTTGATGTGCGAGTTCTTTCCCTTAAACATACTTGGATGCCACATTTGTGAACATTGAGCTATTGTGCTGTTGAGGGGATATATTATTTTGGGAAGGTTCGTTGTTCTGTTTGCGCTGCCTGTGAAGTAGTAGAGGGGGAGGGGTTAGGAGGGGTGGTTGTAGTGGTGGTGGTGCTGGGTATTGTGATTTTGTTTGGTGTCTGAAGCGTATAATTAGAACCTCTATCACATATTGCTCTTTAAATATGGGTGTGAGTCGGATGTAATTCACGCAGTACATAGTCAACATCCTTACATTAGTTAAATGTTGATGTTAATTTGTTAGTGGTAAGTGGAACTATTGCCTGCTTTTCTAGGTAGCATTGCAGATTTAGTTTCTTGTTGAAAATATGGGGAAGTGGTCAACATTATAATTAGGAATTGTCATTAAAAAAACCTTTGAAATTCACTGAAAAAAACATAGGTTTCAGGCAGGTTATAGTTAGGAATTATCATTTAAAAAACCTTAGAAATTCATTGAAAAAAACATAGGTTTCAAGGGTGTTATAGTTAGCTGGACATTTCACTCATACAAAACCATTGAAATTCCTCTGTTAAAGTTAGCTGCACTAACTGCAACTCTCGCACCCACAATCCACTGGTGATGATGTCACATATTACATCATTCATGACATGGTCAGTGACATCACTGATGCCATCTCAAATGACATCACTGATGACATCACTGATGACATCATCCACGTGACAATCAGATACACCTCATCATACACTAGTATAACCTTTCATCACTCACTGAAAAATACAGAGTATCATATTTGAATCCATTGACACACCAATACAAGTATCTAAAAACCTACTCAGTGATTTCTAGATCTAAGCACACATCTAATCAATTACCTATAGATTCAATCATACATTCTGTCAATAATCAATAGAACACTATCAAATATACTTATACACCTATATTGATATTACACACCAGCACACATCCTATTCACTTATGCAGTCATCCTACTCACTTTTGGAAATAATGTATCATATTTACATTTACTCAGCTACATACTTATACTAATAGCACTTCATTTATTCATATAGATAGTAACTGATACTTAGTGTGTTATGAAATCACTGTTACAAGTATACAGTTATCTATACAGTCACTCATGCAATTAATGAGTTTTATGTCTAGTTATTTATATACAACGACTGTCATATACACTGCCTTTTATTTTTTCTACTTTGTTGGATATGTACCATTGAGAAATATATTTGCTCATCACCACACCCATAAAGATATTCACTCACCCAAACAACTATTATAACATGTAGTCTTAACGTCATATACCTACTGAATTAACTATTAACATATCTTTGGGCAGTCACAGATCCCCCACCGTACCACACACAGATTCACTCTCCCATACAAATAATCAGTTAACTAACCAATAGCTAATATAAGACTTTCACATAGCTAGTAACTAACTGGTGCAGCAGTTTACACAACAACTGACAAAATAATACTGATATTCACACAGTTTAGTCACTATCCAATATATTTAGTGAGACACTATAAATTAGTCAAGTAAACAATCAATCACACTGCTACTAAATCCTCCATCAAGATAGGTATATATCCACTGATTCTTAAATGGAGATTGCTATATATAATACATATTTAAATAACAAGCCAAACCACATTCACTTGTTAATGTGATCAGTGATGTCATCAGTGATGTCATTTGAGATGTCATCAGTGATGTCATCAGTGATGTCACTGCATATGACATGAATGATAGAATATGTGACATCATCACCAGTGGATTGCGGGCGCAAGAGTTACAGTTAGTACAACTAACTATAACAGAGGAATTTAAATGGTTTTGTATGAGTGAAATGTCCAGCTAACTATAACCCCCTTGAAACCTATGTTTTTTTCAATTAATATATATATGTATATATATATATATATATATATATATATATATATGTGTGTGTTTGTGGGTGTGTGTGTGTGTGGGAGAGAGAGAGAGAGCGTGAGGGGCCTTTCTAAGGTGAGTGAGCTGTAGTTTATTGTTATCTCAGTGCTTTGCTCATTGGAGTGATGGAAGAGTGAGTGTAGTGGTTTCAGCCTCTGTGTCTGGTAATCTATGTGTCCAAAAAAGGGTATTTGTTTAAAGTTTTAGATCAAACCATCAGGTGACTGTTACAAACATTGCCCCTGGAGATTAGGAAACTTACGTCAGAGCTCTTTACATGGATTCAACAGTAGCCCATAGCCAACTCAGAACGCCTAGTAAAAACAGAGGTGGCCAAATGAAAATTCCAGATCGAGTGGAAGATATTATCATATTTGCGACACCACAGATACGCTTTCAATAACTGCAGCAAAAGTAGCCTTAGAGATCAAGCTATTAAGTGTTGGGGTGCGGCCAGTCCAAATGGCATTGAAACCACATTATCAGCTACGGAGGGGCCCTGTATGTGGGGTTCATTGACTTTCAGACCGCGTTTGACAGAGTGTCCCAGCCCAAACTCTGGGTGAAGTTAAGCAACTGGGGCATCCATCAAAACATTAAAAGCCTTTATTACCATTTATTCAGATACTAGGGTAAAACTAAGTGTGAACATTGGATGGGCCACAATGAGTAAAATACAGACAAACAAAGGCCTGAAACAAGGCTGCATATTGGTGCCGTTGGTATTTAATTCATATTTGACTGACCTACCTTACCATTGATTGCCAGCAAGGTAATTTTCACTCTAACATCCAATCGCTCCAATATATGGATTAAACAATGCTTATAGACCAAACACGTATTCAAAAAGTGAATACAGAAAAAAGAAAGGTGATGATAATCTCCCAACATCCAGTGCAAAAGGGGACATGGTTTTTCTAGGAAAAGGCCATAGAGGTGGGGCCCACCTATACATTTCTGAGAGTTTGACTGAACCACGAAGGCCGTACAACAGCACACATTAATGGCCAACAAGGGGTAGCAAATTCACTTGAAGGGGCATTCTGTAAAGTTAAAAAATCCACGAATATTAGAGACCTAATCACCCTCCTGAAGGTAATAGGATGTACATTTCTGCCTGCAGTGGCTTATGGGGCACTGACATTCAGATGCTAAATAGCCAATTGGCTGGATAGAGCACAGTCATTTTACTACGCAGAGTATGTCAGCTTCCATACTGCACCGTGCATGCTCAAATCCGACTAGAGTTTGGGCTCACCTCGCAACAATGGTTATTAAAAGCAAGGTACATAGCTTATTGTCTGAAAGCAAAGCAGACACAGGAGTAAACTCTCAAAAATTCCATCTGGTAGTTAATAAGCAACCCAGCAACAAACTGGCACACGTTTTTAATGCACGCTTTGGAGTCCTTAGAAGCATTACCAATATGGTCAAGTGGGCTTCCTGCTTATATGGTGGCTAAGCTACTGCCGAAACAAGATGCGTTAATATCGGCAGACAGGGATGCACAAGCAGTAAAAAATCGGGTTGATGGTAGTTTGGCCTCAGCGCTTTATGAGCTAGGGTCTGTGCCATCCTACCTTGCCCTCTCCACAATCTTATTATGAAACGAGAGCTAATGGGCCTGCATTACGGTCTATCCTGCTGAAGTATGGAGGAACCTGGAGATGAACAACAGGCGATGACACCTATGTGCCAATGCAGGGAAATTATTGTCCCATGTGCTATGTATTTGCAATGAGTTTTCCCTCATTAAGGACATTTTGGCTTCATCCAATTTGACACACCTTAAAATATTTGGAATTGAATCTGCGCAACTGGACACTCATTGCAAAATGATGAAGGCTGCAGTAGATGTATCAATAGATGTATCATCTGATTGACAATTGCAAAAGAACCAGTCCAGAGCAGATCGCCTCTGAAGGCATAATACCCAATCAACCACTGAAGAGTACCCTGATGCACTGCCCCCCCCCATTTCTTTTTAGCACGCTGACCAAGAGAGGTGGTAAAAACGTCATGCCACTGTATAGACTTTTGACTGAAATAATTGATCTTAATATCTCATGGGATTCGTCCTTTTACTGAATTTAATAATGTATTTTTAATGTGCATCAAAACATTTTAATGCTGAGATTTTTTTTATCATGCAGTGAAATTGTTCTAATGATTTTAAGTAATCGTACAATAAATACATTAGTTAGATGTCCAAGACTGTGAGAAAATTGATATGTGTAGTTTTTCTAAACAGTATTAAAAGCTTTACTGTTTTTGTTTGAGAGGTTTCTGAGTATTTGTCTGGCAAGAGGATTGGCTGAATATGTGGGTAGTGGTATGTAGGAGGTACAAGAATATTGTGTGTGTGAGCGCACACCTGTTATGGTCAGTGTCCCCAAATGTTTCTACTAATTCACAGAAGTGTGCCATGATTGACAGGCACTGATTGCACTGTAGGCAATTCTGTACTTTTATGGTCAAATGTTAATTTAAAAAATATTAACATGTCTGAAGCATTTATATGCTGAGTATGTTTCAATAACTAAAATTCTTCCATGAATATCTTAAAAAATGTATTTAAAGGGGCGTGGCCAAGATGGCGGAGTGAGGAGTCGCACACTCCGTGAGCTCCTCCGCTTTCAACTTTCCCGAGCCGCCTACCACTGCATCTCCCCCCCCCACAATGCTGTAACGGGGGCAGGAGAGGACAGAGACTCACCTCCGCCACTCCTGGGGCCAGTTTCGCTCCATTTGAGCCAGAGGGAGCCAGAACGGGAGCACGCCTGTGGCGGCGACGCGATCTAGGGCGCCCGCCGGGAGGCCTCGGGACCGCAGCGAAGAAGGACGCTGTAGGCTGCTGAGGCCCACGGCGGATGCCGCTGCCATCCAGGGGGCCACGGCTGCCCCAAGCAACGCCACTCCGGAGGGGGCCGAGAGGAGCAGGCCCCGCAGCCCAGAGGAAGCCGGTGAGTGGCGGCGTCGCACCCCGGTCGGGGGTGCGTCTTATGAGAGGGTTCGGCGCGGCCCTCCCGCCCTGCCCTGCCGCTTAGAGGAGCCCTGCCGGACACTCCTGCACCGATCGGGGGCACACAGAGATGCTCCCCAGACTCACCCGGCGCACCTAGGGGTCCGGAGAAATTGAGGCCGGGGATCCGGCCTACATCTGGAGGTTTCGGGTCCTATCCGCGTGGGCCTGCACTGTGTCGCCCGGCGGCGCTACTGCGACCACGAGGGAAAGACGGAACGGCTCCACACCCACCACCGGAGCTGCAGACCGCCTTGGGGGAGTTGCCAGGCTGGGGACCCGGAGCACAGCCTAGGGCCCGGTCCGAATGCACCGCCTCCATAGCACCCGTAGCAGAGCCGGGGGCCTGCCGCACGATCGCCTGTCCTCTCTGCTGCTACGTGAGGGTGTCCTACTGAGCTGTTGGCACCAGGATCCGGAGAAGATACCAGGGGCCCGAAAGGCGAGCGGGGTGCGCATCACCGGCCGGCCGGACTCACGTGGGAGCCCCTGCGGCCTACCCCGCAGACACAAGAGAGGCGAGGTAAGAGAGATCCTTCATAAAGCAGCCAACCCTCGCGTGCCTACCCGACCGGAGCAGAGCAGGGGTCAGTGCCCCCGGGGGCCATCGCCGTTTGGGCTGTATCCACGTCGCACAAACCGAGTGAGCCGCCTGGAGAGGGGTTCTGCGTTGTCCCATCCCCCCTCCCACCCGGGAGCTGGGGCAGGTGAGCAAGACAGGGACGCAGAAGAGAGGAACCCAAGCCAAGCTGAGAGGGTTGCAGGGCCATAACCCCCACCACAAGACACACGATAGCGGGCCAAAGGGGGAAAAGGGGAGAACGCACCCTCCCCGAAATGCTGGGCAAAGGACAGTTGAAGGGGGATAAAGGACAATCCTCCCCGGGCGCACCCAAGCCCCACCAAGAGGCCAACGAAGGGGAAGTGCCCATCACCAAATCCTTCCTGGAGACTCTCTTCAATTTGCTTAGAGAGAACGTCCATACTTTGAAGCAAGAGGTTGCAGGGGAAGTCCAAGAGATCAGGAGAGAAGTTGATGGCCTTGGCGAAAGGGTATCCACCATGGAAGAGGCGGGACATGCAAGGGACGAGGAAGTGGAACACCTACAGCAAGAGTTAGTACGGCTGAAGGAACAACAAGTCGACCTCCAGGACCACGCCGAGGATTTGGAAAATAGGTCCCGGCGGAACAACATCCGGGTCCGAGGCCTTCCACCTAAAGAGGAGGGCACAGACATCTTGGGGTACCTACAAGCCCTATTCCAAGACATCCTGGGCGAATCTGCGGACTTTGCAATCAGAATAGACAGAGCTCACAGAGTGGGAACAATGCGGCGGACATCAGCGCCACCTCCGGACATCCTGGCCTTCCTACCGGACTACCCTCTCAAAGAGGGCATCCTCAGGGAGGCACGGCGACAGCAGCCCCTGCAGTTTTGGGGCCACCCGGTGGCCCTCTTCCAGGACTTGTCAGCAATCACACTCCAAAAACGTAAGGCCTTCAAGGTGGCGACGGACTTTCTGAGAAGCAAAGAGACACCATACGCCTGGGGAAACCCCTTCCGCCTGATCTTCCAGGGGAACGGCGCCCTGCATCAGCTCCGCTCCCTTCAGGAAACATGCGCCCTGTTGGGCATCAACCAGACTGAAGAGGGCACATCACTGAAGCCACCTGGGCAGCCGTCTAGGGATGGCTGGCATCAAATTGTTCGGCGACGGTCGTCGGGAGCAAGTTCAAGGCCCGATGCGCACACCATCAAGACAGAGATGGACAATGCCATCCAAGTGGTGGCCAAGGACACCGCTCTTGCAGACTGATTTGCCTCCGGGGGGAGAAACCATCAGCATCAGTCATTTCGCAGGTCCGGGGGGGGGCACCACGGGGAACGATGTGGCTGGACGTCCACACAGGTAATACACCACAGACCTGCACTGCAGGGAGGCAGGACTGGGACTATGTTCACTAGTTGGGGTATCACACGGGGGTGGCGGGGGCGGGGGTGGAGGGAAGGGGGAGTTGGAGTTGGGGGTTCTGGGGAGGGGGATGGGGCAGTTCAGAGAGGGGGGGCTGTTGGTAGGGTTGTCTTGAAGGGGTGGGGCTTCCCTTTGTCCACTTTTTTTCCCTTTTTTGTTCTCTTTCCCACATGCTACACAGAGCTCTGAAGTCCAACGTGACGGGCTATGGCTACAACCTTAAACTCCTTTCCCTTAATGTGAGAGGGCTCAACAACCCAATTAAGCGCCGTCATTTGCCTCCTTCAGGAGACTCACTTGTTGCCCAAAGACCAGCACCGACTTAGAATACGGGCCTTTCCCACGCAACTCTTCTTGTCCTCTTCCAAAAAAGTGGCTGGGGTGGCAATACTGGTATCCAAATCTTTCACAGCAAGAGGCGGAGATAAAAGGGCGACTTTTGGTGTATCGCTTCCTGATAGCGGGACTGACATTACTGGTGGGCTTGATTTACGCGCCCAACGAGGGACAGGAAACTTTTCTCACGACAGCGTTAGCGGCTCCCACAGCCAACACTGAACGACACCTCAGCGCCTCAGTAACGTCGGAATCCAAGGGAAGGCCCTGGAATGGATCATCTCCTTCCTCGCTGGAAGGACACAGAGAGTCCGCCTCCCCCCGTTCAGATCAGAAGCCACCGAAGTCATCTGCGGCGTACCACAAGGATCATCACTCAGCCCCACGCTGTTCAACATCTACATGAGCCCCCTGGCGGCCATCGCACGCCAACACATCCTCAACATCATCTCCTACACCGACGACACCCAGCTGATCCTCTCCCTCACCAACGACCCCACCACCGCCATAACAGCCTACACGAAGGGATGAAAGATGTAGCCGAGTGGATGATGAACAGCCACCTGAAACTGAACTCAGATAAGACGGAAGTCCTCATCCTGGGATCATCACCATCTGCCTGGGACGACTCCTGGTGGCCCCCTGCCCTGGGCAGCGCTCCCTTACCAACGGACCACGCACGCAACCTGGGCTTCATACTGGACTCCTCCCTCTCCATGACCGGACAAGTCAACGCCGTCTCCTTGTCATGCTTCAACATCCTACGCATGCTACGGAAGATCTTCCGATGGATCCCCACCGAAACCAGGAAGACGGTCACCCAGGCCCTCGTCACCAGCCGTCTGGACTACGGCAACTCCCTCTACGCCGGAACCACTGCAAAACTCCAGAAAAAACTCCAGCGGATTCAGAACGCCTCAGCACGGCTCATTCTGGACATCCCCCGACACAGCCACATCTCCATACACCTAAGAAACCTCCACTGGCTCCCCGTCAACAAGAGAATCACGTTCCGGCTCCTCACCCACGCACACAAAGCTCTCCACAACCAAGGCCCAAGATACCTCAATGACCGCCTCAACTTCTACACTCCCACCCGTCATCTCCGATCGACCAGCCAAGCCCTCGCCGCCGTCCCCCGCATCCGAAGAGCCACAACGGGAGGAAGATCCTTCTCCTACCTGGCCCCCAAGACGTGGAACTCCCTCCCCACCCACCTCTGCCTGACCCAAGACCACCTCACCTTCAGGAAGCAACTCAAGACCTGGCTGTTCGAGCAATAGCGGACTCCACCTCCCCAAGCGCCTTGAGACCCTCCGGGTGAGTAGCGCGCTATACAAATGCCTGATTGATTGATTGATTGATTGATTGAGGGAGAACCTTCTCCACACCCCGTCGACAGTAGACCGAAATAAAACCGCCATTACTAACTTCCAGACACACAACAACAACAACAACACCAACACGATGCGGGCCACTCAATGGGCTGCTCTTAAAGCGGCCCTACAGGCGAATTTATTTCCATCTAAGCATGGGCGGATTTTACGGATTCGCAATCCGCAAAATCCGCGAACTCCCGCGAATTTGCGGATTGTTTTTTTTTTTGTTCGCAAGGATTTCTGCCAGTTCGCGAGGCTTGTGTACCAGTTCGCAATTGCAAACTTACTTGTCGGCTCGCAACGGCCGCGACTATGTTGTTTCTACGTCTGGTTCATCATCACAGGTTTGCGAAATTACCCTAGCGGTCGTACATGGGCGCGGCCATCTTGTTTGCGTGACGTAATTCCGTTTCCGGGCGCTATGTGTAATCTCGCAAAGTGTGCGGCTTGCTAGTACAATTTCGCGTGTGATCGCGAGGAAAATCTTGCGCGAACGTACCCACGCGGTCGTTAACGGGCGCGGCCATCTTGTTTCTCATTCATTGCTATGGTTCTGGGCATGCTTTCTGTATCCTCTCTGAATCTCTGCCATCCTTTGCTTGTTTCAAGTTTTTTTAATCTATTTTACTTATTATCTATCCCTCTATTTTTCTAGCTCTATATTTTTGTGTTTTCTGCTACTTTTTGTTAATTTTAAACTACTTTTTTAAATTCTTTTCTTTTCTTCTTCCCTATTCTATTTCTTCTTTATTATTTAGCTTCCTTTCTGCCCAGACCATGGTAAAGGGAGCCGGGAAGCATCCTGAGAAGGGGAAGGGTCCCGCACCCCATGCCCGGCTCCCGTGCGGGCGTTTGAGGGGGGAGAATGTCGCGCCCCGGGAGATCTTCAGCGCGGAGGAGGTGGCTGCACTAGTTTTTTATGTTCAGCGCCGCCTCCCCATGACCATCATGGCAGGCGGCAAGATCGCTAGCGGCTACGGGCTCCGGGAGCGCCGGAAGCAGTGGGAGAAGGTGTGCCGGGCCATGTACCAACAATCTCGGGTCCGGCGCACCTACAACCAAGTCACCCACCGTTGGACGGATATCCTGGACCGGGAACGCGATCTGCTGGACCTGCTCGGCCTTGAGATCCCCGGGCTTGGTGAGTAGTAGTAGCTATTTCTTTACTACTCTGTTTTCTCCTGCTCTGTGTGTTATTATCTTGCAAATTTTTGTTTTTTACCAAGAGCAATAATGCTGCTGATTACATTGTAGGTAAATTATATTTCAAAATCTTCTGTGCATTTCAGGTGCACTGCTCTCCTTCTCAGTAGCGCTGCTACTATGCTTATTTGTTTTCGATTTTGTGTTCATTTCATTGGCCTGTGAAATTATGCATGAGTGTAGTTTAAAGAACTGTGTAATGCTAGACACTAAGGGTCAGATATTTAATTACCGGCGCATCCCTGCAAAGTAGCAGGGATGCGCCAGTAATTGTGCGCCACGCCACCACCACCCATGGTGCGCCGTATTTACAATGCGGCGCACCATGTGTCCAAAACGTCACCGAAGCGTTACGCTTCTGTGCCGTAAAGGCGGCGCATTGCTGGAGTTGCGTCGCAACGATGGTGCAGCTCCAGCAATGCTCTGGGGTGCTCTATCTCCCCAATGCTGCGTCAAGCCGTACGTCTGCTTCAAGCAGGCGCAGGGTTTGAGTCACGCATCATTGTCCTCAAAGTGAACAATTAAAATCTTGTAGATGTCCCTCAGCCACTTTTAGGATGCGTTCCTGTGCAGGAACGCCCTCCCTTGCGCCGGAACGCCCCCTGATGGCGCAGGGCTTTACAACGTGATGCATCTCCCATATGCGTCACGTTGTTAATATACGCCGCACCATGGCGCCTCTTTTGTTCTGCCGCTGCGTCACAAAAGTCACGCAACAATGGAGCAAAAGAGCCGCAAGGGGCTTCTAAATCAGCCCCTACAGACTCAAGTCCAGTCCTTCCTTTGTACACATGGCGATAAGAAGAAATAGTGGTGGTGGATTGATAGTTTGAGTATTTTAATGACTGGTTAATGTAGTAGGAAACTTTTTAGTGTTGTCGCTGATCTGCAATCACGATGGACTTTGTCTGTCACTTTGCGTGCTGCGGACTGCTGCCTGCCAGTCCTAGGCGAACTTTTTTAGTAGTTTGTTTAGTGAGTTACATAAGAATTTCCAAGTCAACGGTCCGCAAATCAAGCAATACTAATAACGTAGTAGACCATGTGAGATCGGTCAATATATCCCGTGGAATAGTTGTCTATTTGCTATTTCGCCAAAATATTTTGTTATTGTTCTTTTGAAATGTTTGATTTGGTTGACAACAATCATCCATGTTTTCGGGTCTTTCTTTCTTTCATGTTGTACATCAGCTCCCCCCAGGGGCAAGAGGACAGAGGAGGAGGTGGTTGCTGCTGCTGTAGAAGGCCAGGATCGGCCAGGCGAGGGCTCCTTTGCTGGCCCCAGTAAGTTTTCATTTTAATATAGAGTACCTATTTTTTCCTAGCGTTCCTCATTCGATTTTTTCTAAATCGTCTTTGATCTTCTTGTAGACTGTATCTAAATTCTTATCCTGCCTCGACTATGACTCCCTGTGGTATTACTAGATTATTCTTATTAGTCTGTCTATGTAGCTAACTAAGATTGCACATTTGGCAATTCCATTGGACTCCCATTCTAGTCAGCAATAGCTCTATGCACTGAGCCTTCCCTGGAAAAAGGGACATTTTTACTTTAGATTAGACAGTCACAAATTATTACATTGTTTTCTGTTTTTTTCACATTTCTTTATTCCTAGACCAAATATTATATAGTAGTGAGTGGTGTATTCTAACATTCTTAAATGTACTTTGTAGGTGGAACATCTGGTGGCGGGGCCAGCGCGGAGGTGGTGGTGTTGGATGAGGAGAACACTTCTGGGGAGGAGGCGGTGCAAGTGCCGGACGACACCAATGTGCCTGTGAGGGTTCACACGGTGGTGGCGGGCAGAGGTAAGCTATATATTCCTTACTCATTGAGATTGAAGACTGCAGAGTGTGCTTTCTGCACGGGTGTATTATAAATCAACCAGGTAGTAGCCTCCTCTAAATGTACTTCGACTTAGCTGTGAAGTTTTTGGCGAGAAGAATCCCAATCAGATCTGAGATGAACTTGATGGATGGGATGAACGAAAAGCGAAAGAAGGGTGTAAGTAAGTGTGGAAGGACGAGAAATTTAATGATGACTAGCAAAGAAGAATGATATGTGTTTGCTTGGTCCCCGAGGTGGCTGGGAAGGAAAGAATATGGTATGGTGCATGGCTGGGTGAATGATGAAGCAAGGATGGGTGGAAGGAGAACAGCCTGGGTGGGTGAAACAGAAACTGTATGTGTGCATATACTTTGAATGGATGGATGCCTGGATCATGGTACTATCTGACTCTTAGATAGCATATGTGTAGCTAGAGAGAGTAGACGGTCACTGGATGAACTAAATGTTACTTTGAAGAGCATGTAACACCGCACCCGCACGTCCGTTCCAGTGTAGGAAAGGCAAGGAAAAGAAGTTGTAATTTTGTCCAAATACTACCATGAATAGTAGCAGTAGTTTGTATTGCAACTGCAAGCACAGCATATATCCGGTTATTACGGTGGACACTCCCTACCTCTCTTAATAAGTTTAGTTTAGTAGTAGTACGTCATTCATGTGTGGGTGTATCACTGTTCACTCAATAAAAAGCAAAGCACCTAAAGTCATCCCATATGTAATCAAATACATCCCATGTGAAGTGATAGATAATCAGATTATTTAGCTTCTTCATTTTCCTTTTCTAGTACTCATTTGCACTGTAGGGTCAAAGTTAAATTAATTAAGCAGTAGCCCTTTTAACAGAGTATTCTCAGTGCCACCCGTAATAGAAAAGTAAGAGCTTCACCACCTGCATGTACTGGACCGGTACAGTAACGCAAGTCTGTCTCACTCATCATGGTGTGTGTCTGTTTTTCTCGGGTGCAAGTTCACTGCGCTGGCATTATGCCGGCTTGCGGAAGATAACGTACCAATTTTCCTAAACAAGAGAGAAGAAGAAGAATAAGACTGGTGTACTGTCATAGTCGACTGTAATGGAAGTCCATAGTGCTTGTAGAATTTGTTCCTTAAACTCCCACTAATGTTAGAGCAAGGATGAAGAAGTGGTAGGTTAGATAGATACTGGCCTCAATAGTTATGTACTGTGCTTTCAAGTTGCTAGTTGTACTGTGACACAACTTTCTGCTCAATCATTTTGTGTTAATCTTAAGGAGCATTGGTTACAGACTATGTCTTTCTTTCTTCATATAGTTGCTCCTTCCAAATCAAAAAAACCATCAAGGAAGGAGCAGGCTCGAATGGCCCGGCAACGGAGGCTGGATGCCACTGTTGCAGAATATCGGCGGCTGCTGGCCCTGGAGGAGGAGGACACGCAGTCTACAGGTACATCCACTGCGACAGCTGCATCCTCCTCCGGGCCCACACGGGCTGCCAGCCAGCGCAGTGCTCCAGCGGTACGGAGCCGGGCTACCAAAGCCAACCGCCACCGCCGAGCAGCAAAGACAGCAGCTGCCTCCCACAGGAGTTGCAAGGCACGCCAGCGCCGCTTATGCCTCAGAGTGTCCTACCTGGAGCAGGAGGTCTTAACTTATAAGAACTTGGTGGAGGGCCTCCGCTCCGACCATGCCACCCTCCGCAAGGAGTATGATGCACTGGCCGCTAAAGTGAACAGCATCCTGCCGTAGTGTCCCTTGACCCTTTTTTAGAGACTTTTGGGGGGTGGGAATTGGGAGTTGGGGTGTTTTTGGGACTTTTGAAGGACAATCGGGGTTAGGGAGGGTCTTGCGGGAGATTATTTTGTTAGGGCTACACAAATATACTTTTTGAAACTTTATCTGAGCATACCTGTTTTTTACTGCTTTGGAGTCTGGTGGGTTGGGTTTAACAGTAAGTTTGTTTTCCTGAAACTGAAGTCTGTGTCATTTTCTTCCTTTAAGTGTAAATGGCCAAATTGTTTTCAACACTAAGTGCCTCTCACAGAGTAAGTGATCCCCCCTTTCCCACCATGGATTTTCTTCAAATCACTTGCAACCAAAATTACACATTCCCACGAGTGCTTTAAGACCCCAGAACTCAGTTGCAAAAATCAAGAACACCCCGAAACACATGCAATGCTGCTGCTAGGGCTAACCCTAACAAACCCTAAGTTACAAAAAGTGCCAAAAGGCTTTTCTGCATGGATTTTGTCCAAACCAGTTTTATCCGGTATTAGACCTTCCCAGCAATGGCCCCAGAGTCGTCAACCCAGGTGAAAACAAGTAGAAGACCCCCAAACAGCCAAAAAGCAAAAGTACAAAAATGGGGACTTTGTCACTTTTCTGAAAATTTCCAAAATCACTCAGTGCGCGCTCTGCAGCTAGGCCCTAACTCCCCTCTGCCTCCATGGATTTCCTTCAAACCTCTTGCTATCAAAACTATCCATACCCAGCAGTGCTCCCAGACCCCGAAACCCACCCACAAACACCAGAAAGCCCCCCAAACAGGCCCCCGAAAACGCTACATTGAGCGAAATGTCAGAAAATGCAAAAACTTTTTCCTCATGGATGTTGTCCAAACCAGTTTTATCCGGTATTAGAGCTTCCCAGCAATGGCCCCAGAGCCGTCAACCCAGGCGAAAACAAGTAGAAGACCCCCAAACAGCCAAAAAGCAAAAGTACAGGTGATTAAAGTTGTAATTATATTAACTGTGCAAAACAAAGAAAGACAGAAACACAGGAATAAAAGTGAATAAGTGCGAAAAAGAAAATTTTGATTCATTGGCTCATTTTCAGGGCTCGGTGTCAGGGAAGAAGAGTTCGTCCTCATACTCTGCAAATTCAGGCAGGAGTAGGTCAGTGTCACCTAACACAGAAGAAATTCCCTCATCTAAGTTGCTGTCCTCCTCATCTTCTTCCGTCGTGCAATCTGTTACTTTGTAATCTGGTGGTATGAGGTGCTCATTCATCTTGATCATTGTTAACCTCTCCACATTTTTGGGCGAGAGGCGGGTCCGTTTGCAAGTTACAATGCCACCAGCAGCACTGAAAACACGTTCAGAAGACACGCTTGCGAGTGGGCAAGACAAGTAATGTATAGCCAGGTTGGTGATCTCTGGCCACAATTCTTTTTTCCCATGCCAATACGCCAATGGGTCAGCATTAACATAGACCTCTGTTGAGTCATTCAGATAGTCCTGCACCATCGACTCAAGGTTCTCCACAGTTCCTCCACTTTCCTTACTTTTTGCTCGGACCTTTTGAGAACCAAACCCAAGCTCAGCTAGCCAATCCTCTTCACTATCATCACCCGATATTTCTGTTGTTTCTGGTGCAGATGATCCGGTTGCCGGTGTCTTTAACGGCTGAGAGGTCACTTCTGCCACAGCCACAGGTGCAGAAGTGGAGTCTTTTGACTGGGGATGGTCTGCTAATGCTGATGTACTGCCTTTTCCTTGAATTTGCTGCCGTTCTCTTTCAAACCTCATGGCTGACAAGGCTAGCCAATGTTTGTACTTTGTAACATCTTCATCACCAAAAGGAAATAATGCACTGCCTGCCAGCGCCTTTTTGTAGCGTGGATGCAGAATAGTAGCACAAATGTAATGCTGTTCTGAGTGGATCTTTTGAAGACGTTCATCGCCAAGTAGGCGCTCTAATAATTTCTCCGCCAAAACAAAAGCTTCTTGCTTTTCTTCATCTTTTTGAAACTTAGAAGACACCGCCTTCAGTTTGTGCTCCAGCATGCGCAACAATGGGATAGCTTTTCCCAAATTACAGTCCTCCCTGCTGACTGCACGCGTGATGACCTCAAAAGCACGAAGCATGTCTGTCAAGGCTTTTAACTAGCTCCCATTCCGCCGCATCTAGCCTCAGGTCCTTCTGAGCTGTACCCAGTGTTAAGAAATACTGATCGAGTACCGCAAACTGCTCATACAGACGCTCAAGCATGTAGAAGGTTGAGTTCCAACGTGTTGGCACCTCCTGGATGAGTGCTTTCACTGGCATTCGACGTTCATGTAGCAGGAGCCTCAGATGCTTCCAGGCCTTAAAAGAATGGCTGAAATGGTTGCACATTTTTCGGCAGGTGACCACTAACTCGCATGCTGGACTGTCTTTATCCAAGAATTTTTTAACAACCAGGTTTATACAGTGCGCCAAACACGGCACTTTGAAATAGTTACCCAGATCCATGGCCTTAACTACATTGGCGCCATTATCCGTGGAAACATAACCAATCTCGCGTTTTTTTGGGGACAGCCAGTGAAAGACCTTTGTGTTAAACTCATTCAAAATGTTTTCTGCTGTATGACGTTTATCCAAGCCAAACATGGCTAGTGTTGCATGTTTCCGAGCAGCTTTAAAAACTTGGTCCAGGTCAACACCTGCGTTTAGCTTTGCTTTAACCCCTGAAAAAGAGACCCAGTGTGCAGTGATGCACATATAATCAGTGCCTGCGCCACTGGTCCACATGTCTGTTGTCAGATGTATAGTGTGAACAGCACTCTTCTGCAAAGCTGCCCCAATCACCTCCAGCACATCTTCATGTAGTGCTGGAACCGCAACTCGGGCAAAATAGAACCGGCAAGAAACCTTCCATTTAGGGCAGAGCGCTGCCACTAATTCTAGAAAACCAACCCCTTCTACAAAAGAAAAAGGGAGAAGATCCAGCGCTAGCATTTTAGCCAGCTAAGGGCCAGATGTAGGTAGGGTTTTACCGGTCGGTAACGGCCGAATTCGGCCGTTACCGACCGGTAAAAGGAATTTGAGATGTAGGGGGCAGAATCGGTAATTTTACCGTTCTGTAATTTACCGATCTGTAATTTTACAGAATCTGTAAATATACCGGTCGGTAAATTTACAGAACGGTAAAATTACAGATTCTGTAAAATCGATATGTAGGTGGGACTCTGATGAGTCCCACAAGGCCTAAGAAATCGGTATTTTACCATCAAATTCAATTTGATGGTGAAATACCGATTCAGGTGAGCATGCAAATGTGTGCATGCACACCTATGCCATATGACAGGCAGACCTGCCCTTAGGGCAGGTATGCCTGCCATATGGCCCCCGAACCTTTTTTGGGGGTGCTAGAGGGTGTCAAAGTGACACCCCCTGCACCCTTGCCAAAAATCTGTATTTACCGATCGGTAAATACCGACCTGTAATGCCCCATTCATTCCTATGGGCTTCAAAGCCCATAGGAATGAATGGAGCATTACAGGTCGGTATTTACCGAATCGGTAAATACCGACTTTTAAAGAATCGGTAAATCCACATCTGGATTTACCTACATCTCGGTACATCTATTTTACCGACTCTTAAATACCGAATCGGTAAAATTCGGTATTTAGGTGTCGGTAAAATAGATTTACCTACATCTGGCCCTTAGTGTTATACAGACGCGCCGTTGGGTGGTTGCGTTCATATGGCGCGTCTGAAAACAACATGGTTCTAATGTTGCCCTGGACCATTTTACGGGATGATGATGATGACTTCTTCGACCCAGTTACGCTCGCTGATGAACTTTTTCGCATTGGTGTCTCACTCTGTCCCACACTCTTAGTGTGGCTCACAGGGGGTGTGCTGACAGGGGTACTGGGTGTAAGTGAAGTGTGTGACGCTTCTTCCTCCTCGTCATCATCAGATGGAACATCAACGTTTTCTTGACTTCCAATTCGGGCTTCCTTGATCTCCTTTAGGTGCGCAAGCCATTGGACAAGGTGCTGTCTTTTAAGATGACCTCTCTGGCCTCCAGTCCCATAGTTGGTACCAAGCTTACCACGACTAACTGCAAGCTTACAAATGCTACAAATGGCTAGGTTTTCCTTTTTTGGGCAAACACTAAAGAAGTCCCAAACTGCGGACTTGAAATGTCTGGGGGGGCCGGAGGAGGCGATACTGGTGGTGGTCATGCTGCTAATGCCAGATGAAGTGGAAGATGCGTATTGCTGAACTTTACTACGTTGTGCACTTTGCCCACCACTAATTGAGGTCAAGGTGGATGGAGGTCCCTTCTGGCGAGGAAGAAATATGGAAGCGGTAGGTGGTGGTGTACTAGTTAACTTCAATGATTGTGGTGTTCCCATTGCCTCCTCGTCGACTTCATCATCACGCTCAGCAGCTTGTCGGGCTAGGGTCAAAATGTCTGTTTGCTGCATGCCTGCTGGGGCTTCAGTGACGTTAGTGATGACTGCGTCGTCGTCGTGAGAGTCTTCAGCAGCAGGAGTATACGCCACTTCTTGTTGAGCGCCATCACACTCCATAACTATGAGAGTTACGACGACCTTCCTTTTACGCTTAGCTACCTTTGTCAGATCATGGTGTGCCTCAGCCTCACTCTCAGACGGCAGTGGTGCTGGTTCCCAAGTAAGATCCATATCATCAGAAGGAGGTGGGCTTGAAGAAGATGTAGACACCACCACCCTTGATCTTTTCCTTGCTCGGGATGTGGAAGACAATGAATGATCATCAGGAGGAGTGGCTTCCTCGAATGATACCTCGGCTTGATGGCCGATTTCCAGATGTGCCCCTACTTCTGGAGGAACAACTATTGTGGGCACTTGTTGTGCCCCTCCATGCACCTCTGCTTGCTCCTCTCCTTGCGCCGCCTCTCCTTCCACATGTACTTGGGCTTGTACTTGCACATGTGGTTGTTGTTGCGGCTGTGGTTTTTCAACACTCGTCAGATGAGTTACAACAACCTGTGTTGATTCAGGGACATTGCTGCTACTTTCTTGCGATGAGCCAACATCACTGGTCGATGGTGATTGAACAAGTAGACTGGCTGCCTCTGCAGCACTCAAGGGCTTGGACTTAAGTTGGCGTGGGGGTGGTGGCACTGAGCCCAATGGAGCAGGGGTGCTGCTCCCAGCTTGGTCCCCATCAGATCCCGCTGCTGCTGCAGGCGTACTTTTTTTTTATTCCCAAAAAATGTGGCGGGCGGCACACCAGTCTGCTTGGTAACTTGCTTCTTCTGCTCCTTTCTGGCATCTCTCTTGCTAGAGGAGCTACGGGGAACTTTTTTTGGGGCCATCTTCTTCAGATGTCACTCAGAACAGCAGGCCGCAGTTGCACAATTTGCAGAGTTGTCTGTGGCCACACGTGACGTTGTGCTGCACACACCGCAGCAGGACTTCTTCCTGGCACTGGTGGTTCTCTTGTGCACCTAAAAGCAATGGAAGACAGAGGAACATCAGTTATACACTCCAAAAAATCGACAAAAACCACAAAATTCAGCACAATCCCAGCCCAACCATGCCCTCAATGATGTTTAAATTCAAGAAGACACCCCACAGAAAGACTAGGTCCATGCACCACTCACTACCCCTGGGCATAATGGATGAAAGCTATGCAAAATGGGAGCACCCCAAGCACATGTTGCCTGTACCAGCACTCAAGATGGCCACCACCACCCACATGGCCAGTCCACATCAACAGTACACCCCAAAAAAATGAAAAACACACAAAAATCACCACAATCCAATGCCATCCATGATGTTTACATTAAAGAGACCCCACAGGCAGACTCAGTCCATGCACAACTCACTACCCCTGGGCAAAAGGCCACAACAGCAGCACAAAAAAATCGACAAAAACCACAAAATTCAGCACAATCCCAGCCCACCCATGCCCACAATGAAGTTTAAATTCAAGAAGACACCCCACAGAAAGACTAGGTCCATGCACCACTCACTACCCCTGGGCATAATGGATGAAAGTTATGCAAAATGGGTGCACCCCAAGCACATGTTGCCTGTACCAGCACTCAAGATGGCCACCACCACCCACATGGCCAGTCCACATCAACAGTACACCCCAAAAAAATGAAAAACACACAAAAATCACTACAATCCAATGCCATCCATGATGTTTACATTAAAGAGACCCCACAGGCAGACTCAGTCCATGCACCACTCACTACCCCTGGGCAAAAGGCCACAACAGCAGCCCCAAAAAAATCGACAAAAACCACAAAATTCAGCACAATCCCAGCCCATCCATGCCCTCAATGATGTTTAAATTCAAGAAGACACCCCACAGAAAGACTAGGCACATGTACCACTCACTACCCCTGGGCATAATGGATGAAAGCTATGCAAAATGGGTGCACCCCAAGCACATGTTGCCTGTACCAGCAGTCAAGATGGCCACCACCACCCACATGGCCAGTCCACATCAACAGTACACCCCAAAAAACAAAAAACACACAAAAATCACCACAATCCAATGCCATCCAGGATGTTTACATTAAAGAGAGTGAGAGCCCACAGGCAGACTCAGTCCATGCACCACTCACTACCCCTGGGCAAAAGGCCCCACCAGCAGCCCCATAAAATTGTCAAAAAACACAAAATTAAGCACAATCCCAGCCCACCCATGGCCTCAATGATGTTTAAATTCAAGAAGACACCCCACAGAAAGACTAGGCCCATGCACCACTCACTACCCCTGGGCATAATGGATTAAAGCTAGGCAAAATGGGTGCAGGCCTCAGACACTGCCTGTCTTCAAAATGGCCCCTTGCACCCCAAGCACATGTGGAGGGCCTGCCTGTACAAGCACTCAAAATGGCCACCACCACCCACATGGCCAGTCCACATCAACAGTACACTCCAAAAAAAACGAAAAACACACAAAAATCAACACAATCCAATGCCATCCAGGATGTTTACATTAAAGAGACCCCACAGGCAGACTCAGTCCATGCACCACTCACTACCCCTGGGCAAAAGGTCACAACAGCAGCCCCAAAAAAATCGACAAAAAACACAAAATTCAGCACAATCCCAGCCCATCCATGGCCTCAATGATGTTTAAATTCAACAAAACAGTTGCATCATGCACCATAACTAACCCTGGTCCTACTGGATACTGTGGCTACCCACAATATATTTTATTTAATGTTCTGAAAAAGTTCCAAAATTGTAGTTGCAGCAACTGTAATGCCCCAAACAAACTTACTTGTGAAAGTTGATTTCTAATCCAAAAGTGATCCAAAGAAAGTCAAAAAGGCCTCAAATCCAAATATCCAGCAGCATTCACAAAGAGTAATCCTTCCAGGTCAAGGTCCAAATGAAAGTGACCAGCACATGAATAAAGCACTGGGAGGAGCCTGCTGGACAGGAACAGGAAGTTGGAGACTGTGGGGAACTTCCTTCCCCCCCCCCCAAAATGGACTCCTTGCTAAAAAAAAGTGCAGGCAAATATCAACCTGAGGAGTGATTCTGATAAAAATCATCATTTTCTGAAGGTTTATGCTGTTTGCTGGTGGTTTTCTTGTGCAGAATTGCAAAATCTGTATTTCGCGAGTGCGAGATTGTTGCTGCCCGCCGCACCTACGTGTTCGCAATTGCGAACTCTCGCGATGCGTGCTGTGCAAGGTGGCAAGGCGCGATGACATAATCGCGGTCGACAAACTCCCACGGGATCCCGCAACAAGATCCAAAATGGAGGAGCACTTGCAAAATATCGAGAAAAACAACTCTGCAAACGCTGAATGACGGTAAGTGAACGCCGCTCGCCGCAAAATTGTATCACCAAGAAAATAAAATCCGCTGCGTGCGAATTTACGGATTTTCGGCAAATTCGCTAGAGTTCGCGGATTGCGAATTTGCCGAAAATCCACAAATTCCGCGAGCGGAACGGATTTTACGCTCATGCTTATTTCCATCGCCACGGCCAACAATCGCGAGCGCAGAAAAGGGCCGAAATAGCACAACGGGTGACGGAGCTGGAGCAAATGCACCACCGCACGGGGGCAGCATGGGCTTGGCGTCAATTATGCCCCGAGCGGAAGATGTTAGCCGCGTTGGATCAGGACGCTGCGGAGTACGCGGCCCTCCGGCTCAAGCACGCCTATTATACAGGGGGAGACCGGTGCGGACGACTACTGGCAAACAAACTGCGTGAACAACGCCAGAGGCAGGGGGTACGGGCAGGGGGTACGGGCCATGCGGACCGAGCAGGGCGATGTAGTTGCGGACGACGCTGCGATAGCAGAGACCTTCGGGTCGTTC
Source organism: Lissotriton helveticus (assembly GCF_964261635.1). NCBI lineage: Eukaryota > Metazoa > Chordata > Amphibia > Caudata > Salamandridae > Lissotriton > Lissotriton helveticus. Next base: position 878,578,472 of record NC_136069.1, read on the forward strand.
TATAAATCCCTCTACGCCAGCGACACTCTCGACCTCTAGGCGGGCCAGTCTTATTTGCAAGGGGCGCATCTCCCGTCCCTGAACCAGGCACAGGCGGAGTTTCTGGATCGACCCAGAGGCTTGGAGGAGGCGGTGTCGGCGATCTCACGCTTGAAGCTTGGGAAATCCCCCGGACCCGATGGGTACCCCGCGATCTTTTACAAAATGTTCTGTCATCAGGTGGCACCCCTCCTGTGTGATCTTTTTAATTCCTTTGCCTAGCCGGGCGAGATCCCCACGGACCTTCTAGAAGCCACCATTTTGGTCATACCGAAACCGGGTAGGGATAGGGCCCGCTGTAGTTCATATCGGCCGATCTCGCTATTACACAATGATTTCAAACTGTACACCGGAATTCTGGCGAGCCGGCTTGCACCTTACATGCAACAACTGGTGGAGCCGGATCAGGCGGGCTTCATACCGCAGCGGCAAACTAGTGACAACACTAGGAGGGTCCCCCACCTCATTGAAGCGGGTTCACGTACGAGGCCAGATTGCATGCTCCTCACTATTAACGCAGAAAAGGCTTTTGTTAGGGTGCACCGGTCCTATCTGGAACAAGTTTTGCGTCACTTCGGCCTGGGGGGTGTCCTCTGTACTCGTATCTTAAACTGCTACAGGCAGCCTACCGCCACTGTACGCGTCAACGGCCACACTTCCTCTCGCTTCCCAATTGGCAGGGGGACCCGACAAGGATGCCCCCTCTCCCCTATCTTATTCGCCCTCTATATGGAACCGCTGGCACAGCGAGTCATGCAGCACGCCCTTATCAAGGGCATTCCGTTCGGAGGAGACACTCACAAAATCAGCCTCTACGCGGACGATGTATTACTTTCTCTCACCGAACTGGTCCAATCACTTTGTGCGCTTTTTATTGAACTCCATAACTTTGCACTCGCTTCCGGTTTCAAGATCAATACAGACAAATTGATTGCCCTTAATGTATCCCTGCCACCGGAGACGCTGGCAGAGGTTCAAGGGGAACATGATGTGCAATGGTCCCGCACCACGGTCCCCTACCTAGGAGTCCTTCTAGGCCCCACCATTCCAGCTACCATTGAGGCGAATTATACCAGACTTCGCACGCAGCTCCGCGAAGAACTCAGGCGATGGAAGCGCCACTCTCTCTAATGGCTTGGGAGGATAGCTGCCACGAAAATGACCCTTCTGCCACAGATACTTTATCTGTTCCAGACCCTTCCCCTACGGCCACCGAAGGGCTGGATCCAACAAACACAGTCCAATCTGGCACGCTTCATTTGGCAGGGATGCCGCCCACGCTTTAAACATGATATCGCAGTTCTCCCAACTGACCATGGCGGCGTGGGCGTACCGGATCTCCAACTTTATTTTAACACAACACAACTCCGAATCTTGGTGGAGTGGTATCAACTGGAATCCAGAAAGACTTGGCTCTTCCAGGACCAGGCTGTAGGGGCATGCCCCTCCAGGGGATCCCCTTTCTCCCCAGGCGCCATTGGCCGACCAACCTCTACGCGTCCCAGATCACGGGCACGGTTATGGAGGTGTGGGATCGGGTCGTCATCACACATGAGTTGACATCGTTCCCCTCTAACACCGCTATTTCTAACCCCGACTTCACCCCGGGACTGGACCCTAAGGCTTTTGCGGCCTGGCGACAGTCCCTGTGCAAAGCCCTGGGACATCTTTTTAATTTGGATGGTATCCTCTCCTTTCCACAGATGAAGGAGGACTATGGCATTCCGGAGCATAGCAGGCTATCCTATATACAGGTGTGTCATTGGGCACTCCACCCTGAGGTTCGACCTGGAGCACAACGACATCTAACTCCCTACGAGAAATGGCTAGTCACCGCACTTCCGAGAAGAAATTAATCTCAGACCTGTATCAACACCTCCTCCTCTCAAGCACTTACACATACAATGCAGGCAGATGTGGGTGGGAGCGGGAACTGGGGAGGGCCCTCATGCATAAAGAATGGGCAGTGTCTATCACAAAGAACGGCATTCCGCATATCACACTGGACTGACCGAAACCCTGACTAAAGTGGCCACCTACTGGTATCACGCGAATGAGCGCTTGCATCAGTTTGACCCCCGCATCAGCGATCGCTGCTGGAGAGGGTGTGGGGAGTTGGGCACACTGGAACATCTGCTCTGGAGCTGCGACCACCTACAGGGGTACTGGGGCACGATGTTGGATGACATAGACTCACACTTAGACACCCAACTTCCCCGATTCCCTGCTTACATCCTGCTGGGATTGCCGAATGCCCTGATGTATCCCTTGAAGTCACGGAGGGGCCGCCTGATCGCTATTGCATTAGGGGCAGCCACACAAAACATCTTAGCACACTGGAGGACACCACAGGCCCCTCCACATACAGGCTGGTTACACAGTCTGTGGATGGTGCTTGGAATGGAGAAGCTATCCCTGGTACAGGCTGGTAGGGGAGACGAATTCCCGGAGCTGTGGAGGCCATTCTTGACTCTCCTCACAGGGGAGTTCCGTGAACTGAGTTGCCCCCGATAGCTACACCTTCTCCGATTGGCGGACACCCCAATCCCGGCCAAAGCGCAAACTGCAGCCACGCGCTGATGTTACTCTCACTCATTGACTTTCCTTTTCATAACAGGGTTATCCTTTTGCTTTGTGGACAAAGGGGGCGGGGAGGGGGGAGGGACCTGCTGTTTTGTTGGGGGGGTCTATCTGTGACCTACAACGCCGAATTGCTTCCTCTAGCACCGAGTATACTTATTACTATTACATTGAAGCTTACTGCGCTACACATGCTTGACACAGTTAGGTCATGTTGTTTTGTCTCTTGTGAAAACTCAATAAAAGATTTAAACCATAAAAATGTCTAGGATGCTGTGCAGTGTAATAGGTTAATTTTCTTAAGATGCAGTGAGGCAGGTCATTGCTGGTAACAATGTTAGTGCGGTGCCAACAAGTCAACCAGATGCAATGCTGATCAATAGATGAGTGTCTTTGGGGTGGTGTGTGTCAGTGTTTCTACTAAGTAGACACAAGTTGCTGGAGTTGTAGACAAAGCAGTGATACACAGAAAATACCCTTGTATCAGGCATGACACCAATACAATGTGAAGAAAGAATGTTCTAATGCTGTGACATTCAATCAAACTATGTCAACCATGATTTGTTTATGCCATAAATCAACACCAATCAAAATACCAGAACACCTCTTTCATGTCATGGACCAATCGCTTTCCCCTTGCAACCCCTGGCACTGCCTTTGTGATCCCTGGCATCAGAGGGAGTACAATCAGTGGCAGGAACACATAGGCAGGTTGTCCTTATGGATATCCGTCGATTGGGGTTCCGTTTTCATTTTCTTTTCTGACAGTTGTTTATTACACTAATAGTCAATAATTGTACTTTATTCATTATTAGTGTAATAAAGAATGGAGTAGAATTCGCTGGAATATGACTCCCACCAGCAGCTGATGTAAGTTAAAAATGCTTTTAAATGTATGTATCTATGAGGCAGGGCGGACGATGGAAGAAGGCGAATATGACCTCGGACACATCCATGCTGCTGGGCATGGTGTGTGTTCTGTGGGGCTGATCTTCAGGTGGGTGCAGTGGGCAATACCTTCTGAGCCAAGTATTGAATGAGTTACAAACACAGACTGATTATACTAATGATTGCTGCAATGTGTTTATCTATTGCATTGTTATGTTTTTAAGTTGACGAGTGTTTACATAATATATGTTTTATATATGTATAGTTTATGTATGTGCATATCATTTGCATAAACTGTAATCATTCTTTACATTAATAAATATTCTGCTGTAGTAGGTATATAAACAGGTTTCCCTGCTGTGTTCTCGTTGTAATCACAAGTAACAGAGTGTGCATATTTATCACTCTGCTTGACAGTAAAGTCATCTCAACAAGCACTGAGCTTGCTTTTCACTGTGATCTGTCCCGCGGAAGATTTTGTAAGCTACATTTCTTAGGAGCAGAATTTAAAAGTGCTTAATTTCAACAGGTTTAAATCCACAAATTGCATGCAAAAATGTGCCACCTGCTATAGTCCTTTAAATCCTGCATCTAAAATTGAAATTCTATCAAACTTTTGTCGTTGTTACCTACTTCCATACTCTATTTTATTAAGTGCACCACTTTTTCACTTCTTCCTTCTGCCTGCCTCTTTTGTATCCAAGTTTATATAAATCCCATGCCTCTCCATTTTAGGCTCTTTTGGAAACCATAACTATCCTTTTAATTCCAGCAAGCAATTGCTTCTCATATAGCCCCCTCTAATGATCACACCTGTGTCAATAATGTACCACAAAGAAACTGATATCAAGGCATGGAATGAGCCTGGAAAAGCACCCCCAAGAACTAATGGACTGACCACTAACTTTGGGGTCCGAGGTAGATTGCTTTTCGCCATAAAACTATTTAATGCCTCGTCAGGGGTAGTAAGCGACATATAATTGGAATTTAAACAATTTATGTGCCTGCTTGCAGGGGAGTGTGTTTATTTGAGACAGAGTGTGTGTATGCGTGAGTGTGGGTGTGAGTGAAAGTAAAGGGCAAATGGTCTGTGATGTCACTTCTGCTACACCTGACATTTTGATGAATGGACATTCATGTTTCATTTGCATATGTTTTTGCACATAGATCATTCGGCCATGCATGCTTTACATTAACAGAAAAAGATGAAGCTTTCTTTAGCCAGACCTAAAAAGAACAGTAACATTGGTACTTTAAAAATAATTAAAGTGTGTATTTTCTACAGTGTGAACAGCATGTCTGATTTGGTGTCGGGAGAGCTATCTACGAGCAGTATGTTCTTTATCAAGTTTATGTGGCCCTTCCTCAAATGTAATGTCAAATTTCATTTCCTCATAATACTGTAGTTTCCTTTCTAACATGACATGACATTTATGCCATCTGTGTTGAAATATGTGAACATTATCACTTCACGGCATTGCTGCTCAAAATAAAACATTTTAACGTTAGATTTATATTAATTAATTGGGAACGTCTGTTTAATCATATCAGATTTATTTTTTGCGTTCCTTGTTCAAAATATTGGCAACATATGAAGGAATATTCACAGCAATGCAATGGAACCCAAGATAATATTGAAGAACGCGCAACTAAAAAATACTATCTAATAGCTAGCATTAACAAAAGTTTGGCGATAAGTATTTAAGACGGAGGTTCTATTAAACTGTTCACATAGAGCATACTCTTAAAATATATGCAGATGTTTTAAGAATTACAAAGACTGCACATGCTTTTTCCGATTAATTATTTGAGGGAGGTCTATTTTGAACTTTGATCTCCACAGTCCTGATTGGGGGTTCTAAACCGATGGGTTTTTCTTGAATTTATTTAGGTTGGTGTAACAGAATTCAAAATAATTATAAGGAGGCAACTAATAGATCAAATGTACTTATTAGTCTCATAATCTAGAACTGATTTAAGGCTTCAGCCACCAACTGTCAGGCCTGCCAACATCCCTCTGAAGGTCAAGCTGATGGCTGTCCTCCACATACTGGCATCTGGTTAATTCCAGATAACATCAGCCAGAGTGGCAGGAATATCACAGTCGTCTTTTTCTGCCTTCCTACCCTCTGTCCTGGATGCCATCATCCACCTGACACCCTAGTACCTCCCTCCTCTTCCCCAACGCACAACAACTGCAGCTGGAGACCAAGCAAGGTTTCTATGTCATTGCTGGATTCCCACATGTACTGGTGCCATAGATTGCACACACGTGCAGCTGGTTCTTCATGTAGCAACATTACATATGTACAGGAATGGGAAGCACACATACTCCATCAACTTGAGAAGCACACATACTCCATCAACTTTCAGGCCATCGTGGACCATTAAGAGATGTTTACCAATGTGCTGGCAAAATACTGAGGGAGTGTGCATTACACCTACATCTTCAGACACTCCGTCAGCAATGAACACTTCTAGAATGGGAAATATGGGAATGGCCTACTTGATGTTAAGCAAAACTCAAGTACATAACACCTCTACTATCTGTAAGAAATGTATGACATATTTGCCATCTCTGTGTCGCTGGAGAGAGGGCCATATGTATGAGGGATATCCCTCATACATGCGTCATGGTACACATGTAATGCATACCCACAAGTCACACATGTTCAGACATGCAAAGACACTTTGTGTCCCTTTAAATGGCATAAAGGTACACAGCAATTCAATGCTGGGCAAAATGCAGTACAGCATCACTGTGTGCAAGAAAGGTGTTCCATGGGTATTGTCAGGGTGTCTCCATGCAAGTCCCATGGTTCATGAGGAATGTCATATATCCACACCAGGCAAACTTTGAAATGTGACAAACCAATTGTATTTTCAGGTGATGTGAAACGAGGAAAAATAACTGAAGTCATCCAAGTTACTTTCACTTCCTATGTGTTTTGCATTCAGTGGCACACAGACAAACAGGCGTCGAGGATAAATCATGTACCCTCTACTGCCCTAAGACAATCCTGCATACAATGTAGGCAGCTAAGTACCGTGGTACAAGTGTGTCTGTGTTTGTGCTAGGTAGCACATTGTGTGACAGTATAGTTTGAAAGGGCTGGAATGTACGGTATGGTCTAAATACCGAGCACTACTACCTTTTCTCAGTGAGGTAGTGTATTGTACTTGCTGCACTGCACAGTGCCAATTACGAAAATATCTGGAACCTTGTGTCATGTGCATATAGTGGGAACAATGCACTGCAGCATGTAGAGAATGATGTACCACATTGACATGCACTTACAAATCTGTCAATGACAGTTGCGGCAGAACGTCAGTGTGTAGCAATGTGTCATTTCACTCTGTGTGGATGGATGGAACCACATTAACTGAACTGGGTAACAAATCATTAATGAAATCAAGTGACATAACAGACAAGCCTGAGGTGAGTGTCTCCTCGATGGTGTGCCAACTCTTGGTATCAGTCAAAGGTCAACAAGGTCAGTTGTCTTAGAACAAGAACTGTAGAAATCAGCAAGCGTGACACTCATGGCAGTATACTTGTATGATGAATAAAGTTTGAGTAGCAACACAGGAAGTAGTATATGGAAAGGACATGTATGGCATGTCATGTCAGTTTAGGCCCCTGACAAGTGTAATGGTCAAAACAGTGCAAAACACAAACATGTGTCAACAATGCTGTCAGTCTAAGTACACACCAAAAACCTAGGCAGACAGACGCATTGGCTGATCTTACCAATGTAATGTTTCACCTTTTCTGTGTATGCAGTAGCCCAAATGAAAAGCATTTGAAACCAGCAATGTGAAACTCACTATGTTAAACACAATGCTGCCAAACATGTCATACATCTGTCATCAACTAGAATAAAATCCATCCTTGACAAAGCACCACAGTGTACTCACTGTCTACATTTCTTAGCCACAGCAATGAGGAAAAACATTGAGGTATATGAGCACATAATCCTATACAAGTTTGAGTCATGCACATGTTTGTGAAAAAGGAATGTATTGTGTCTAGGTGTATCCCACATAAAGATGTTCCACATTGCAACACATGTGTTAATCAAAGTGTATCATGACAACTTTTCAGGCAAAACAATACTCGAGGCCTGACAATGTATAGCAAAACAATCCATTTGACTTGTTTGAACTGCAGCACATGTATGCACCTAAATCACATGTTCAAGTAAGTGTACAATGAAATTTCTGTGCCAGTGTCATGTAGACCACCAATGACATGAGTGGTATACCATGAATATATATATGTGTGAGTGTAATACAAGTTGGCAATGCCACTACCTACCTAGGGAAGGCCAATGAGCCAAATATCTGATCACCAATCTGTAACTTCAAACATGTAGTTAGTGCGCATAACATAGAGTGATCAGGAACATTTCAAAATAGCCATCACAGTAAGCTACTTGATAAACATGATAGTCAGGATGTTGAAGGGTTCAACGTATCAGCCAATGTGTATCATTTACTTTTACAGAGAGAAATGGAGGACATGTGTAAACCTATGGCCAACTGTATAATTAATACATATTCTGAAATATACTAAGGAATGTATATAAGTACCTCACTACAAATAATACACACAGACTGGAATGTAGCTGTAATAGAGAGCAAAAGCATTTTCAGTTGTCATTTCTTTTTCACTTTCAGCTGAACAAGGATATGGTCTGCAGCCATGGGTAATGACCTCAGTAGCACATCCTCAGACTAAGCCTCACTGATGATACAACCAGACACTTATTAAAACACACAACATTGTTGAGAGCACCTTTGGTTAGCTGAAGTCCCAGTTTAGATGCTTGGACATGTCAGGGGGATATTGCTATACTCGCCCTCTATGGTCTGCATGCTCATACTAGTATGTGCCATCCTTCATAACATGTCTGGACAAATGTCCCGCTTAACATTAGCCTGAAGAGCAGGACCCAATGGAGGTTGAGGATGGAGAAGAGGTCCAAAACACAGTTGCTGGGAATAGGTGACACGCCCACATTGTGCAGAACTTCGTTTTTTAAATGTTTTGTTAATGGATGGACTAAATCTGAAATATGGACTGATTTCAGCAAAATGTAAATAGATGTATATACACTATCATTGTTTTTGCAATTTTATGTCACAGTCACTGTAAATACCAAAATGCTCACAGCTCCTCAACTTGATATAGGCCTATATCAAAGGTCTGTAGCTGGGTGTTACACCCACCGCAGCTCACCATCATGTAGAACAAAATATTTGTGCACATAAACACCATGTGCCAAACGTATGTTCCTCACCAAGATGTACAGAACTGAAATCTAGCATGCACATTCTCAGAGTGTGTGTGCTGGAGGTGTGTGTTCACCTTGTGGCACTCAAGCACAACTCCAAGGGTGTAAAAATCCAAAAATTTTGAGCAGACTGAGTGTGTGTCCTGCACGTCATCATGTTGGTTTACGTCAGTCTCATGTGCATCATAGTTGAGTTCCACTAATGTGCTGTGATAGTAAACAAAGGGACAATATCACATGCAGGAATGTGTGTGTGCATGAAGGGGCATCCTCTTGCTAATAGTAATAATCTTTTATTCTAATTCCACAATCTATGTGGGATGCAGAAGACAGCCCACACAGAGAACTGAAGTGGCTAGGGGATTTCTTGGTACAATACCTTGTAATTCACACGTGGAAGTGTAATACTTAATGGCAGAGTTCACACTATATGTGCTTTTTTATGTTTCAGAATGCATATGTTACCACTGTGTGTGCATGGGTACGTCAAGCAACATTCAAGGAGCCTATATCTGATGCAGAAAGAGCCAATGCATTGATTTATGAAACATTGTGTCACTCAGTATTATTGACACTTTTCACACCAGCTGACCCAGCATTTATCATCACCTGGACACCGACCTCTGTTCCACAGACCTCACAAGTGCTGCCAACCCAGTCTAAAGCAGGCCAGGTGCAATTCAACACTGGATGGAGTTATGCATAAATTACATGCCTTCAGCTTGACCATGACTACCAAAGTACCCCCAAGCCAAATTCAGACTACTAAATGAAAATAATTAACTCAATGCGTCAATACATTACAAAAAGTATGTTGTTCCTCTCTCAATAAATTGTCTCTCTAAATGTCATATGTAAGATTGTATTATGTGACGTCACACACAAGCACACTATGTCCACTTAAATGAAACACATAAACAACCTTTGGACCTGTCTGCTATATCCTTAATACCAATGGAAGTGGGTACAGGCTATGATATCTTGATATTTACTGTCATTGACATTACATCTCACATATTGGGCACATAGCATGTGTCACAAACTGCGCATCACCCTTGATGGGTGGTGCATTGTACCAGTTGTGCCGGTGGTAACCGTGAATTGAGGCCAATGCATGTACAAACTAGCAGAAGTGTCAATGTACTCTACATTCATTTTATAATATCAAATTAACTATTGATGTGCCGTGAAAAAACTACACATTTGTCAACAGCGGGTGGCAACTCAGCCAGGAAATTACGCAATGGGTGTGGCAGGCTGCATACTAGGATGTTGAAGTTACTTTCACTTTCTCTTGTTCTATATTAGTCTGTGCTGGTGGTTTTTTAAAGTTTGACTGCGATTTGTCGTTATTACAACTTGAATGTGTGTGCTCTGGTGTCTGTAAATTATGTAATTGTTGTTAATTATTGTTCTTTTGTCAAGTGTTGTGATTTCTTTAGGGTATTTCTTCTATGGGTAGTTTAAGTAGATTGGGTGTTTAGTTTTTTTCTATAGTGTTAGTTAGCGGATAGGGACATGTTGGGGAGGGGGATGAATTATTTCTGACCTGGAGTTGAGAGGGCTCATTTAGTTGGTGATGCACTACCCGCCAAGTATGGTTGTGGTAGGGGGCAGGGAGAGCTAGGGATACTCTGCAAAAGATAAAAAAGACAGATGGGAGAGTGTCTACTTGCACCACAGGAAGATTTTTGAGGTGGAACGTACTGCACGCAAGATGAAGTATAAGTGGGCTGATGTGAGGGCATGGGATACCAATCTCTCTTGACCTCCTGGGACTAGTTGTTCCCTCTGATGTTTGTGAAGTAGCTATTCTAAACTGTATTTTGAATGACTTAATTGTCGAAGATGTATATCAAAATGTGAGGAAATCATGAACATAATGAACATAAATTAACTTTGAGGCATGAATTCGAGAGTTTTGTTGGGTCATTGCAACACTTAGTGAAGCAGCACTGGTGCAAACCACTCAACAATATCTTTGAGTCCATGCTAAGTGACCGTGCACGGCTTAGAATGTCCTCAAAGATTTGAAATAAGATAAGGCAGGGCAGAATTCTGCTTTGGCTTAGTCTGTGTCAGGGAGACCTTCCAAGGCTGTTGTGGTAGATGATCCCCTGCAACACCCATGGATTGATATGCATCACCAAATTGACAATGTCAAGCATACTTGGGGATGCATCAAAAGCGTATACCTCCCCAATGGTGAGTTTTTTTCTTTATACCTGCTTGCATGTTTCTCTTTCCATGTGTGCTGCATTCTCCAGCACACATAGAAGATGATAATGTGTCCCAGGATTTTTAATGTACAGGAATACGCCCCTTCCTGCGCCAAACCAATCCTGCATGCAACACAGACAACCTCGCACCATGGTGTAAGGGTGCCTACATAGGCACTAGTTTGCTGAAAAGATGGCACAGCATGGGGAAAGAAAAGGAATGTTGCATATGCCTTCCTAATGGCACATTTTCTGACCATTCATGTTGATGCAGGCCAGTGTAGCAAGGCGTCATGGTACAATGTAGTCTGACATGATGCTGCCCAGCACAACTAAATAAGTCACATGCCTGAACCATGCTTCAGCCATGTGATGATGGATACATCTGAACTATGTCCTCCAACCAGTTGAGGGCTGCATGCTGATTAACTGTGTTCAATGATTTTGCCATAATCAGATATTTGCCACTAAGCTGTTATGTAAATATGAAATACTGGATTAGCATAGTATATTAGGTGTACCTGAAAGCATATGTTTAAGCACTGTTTTCAATGCTATGTTTAAAATCATGTTTTCCAGGGGGACATAGACCATTCACCCGGTGAGAGGTGGACTTTCTTCATGACCCAAATTTTACCGGTAAGTGTCAGGAATACATGTATGTTGAATGTTTAGGGCTGTGTGTGATCTAAGTTACATGTAACATTGTGAAGTGTTTTGGGAGGTAGTGATCACTTACTATCAATTTGCTCCCAGTAAGTGAATCACAATGGAACCTGCCCAAAGATTAATTGTAAATTAACAAGGAAACCTCCCATTGAGAATGTAGGGTGTATGTAAGCAGGCGCACATGATATAAGCATGTAAGCAGGCACACATGATATGAGCATGTAAGCATATTGATAATGTATGCACATCTACAGTCATGTGTCACACTAATCATCACCTGTTGCAGATTTTGCATGTTTTAATATAAACACATTAGCTGGTCCTAACAATGGCACTTAGCTATACAGTTACGTTTCAACATATGTAGTAGCACAATGAAATATGTGTTGCTATGCATGTCTAGCTAATGGCCTGTTGATTATGTAAAAAATTAATTTGGACACAGGCACAGATGATGTGCAATAAAGTTTACACAGATACTTATAGTATACATGTACAGGTAGTTATGATGGAAGCTGAGGCACACAGTGTGTCAATATGCGACATGTGTTGCATTGGAATGCAGCATACTTAACCCAGAAATGGCACATACTTTACATATCTCCATCTAAACATATATCTGTTTGACTAACCATAAGCGTGGGGAAACATACCGGCTGTGTTACACCTCATTTTTTGTCAACAACAGACCTGTCCCTGTATCAGTACACAAGATACAATACATATTACATAAAGAATGAATGTGTGTCATCAGGGTACCCATCATTAACTAACCTAACATGTTATAGATATTAACAACATTAATTTGTGACATGTAAATGTTAATTATTCAAAATGTAAATTATCTATGACAGACAACTGACGACATGGCTGCATGTGTGACTGTTCATGTGTTTTGTCATCAACATCTGGATACCTAGATTTTCTATTTCGTGGCCTACTGTGAGGTATGACTGTTGGAAGGCAGCATCGGGAGTACTTGAGCCTCACTCGGAGTCATAGTACATGTGTGTCTACACTATACGCTACAAAGTTCTTCCTCTGATGTGTGTGCCAGCATGCATATACACACTCCTGAGAAGCATTGTCTAAATCATGATGTGTGCAGCCAAAGGGAGGCTTGTGATGATCGTATAGAAAAATTTGTGATATGATTATGCATGTTTTAGGCTACAAGTGTCAACTCGAAGCCACATGTCACACTTCCCTACAGTTTCTTGAGGGTTTCATAAAAATCTATCCCAGTGATGTTTTGCAGGATATAACTGACATTCACATATCCATGTAGGGGCTACCTGACACTGACTAAGCTAAGTCAGCAGTGCGTGGTGGCTATTCTCACTCCAGATGGGGTATGCAACATAGAGGCACACTACCTGGATTGTATTACCTTAACAACTTTCACATATGTATATGTGAAAGTCTCTGCCCACTTGCATAATGTAATTCCTCGATCAAATTTACTGACTCAGGACTGACTCAGGACCATGTGTCCTATATGAAATCTAATAGCACAAAAGATATGTTCCTTAGGCGAGTTATTCAAACTTAACTTCACAGTTAAAGAATTGTCACTGTAGTGAACATGAATTGTATGATGTTCAAGAGAGATACATACAGTATATCAATTACTTTTATTCGATCATATTCATCTCAAATCATAAGAATATGTATATACATCATATATCAATCCACTTTCGGCAACAGAACTGTATACTGTTTACACAGTTTCTCAAAATATACAGTACCATATGACACTTTTGTAATGAATATGGATAGTATTCACATATCTCCCATATAAACAATAATTCTGTAGAAATATATACAAAATTATAATTCAGTCAATGTTGATACTATTTACAAAGAAGTGTTGTTGCGTCAACGTTTCGGTCTCATACAGTACAATTCAACGAGACCATCATCAGGACATTTGTTGCACCATGAACCTATTGCAAAACAATGTACATAGAATCACAACTCTGTCTGTAAATGCTCTTGAATACAAAGTCTAGATTGCCTGCCCACACCAAACCAAATGGTGAACATAAATATATAAATAAAAGTGCCAACAATATGTGCCAAGAGACTAAAATGTCTTATTTACGATTATATATATGGTGGCCATGTCCCAAAGCGACATGCACCCACACCTATAGTGACACGGTGAGAAAAACAAATCAGAAAAAATACTCACAGAAAACCAATGAAGGTATCTTTAATTAATTAAAGGGTGGGTGCATGTCGTTTTGGGACATGGCCACCATATATATAACTTTTACCCCGCAGGTGCCATTACAACGCATTCCATTACAACGCATGGCATTACAACGTAGGTGCTTTTACAACGCATGCCATTACAACCTAAGTTAGTATGTATTTTGTTTAGTCTTATAAATTAATGTATTTAATCAATTAATTTATTTTTTAAATATTATTAATTTTAAACAATTATAACATTTTAAATACATTTAATATGTTTTTATTACAATTTTTTTTTAATTAGGTAAGTATTTAATTTTAGTTTGTATTTTTTTAGTTTTATAAATTAATGTATTTAAAATAATTATAACATTTTTAATACATTTAATATTTTTTTTAATTATAACTATATATTACACTTACCCTACTATTACACCCCCCGGAGTTAGACTAGCAATTTTTACCCCTACACTATCCAACACTTACCCTACTATTACACCCCCCCAGAGTTAGAATAGTAATTTTTACCCCTACATTATCCACCACTTACCCTACTAATTCACACCCAAAGAGTTAAAATTATTAATTTAAAAATATATGTAAAAATTAAAAATGTATTACAATTATTTATTGAATAATTTTCGTAATTTAATTAAAAATAAATTAATATAAAAAAATAAATACTTACCTATACTTACGTTGTAATGGCATGCGTTGTAAAAGCACCTACGTTGTAATGCCCTGCGTTGTAATTGAATGTGTTGTAATGGCACCTGCGGGGTAAAAGTTGCGTTGTGATGGCATGCGTTGTGAATGCATGCGTTGTAGCGTCATACATCCGTCGGGAGGGGTTCACTCCTCTTTATTGGATCAATGTTCTGGGGACAGATAAACCATATTTATAGACCCATCTGCCCCCAGAGTGGACAGAAAGCCACTAGACACCAGGGAGTTTTAGATTTATATGTTGGGCCCTTTGGACACGTATTGCTCCCCTTTATTGGGGTAATGTGTTGGCTGTTTCCTGCCCTCCTGGAGGCAGATCAGGCATATTTTTATGTTCATCTTCCCCCATGGGGAACAGAAAGCCACTAGCCATTAGAGAGATTTAGATATATGTTTGGGAGTGGCTCCTTGGGCAAGGGTCACTCCCATTTATTAGGACATGTTTTGGCTCTTTTCTGCCCCCTGGGAGCAGATAAGCCGTATTTATAGTCTACCTGCCCCTGCAGGAGGCAAAAAGCTAATAGACGCCAGGGAGTTTAAAATTTATATATAGGCGATTGTTCCCTTGGGCGAGTGTCGCTTCCCTTTATTGGGGCAATGTTTTGGCTGTTTTCTGCCTCCTCTGGGGGAGACCAGCAATATTATAGGCCCATCTGTCTCGAGGCGGGGTAGAGAGCCACTAGACACCAATGAGATTTAAATTTATATGTCGGAGAGCCGCCTTTTAGGCAAGGGTTGCTCCGCATTATGGGGTCTACATTTTTTGCATTACCTACCCCTCTCAGGGCAGACAGGCCATATTTTTATGCCCATTAGATGCCAGGGAAAGTTTCAGTGTGTATGTGTGTGAACTGGAGTTTAGTTGACAGTCTGTGTGTACTGGTGTTTGGATGGCTGTGTATGTACTGACATTTGGCTGGCGGGCGGTGTGTGAATACTGGCGCTTGGCTTGCAATGTGGGTGGACTGTAGCTAGAAGTATGTGTAGGCTGATGCCTACTTGGCTGGTAATGTGCATGGACTGTTTTTTTGCTAGTGGTATGTGTGGCTGAGGTGTGTGGACTAGCACTTGGCTGGCAGTGTGTGTATACTGGTGCTTGCCTGACGGTGTGTATGGACTTGTACTTGGCTGGAAGTGTGTGTGTGGACTGGTGTTTGGCTGGTGGTGTGTGTGGCTGGCAGTGTCTGTGAACTAACGCTGGGCTAGCTGTGTGTGTGCTCTGGCATTTGACTGATGGTGTGTTTGAACTGGGGATTTTGCTGGCTGTGTGTCGACAGACTTCCAGTTGGCGATGTGTGTGGCTGGCATTTAGGTGATGATGGGCAGACATAGGATTTAATAATCGTACCTGTTTTATTTCTTGTCTTCATTTGTGTTTTTAATGTTTTATTCTCCTTTTTATTCTAGTGCAAAGGTTTTCGTTTCCTGTGCTGTGACTCCTGCTTGCAGTTTCGGGACTGGTAGTTTTGCAGTTTGTGTAGTTGCAAATGTTTGATAAGAAAACGTTTTAGTAATGTTTACTTTAAATTAGTATTATTTCCCTGTATGAGTGTGATTTTTGTAAATGATGTAATAATAGCATCAGATGTAGCTTCTGTTTTAATTGTGTGTGAAATTCGCTTCGGATATGTTCACAATGTGTATTGTGTTGTATTGTGTGTAATGTTCTTTTCTCTGGCAAGTAAATGGTATTGTTTTTCAATATACAGGTCTTAATTTGTATTGATTGAATTTTCCTTTCAGATTAACAGTAGTTTTACTTTCCTTTTGAAAAACCCACACTTTATTTATTACTTATTTTACATGGAGGTCGATTCCGATTAAGGAAAAACCGCTCCGAATAGCCGTACAGAGCGTTTTTCCTGTACGAATCGTACCCTGCAACGTCCCCCATACGTACGATGAAGTATGATTTGTACCAGGAGCTGGACTCCGTACAAATCGTTCAGAGACCGTATGAATCAAACCCCCGTATGATTCTCCCTCGGAACCCGCTGTGCGCGACATCCGTACAGTTCGCCGCTGGTTTCTCCGACCCAGCAAGTACGATTTGTGTCGGTTACGCACCGTACAACGCTTTTTTTACAGGAGCTGAAAACATCCGGAGAAGCAGAGTTCACCTCGAAACAGGATACAGAGCGGCACTCCCCAGGTATGGTGCATAGACCCCATGATCCCAGGGGTACGGTGCATACCCCTGCGATCATGGGGTGTACGCACCGACCCTGCGATCATGGGGTGTACGCACCGTACCCCATGTTCGCTGAGTGTACGGTGCGTCGGGTCGTACAGCATGTTTACGATTCGTACGGAGAGGGCTTGACCCCCATGGTGTTAGACATTGTTGAATTATTTGTTATAACCCATTTGACCATACATTCCCTCGATCATTCAGTAACTTACCAGTGCAAAAGCACTCAGTCATTCCATAAGGTTATTTTCCTTCCCTTATGATGATGCACCAATTGTCTGCCATTTTATTCTCTAAAGTGGGGACATAAGGGTAAACCGATTGTCATCCCATTTTTGTTAACTTTAGTCAAAATTGTTGTTAACATTAATCGTCCCTCTATTTACCTGTGGGACTCCTTTTTGTTCCTATTTGCGTATTACCACTATTCAATCCGTGGTTCATTAATGATGAAATCCACCCTATACATAAAAAGAGGGTCTATTAGGTTTAGGGGCATATTTATATTGTTATTACTATTCCCATCATCCCAACACTTTAGATTTCAAATGTCTCACCTGGTTTCAATCCACCTGATTTTTATGATTAGTTCTGTTACTGGAGCGCATATCCTTGGATATGATAAGATATAAACATGTGTATTAGATACACGGTACGGGGAAAGAAAGTCCTCAAATTATATTTTCTCATTATTCGCTTTACCTCATGTCATGCAATCTAAATTCCTGCACTAGATACAGCCATGTTCTGTATCTGTTAGTTATATATTTTTCAATGTATTTCCTTTTTACCCCTCGTATACTTCATCATCAGGTGGTATCAACAAGTGTGTTTATTAAGACGAGCCTTCCAACTCCCGGGCAGAGTCTAACTTAGTATGCACCATATTCCATAAAGATGCACTATTTTTTTATCTGTTTAAGAGAGTACTCTAAACATACGTGCACCACAAGTCGTTGTGCCACCCCCTTCCCCATTGTCGACAGGAGTACACATTACCGACATAGCTGGTTGCAACAACATTTAATTTTTAGGGTAGTGACTTCCCGTGAGGTATTTCTCCCTCTTTGAACTCCATTCTGTGATGGATTTCTTTTAAACTAACTCATTGCGCTAGATCTCACCACGCCATTCTGCTCGTGGTACGCTTACCTATTAGGCTCAGAGGCTTCGCTTACTCCAGCATCTTGTCTCCTTTGCAACTCGGTTAAACGCGAACTCGCATTGGTGATGGGTTTGTATCGAGTGATGTGCGCGGAGTCTCTTCCTCTATGTTGCATGACGCCAAAATCTTCATCAGCGTCTATATTAAAGACAGCGCCATCTTTGAATAGCGTGCCATAGTATTTATATCCAATGGAGGACGTTTTGTTCTATAAACTCTTTTTGCCACAATAACACAATTTTTATAAATATAGTCCTCATATTTTTACAAAAAGCATATTTTCTAAGATAACACAAAGGATTACATCCATAGTTGAGTAAAATATTTTTTATCTCCATATTACAATGACCCAGGAAATTCTTACATTCAATGCCTTACAATAAATGGTATAACCTATCCTAGGACATTCCTGCATAAGATAGTATGCTGCTTCCTCAAACATTTAGCCTATACAGTAAGTTTCATACAGTTATCTCTGGTATTTAGCTCCCGCTGTATGGAATCTAGTATGGATATATACCAGAGCTCCCTATTTTTTCTCTTCAGTTCTAGATTACCACCCCTTTGGTTACCAGTGATTTTTTCTATGATGAACCACTCAAAATACATATGGTTGTGTTCAAGTGTGTTATAGTGGTCCACCAGGGGTGCATTCTGTTAGTAACCTCAGCCTTAATTTGCTACCTGTTTTTCCCACATAAGCTAACCCACATGGGCAGAGCAACAGGTAGATCACGTTAGACCTCTTCCAATTATTAAGGCTTTTTGATGTCAACGTGTAACCATTGTATGTTAGAGTTTTAGTAACTAGGCAATGGACACATATCGTACAATTTCCACAGTTATGGTTGTCAAAGGCTTTCCATCTCCAGAGTGTACCTTGTATCAATGATCGGGTATCTCTATATGTGTGCACTAACTTTTTGCGAATATTATCATTATGTTTAAACGCAAAAAGTGATTAACATAGTTTGGTCTCTTTGTTTTCATTTAGAATGTTCCAATTCGAATTGACTACATTCTTAATTGTATTACTCACGTTGGAAAATTGACTTACAAATATGATCCTGCCTTTTGTGGTGTCAGATTTTTTGTTAATACTAGTAGGATTTTGATCCAACACACTCTCTTGATTGTAGAATCGTGCTCGCTTAAATGCATGTTTTATACTTTTTTTGGGTAGCCCCTATCTTTAAGTTTCCCCTTCAGCTTCTCTGAGTGCTTGTAAAAAAGAGATGAACAGTTCCTTCGTAAACGAAGGAACTGTCCAAAGGGGATGTTATCCCTCTGGGATCGTAGGTGGTAACTCCTAGAATGTAGGAGTGTATTTTTATATGTGGGCTTGGAGAAGAGCTCGACCTTCAGTGTCCCCTGTATATTTTTAGAGGTCATATCTAAAAAAAGTACTGATGTGTTGTTATATTCATCTGTGCATTTAAGATTGTTATCACCCAGGTTAATCCAGTCCAGAAATTGTACTAGATCGGCTTCCTCACATTCCCAAATTAAGAAAATATTGTCAATGAAGTGGCTCCAAGTGATTATGTTTTCAAAATATGGTGCTGCCTCATTGAAGATATGCCTGTACTCAAAATTTCCCACATACAGGCAAGCCAGACTGGGAGCGCAGGTGGCTCCCATACTGGTCCCCTTAAATTGCAGGTACATATCTTCCCCAAATAGGAACATATTATTTTTCAGTACTAATGTAATACATTGCATGATGAACTCCTAAATGGCTCCCCTAAGATCCTCCTGTGGTAGAACATTCTCAGTTACTTTAATTGTGTCTTCTTATGGTATGTTAGTGTATAGTTGTTCTATATCAAGAGTCACTAACATTTGGTTATTATCATTGAATGTGGTGCCTTCGACCATGGCAATAATGTGGTCCCTGGTGTATGACCTTTGTTTCTGGACCAGAGGACTAACAAAACCGTCCGCAAATTTGCTGAATGGCTCTAATAGAGACCACATACAACTGACTATTGGGCACATATGAGGATTTATTTCATCTTTGTGAATTTATGGGAGTCCATATATTGCGGGAATCATATCATTGTCACTGCTTAGGAATTTAAGGTCCTCTTGGCTTGTCCAGTTATTTAAATTAGCTATACTCAGGTCTTCATCTACTTGTCTTTTCAGTGTCTACATCTTGGAGTTGGGTACTTCAGTACAGTGGTCCTTGACTTCTAGTAGTGTTAGCATCCTCTTCTCATAGTACTCCGTGTCAAAGACCACCACCCCTCCCCCTTTATCCACCGGTTTAATTGTTAAGTTTAAATCTTTTTGTAACTCTGTCATCTCCGCTCTCTATTCTCTTGACATATTACTAGGATCTGGATATGCTTCCCTCACTATTTTTCTCACCTTAGATTCAGCTACACGTTCAAACGTGTCCGCATTTTTGCACACCTGGGAGATAGAAAGTGTAAAGGTAGATTTACTTTTTAAGCCTGAAATATTTTCTTTACCGACATATGCTTTTGCGCTTGTAAGTTACTAAATGATCCAGGGAATGTATGGTTGAATGGGTTATAACTTGTGGTGACTAAATCTTGTCAAACTGAGGTAGATCTCTGCTGGGATGTTTAGAGCACTTATGGACCATTTGGGAAATATGTAGTATACATAAAATTTCAGTTCCACGTAAAATTTGTCACAGTTTATTTTTAAAATGTATGCAAATGTACAATATTTTTAAATAGCTCGTTTTCGGTAGGGATCAATAATTATGTTAGAAATAGGATGTGACCTTTTCCCACACATATCTACATGTCTATTTGTCTTAACTTAGGTGTGGGGAACATTGAATTGTGGAAAGGAATGAACTAAACCCCTTGTCCTGAAGAACGTTGCTTTAATGAAGTTATGCCACTGAAACGCGTCAACACTTAAAACTGTGTTAAATCTGTGAAAAGACAGCAGCAATACAAACAGGTTATTCTTCTTGTTTGTGCTGTTTATTACTCCAGGATTAACAGTGTCAAGACAGATACAATTGTTTCACCATATTCCTTTCCAGGAAATTTTGCAGTGTATTGAGTTTGTTCAATTGTGCTACTAATGTAATATAGATGGATTTTAAAATGTCTAGAAAAAATTATTTTATAGTAATTGTTCATTTTCACATGTTTTTAACATATTTTGTTATTGTGAAATAAAAAAATATATATTTTCAATAAGTGCTTTAGCTTGCAAAGTGGAATTTTAACCAAAGGGAATTATTATTTTTAACCTTTCGGTCTATGGTGCTCTGTCCCTTTGGAAGGTTAGAGCCCCTCTCCTTGTTTTCAAGATAGATTGATAGATCACCACTTTCCTGATCACCTTCCGCCCATTACCAAAAAAGACTTTCACACAAAGAAATGTAGAGACTGTGCCCAAAGAGGTGTGCGGAAGGAGAGTCATATGTACATATGTACTGCCCTTATTGTTCTTTTAATCCTGGGCTGTGTGTGCCCACATTTTTTTAATTGTACCACAAGACAGAGTTTTTGGTTGCAACCATGAGCGTACAAGTAAACTGGCTGGCCTGTATTGTTTTATATTCTTTGTTCAGATTTCATGGTTGGTATAATTGTGATGTATTTAATTAGAGCTGTTGTGTGTTTAGTTACACATTTGTATCTATTGCCAATTGTATTGTGTTGTCTTTTTTGCATACAAAATATGATGGCAGTGTGCATGGCCTATCGCTTGGCTGTTGGTGTGCGTGGCCTGTGGCTTGGCTGGTGGTGTATGTAGACTGGCGTTTGACTGGTGGTGCGCATGGACTGCACTTGGCTGGTGGTGAGCGTGAACTGGCGCTTGCTGGAGGTGTGTGTGGACTGGCGCTTACCTGGCGGTGTGTGTGGACTGGTGCTTGCATGGTGGTGTGCATGTACTGGCGCTTGGCTGGTGGTGTGCATGGACTGACGTTTGGCTGGTGGTGTGTGTGGACTGGCACTTGGATGGTGGTGTATGTGGACTGGAACTTGGCTGGTAGTGTGTGTTGACTGGCGCTTGGCTGGTGATGTGCGTGGACTGTCGCTTGGGTGGTGGTGTGTGTGGACTGATGATTGGCTGGCAGTGGGTGTGAACTGGCGCTTGGCTGGTGGTGTGTGTAGACTGGTGCTTGGCTGGTGCTGTGCATGGACTGGTGCTTGGATAGTGGTGTGCGTGGACTGGCACTTGGCTGGCATTCGTGTGGACTGGGGCTTGGCTGACAGTGTGTGAGTAGTGACTTGCTGCTTATCACTACGCACACTGCTAGCCAAACTCCAGTCCACACACTCCATCATCCGGTGCGGTTGCTGTATCAGGCATGTTGACATATGAAAGTGATGGGCCCTTGAATGGCGCTGCCTGTTGATGTGAGTTTTGGAATGTGCTGGGTCCACCGCTGGCAGTGTGAATGGTCTTGTATGCGCCACATATGAAAGGTGTGTGAATGGTCTGTAAAGAGGTTGGGGCCTTGCCATAGTTTTACAGATGTGAGTCATTGATTCAGGTTTTTAACCTTTTAATTATTAACAGTGCATTTCCTTTTTGTGAAGTTTTGTGTTATTAAAATGTTACGCTCTGAACCTTCACTCAACTCATACGAAATCCAACCAGTATGTGTGTGTACTTGAGGAATAGTTGGTTGTGAAGTAATATTTGCATTTTCTGTCTTTCTCTGCTAGGGTGTACATTGTCTCTAGGGAAAATCTACTAATTCTCGATATTTTCATAAAGTAAAAATCCATGGGAGTACAGGGTGGTGTCCCTCTCGTGGCCATGCATGGACTTCTGGGTAGGAAACAATAGGAGATCCATGCAAGCCACACATCCTTGGACTACCCGGGTATCTAGTTTTCAGAAATGTCTGGGTTTGATATGTTTTGCTGCATGGCCTTCAAGCGCAGGGCCATAAATGCAGGTGACTCCCTCGCAAGACCGTGGGGCAGAATTACAAGACCCCTGAGCCACCAGTACATCACTTTTCTTGACGTACTGGTGGCACAGGGGGCTCCTCCATATTTACAAGGACAAGAAAAGTCACCCTGCGTGACTTTTCCTCTCCTTGTAAATACGGCCCCTTCACACGCAGCACTTTGCGTTGAAGGGGCGTTCCATGGGTGTTGCTGTGGGTGTTTCCACGCAACATCCATGGAACAAGACACATCTCCAGATTTATGAGAAATTGTAAATCTGGAGATGCATGTGAATGCTACGCCACCTCCACAACAAGGAGAAATGCTTTCCTTTCTTCTTGTGTTTTCCCCTTTCAATGCGTGCTGCATTCTATAACACTAATTGAAAGTGGAAAATGACTGTAGTGATTGGTTTTGTGCAGTAAGGTGCCCCTTCCTGCACAAAACCAATCTCCCTATGATGCAGGCATCCTTGCACCCTGGTGCAAGGGTGCCTGCAGCAGCGCATGGCTGCAGTTTGTGCTCAAACGCAAGGAGAAGCACAGAGATGCGACATATTCTTGTAAATATGTTATATCCCTGTGCTTCAGAAGTGCTGCAGCGTGGTGCAGCCAAAGGGCTTGCAGTGATATGCTGCAGCACTTGCTTGTAGATCTGCCCCCAGGTCTTTTAGTGATTGATAATTTTCAAGTCTGCACAGTAAGTTTTGGGCCATTTCCCGTAACGGTCATTAGGCCTATGCACTCATGTGAGGTACCATTTGAATCAGGAGATTTAGGGGAAGGCTGGGTTGGTGGAGGAATGTGGCTCCCCACAGATTCCAGAACTTTCCATCACAGAAATGTGAGGAAAATTTGTTTTATGTACAACGTATGATGCTTACAAGGAATTTTGGGTAACAGAACCTGATGAGAGCCACACAAGTGACCCAATCCTGGATTCCCCTGGGTATCGGTTTTTCCAAAAATGTACAGGTTTACTAGGTTTCCCTAGGTGACAGCTGAGCTATGGCCCAAAATCCACAGCTAGGCACATTGCAAAATAAGGGTCTGTTTTCTGTGGAAAAATGTGATGTGTCCATGTTGTGTTTTGACCTGTTTCCTGTCACAGGCACTAGGTCTACCCACACAAGTGAGGTACACCTTTTATCGGTAGACTTTGGGGAACACAGGATAGTAGAACAAGTGTTATTACCAGTTGTCTTTCAATGCATTTCTGCCATCCAAATGAAGACCTTTTGAAAAAGGCCCCCTAATTCACCAGCAAGTATGGCTACTCACACATTCAGAGATGTTAAAATAACCACTGTTTCTGAACTCCATATCTTGTTTTCATATCAGAAATACATAGGTTTCCTTGATACCTATTTTTCTTTCTTTATATTTTACCAATTGAATTGCTGTATACCTGGTACGTAATGAAAAACCATTGTAATGGGGCGGCTCAGTTATTGGCTCTGAGTACCTCATGTTCTTTGTGAACCTACAAGCCTAATATATCCCCACAACCTGAAATGTCCATCAGACATAAAGGTATATTGCTGTAAAAAATCTAGCATAGTTATAAAAGGTTAAAAGTGAAAATGTAGGCAAAAATGGCTGTTTTTTGTCAACTCAATTTCTATATTCTTTTATTTTAACTGTTACTTTCTATAGGAAAGCCTTGAAGGATCTACACAAATAACCCCTTGCTGAATTCAGAATGTTGTCTTCTTTTCAGAAATGTATAGCCTTCCAGGATCCAATATTGGTTCCACACCGAATTCTACTACTAACTGGAAGGCGGTTCAAAGTACAAAAAATAGGTAAATTGCTAAAACTGTGTAGAAAATGCTGGTTTTCTCACAAAGGGCTGCCTGTTCCTGAAAGCTGGGACAATGGTGACTCTACAACCACAAACCTTTTGTTGATACCATTTGCAGGGAAAAGCCCAGATGCTGTCATCTGTAGTACTTTTTCCCATTTTTCTCCCAAAACCCAAAATGTTGCTATATTTTGCCTACTTTCTCGGTCCCTCCAGGGGAATACATCAACCATGGGTACCTTTAGAATCCTCAGGATCTTGGAAGAAAAGGACGCTAATTTGGGATGGATACCTAATGTGGACAAAAAGTTATGGGGGCCTAAGCGTGAACTACCCCAGAAAGCCAAAAAAGGCATGGCACGGGGAGGGGGGAGGAGAAGGCCTGGAAATGAAGGGATTAAGAACCATATTTTTAAATGCCAAATTTTTGACTGTCATTTTCTTGCTGGGAGGGTTTAACGTATAAGGAGATGAATGTTTAGTGAGACTGAAACATTCACTTAAACTGTTCTCTGTAAAAAATTATTTTTATCGTAATTCATAAAGATATCGAAGAAGTTCCAGTTGAATGTTGAAAATATCAGTTTTCTCCATTTGCATAAAAATTAAACCCTCACTGAGTAGGGAGATCTCCACAGATGACAAGACATGATCAGACAGATTGGGCCCTTTCAATGGCATTTTTACAGGTCATTTTCAGAACCAATCAATTACAGTGATTCAGGCCTTCACTCCACGTTTTCGGTAAGTACTAACTTTTGTTGTCTTTCCTGTGATGGATCACTATAGCACTTGCCACCAGTTGTTGGGACTTTACCCCTGGACCTATAATTTTTTTCTTGACTTTATGCATTTTCCCCTTTTTTACAGATTCGATATTCATTTGAAGTGATGTAAGTAAATATTTATTCTCGTTTCCTGCTGAGACCTCTTCTCTTGTGATTTATTAGTCCTGGTGCCTACTTTTTCCCCTTTCTGATGATGACACTGTCATTTACCTGGGTTGAAATGCGGTCGATACTTCTGACAATCGGAATAGGTTTATACCCTTGTAAATCAAATTATAGCATTTGTTGAAAAGTCTAACAATGTATTCCTTTGTTGTTTTCTTGTTTTGCACACTATGGGGTAGATTCTGATTCGGGAAAGAAAACCATCCAAGGATTCGTAACGAATCGTACAAACCTGTCCGAATCGCTTAGTATGATCCGCTTTAAAAAAACATACGTCCGAATGTTTTCGAACGTACGAAAAACAAGCGAAGATCCATACGATAGGGACTCGGGAAGTGAACCGTACGATTTGTAAACATACTGTACCACCCGCCAAGTACGATCCGGACCGGGGACCGAGAACGCGATTCGTACGGGAAAACGTCGTCACGTATGAACTGTGATTTGTACGGAAAATATCACGTATGAGCGAGCCACAGAATCAAATACAAAATGAACCCCCCTCAACAAAGCGCACGCTTATCCCGTAAAAACGTCGCGTATGAGAGAGCTACACAATAAATTACGAAACAAACCCCTCTCAACGAAGAGCATGCATACCCCGTAAAAACATTGTGTATGAGAGAGCTACACAATAAATTACGAAATGAACCCTCCCTCAACGAAGCGTGTGCTTGCCCCGTAAAAACATCGCATATGAGAGAGCTACACAATAAATTATGAAACGAAACCCGCCTCAACAAAGCGCACACGTACCCCGTAAAAACATCGCGTATGAGAGAGCTACACAACAAATTACGAAACCAACCCCCTCTACGAAGTGCACACGCACCGTGTAAAAACTTCACGTATGAGAGAGCTACACAATAAATTACGAAACAATCACCCCTCAACGAAGCGCACGTGTACCCCTAAAACAGCACAAAGAGGGTGCAAACGAGTCGCACAACACCACAAAACATGTCTCCTGTGTACAAACCATTGCAAATCAATGTCCTGGCCAGATCCAAACTGGCAAACAGAGGGCCCAACTCAGACCCACCCCTTGTAACACAGCCACCAAAAATTCAAACTAAGCCACACCCACAAATGGACCAATAAAAAGGGCTCGCACACACAAACCAGCATCCTTTGCAACATACCCATTTACCTACAGAGACTGACAACATACCAACAACTGCACACATCCACCTTCACACATACCCCCAATCATATTCAGACCCACGCACCCTCTTCACATTCAGACCCACACCTCCCCATCCTTACACACCGTCACCCCCCAACCACATTCACCCCACAACATGTCTGCAGAGGAGAATCCAAAGTTCACAAACCAGGAGATGGAGATCCTTGCAGATGAAGTCATCAGAGTTCAGCCACAACTGTTTGGCACATTGGTCAGACAGACCAGCATAGCTGACAAAACACGTCTGTGGGAGAGGATCGTCAATAGGGTCAATGCTGTTGCACCCATCAGGCGCACCAGGAGGGATTGCCAGAACAGGTGGTACGATCTGCGGAGGATGGTGAAGCAGACGATGGATGAGGACTACGCCCAGAGCCAGTACACTAGAGGTGGTGGTCCCTGCTGCCCAGTACAGTACCAGCCCTGGGAGGAGAAGGTCATGGCCCTGCTACCACCGGTGGGAGTACATGGAATTGAAGGAGTCGTGAAGCCTGGTGAGTATACAAACAACTCATGTAACATGGGGGGACTCCCAGCAGTGGCCAGACATATGAGGGGTGGGTGCAGAGGACTCTTAGCACTGCCCAACAGAATGGGGGTGGGTGCAGAGGACTCCCAGCAGTGTCCAGACATATGAGTGGTGGGTGCACAGGACTCCCAGCACTGCCCCATAGAATAGGGGTGGGTGGATATGACTCCTAGCAGTGGCCAACAGTATGGGGGTGGGTGAAAGGGGTAGGGCCAGAAGGGTGCAAGAGGGAGGACCAGAAGGCTGCAAGGGGTAGGGTGAGAAGGGTGCAAGGGGGAGGGTAGGAGGGTGCAAGGGGGATGGTGAAGAAGCTAAAAATGTGGCCACCCCTATCAACAATAATGTGTACGCCCATGTCCAATTGTACTCATCCCATATGCCCAGGTACACACTCATGCACCATGCTCAATGTCCAGGGAGTGTGAAAGTACTGACAACATAGCTGACACTGGGCCCTGGGGTATGCAGCACAAGGCCCTCCTGTGACCAGTGCAAACACTAACACCAGGACAACAAGGTCAGATATCTTGCACAGGAACTCACAACCACACACGCCTTACATAAACATAGCCACCTGGGACATGTGGCCCCACTGTCACAATTGTCATTTAACACAGCAAATACAGATCTGATGAAGCATCTAAGCAAAAAATGCACAGTGCTGATTCACAAGTCCCTTGCGCTTATATCACTGCACCATAGCTTCACCTTTGTGACGCAGCGGACGCACAAAATTTGCGCCATGGTGCTGGGTATTAACCAGGTGATGCATCTGGGAGATGTGCCTCGTTCATAAAGCCCTGCACCCGAAGTAGGTGTACTGGTTGTGGTGTGGTGGGCGGTGGCTGCCCGTCACGGCGCAGCAACACCTCCCAAAAGTGGCTGAGTGAAATCTTAAACATTTCACTCAGTCACTTTTATGCAAATGCTGCCTCAAAACCCTGTGCATGCTTGAAGCAGACGTAAGAATTGACACAGCATTGTGCAGAAAGGGCCACACAGAGCATTGCTGGATCTGTGTTGCGCCAGCGACACAACTCCAGCAATGTGCCACTTCCATGGAACAGATCTTCTGTTTTCCCACCATGGTGATCCACAGTGTTAATTTGTTGCATCCATGCTGGCATAGCTGTGGTGCACAATGACTGGCAAATCCCTGCTGATATGCCTGGCTGTGCCAGTCATTGTAAATAGACCCTCACATGTCAATGACTCCTGAGCACAGATCTATCTGACCCCACAAAATACCCATTCACAAGTGAACATTGAGAAAAATCCAAAGCAGGTGTAACAGTGACTACGACAATATATATGAAAATTGGATGTTGCATTAAATGGCATTTACATCGTCTGACTCTCACACCCACAGGGCAACGTGCGGAATCTACCCCCAACCAGGGGGGAGATGGATCATAGTCCCAGGCTCCGCGGGACCCGATCCCACCAACAGCGACGCCTCTCACCACTCCATGGATGACGCCGACCAACCTGGCACCTCTGGATCCCCAACCCGTGCAGCAGCTGGATCAGGGACATATGCGCCAACCACCACACCCATTCCTGCCACATCCCAGCAGACAGCTCGGAGCCCTGCCCACAATCCACAACTGAGCCAGTCTGACAATGAGGTACAAGGTTCACCGGGCACCCAGGAGGTGGCAGATAACACCACCACTGTCAACCCTCAGGGGTCCCGTCGACCCGATGTGCCCACAACAGCAGGCCAGGCTCGTGTGGGCAGGGGTGATGGGAGTGGCACAAGTCGGAGGCAAGAACCTGACCAGCAAGCTGTAGGGCCCAGTATATCTGAACTGAGAAAGATCATGGAGGTATACCGGCGGGATTCCAGGGAGTTCAGCCAGGGAGTGGGGGCCCTCATCAAATAAAAAAACCTACAGGCCGAGCAACATGCCGGTCAACGACGACACCAATTTGGATGGAGGCAAGACTGGCTGAGCTCTTGGCGGTGTAGAGGGACATAAGCCATTCACTCCATCAGATCACTAACAACATGCAGCACCCTCCCTGTGTCACTAGGCAAGAAACATAGAGGCAAAGTCTGCCAACAGGCACAGGGAGGGAGGAGGAGGTGGAATCGTCTGACGGAGCATCCCAGGCATCGTCAAGGCCTGCATATGAGGGTCCCCCAAGGAAGGTGGATCGTCCATGGAGAAGACGTTGAGAGGCAATGGGCCATGCGCATCTCCCATGTCACCTGGTCCGGCATCTTGCCTTTGTGTGCAACAGCATCACCTTATTGACTGTCTGACTCCCACATCGACTTGCAGGTCGCAGTGTGACCAATGATGCCAAGCACTGTGGTCTGGCTCTGTTGGCTCAAACTGCAAGGCATCACATCTCCCTCTGTGAACTTTGGATTGCCAACATTTTTGTACAGCACCTACCACCTACTCACATTTCAAGTACAAGATGGATAAATAAATAAAACAAACACAATACGTATGTGGACCTGGGTGGCTGTCTGTCTTGACTAGGAGTGGATCCATCTGAAGATCATTTCCATCATGTGGAAGGACTTGCAGCATGAGGTAGCAATGGTGTTGACTTGGAGAACTGGATGCAAACATTGATGTACCAATGTAGGATGGTGGTGTGCTTGTCCTCCAGCCAAGAGTTGCTCTACCCCTGACCCATGAATTCTGTGTAGCTGCAGGTCTGCGTGCTGATGTAGTAGTCCAATGTCTGAGGAACAATCAATAAAGTAGTGTCCCAGCTCAGTGGTCTCAGATTTTGACACAATTTATGGGGAAGCCTCTCTGCTCGATTAGCAGATGTGTTAATCCAGTTCCCCTACTGATCCCTTGCCCGCCAAGCAATACAACATCCTTGCTAAGGTTCATAATCACCATTTAAACGCCATTTGGAACCTTTCACTCAGATTGGGCTCTAATCCGGATGTGTGGAGACACACGTTCCTCCAGCCCATTTTACGTAAAGGCAACGCAGATCCTCAATATGCAAGTGTGAATGTAAATGTGTTTGTATTTATATAGAGCACTTCTACCCAGAGGTCTCGTAGCACTGTATTCATACCGCTGTGGAACCCATCCTGGCTTTCCTATGAAATGTCCACTCCTGGGCACCCCCAAGGTGAAGCCAAGCATCCAAGCGCTGCTGGGGCCGTTGTGGAGATTAAGCAAGCTATTGCCCAGAGTCATAGAGTGGGACCCATGACTAGACTAGGCACGGAGGCGAGAATGATCAGGTCCAGGGAAATTGAGTCCAAGAGCCGTCGAGGTGGGAATTGAACCCTGGTCCTGGGCCAGACCTCTGTATCAGGGTCTGCCGCTCCAACCATTGAGCCACGCTTCTCCACAATATCCTTCCAATCATACACCAAAATCTATTTATCAGTTCCGGCCAAGATTTCAGTGAGATTTTCCTGGCAGCAACTGATGCCCTTTGTTGAAGATAATAGCTTCCTTCACGACTCACAATACAGCTTCCATCCCGGCTATAGTACGCAGTCGGCCCTCATAGAGATGGCAGACTCTATACGCTGGGAGGTTGATGGAGGTTCCAAGGCGGCGTTGGTGCTCTTAGACATGTCTATATCATTTGACACCATCGACCATCCCATTCTTCTGAACCGCATGAAGACCATAGGTGTGGGGGCCTCAGTGCTGAAATGGATATTGTCCTAACTATCTGACCACACACAGCAGGTCCGCACCTAACCATTCTTCTCTCCAGTCAAACCACTGAAGTGGGGCGTGCCGCAGGGCTCTGCTCTGAGGCCGCTGAATTTTATTATTTACTTAACCCCGCTGGCTGAATCGATTGCCATGTCTGAAGTCAAAATAATATACTCTTAAACCAACCTTCTGCCCTCTCTTCCAATCTTTGGTGGCCAAAGATTGGAAGTGGCCAAAGTCCTTGTGTGCTCCGGCACACAAGGACTTGGTCAGGGATCTGCAAGTCAGATGGGACAATCAGCTATCCCTTCCCACACAGGTACAAGAGGTGGGTGCCACTTCTTTAGGCAAAATTTAAATCATCTACAGATCTATTAGCTATCTGCACAATGTACCCCAGAAACGGTGGTTCACGCACTGATCACGTCCCATTTTGACTACGCAAAATGCCCATCCGTGTGTCTCACATTAGGCTTGCTACGTATACTGCAGACGCTCAAAAATGCGGCTGACCGTCTGACATGTGGAGTCTCAGTTTGACAACATATCTACCCGTTTCTTCGACTAGTCCATTGGCTGACCCATGGCTACACAAATAGATTTAAATGCGCTGACACGTGCCTTCAGGGCAGGACAAGGTCGTGGGCCGGTCTACCTAAGAAGGAGCCTCTGTCCCTATTGTCAATCACGATCTCTACGTTCCAATGACAAGCATTTGCTCATTGTTCCTTGGTTTGACAAACCAAGATCAGGAGGTGAAACCTTGCAAGGTAGGAGCACCCCAATGTTGGACTAAGCCACCTCTTCCGCAGCGTATAATTCTGTCTGAATGTGAGTCTTGCCAAGCCCTTGAAACCTGGTCATTTTGCCTGCTTGATTACTTGCTCCTCCGTATGCTGCCTCCTTTTCGGCACACTACAGCGCTGGAATACCCCGTTGGGTTAAATGTGCGCCCAATAAATGCATATTAATATAATTGTAGATGGCTTAGCAGAATTGTGTGTGTAGGCTTGGAGATTTGTAGATGATAGTTACACTGAGGGTGGTCAGGGTGTTGGTGTGAAACCTGAAGTGCAGATCTTTGACAATGCTGAGTGTGTCCTTGATGTTGTATGTGACTCTGAGGGTTTACCTCATAAAGTATTGCTAATCATACTCATGGATTGTTGGTGTGGTCCCTGCGGGTGATCTAGTTTCTGTCTGTGATGGCAATGTAAAAGTAGTATGCTGAGGTTGCGTACAACCAGGTTACAGTAATGAAGGCGATGTGTGTTGCTGTTGAGTTGATGAGGTAACAGAGTCCAATGGGGTGCTGGTGGAAGTAGCGTGTGTGCAGTACGAGGCACATGACCTGGTTGTACGGACATGCACTGTTATGTGGGGCAGCGCAGTGTTGGCCGTATGAGTTGCACACACAGCCTGCGAAGCTGTCATGGGTGGGCTTAGGGGTTGCCTGATTCCAGGTGGATGATTGTCTGGTGTTCACTGTGTTGAGGGTGGCAGGAGCATGAATCTGTTGTGTTACCTGCGTCATGGAATGACCAGAGGGTCTTGCACTGTGCACATTGCAGGCGGTGACGGTCCTGCCTTTGGCACGGAGGTGGTGCAACAGTGGCACTGACAAGCTGCGGCCTGCCTTGAGAATGGATGGAGGAGTATCTTGGAGGCGTGTGTGTTGCAGAATCAGGGCACTCGGTGTTGCGGTGTCGCTGGGGAGGCAGCAGCAAGAATGAGTGATCACATGACGGCTGAAGGGGTGAGACACCATGCAAAACTAGCACACTAAGACAAGGATTTTTGCAAGGCACTATGTAACATGTGTATGGAAAGGAAGGAGTGTATGGTTACTTATGGGTCACTGCACGAAAATGGGTAAACAATCATCAAATATGACGGGCAGAGCATCAGGCACCAAAAGGCCAAGCGGGGCACAGGACTCAAGCTAAAACAATACATACACAACCATGTACGTCATACACAATATGCACCAATGGCCATTACAAACAGCATGCATGTTGCCACAGTACAGATAAACACATATGCACAATCATTGTAAATGATGCCATAGATGACGCATGAAGACTGGCAAGAGATCGGTGGTGACAGTAATGAGGCACAATGTACTTTTGGGAACATATTTTCTACACAAATGGATCAAGTTTGTTTTGAGGCCATGCTGCTTTAGCCAATGTACATGGCCAGTGGCATTGCTCTGAAAAAAATAACAGTCATGCAATGATGTTACCTGTAATGCTGGTGAAACAATCTCCACACAACTGCCAGGGACTGTCGGAACCTTTGATCCTCAGGGTCGTGCGATGATGAAAGGGGTCCAGCTCCAGATAGCCCCTTGGTCTGAGTATAAATGACAGACTCAAAAGGGTGATCAGGCGAGGGAAGGGGAGGATGGAAACAGCAGGGAGGGAGATCTGATACAAAGGTAACCAAGCAAAAGGATTCAACACTTCTTGTCACTGAATCACCAAATACCTCATGACCTATACTGTAACAGTAACACCTGTGAAGTTTAACCGCAGCCACTGTATCCTATTTGGGATCACATAATTTGAAATGATACTAGATGTGAGGATTGAACACGGACACATAAAAGGTAGCAGAGTTTGTTGTTTGTGTTGTTGTGTAACTTTCAAACCTTTTAGCCATGGGGATTTTCTTTTTTGCATTAAGCTGTGATGTGTAACAGGCATCCTCCTTTTTCTGGCTATATAGGGTTATTAGACCTGCTTGAGTTTATTTAAATTGTATGTACTTTCTTGTTGGTGGGCTGACCATGGAGCTGGTGCCCATTCCCATTTGGTGAAGCCATGCATTTTGCTTTTCCCATAGGCCTTCTTTGTCTGTTTTTTATTTGTATTCCTTTCTTATTTTTTTTTTTATTCCTTTTCTTTTTTTATTGTGACCGCCTGTCCATGTTGTGGCGGCCATTTCCTGGTACTAGTAGTAGCCTCTGTGTTTTTGCCATAGGCCTCCAAGCTCTAAGTGTAACATCATGTAGGTCATGGATGGCTTTGGATTGATTAGCAAAATGTGTTTTTGGTGTTGAATTGCAGGTTTTGAGTGGGTGTTGAATAATATGTCTTTTTCTGCGCACTAGGTAACCCTAGAATTCAGCTCAGGTAGTTTTGGTAACTTTGCACAGTGCTACAACGCGACCTTACAGTTTTTGTCTTCTTCGCGGGCCCAATGTGCGTGTTCGGGAACGCGATAACGACGTTTTGTACAGTTCGCGCTGCCGAAAACGCCGAGTTCGCATTCTCGTGAGCAATATCTCTCGAGTTGCCTAAAACCTTCCCGAAAATGTAGATGCTGTTCATTTTGCTAAAGAAACTCCCCAGGTTGTCATTTGCTTGTAGTTTTTGGAGCATGGACCACTTACTGTTTCTGTCCTCTTTGTACTTTGTTGTTTGAGGGTAGCCTGACCATGTGGGCGGCTTGGTGGCCATTTTGTGAAGCCAAGCATTGTCCTTTTGCCATAGGAATGTATTGTCTGTCTTCTCTTTCTTTTCATGCATTTTGGGGTGGCCAGCCCATGTGTGGGCGGCCATTTTGTGTGACCTTCCATCGTGCTTTAGTTTTTTTGCCGCAGGCCTACAAACTTGTGATTTTTTCTGCCAGTAGGCCTAGAGTCCCAGAGGTAGTCAGCGGGGATGCTTGATGTATCGGTTTCCATTTTGTCTGTTGAATTTAAAATCATTTAGGGCATGGGTGGCAATGTATTGAATTTTTAAATTTGGTGTTTGGGGTGTAGTTTACTGTTTGGGTGTAAACTGTAAATGCCTTTGTTGTTTGTGTTGTTGTGTAACTTTCAAAGCTTTTAGCCATGGGGATTTTCTTTTTTGCATTAAGCTGTGGTGTGTAACAGGCATCCTCCTTTTTCTGGCCATATAGGGAGGGATATAGGCCTGCTTAAGTTTATTGTTTTCTGGCCTTTACCCATGTACCTGTGATGAGAGTGACCATGTGGAGCTGTGGTGGTAGTAGTAGTGTGCTGTTTTGTTTTTGACAAATTGGCCTGTGTCTTGCCATTGTTCCTGTTGGCTTACTACTGTTCACATCCCCATTGCTATCTGCGGCAGGTCACTGATGCTGCATCCATCCGAAATGATGCACAAATTAAGGATAAACAAGTTCCACTTCCACAACATTTGCATTTTAGTTCTTTGCTATTCTTACTCTTACTGAGTGTACTAATACTTCTAGAAGTAATTAGAATTAAAGCTAACAAAAATCCACATTTGACTGATGTTGTTCTGCCTTCTTTGCTTGTAGGTGCACAAAAGACTAAAAAGGAGGTGCCTGTCATCATTCATCGCCTGTTCTACTGCCAGACGGACGTCCTTCTGTACTACGTCACGTGTGGTGTGACTAACCTGACCAGACATCATTCTCAACAACTTGTGCAACTGAGTGCTGCTGCTGACATCTGAAGAAGATGGGCCCAAAGAAAGCAGGTACCAGGTCCTCCAAGACCAAGAAAATTACTGAGAAGAAGAAGGAAGAACAGAAGGAGGAAGTGACACTTAAGTCTGGTGTTGACCCGAAAACCTTTTTTGGGAAAAAAAAGTATGCCTGCAGCAGCAGTGACCGGGGTCCAAGCTGGGGCCAGCACCTCTGCATCAGTGGGTCCCACCACCAACCCAGGCCCAAGCAGATGAGTGGGGAAGAGGTAGCCAGCCTAATGGTGGAAAGCAGTGATACTGAGCCTGACCTGAACTTATCGCTATCTCAAAGTAGTACACATTCCACGCAAGAGGGAACACAGCAGAAAAGTGGTGAACAACAACCACCGTCCGCAATAGTAGATGTCCAACCTCAGCAACCGCCCGCAATAGTAGTTGTTCAACAGCCACCGCCCGCAATAGTAGATGCTCAACGAAAAGTACAACCACCGCCTACAATAGTAGTTATTCCACAACCACCACCCGCAATAGTAGATATTCAATGAAAACAACAACCACAACCACCGCCTGCAATAGTTGTTGTTCAAGAACCACCACCGGCAATAGTAGTTGTTGTTCCTCCCGAAGTCGGGGCAGTTCAGGAAATTGAGCCTGATGCAGAGCAAGAAGAGGCAGCACCTCATGCAGGAGATCTATTGTTTTCCAAATCCCCACCAAGGAAAAAGAGGGTTAGTCCATTGAGTTCTTCGCCAATCATCCCTTCTGATGATCTTGATCTCAATTGGGAGCCACAACAATCTGAGCATGAGAGGGAGAGACATCCCAAGAAGACCAGGCTAGGGAAAAGGAAGATTCCAGGAAGCCTACCACTTATGGAGTGCGATGTTGAACAGCCGGATAATGATGGTGATGACGAGTCAGACCCAGTCATCACAAGCATTACTCCTGGCCCTGAGGGCATGGAGACCAACATTTTAACCCTAGCGAGAATGGCTGCGACTAGGGATGTAGCACGCATACCACCAACACAGGCCACACCAAAACTACCTCCAGCTTCCATTTTTGCATTTGCACAGAGCCGGCAGCGTCCTACATCCAGCACAAGTTCCACCTCAGCAGAAGTAGGTAGTGGTACTACTGCGCAGCCACATAGTGAAATTCAACACACAACCTCCAGTTCATCTGGCATTGGAAGTGGCACCTCTAGCAGGAGGCAAAAGTTAAGCTCCCCAGTGTGGGACTTCTTTACAGTTAGCGCAAATGAGGAGAACATTGCTATATGCTCCATTTGTCATTCCTCTGTTAGTCGTGGTAAGCTTGGTACAAACTATGGTACCGGAGGCCAAATGACCCATATGAAAAAACACCACGCAATCAAGTGGGAGGACCACCTACGTCTCATAAAAGGAGGAACCATTAATGTTGGTGGGGAAGCAGTAGAAGGTCCACGGGTCGAACAGGAAGAAGAGGGAGACATTCTATCTGGTAGTGGTACACTAAGTACCCCTGTCCGACTCCCCAGCGCTGCAGTGGTAGATCCCACATCCTCCGCATCATCAACATCTCAGTGGCACCAGAGTAAGAGTAACCCGGAGACACCAAGGAGTACGGGTGTGAAGTCTGCGACGCAAAGTACTGCATCGTGCATAACTGAAAGAAATACCAAGCAGCGTACCATTGTTAGCATGTTTAGGCAGGAGGGAAAGTACGAGCGCAACCACCCAATAGCACGTTTGTACAATGCTAAGCTTGCTAAAATGTTAGCTCTGGACCTTCTCCCTTTTTCTTTTGTTGAAGGGGTGGGTTTCCTGGAATTTGTGACAACCCTCTGCCCAAAATGGAATGTTCCCAGCTGCTACTATTTTGCCAGAGTTGCTGTTCCAGCACTACACCATGACGTGCTGGAATTGCTTGGAAAAGCCTTGCAGCAGAGTGCTGTGCATAGTATCTACCTGACAACAGACACGTGGACCAGTTGCCAAGCCACTGATTACATGTGCATCACTG
This sequence comes from Lissotriton helveticus, assembly GCF_964261635.1. Classification (NCBI taxonomy): domain Eukaryota; kingdom Metazoa; phylum Chordata; class Amphibia; order Caudata; family Salamandridae; genus Lissotriton; species Lissotriton helveticus. The sequence goes on from NC_136069.1 coordinate 878,615,901, forward strand.
CACACTGGATCTCTTTTTCAGGTGTTAGAGACAAGATATCTACAGGCCTTGACACTACTGACAATTTTAATGATACTCACAGACATGCTACTATTGCCATGTTTGCTATGGAGAAATCGCATATTGCTGCAAACATTTTGGATGAGTTCAACAGCAAGGTCTTTGAATGGCTGCGACCAAGAGGCCTCAACATTGGTTTTGTTGCCACCGACAATGGCAGTAATGTAGTTAAGGCCATGGAAGATGGTCGCTATTTCAGGGTCCCGTGTTTTGCACACTGCATTAACATTGTGGTTCAAGACTTTCTGAAAAATGAAAGCAAAGTCAGCAACTTACTGACTATTTGCAGAAGAATCTGCACGCATTTTAATCATTCTTTTAAAGCCCGGAAGCAGCTACGGGTCATTCAACGTGGGTATAAAATGCCAGTCAAAGCACTCATCCAGGAGGTACCAACACGTTAGAACTCTACTTATTACATGCTTGATTGGCTGTTTGAGCAGTACATACCACTTAATGCTTATGTCATGACAATGTCAAGAAGATCAGGGGATCCAACTGTTATTAAATCCATGATAGTTGAGATGTTGCAATGGGACCTCATTAAATGCCTGACAGAGATGCTACTTCCTTTTGAGGTCTTCACACGTGCAGTCAGCAGGGGGGACTGTACTATGGGCCAAGCTATCCTATTGTTGTACATGCTTGAGCAAGAGCTGAAGGAGGTGTCTGAAACATACAAAGGTGTTGAAGGAAAACTTGAAGCATGTAATTTGGCGAAGTCCTTAGCCGGACGCTTATCTGAGAATACAAGGATTCAAAATAAGATTGTGTCACATCAACATTACATTACTGACACAATTTTGGATCCACGGTACAAATTATTTGTGAACAGTAATGCAGTAATTCCTTTTTCAGAAGGGGATGTTTCCAAGTACAAAACTGTAATAGCCGAGGAAGCCACTGATTTAGAAAATGAACGTCTCTCAATTAGAGGCCTTCCAGGGCCAGCCCAGGACAGTGCAAGTACTACTGAGCATCCTACAGAGTCAAGTTCTTCTTCACAGCATGCGAGCAGTGCGTTTGCTTCCCAGCAGTCACCAACACAAACAATAACAACAACCGCACCAACAGGATCTGATTCATCAGACACAAGCAAAAAAATAGCTGCTTGGTTTCTACAGAAAGGGATGGGTAAGTCTGTTGCTGCCGCAAAGCAAAATGAGGACGAGCAAACCCGAGCACCGATGAACATTGAGCGGTTGGTCCAGGCCTATCTGGATGACACAACAGAGGTGTTCATGGAGCAAAGCCCTTTGGTGTATTGGTATAGGACAAGAAATCAATGGCCACTGCTCAGCAGGCTGGCGATAAAGTATCTAGCTTGCCCTGTTGCAAGTGTCTCTTCTGAGCATGTTTTCAGTGCTGCTGGTGCCATTGTGACTGTGAAAAGGACCAGTCTCTCGCCCAAAAGCGTGGAGAGGTGAACCATGATCAAAATGAATCAACACTTCATAGCACCAGACTACAAAATACGTGAATCAGAGCTGGAAAAGGAGAGCGAGTCGGAAGACATAACTAGTGGGTTACAGGACCTACTTCTGTCAGAAGAACCACCAGGGTTTGAGGACGAGCTCCTCTTCCCTGACAACTAGGCTTTGAAATTGTTACATTCTCCCTTCCTTTATTTCTCCCTTCCTTATTTGTGTGTATCTGTCTTTCTGACTCAAACTTCAAAACCAACACCATCTTCCTTTCTCTTTTAATTACCTATTGGAGTTGCACATCTGAGAATTTACTGTGCACTCCACTCATCAGAGTCCTGCTCCATCTTCCTGACTCACCCTGAATACATTTCCATCTTGCCATACATTGGATGGAGATGGACAATAGTGCAATAATGTAGCTTCTAACAGTCCCTCCAGAACAAGTGAAACGTACCTGACTATAGCCATCTTCTGTTTTGTTTCCAATCTGAAATGCATCACTGTCTTAAGGCTACACCTCTGTCTGCAGGCATACACAATTCTTCAATGTCAGAACTTGAGCAGGGCTCCAAAATTAAAGTAAACTCGTCATCACTTTCAGAAGACTCTGCTGCATCTGTGATCTGACAGCCACAAAGAAGAGAAAGACAGGTATATGAAATGAATGATGCCATACATTGCATTGGCTGCTTGTTGACTCACAGCAAATGTGCATGAAGTAGAAATATACTAGTAGTTTAATATAATAACAAAGTACTTGTGTCTCAAGTGATGGTCAATGTTTCCATGTTGTTTAATAATATGTATCCAATTGTACTCCTACTACTGCAGGTGCAGTCTGGACTTAATCGTAGTCACTCACTATAGACTGAGTTGCTGTTGGTGGTCTGTTGGAGAACACGTACACGTGCCACACCGGATGATGATGATGATGATGATGACCACCATACCATCTTTGCACGCTGTCAGTCAGTTTAATCAGAGATGATTGATGGAATATGTTCAGGAAGTGGAATACAAGGTAAACACACAACCAATCAACAAGAACCACAGCAGATCTAGGCTACATGTCTGTGCAGTGGTGGAATAGAATAGTGGTATGATTAACTGACATTGGCGCATTGATTTAATCACTTGTTTTGGAAAATGCTAGGTTGATGTATATGCCTTTTGTCTGAAATTGTGAAAAATGCAGGTAAATGGAGTTTGGGCCACAGACTCACGGCCCGGTGTTGTGGTGTGGCCCTGTAACTGTTCTGTGCTGGCTCCTATCTTGTTGTTCTTTTCGATGACTGCTGTGCAACTAGAAGAGTAGAGTTAATCAATGTATCCAAGCAGCCTCAGTCTGAAAATCTTCTCGCTCACGAGTCTTGTCTTTTTTGCACTACACCGTCATTGATTTTTATGTTTTCATTCAGTTAACTTATTTTGTAATACCCCATTTCTTCTTTCATCAACACTTACAGGCCGACCTTTCACCCAGCGCTATTATACGTGGAGCAACAACTCACACTTACCTTACCAATCCTCCTCATCATCATCCAGCCAGAGGCACACAAGAATGATATAATCAGTCACAGTGTCCATGGAAGGGAGGACAAAGATGAATGACGAGATACAACTACACATTTGGCCCTGGATAATACATTAACTTTAGTATCATTTTCATATTTTCCTTTGATTCCTTTTTCCTCTTCATTTAATTTAAGCTTGTGTTTGGTAATTGATTGTTCACTTAAACTATCTCTTAATTTTCTTTGCTAGCTTTCAGCCCGCTATATCAGGTATTACGGTTTCTCAGAGGGCATACAGCCTAGGAAAAAGCCATATTCATATCATATATAAGAAATACTTCCTTTGAATTGTGTAGTAGTAGTTAAGTAATTACCACTTATTATTAACCATCAAGTTAATAATAAACCTTCATCATGCATCCATTTCGTTTTTATTACTTGACTTTACATTTATTGGGTAGTTATGGATCAGCAATCATCGTCTTCATTGTTTTGCTTTTGTTGTCTCCATGCGTACTGTTTTTCTTTGTCAACCCCCGTTCCCATCCATTCATCAAACCCTAACCCTCTCCCCCCGGGCTGTGTGGTTTTATATTGAGGTGTGATGTTACTACATTAAATCTACACCAACAATTGATCACACGCTTGCTGGGGCAGATGTGGTGAAAGCAACACTAATGAAATCAAATATCAACGAGGCAGGGCGAGGATCTTCTTCTGCTTGCACACCCAAGCTCACTTTATGTACTAGTATACAAGGCAATTAATTTCCCAAAGTGACCCAACGAATAAATGTAAATCATCGCTGGCATTGTTTGAATTTAATTTTAGAGCATTTAAGTTTACGATTTGTATTGTTTTTTATGACTCCAACGCAACTACAGTTATCTTCTTGTACTTGTCTTGGGAAACCATGCAGCCCTTCCGGTGCCAAACTTAATCATCATCAATCACAGGTAAGAAGAGAAGTTTGCTGGGAGGTATAATGGAGGAGAGGCTGGTAGTACTAATAGGACAAATATAACTGAGTGAGGGGTACAGCATCTATCTGTTTGCATGTTACACATGTGGTCAATTAATAAAGTATTTCAATCAAACACTGGCCGCTGCCCTGCATCTAGAGTAAACCTTGTGACGTACAGCAGTAACCCCACCACAAAACAACATCATATGTGTAAGTTGAAAATAAATATCATTTATTCATGTAAAAAAATATCCTCCTATCCCACCCCTATCCCCACCCTTACCCCAACCAATGTCCAAGTCCAAAGAATGTCCCACAAAAATAACCCCAACACCCAATTCCCACACACCAACAAAAGTATTAAAAAAGGGGCAAATCAACAGGGTCCATTATAATTGGCTGGCTTTGAGGTGTTTGTCCACTATAATCGTCACGCGCTCCTCTAATTGGTCCTCCAGCTTGGCCACCCGGAGGAGAAGTTGTTGCCGAAATGCACGGCACCTACATTTGCATTTGCATCCATGCTGTGTGGGGGTGGCAGATGTTAATTGCCGGCGGTGAGCGGCTGCCTGGCCACGGTGCTGTACTCCTGCAGGTGGGGCCTTGCTGGGGCCAGATGCATTGGAAGAGGCAGCAGCTGCTGCCGCCGCATCTTCCTCCTCCTCCTCGGCCTCAGCCACCAGCTTGCGGTACTCCTCCACAATGGCCTGCAGTTTCCTTTGCCGGGCCCTGGCTGCCAACTCCTTCTGTGATGTTTTTTTGGAAGGAGTATGAGTATCTATAAAAAAAGAAACAGAATTGTAAATGAAACTCTTCAAAATTAATTCAACAGTACATTGTGGCATAGTAGCACTACCAAGCGCAGTACATAAAATTGGTGTCAACTTTTAGTATCTATCTAATCTATCCTCCTGCTTCCCCTGCCTGTAGCATTTATTGAAGTTTTTTCCGGCATTATACTTGCCCTAGTACTGGGTGGCCTTGAATACACAGAAGAACACCAGTCTTTTTTGTATCTCCTTTTATATTTTCAAAGTAAGACTCTGCTTCCAGTGACAGTCTCCACCTATGATGAATACAATACATTTAGGGGGCATCCACCCATTAAAAGTAAATGTCTATCATTCTTTAATATCGGCTTAGCTGGTTTCACTTTCACCATCAACCACCCATGCGTCCACTCCTTCCTTGCCTTGGGTTTCATTGACACAAACTCCGCTCATGATTCTTGCTATCCACTATATCCATGCACCCATATTGTTTTGCCCAACCAGGCCTGCATTTTCTTTCACCTTCCAGTTCTACCCATCCTTCAACAACTAATGCATCGGATTCATATCAGCCACGTGCATGAACCTTCCAAAGTATCCTTCTATGGTAGTTAGTCTTATTATTACATCTCTTTAGTCCTTCCTCCTTCCACCCTAGTTCACTTCTTTCCCTTTTTGTTCAACACATCCCTCAAGGTCATCTGATCTGACTTTTAGTCTTCTCCATAACTTTCACAGCTGAGTTGGAGTCTGATGGAAGAGGCCTTGTTTACTCAACTCACACTGGTAATGCTACAAAGGGTGTCTTCTTCAACCATTGTATATTGTCGAGTACAACTTCAAATTCATACTTTCTTGACAAGTCTCATAGCACAGTGAGGGAAATGTTTCCCTTCCACCTAGTAATGCAAATAAGTAATGAATATAACTTACCACCGCCCACCGCTGAAGTTTCCTCCCCCACTGATGCTCCTGCAGGTGCCGCAGCCCCTGTCCCCTCCTGGATGGCAATCGCATCGCCGCTGGCTCCGTCGGCACTGGTGGTTGGTAGTGATTGTGCACCTATAAAAGCAAGTACACCTTTTTAGATGCCTGCACACCTCCCCCTATTTTACTAGTTGTACTTTTTTCACCAGGAAGGAAGATTGAAAAACAGTTACGTACAACATAAATCGTTGTTGTAGCTGGTCCAAATTGCGTCCTACTGTACAGCAGTCACATTAGACAGAGTTTAGTTTTAATTTATTTGATGGTCCCTAGGGTCTAATCTCTACTCCTACTCTAGTCTTTGGAAAGTTAGCCTGAGCCATATAACCATTTTAGATCCGGGTCTACTGTTTTGCCCATGTTACCTCGCAGCTTGTTGCACAGTAAAAAAGACACCTTTGACGCCACTTGAGTGTTGCATACAACTAAAGAGGTTGACAAACCAGTATTGTTGTTAGTCCCTTTTGCTTATCCATAATGTTGCACTTTTTGCCATGACTGCTAAAAACTGGCATAGTTGTATTCACTGTCTAACGTGCAACATTTTTCTTATAGGCAGATGAGAAGATTGCCTTCTACGAAACAAGGGATTTGCAGAGCTTTCGAAAGATGCATGTGTAACCAATATACGTTCAACGGTGAGGGGTCTCCCACAATTCACACATTTCTCTATCGTGCACTAGATGTACAAAATGTATAGTATTTAATCTTCTTCATTTTGTATGGTGGAGCAGGATGTTTTTCATGGAAATACTTACAAGGTACAACAATACAAAGCTTGTTATTAAAAAAATAAAGTTTTTGAACTTGCACATAGACTCTGTGGTATATTTTTGAGTATCTGGGGTGGTGTGGACTGAAACGAGTGAGTCAGCGAAAGGGTGTTCTTCTGTTCTGGCCTGGGTTGTGTAATAAAATCATTGGGTATATATATCTAACTATCTTCGTGTGGGGGTCGGGAGTGGGACAAATGACTATGACCGAGACACTTAGGTAGGTAGACGGTCATTGGATTGTGGGTTCTTCTGACTGAGTTCTGTGACTAGGGTGTAAGGTGTAAGGTCCAACCTCCCTATCACCTACATCAACATCCTATTTTCTTGTGCATAGTTCTGTATGTGTATGTGCAGAGAAGAATAATAACCACAACCGTAGTAGTAGTATACTAACTGAACAAAAATAAGTAGGCAAACATCTGGTTGTGCACTTTGTTGGTGGGAATTGACAAAGACTGGAGATTACAGAGGACAACGCAAAAGACAGGAGTGGACCCAGTGGCTACAGCTATTCTATCACAGCTTTATTCAAAAGAATACCTTAACTAAAGAGTGGCCAACAGGGCAAGCTTAGCTACACACAGTCTAATAGTAGTAGCACAGAGAGTCTTAGGGCAGAGGCAGTTTGAAGGAACTGAAAGTCAGGGATGGCATTGGATACCCAAAATTTGGAAAACAAATTTAAGACCAAAGAAGGTTTTGCTAACATTGAATTAGGAAGGAGGCTTAATAGGTTGGAAAAAATAAGGTGCGTTAAAAAGTTAGGGAAATATAATTGTTAATAATATAAGCACTGTAGGACTTACTGGGGCCAGCAGCAGGATCTTCGGTAGAGGAGCGCTCCTCTTGTGGTTGTCCCTCCAACTCGGACCCCATCTTCTTGCCCCTGGGTGGTGCTGATCATGTAAGAAATAATAAAGAAAGAGAAACATTAAGTGCTGTGAAACAAAGACATCATTCAAAAATCCTCTCAAACATTTTAGGAAACAACAATTCCAATAAAATTGACTTCGAAGTCTAAATGACTACTGGCTTGCAGGATACACAGACCATCTACTTATAGAACACTAATCAAATGTTCCATAAACATTCTGATTGCAGAATATACTAACGAAGCCAGTACCACCTGACCTACACCACCTATTCAAGAATCCAGACAGGCCAATTTTCAGTAAGTCGGGATTTCCATTTTATTTTTGCCCGCAAACACGCATAGATGATGAGATGGAGGACACATGCATAAATTTGTGCATACACGGAATTGTTGGTTGCTTGCGTCATATGAACTGCTACTGACTCACCTGACCATGCAATTGCTGCTAAGCCTACCACTCAGTAAACAAACTTCAAACTGGTTCTATAGAGGGGTGGGGTAAATAAGAACTAAGCATTCAGTGACAGAGGAGGCGTCATGCAGACCGTTAAAAAAATATGAACTAATAATACTATCCATCCACCACTATTTCACTAAAGGACAATGTAAGGAAGGACTAGACTCCAGCAATAGCATTAACTAACTTCAGTTCTCTAAAAACTCTAAAATCAATATTCACCAGCCCACGCTAGCGCAAAGTTACAAACCAGTAAGAGAAGTGGCGAGCAGCACCTGTGTCATACAATAACAGAGGATGAGACGGAAGTGATCTGCAATGTAACTAAGCGCACCAGTAATCGTGTTACTTTTTCGTCCATGAAATATACACAATACTTATACTACTATATTATATATTAAATATTACGAGCTACTCACCAAGCCCCACGACCTCGACACCTAGCAGGTCCAACAGGTCCTGCTCCCTGTCCAGAATGTCTGCCCACCGGTGGGCCAGCTGCTGGTGGGTGCGCCGGATATCCGAGCGATGGTAGACTGCCCGGCGCACCTTTGCCCACCGGCGGTGACGCTCCTCTGGGCGGTAACCGGAGCCTGGCCTGCCGCCTGCAGCCAAGGTCAAGGGGAGGTGAAGCTGGATGGAAAAAACAAGGGCGGCCACCTCCGCCTCCCCGAAAAGATTCCGGGCATGCACCCCTGCAGGTCTCATTCTGCCGCAAGGCAGCCAGCTCTTGGGCGCAGGCGCCTTGCCCTTCGAGCCGGTTCTGCTGCTCCCCTTTGCCATGGTTCTGGGGTGGAGGTGTAGGTGGAAAAGAAAAGTTAGAACAAAAGGAAAAAAAGTTAGGGGGAAGAAGTAGGAGCTTAAATAAAGAAGTGAAATAAAACAGTAGAAAAGTTTTAAAAAAGGTAGAAAAGTAGAAATAAAATGCAAAATATAAACTTAGGGACAGAGAGAGATAGATGATAAGTAAAAAAAGTAAGAACAACTGTGAAAATAGGTAAAGATTGCACAGATATAAGGTGGATAGAAAACTAGGCCCAGAACCATAGCATAGAGTGTGAAAAACAAGATGGCTGCGCCAAGCGCGACCACGTGGGTAAGTTCGCGCGCGATTTCACGCGAACACGCACTTTGTCAGCATGAACAAGTAGTTGTGTTCCCGAACAAGACGTGCACCGCGCGAACACGTTATACGCGACCCGGAAGAGGAAATAGGGGACGCGAGCGGGCCGGACAATTAAAAAAACAAGATGGCCACGCCCATAGCCCACCACATGGGTAAGGTCGCACGCTACAATCCCCCGAACATGCAGACAGCGCCCCAAACACGCACAACGCGCTCCCGAGCAAGAAAAACGGCTCGCGTACGGGACCAGCAAGCTACTATGCATGCTCGCGTAGCTACACAAAGCTCGCGTAGTGCGAGAACGTCTTCGCGTAGCTTCGTGTAGCATGACTACGCGTACTATGCCCAGGGTTAGTGTTGATGTGCATGACAACATGTGCATGATGATACATATGGGACAAGTGTAAAGGTGTTGTGGACCACATAGTGCCCCATCACACATGACATGTGTCAACAGGTCATCACACATCGATTGTGCAACAAGATCAGATGCCCTGTGCTATATCACTGCCTGCCATACCTAGGGCCTGCTCATGTAAGTATGCAATGACAAGAACTTGATAGACATCCTTGTTTTAACCGTACCCCTATATCCCTGCCATGTGTGTGCCTCGTATCACTATTGTAATGGTGCCATACATGAGCGCGTGCAACGTACCGTCCCCCTGCTTTGACATCAGCGTGTGAAATGCACCGTGTAAAACACACCATACCCCTGCATTCACTACAGCGTGTGAAACGCATCGTGTAAAATGCACCGTACCCCTGCATTCACTACAGCATGTGAAACGCACCGTGTAAAATGCACTGTACCCCTGCATTCACTACAGCGTGTGAAACGCATCATACCCTGACATTACGTGGGTGTGTGTGCCTCGTTTCACAATTGTCATCATGCCACACGCGAGTGAACCGTACCCCGACATTACGTGCGTGTGTGCGCCTCGTTCCAAAATTGTCATTGTGCCATTCGCGAGCGAACCGTACCCGACATTACGTGCGTGTGTGCGCCTTGTTTCACAATTGTCATCGTGCCATATGCGAGTGAACCGTACCCCGACATTACGTGCGTGTGTGTGCCTCGTTTCACAATTGTCATCGTGGCATACCCGAGCGAACCGTACCCCGACATTACGTGCTTGTGTGCGCCTCGTTTCAAAATTAAAATGGTGCCATACGCGAGCGAACCATACCCCGACATTAAGTGCATGTGTGCGTCTCGTTTCACAATTGTCATCGTGCCATATGCGAGCAGACCATACCCCGGCATTACATGGGTGTGTGCGCATCGTTTCACAGTTAAAATGGTGCCATATGCGAGCGAACCGTACCTCGAAGTTACGTGCATGTGTGCGCATCTTTTCACAATTAAAATGGTGCCATACGCAAGCTTGAACGCACCGTAGACGTGTGTTGATCTCAAAAAATACTTAGGGGACGAGTAGTAGGCCCTGAATGCAGCCTGGTTGTCATGGATACTGAGATTTGAGTGTGTGCTACGGGTGTCCTGCAAAAGTCAGTTGGGCAAAAATATAAAATGTTGCAATATGTATTTGGAGCTGAAGCTCACATTTTAAACCATGCAAATGTGTGTCAGGGCCTTATGTTTAAAGGGAATGGATGAAACGTAGGATGCAAAGTAATCTGGCCTATCACACTGTACTCCTGAAACTTAAAGCCCCTTAGCAGCACTGATATAAGGCTGCATGTGTCTGTGAGAGAGCACTTGCCTGCACAACATTAGAGTGGACCACACTGCTGCTGTCTCTGCATTCCCTGGCCTCTGATTTTGCTTACCATGGAGAGGGAACCAGCATTCACTGAGGAGGAAAACCAGGCCCTGCTGAATGCCCTCCTACCACAGTACAGCAAGCTGTATGGGAGACCAGGGGAACAGGTGAGTGATGACTGCACTAGCTTTGACTGTGCACCTGTTGTGTGAGTGTCACAACAGGCATTGTGTATTGGTGGAACAAACATGCAATGTGGTTTGGAGTGAGTGCCAGGTGTGTACATTGTGGTGTCTCCCGTGCAGAGCATGATGTAGTTCAAGTGTGTTCACTCCTCACTTGCATTATGCTAACTGTGACATTCAATGCATAGTCAATGACACATTCTGCTGTGCCACACCTTGCTGGTTTTATTTCCCTAATTTACTGAGGTGTAACAGTGTTCCCCCCGGAGTGACAGCTGAATGTACTCACAGATGCTTATGACTTGTGGGGACCTGTGGTGATATTTATTTGTTTTTGTCCTCATTAGCCTAGGTAAGCGCGAAGGCATAGAAAGATAGTCTTTCGCTTGCTTGACCTAAGTTGGATCACTCTATGCCTTGCTATTTCATACACCGACCATAGGAGGCCTTATCCAGTACCCGAGCCTTTCATCCCGACAGCCACCACCGGAGTAACCAAGCAATTGATGGTATAGAGGCCTAATCATCGGACAGTTGTTCACGAATATCAGTACCATTTATCCAATTTTCTAGTGGAACCCAAAACTCATTTCGCCTGGTCGTTAGTGCTCTAACCAGTGCAAGTATATATTTAATTGAGGAAAACCATTCAATTTTAGTAGGAGGCATAGCATTTATCCATTTTTTATAGATTTCTCTGCGGGCCAACATTATTAAATAGAAAATTAATTTGCTAACATTTAAAGTAAGAGAGTCGAAGTTCTCTGATAATCCAAAAAATACAAGGGAGACGTTTACCTGGAGCTGTACTCCAATTACTGTATACAGTGTACTACTTACATCCCACCAAAAAGCTTGCAATGCCAGGCACTCCAAAAACATATACACATCATTGCTTCTTACTTCACCACATTTTGAACACTTCGGGATAGCACCTTTTGCAAATGTTGCTAATTTGTGGGGTTTCCAGTATACTCTGTGAATACAAAAAAGGTGGTTCCGCCTTAGGTTTGCAGCACACACTGTGGAATATAGCATGTTGCAAGATACTTGCCATAAATGTATCAACTGTTCTCCCGGCAAGTTCTCTTCCCACAGTGTTGCTGGTAGATTGAATTCTCCATCAGCGCTGTCCAGCAAACTCCAATACCACCTTGCCACCTCTTTTCAGCTGGGACCTCTAGCCATTATTAAAGCTTCAGTCAGGTTCAATTTTCCCGCATCACGCCCCTCTGCGAGGCTCCATCTTTTCATTTGAAGATATTTAAATCTAGACAAATTCCCCGTCGTTATCTCTTGAGCCTCTTCCCAGGAGATCAATTCCCCTTCCTTCATCACCTGCCCCCAAGTTTCTATCCCCGCTTCTCTCAGGGGACGTGGCAGACTGTCACTTAACCATTTAGGGGACCCTGGAGAATTCCACACCAGCGCGGAATCACTGTAATAGTTCATATTGCTCTCTCTCCTTATTTTAAACCATATTAATGCAAAACTCTGCAGAGTTTTGAGCCGTACCTTTTTGAAGTAGCGCGGATGTCCATACTTTTGTACAAACCCCCTTTCTCCCCCTTGTATCCCGGATAACATTGCTCCAAACATCTTACCAGTCTCTGAGCTATCAGGGACGCTCATCAAAGACTTCCCTCCTTTTAATAGAAAAACCCAGGCGTAATATGTCAAATCTGGCAGCCGTAGGCCTCCTTTATCATACTGCCTTCTGAGTTTTTTCCAGGCAATCCTGGTTCCCCTCAATGCCCAAACGAAATTACAAATCCAGGATTGTGTTTTTTTCAGCCGGCATTCTTTAAAGGCCATTGGTATATTTTGAAATAGGAAGGTAAATTTAGGCAGAATTGCCATTTTCACCAGATTTACTCTGCCATAGATTGTTAGTGGTAGGTGGGCCCAGCTGAGTAAAAGTTTCCCTACTGCCTTATTCACCTTTTGATAATTCACTTCTGGTATCAGTTCTGCCTTCTGTACCATTTGGATCCCAAGATACCTCATTTCCTCCTTAACACAGTTTAGTCCTGAATTAGCATTCCATTCCAATACCACCGTTTTATTTTCATTCATTTCATATCCGGACAGCCAACCAAATCTTGTTGCCAAATCATACACTGCTGGCAGAGCGGTATTCAGGTCTGAGGTGTATATAATTAAGTCATCTGCATATAGACCTACTTTCTTCATCCAGCCCTGAAACCTAAATGGTTGGATGCCTTCATGGGATCAAATTTTTTCAGCCAACGGTTCAATATATAAATTGAAAAGCAGTGGTAATAGGGGGCACCCCTGCCTGGTCCCCCTTTGGATATTGAAGCTGCTTGTGATATTCCCATTTGCTACTACCATGGCCGTCGGATTTTTATAGATAAGTTTTACTGCCCTACGGAAGTTGTTCCCTAAGTTGGAGAGTTGTAAAATCTCCTGTAAAAAAGCCCAGTTTACTCGGTCAAATGCTTTTGTGGCATCCACAGTGATTGCAGCTAGGGGCAATTTGAAAATGGTTGCTATATCTGCTGCCCCAATTAAGTTATGTGTTAGGTCTTTGATTTCATTACAAGAACGGAGGCTACATTATGCAATGACTTTTAATTGCAGATCCAAGCCAGTCGCATCACAATATAAAGGTTCCAATAAGAACACTGAGAAGAAGTAATAGGCAGAACATAGCAACCATCAGCCTCTTTTAAATGCGGCTCCAAGCAGATAAGTAGCTCGCTTCCTTCTCTCTTATTTTATCATTACTGTTATTAACTTTGATATGGTTGTTAATTTTGGGGAGGTTTAATCTATTGGTGGGTTAATCCTCACCTTACATTGCCATTGTATCCTCATATTGGGGTTAGTTCTATTTCATATTACCTTCTGTGGCCTTACCCCACTTCCTACCCTCCCTCCTCCCCGGATCTGCAATTTACGGAGATCCCACCCCTCCCTCCTCCCTCTCAATATCTGTTACGATATTTTGTACCTTGTCTAGCAATTTCCGAGTTGCCACCTCATTCCCCCCTCACGGGCCCGCAATCGCTCCCACTCAAAACTGAAGGGAAGTTGCTTTCCCTTTTAGCACTTTGAAACCCCTCGGAAGCCTCGTGAGGTAGCGGCCGTAGACTGCTGCCCGCTCTAAGGCCGCATCCCTTACCGGAAAAGAGGAGTCCGGACCCGCGGTAGGCCCGACATGCGCGCGTGACCTGGGGCGCTGGGGGCGCCGATATACGTCTGCAGACTAGGGCGCTGGCCCGCTCACCTCAGCGCCGCATCCAGCCGCCTTCCTCCTCGCTTGAATGGAGCCCCTTTCTCCGACAATCCCTCATCTGCCGAGAGCAGCGACCATGACGTGCATTAGAGGAAAGTACCTCGGCGAGTCTCACGCTTCGTGAGTGTCTCGCCTAGGGACTTTCCTCTGCCGTCTGACAGTTGATCTTCAGCTGTTTCAACACACCTCGGCACCGAGACTTCACCGTCAGATTTGGACCATTTTAAGCGTCAAGCCCCACAAACAGAAGTTCTAAGGGCCCTATACCCCTATTCCTGCGCCCTTAAATCGTTTTTTTACAAGATAATAACATAAAAAAAAAAAAAAAAAATCTTCCTATTCCCATATAGCATTTTGCCCAAAAAAAAAAAAAAAAGGGTTTATTACCTAAATTGAGATGGATAATGCTTCTGACTCAGACTCAGAGGGCAATAATGCTACAACCCCTTCCTTTGATAGGGAGGATTTTCGATCCATGATCCAAAAGGAAATGAAGTCCTGTTTAAGGGAGACCTTTGCTAATTTTGCCCCCTATAAAAGACCTCTTCTTTCCCAAGAAGAACTAGCTGATACGCTTGCTGGCCCAAAAGCCGGAGCAAAATGCACAAAGAAAAATAATAACACTCCTACTGGAATACAGGTGAGCACGGGAGGTCCTAGCACCTCTGATATTGTTGGTGGTCCTAGCACCACAAAATCCTTGGGAGGTCCCTACACCTCAAATAATAGAGACGTCTTTTATGACTCACTTACTTCGGGTGCCCCTTGCGGCCCAAATACCTTGGACGCCCTTAGCGGCTCAACATCCCAAAGTGCTCAATACTACCGAGATGGCTCCGATGATGACGATGACATGGATCCAGACGAATACGTCCTGGACCTAGATGACGGAGATGTTGGGATTTTTGATGAGGAGGACGAACTCCCCTCTACATCGAAAGATTCTATCCTAAACCCCCTGGGAGAAGAGATGTTCTCCCCCCTAAACCTAAAGCATCCCCGTTCCACTCTATGGTCTCCACAGGAACACGTATCTAAATTTATAAAAAAATGGATCCGTTTCCCTCTCAAAAGAGGGACAAGAAATATCCTAAGAGCCGAGTGCTCTAGACCCTCAATCGAGGAAAAGGCATGTTATGCCCCTAACATGGATCCTGAGCTAATTAAATATCTCTTTAGACTAGGGCGCGACCCCAGAAAGGGTCTTGAGAAAGCCTTTAAAGGATGCCAGGATCGCCTGCTAGACGTACTTGGCCCTCTAAGCAGGATCCTTGACTCCGCCGAAGAGTGTTACCTCAAAGGCACCCAACTCGATACAGACCTTATAAGGGGTTGGAGTCAAAGAGCCCTCATTCTCCTTGGTAATGCCAATTCCAGCATTAACGCTGAGAGACGTAGACTGATCCTCTTTAAACTAGATCCTAAACTTACAGACATGGCCGACAAGGAACCATCCTCAAACCCAAAAGGCCTGCTCTTTGGCGAAGAGCTCATAAGATCTCTAGGGAAATACGTCTCGACCTTTACTGCACTTGACAAGGCGCAAAAGAATATCAAACGAGTGTTCAGTAATAATGTTTTCGGGAGGGCCGGAAGAAGGGGCCTTTCTTCCGGCCGATTCAACCAGAGGCCCTATCAGAGATCACGTCCTTATGGAAGAGGTGGACACCAAAACAATTATAACAACGGCTTCTACCGTGGAAGAGGAAACAGAGCCAGAGGTGCGAGATCACGAGCCTCCTTCGCGTCAAACCCTCCAAGTAAGTCTCCAGCTTTCACCTCCCCCTTCTACCCTTCCAAAGGTGGGAGGGAGACTCAGCCTTTTTTCAAAAAAATGGGAAGAAATAACTCAAGACCCTTGGGTCCTTTCCACAGTAACAGGCTTCATGATAGACTTCACTCAAACTCCTATTCAAACCTCTCTACCAAGAGATATTCCTATTTCATTAGAAAAAGAGAAAATAGTCGAGGAAGAGATCCACTCTATGCTGGAGAAAGGAGCTATAATAGAAGTCCCCTTAGATTCTCTAACCTTCGTAAGCTCTTTGTTCCTAGTGGAGAAAAAAGGAAAAGGTTGGAGACCGGTTATAAATTTGAAGGGTCTCAACAAATTTCTGGTCTACAGGCACTTCAAAATGGAAGGAATACATCTCCTAAGAGACCTCCTCCAAAAAGAAGACTGGCTAGTAAAACTAGACCTGAAGGATGCCTACTTCACTATCCCGATGGCGGAGATACATCAACCTTACTTACAGTTTCTCTGGAAAAATCATCTATATCATTTCAAGGCCCTCCCCTTCGGACTTTCCTCCGCCCCTTGGTGCTTTACCAAGGTAATGAGAGCAGTAGCCTCTTTCCTAAGAGAACGAGGAATTCGACTTATTTTTTACCTCGACGACATTCTGATTTTGTCTCAAGACCTATCCCAAATCCTTATAGACTGGAAACGACTATGAACCTGTTAGAAAGTCTAGGCTTCATCGTCAACAAAGAGAAGTCTATTCTAACCCCCTTGAAATCTCTGGAGTTTTTGGGTTTCACCCTAGATACTTCCAAGTGTCTACTCCTTTTGCCTCCTTCAAAAATCTCGAAGATCAAGAAGGAGATTCGTCATGTCCTAAGGCAGGAGGACATCCCTATAAGGGAACTGGCGAGACTTCTAGGTCTCTTATCATCCTCCATCCAAGCGATTTTCCCAGGTCCCCTGAATTACCGGGCCCTGCAAAGGATAAAAGGAAGGGCGTTGAGATCCGGTCTCTGGTACGAAGACCGAATCTCCTTAGATTTAGAGGCCAAAGTAGAACTGAACTGGTGGTTAGAGAACCTAGAAGCTTGGAATGGGAAAGCAATCTTCGGTTCAGAACCGGATTTTGTCCTGGAATCAGACGCTTCCCTCCATGGCTGGGGTGCTTGTTTCCTAGACCAGAATACGGGTGGTATCTGGTCTCAGGAGGAGTCATCTCACCATATCAACTTCCTAGAACTTACTGCCGGTCTATACGCCCTTATGAGTTTCAAGCACTCAATTCAAGGGAGATCGGTTCTCCTGAAAATGGACAATATTTCAGCAGTGGCCTACATCAATCGATTGGGAGGTACCAAGTCTGCCGACCTCTCGAACCTAGCAAGGAAACTTTGGATGTTCTGCTTAGAACACAAAATCGCTCTCAGAGCGGAATATTACCCAGGGAAGTCGAACATTTCTGCCGACTGGAATTCCAGATTCCTTTCAGACTACAGCGATTGGAAACTGAACGTCGCTGTCTTCGACTCACTAAATTCCTACTGGGGTCCATTCGGGATAGACCTATTCGCGAGCCGTCTCACCTCTCAAATAGAGCGTTACTTCAGCTGGATGCCGGATCCCGGCGCACAAGCAGTGAACGCATTTCTCCAACCCTGGTCAGGGATCAATGCTTATGCCTTTCCCCCATTCGCAATGATCCAGAGAGTCCTGCAGAAGGTGAGACAGGACAGATGCTCCCTAGCCCTAGTAACTCCTTTCTGGCCATCACAGGCGTGGTTCCCCACTGCTCTGGAACTGACCTTCGAAGTTCCATTTCTCATTCCTTCCCTGAAAGACCTCCTTACGGACGTAAACGGGGATCCTCATCTAATGACCCTATCAGGGAGTTTGAACCTTCTTGCCTGGAGAGTGTCAGGAGATCTAACGAAGTCTCAGGACTTTCGTCATCAGCTTCTACTCTCCTCAGAGAGTCATGGGCACCAGGAACCCACTACAGATACAACAATATCTGGAAATGCTGGTTTCGTTGGTGCTTGGAGAGGGACTTGGATCCCACTCAAGCACCTATTGTTGATATAGTGAATTTCCTCGCTGAACTCTTCGACAAAGGATTGAGTTATAGATCAATAAACTGTTATAGATCGGCCATCTCTGCTGGTCATGCCCTTATTAACGGCAAGTCTATTGGCAAAAATGTTATTGTTTGTAGGGTGATGAAGAGCATTCGCATTAAAAGACCCCCAAGACCAAAATATGACTCTCTCTGGGATGTATATTTAATTCTAGATCTTTTCACTTCCTGGCCGGAGAATTCTCTTTTGAACAGAAAACTTCTTTCTTTTAAACTCGCAACTCTCCTTTGCCTCATCTCCTGCCGTAGAGTTTCAGATGTTAAGGCTCTAGAGATCTCTAATAGATCTTATAACTTATTTGGAGTTAAATTTGAAATCTTTAGAAGAACTAAGACCATGTCTGATTCAATCTTCTATCCCAGTTTTGGTCCTTCCCCAAAACTTTGTGTTGTTGAATGTATGAAGGCTTATGATAGGACAATGTCTAACCTTCGTCCCCTTAATGAGAATCAGCTCCTCATCTCCTTTATTAAACCTCATAAGGCTGTCTCTTCCACCTCGATTGCCAGATGGGTTAAATCTACTATGTCCCTAGCTGGTATTGATATATCTAAATTTCAGGCCCATTCCGTTAGAGGCGCCATGGCAAGTAAGTCCCTTTGGTCCGGAGGTAAGCTGGATGATATCCTTAAAGCTGCCGACTGGTCTAATGCTAATACCTTTGCAAGACACTATTGCAAACCTATTGATCACATGTCTAATGTAGTTTTACATGGCTACCAACATGCATAATGTAGCCTCCGTTCTTGTAATGAAATTGCGATTCTCCTATTAACATGCCTAGAGAATCTAGATTTCATTAAAGACATGGAGGCTCACATTATCCCACCCATCCCTTCCCTGTTTGGGTGTGGATACATAATTTTTATTCTAAGTATGACTTAATATGATATGATGTATTTATGCTTATACTAAAATGTTGTTTATGACTATTCAATTCCTTTTCAGGATTCGTTTATTTATGATTACCCTTTTAGGATACAATTTTCATTGTCTCCTTTCTTTCAGGTAATCCTTCCACCTAATTTACGTTGGATGTTTCATCACCAGGAGACCGTCCGGTTGATTTCTTCGTTTATCTTCTACTTCGAAATTTCTGGAAACTACTACATCTTCTTTCTTCGCCTGATTTAAAAGAGGCTGCTATGTTCTGCCTATTACTTCTTCTCAGTGTTCTTATTGGAACCTTTATATTGTGATGCGACTGGCTTGGATCTGCAATTAAAAGTCATTGCATAATGTGAGCCTCCGTGTCTTTAATGAAATCTAGATTCTCTAGGCATGTTAATAGGAGAATCGCAATTCCCCTACACGCATAAATCCCTTTTGGTCTTCATTTAATATAACATCCAAAACTTCACTCAACCTAGCTGCTAAGACCCTCGAGAAGATTTTATAATCTGAGTTCAGTAATGAAATGGGCCTGTAAGAATCACTACAGTTTGGTGGCTTATCCGGCTTGAGGATCAAGGTGATGGTGGCCTCATTCCAGGACTTTGGGATCTCTTTTCCATCCTCAAAAATCTCTTTAAAAAGTCTACACATTGCAGGTGTTACACAGCACTCCAGCTTCTTACATATCTCTGCAGGGATACCGTCCGGGCCTGCAGCTTTATTTATTTTTCCAGCTTTAATGGCCTTCCTTATATCTGAGTCTAGAATTGGACTATTTAGATTTTCCCTTTGTGTTTCAGACAACCTACGAGGAATATCTTGACCTAACAATTCGTTCACTTCCTCACCCTTAGTGACTAGATTTTCTGAGTACACTGATTCAAAATGGCTCACTAAAATTTCCTCTATCCCCTCCCTTGATCTAACTAGAGGTACTGACCCATTTGATTTCAGTTCTTTTATATGATTTCTTGCCTGATAGTTTTTTATCTTACAGGCAAGAAGCTTGCCACAACCCTCTCCATAATTAAAATGTGCCAGTCTACTTGCCTTCCATCTCTCCAGTACTCTTCCCTCCAAGACGCCTTTCAATTCCACTCTCAAGGCTTCGATAGCATTCAGCTCATTCCCCTCCGCCCTTTCCTCCGTATGCACCTTACATTGTAACATCTGAATTTTTTCTTCAATGGAAGCTATCTCTGCCTTTCATTGTTTATGTTTGAAAGTCTGCATCAACATAATCCTTCCTCTCAAGTAGGTTTTGAAGGCATCCCATACTACCCCTAACGCTGCATTATCTAGGTTCTGTTCAAAGAAAAGATGGGAATCTTGCTTAAGCTCTTCCATACAGGCTTCATCAGTCAGTATAGTACGATCAATAGTCCATCTTTTTTGGGGTGCATTATTTAACAATGCCAAACGTAAGGTCACCGCCGAGTGATCTGATAAGTGGGATCCTACATGGCTGACATCCCTGACCTGCTCTTTTATACCTTGATCTATTAAGAAGAAATCTATTCTTGATTGATGTTTTTATTTCCTATAATTAAACGTGAAGCTTTTTATCCCACCCATCCTCTCCCGCCAGATGTTACACCAGCCCAGATTTTTTATTGAGTTTTTAATTAAGCAACGCGTTTTATTATGGGTCACAGCTCTACTTTTAGTTGAACGATCTAAATTCTCGTCCAGTACCACATTAAAATCGCCGGCCATAATCACTGGGTCAGGAAAGTCTAATAGCACTACCAGTAGGTTGCTAAATGGGTTAGGATCATCTAGGTTTGGACCATAATAGCCGACTATTGTAAATAGCTGGTTGTGGCATCTTATTCTCACAATTACCCACCTACCTAGATTGTCCATTCTAGCATCCTCAATTATTATTTGGGGGTTACTCCCAGAACTGCCACACCTCTTGAAGTTAAATGATGGTCAGTGCATACCACTTTCTGGATCCACTTTCTGGATTTTAAAATCTCCATAGTTTCTTCTTTTGTTAAGTGTGTCTCTTGCAAAATTATAATCTGAGCAGAGGCATCTTTTAAGTACAGTAGAACTCTTTCTCTTCTCTGTTTTACTCTAAGGCCATTAACATTCCATGAGAGTAAATTTATTTGAACCTCCCTAGTGGTACTCATGGTCTAATCCTTACACCCGCCACTCTCCTATAGTCGGAACTGCAAAGCACTAATAAAGGACAGATATTTTTTTTATTTTCTCCCTATGCTCCCACACCCTTAACTGTGTCCTACCCTTTCCCTCCTTTGGAAACCCCCCCTTTCCTTTTTCCTTCATGGCATATGCCTGAGGAGTCTTCCCGGGACTTGAGATATATCTCACTAACCTTTCCCAGTGAGAAAGAAAAAAATGTGATAACTCAGAAATAAGGAACAGAAAAAGAAGAGAAAAAGAAAGAACAAAATAGCGTATGTATGCATGGCTTAAATTGCGGTACACACCAGCACTTGTGGCTAAAACCCAAAGGAAAGAAAAGAAAGAGAATAAGTAGGTAGAACACCTACCACTTGTGCAAACACATCTAATAAATAGTTGAGGAAACAAGCTTGGCTCTCTTATTTACAATGGTCTTAACTAGGGAATAGTTGGAAAATGTCTCCCAGTCCTCTTTATTCCAAAGGTTGCTAGAGAGCCAATGAGATAGTCTAGTACTTTCTGCTACAAATTTCTTCCCACAGATGGCTTTTTAGGGTTCCACTTTTGGCTTTCTTTAACTTGTAGCTGAGTTTGATGAAGGCTCCTTGCCTTGCTATAGATTGTTTTACTAGAGCCACATTCCAAGCGTAGCTGAGCTGGAGATGAATGAGGCAGCAAGAAAATAAAACAACTTGAAGAATTTGGTGATCGTTTTATACAGGAGGGCAGCACCTCTGCCCCTTAGGGCTCACTTACCGTGAGCAATGATTGGAATTAGCATGCTTGTCTTATTTTCAGAAAATGTGAGTATGTAGAGGACGCTATGTCTGATTTTATGAGCTTGAATGCGGCAGTGAGTGTTTTGGCTTTGTACAGCTTAGCAACACCAAGACGTCCATGTACATCAGGCACGGCCACAAGATGTTACCCACTTTGGTGGCGTGCAAATTCACCTAGGTTAGGCTGGTGGGAAGATCCACTAGAAAGAGATTAAAGAGAGTGGGAGGTAGCACACACCCTTGCCTTAGTCCTTGATGAGTTGGAATCCTTCTCTCCATCGCCTAATTTGATTCTGACCCAAGTGACAGTATGAAGGATATATGAAGTAGGATCAAGGCTTACAGCAGTGAATTCGTAATACTCCACCTGGCTAGTTTATTCCACAACTTTCCTTTATCCACATGGTCAATGGCAGCCTTGTAGTCCATAAAGGAAATTTAAAAAAGGGGCTGCTTATTTTACCTATTTTGGTAGAAGAGCAGAGATAGGGCATTACAATAGCCTTGGTGCTACTTCAGCAGTTGAAGCACTGTTTCATGTTGATCTATGCCATTGAAGCAGGGCCGGACTGGCTATCGGGCGTTTTGTCATGCTGCCGAGCTGGGGGCTGATGTCACAGCGGTGGGGGTTAATTTTGTTGATGGAGACCTACATGTGCTTCGAAATAAACAAAGCAAAATGAATTTTGTTGAGCACATGCAGGTCCCCAACAACGAAATCAGTCCCCAGCTCGGCAGCATGCTAAAACACCCGGTAGCCAGTCCAGCCCTGCATTGAAGGCATTACTAGTGGATCTTCCAAGATTATTACTTGTAAGCGGTTTCTGCACCAAATGACTGGTCTTTCTGGGGAGACATCTAACTTACTGAATGACAAAGCTGTATGCTTTCTGACATAGGTCAACCATTACAATCCACGATAAAATGGCAAGCTTTCGAATCACTGCTTTTCAGTAGGCTACTTGAAATTAATGTTGTTGGTGGAACTGGCTTTATTTCTTAGTTAGAAAAAAAAGGATAATGCCACAACCAATGAATAGGGGAAATGTCTGGAAACCACCGAACAGGCTTGAAAAACAACAAATGGAAGAAATAAGGTATACATCCAGAAATAGTCCTAAAACCAGTCAACAATCCAGATCCAATGCTTATTAAAAGGGCACTATGCTAGTGGTGTTTGATGAATGGACGAGAGTGAACATACAATCTGCAAAATGAGTAGTCAACTAAGTTTGCAGGAGTTTTTTGAATCTCTGCTGCAGAGTGGGTTGTTGGAGGGGCAAAGGTTTCTCATGCAGAGGCTAATGGTACCTCTTTCTGCATTATTATTGCAAATGTGTTTAACTTATAAGGCACATACTTTGTCTTTTTTGGGCCGAGGAACATTTTCAAACATCATTTTGAGCGGGAACATACAAAGTTATACCATAGCATTTAATGGTTTTTGTATAAGTATCAACTAGGAGTACCCAGTGCACATTCCACAACATGTTTCATTTGTGATTATCAGATATGCCTAGTTTCAAATAAGAACCATTATTCATGAAAGTGTGGTGTGCAGTCATGACTGTAACAGATATATCCATTTATTAACAGCATAATTCTGGCTTTAAAGGGATACAGGCTCAATGAAGAGTGACAGAATCCCAAAAGAATGAGTGACCTAGTGGATTAGAACATCCAGCTGCACTTATGAGTGTCTTGGGTAAAACAATTGGATTTTAAATGGGCACTCCCATTATGTGTTTTTATACCTATCATTGGAATTATTTTTCTGACACTCATTCTAATGAAATGGGGCATAGGCAGAAAGATTATGCCATATAGGAGTCATGTAGTGTATGGGTCTTCAGTTATTGAAAATAGAGTGTTTTTTATCACTTCGATACAAAATGAGGTGTAAGTGACTTCATTTTCAGCCATTGTTCTTTGGGTAGTTATCATATTGTAATGTTCAAATATGGCACTCTCATTTATGTGCTGCCAAGGCACTTTACTAGATTTTAATGTTTGTAGTACTCAATTCAGCTGTGTAATAGCTCACCGCTGAGTCTGCCTATCCTGTAAAAGACCTAACTCTCCATTTAGAAGATTATGGGCTGCTGATGATATTATGTTGCTTATAGCGTACACGCATTTTCAGTATTTGCATGCCGTTGTCAATAACTTTGTAAGTATTTTGCATAATTTAGCTATCAGTTTCTCTAATTCTTTCAGCACCTTCTCTTTCTGGGTAAGTTTGAATTTTGTTACAAAATATGTAGCTTAATAATAATATTAAACGTTCCACTTTAACAGGATGTGGCCCCATGAGGAAATCATTAAAATCTATATTTCCAATAATTGTGGCCACAAGGCTGGAATGTGATAGCCAGCATTGGCAAAGCTTACCCACCCTGCATGTACAGAAAATAGCGGTCCCAATACACAATTGTTTAAAAAATGGTTTCACATAATATGCATAAGGAAAATCATACACAAAATGACAGAGTGATGTTATTTAATCACATCCTCATTCCAGCACAAACATCAAAGAAATTACTTTAAATATAACATTAATATCGTGCCCAGAAGAAGGAAGGGAGTTGGTCGGGAAGGTAAGTGATTCAGTGAAGGATAAAGTGGTGTAAGCATTACAGAAGGAAGGTGCAATCAGAAATTTGACAGTTTGCCTCCAAAGGGCATATTATTCGGTCACATAGAAAATGTAGAACAATTATTAGCCAGGCCCATATATATAAACAGAGTACCAATCAGCTGTTGTTGGTGGGCTGGTAAAAAAGAAAAAGTTGACGTTTCGACCCCCGAACAGTGTAGGTTAGTTGCCACCTTACTATGGGGTCTTCTTCAAGACTCAGGCATGGGGGGGCACCTAGGGTAAATGAAACAATGGTTTAGAGGGGAAAAAAAACTTGCCCAAAAGAAAGTGGTGGACTGACGTTCCAAATAATTACCAAGGAAGGCCCTACACAGAGGGCTGAGGTGAAGAATTATCAGACAAGTAGGCTCCGCGGAAGAGAGAGCGAGTTGGAGACACCTGCAAAAGTAAGGTGAGGGGTAAGTGGCCCCATTTCATTGGATCGGCCTCCCAAATTCATAGGCAAATTTCAGTTGCCAGAGACTGGAAAGTAGGTAACATTGACATGGTAAACTTACTTCAAAAAAGAGGAACAGAGAGTTTCCTCATATGCGGCCGTTTAAATTAATAAATACTGGCCATTCAAAATAGAGACATCTGCGGAAGGGAAAAGAGAGGTAGTAAATATGAGAGTAGTGTGGAAAGCGATTAGCGCTTATACACAGCAAGGGGTTTAAATCATTCAAATACCGGTGGTATGGTGAATCAAATTGTATTAGCACAAGGGCGTCAATCTGTAAATGAAAGGACAAGGAAGCATCATCCTTCCGTCCTGGCCTATACCATGCGAAGAGTGGTCGTACAATGAAGGAAACATAGAAAACATTAAAAGGGCTCACCGCTCCTCGGCGGTCCCGGTCAACTAATGTTTGCAGCCCCGTGTTTTAATTTACAGTGATGCCAAAAAAACACAAGAAAGGGCGTAACTTAATATTCGGGGATCGGGCTCAGAAAGTTAAGAAATTTGAGCGTGTGGGAGAACTCCGCATCTGAGAAAGGGTTACCACAGGGAGCTGATCGCTGTCACGTAGAATCAAATTTAGGAACTGCTGCCGGAATAGGCGTGTGGCTTAAATGCGCGTGCCGTTGCTACGTGCGCTGCAGCAGCTAGATGCTGCTGGAGGACCGTGTCACGCCAGCCTGTTAGATAATGGAAAGGGTCAATAGACTCTGTGTGGTCACCAGCAGATACACCACTCCAAGAATTAGAAGCAAGGTACTAAATGATTATACATTGGTAGTCCCACTATATTTTAGGGAAATTAGTCCACTGTGATGGTGGGCACCGCGGTGGGAGGAAAGTTGTAATAATAAAAAGCCTCCATTGCGCGACGTAAAGGGGCAGGCAGTGAACGTTGTCAACAGTGTCACCCGTTGGAGCCCAGAGGGGAAACGCCTCTAAAAACAAGTGTATTGCTACCGGTGTGGTGAAAAATGATGTTCACTATAAACTTCATAGAGAGACATAGATGCATATATTTTCACCAGCATTATACATTATATGAAATCACTGCGACTCATTCATGAGAGGTGGAACATGTTTGATCAACTTCACTTTTCATGTTGACAAGGGTCAGGCTGCCCTGTGCCATATTTGTGAATATGACTACGACCCAGTTTAAACAATTGCAAGGAGGTAAAGTCAAACATGCTCGTTACTTTAGTGTATGTTTTCACCAAAATTATTACAAATGCGAAGAAGTGAAATCAATCAGGCTGATTAGTACAAGTAACGTAAGTACAAACAAAATCACTTCTCTTGTGACAGGAGCGTAATATCACTATTACATATTGAAATATTGTGGCCCACATTGTGGTATAATACATACACTGGAGACAATAACATCCTCATATATACAAGGAAAGTCCATTCTATAGCCGTAATAGTCTCCTGAATAGGATGAAAACAGGAAGGTTTAAGAGGGTAACACTTCCAGAATCATACTCTTAGAACAAATCTAGCCTTATTGTCAGCATGAGGGGCCCTAGTCAGTTGTAAAGTTGCATGGCAGCCGCCATGTGACCATAACTAATATGTAAGGCATGCTAACTGAGCATAGCTAGAATCTTGTTAATTCAATCCATTGCTTATTGATTCAAGGCGTGTCATCCATTTGCTTTCTCTGAGATTCAAGACAGATCTTATGTTACCTCCTCTCGGACCCTGGGCTACTTTCTCTAAAATGATCCATTGGAGATTCTCGGGACCATAACCTGTCATTTTGAAGTGTTCCACCAATGGTGCTCCTTGGACTTCGCACCTAATTATACTGCAGTGCTGCAAGATTGTTGCCTTGATCTTCTGCTGAGCCTGCCCTACATAAATGAGTCCACAGGGGCATGTGATACAGTAAATCACATTATTGGTGTTGCGGTTTGTCAGGGATTTGAGATCAGTACTGTGTTGTTTGTACTCAAAACTTTGGTCTGCACAGTCATCTTACAGGCTTTGCACTGCCCGCATCTGAAGTGTCCCAGTGTGACAGGTAAGTTCCACATAGCTTGTAGAGTAGGTGGTTCAGCACTGTCTAGGAAAGAACATAACACATGGTCCCTAATGCTCTTGGCTTTCATAAACTAATGCATCAGAGGGGTGGATTGGTCAATATATTCCGCAATCATACCCCAGTGCTTGTTCACAATCTTCCTGATGGTGTTATTCTGTGTGCAGTAAGTAGTTATGCAGATAATTCTCTGGAGACTGGTGTTGTCCTTATCCTGTATATTGAGAAGTGCTTCCCGAGGACTATACCAAGCCCTCTTCTGGGCTTTCTTGATTAGGCATTTGGGGTAGCCATGCTCCAAGAGTCTTGTGCTTAAATCCTCTGATTCTTTGAGGTAGTCTTCTTTCATGGTGCAGTTCCTGTGGATCCCGGAAATTGGCCTACTGGCAGCTTATCTCTTAGTCTACCAGGATGATGACTATTATAGCATAGAAGGGAGTTACGCTCTGCTGGTTTACGATAAAGGGTAGTAGACAGTTTGCTGTCCATGTTGAAAATAGAGATGTTGAGGAAATCTACTTGATTCTTATCAGACTGCAAGGTGAATTGGATATCCTGGCTTTGTTGGTTAAGCCAAACATGGAATTAATGTTTCGTGCCTGTCCAGAGCATCAGCACATCGTCGATATAGCTCCCCCACAACGTAACCTGACTACAGTATCGATTAATCACTTTCAGAACATACTTCTGTTCAAAGTCATACATAAAAATGATTGCCAGGTCCGGCGCGTAGGCTGCCCCCATCACGACGCTCTTGGTCTGAAGGTAGAAACTGACTTGAAAGAAGAAGAAATTCTTCATCATAGGGAATGATAGTAGAGCGGTGATGAAATGGGTAGGTACTGCAACTGGCACTGGGTGTTTGTCCAAAGCTGGTTGAATTACATCAAGTGCTGCGCCTTGTGGAATACTGGTGTAGAGTGATAATATATCACATGGCACTAGTAGTTGTTATTCCACCTCAAAGGGATGTTGGCCAACCAGATTGATGGTCGGTCTGGAGTGTGTCTCTTAGGTATGTTTCTGTCGCTTCAGCAATTGGTTTCAGTAACACGTCAATGTATCTGCAGAGTGGCTCCAAAATTGAGCCACACCCATACACAATCGGTCTACCTGGTGGGCTATGCATGCTCTTGTGTATCTTGGGTAACGTATATATTGTGGGCAAACGGGGGTCCCACTGGTTCAAGTACTGGAATTCGTGCTCACTCAGGAATCCTTGATCTTTCCCTTCCTTCGTCAGGGTCACAACTTCTTGTGCCAAATCTTTGGACGGGTGCGTGCGTAAACTCCTGTAGCTCACTCCATCTCCGAGTTGATTGTGGATCTCCAATTTGTATTTTTCGGTGTCCTGTACCACAATCGCTCACCCCTTGTCTGCGGGCTTAATCACAATGTCTTTGTTGTTTCTTAAAGTCATGAGGGCTTCCCTTTCTTGTCTAGTCACATTGATTTTAGTATGTTTGTAGACCTCAAGTGTCTTAAACACATATTTGAGTACAGAATGTTCATATGCTCAATGTTGTTTCTTAAAGTCATGAGGGCTTCCCTTTCTTGCCTAGTCACATTGATTTTAGTATGTTTGTAGACCTCAAGTGTCTTAAACACATCTTTGAGTACAGAATGTTCCTATGCCTAGCTCTGATTGGTCATTGAATTAGGGGGGGGGGGCAAAGGTGGAAGGTACTCGTAGCCCAGCTGGAGATGTGTTTACGAATGGGGGACTGTTCTTGAAGAAATACCTCAGTCTGATCTTACGAAAGAATTTCATTTGTTCCGTCTTAATGGTGAAGTGATTGGGTTCTGCAGTGAACACAAAAGACATTCCCTTGCTGAGCATGCTAACCTCTTTGCATGGTATAGGCCAGGACGGAAGGATGATGCTTCCTTGTCCTATCATTTACAGATTGACACCCTCGTGCTAATACAATTTGGTTCACCATACCACAGTTATTTGACTGATTGATACCCCTTGCTGTGTATCAGCGCTAGTCGCTTCCCACACTACTCTCGTATTTACTACCTCTCTTTTCCCTACCGCAGATATCTCTATTTTGAATAGCCAGTATTTATTAATTTAAACGGCCGCATATGAGGAAACTCTCTGTTCCTCTTTTTTGAAGTAAGTTTACCAAGTCAATGTTACCTACTTCTCCAGTCTTCCGGCAACTGAAATTTGCCTATGAATTTGGGTGGCCGATCAAATGAAATGGGGCCACTTACACCTCACCTTATTTTTGCAGGTGTCGCCAACTCGCTCTCTTCCGCAGAGCACATACGCCCTATAATCTTTCACCTCGGCCCTCTGTGTAGGGCCTTCCTTGGTAATTATTTGGAACGTCAGTCCACCACTTTATTTTGCGTACGTTTTTTTCCCCTCTAAAACATTGTTTCATTTACCCTAGGTGCCCCGCCACACTCCCGCCCATGCCTGAGTCCTGAGGAAGACTCCATAGTAAGGTGTCAACTAACCTACACTCTTCGGGGGTCGAAACGTCAACTTTTTCTTTTTTACCAGCCCACCAACAACAGATGATTGTAACTGTGTTAATATATATGGGCCTGACTAATAATTGTTCAAAATGTTCTATGTGGCTGAATAATATGCCCTTTGGATGCAAACTGTCAAATTTGTGATGGCACCTTCCTTCTGTATTGCTTACACCAGTGTGGACTAGGGGTACGGGCGGACCGGAATAACAGGCGTGGAGGCCGGATGTATTGCGCTATTTCAGCTGTTTTTATTGTTCTCAACCACGGTAAACAAGAGGGGTTGCAAGAAGGTGAGGCTGGGTGACTTGAAGTCCGTTCTCGTCTGTCCGGGTGAGGAGGTCTTCGGGTTGGTTTCGGGTCTAAGGCCGGGATCCGGTGTCGCCTCGGAGGGGAAAGAGAGAGAAGAGGGCAGTTAGTCCTTTTCTGCTTGTGGACCGTCGGAGTACTGTCACCAACCACCGGGCTGTGTGGGGGCCAAAGAGAACGTGAGGGTGAGGGCAAAGAGGGAGGTTTCAAGAAAGGGGATAGACGAGAGAGAGGAGTGGGAAGAGCATGCTCCGGTGAGGGGTTAGTGCAGGGGCTATAATGCAACGGGCTAAGTGCAGTGAAACGACTACGTATATACAGTGCAGCAGTGTACTGTCCGTGAGGGGATCTATGTACAGCTAATATACAAATATCTACAGGGAGACATGGAGAAAAGGTAACAATGTACTCACGTGCCCCGCCACAACTCTCCAGTGAGGTGCGGCCGCTCTCCAGCAACCTCCTGAGGACTCCACCAATCTTCGGTCCAGATGTCCTCCTCCTCTTCGCTTCCGCTCTTGCTCCTTCCGCTCTCTGTCTCAGGTTCTCCGCACGCTGTTTCCTGCCTTGAGTCCGCCGCCTTGAACGCTCTCCTCTCTTCGTGGTCGGCTTTTCTGTGTGTCGGGCTGATGATGGGGGTGGGACTTCTGGGGTCTCCGGGGTCACAGGAGTTCAATTCCGGTACGTTGCGTGACCCCGCTGGTTGTTCCGTTTCCTGCAGGGAAAGAGAGAGAGGAGGAGTCCTGGTCGTCAGGGACGCGGGAGGGTCAGCGGTCATGGAGTCCCTGCTCGGGCGGCGCCCTGTCAAGGTGAGAGGCGCTCCCCTTCCACATCCCCTTTCCCTAGCTGTCTTTCTTGTGGGGGAGGTAGGTGGGGGATATCGAGAAAGATAGTCCGCATTGCCCTGTTCTGCCCCTTTCCGGTGTAATGTTGTGAATCTGTAAGGTTGCAGGGATAGGAACCACCGAAGCACTCGGTCGTTGTGGCCCCGGGTTCGTGCCATCCACTCCAATGGGGCGTGATCTGTATATAGAATAAACTCACGCCCCTCCAGATAATATCGAAGGCTTTCTACTGCCCATTTAATGGCCAGGGCCTCCTTTTCCACTACAGCATAATTCATTTCCCGAGGGAAGAGCTTTCTGCTGGGGTAGAGGATAGGCCTCTCTATCCCTGTCTGGTCTTTCTGGGATAGAACGGCTCCCAATCCCTGGTCTGAGGCATCTGTTTGTAGGATAAAGGGTTGTGTATAGTCGGGCTAATCAGGACCGGCTCAGAAACCAGGGACCGCTTGAGTTCGTGAAAGGCTTGCAACATCTGGGGAGTGGAGTGTTGTAGCACGGCCTCTGTTCGTGTGTTTTTCTTCAGTAGGTCAGTCAAGGGGACTGCGGTTTGGGAAAAGTTGGGGATAAACCTCCTATAGTACCCTAACAGCCCGAGGAAGGCACGGAGGTCTTTCTTGGTTGGTGGGAAGGGGATGGCCTGGATGGCCTTTATTTTGTTGTCCTGAGGTCTGATAATGCCCTCCCCAAGCAGATACCCCAGGTATTTTACGGATTGGGCAGCGAGAGTGGTTTTGGTGGGATTGATGGTAAACCCGTGTTTCCCCAGGGATGTGACAACTCGTTTCAGGTGGGACAGGTGCTCTTGCCAGTCGTTACTATAAATGACGATGTCGTCCAGGTAAGCTCCTGCGTATTGGGCATGTGGTTGTAGGACAATGTTCATGGCCCTCTGGAACGTCGCAGGGGCCCCATGTAGCCCGAACGGCATTACTCTGAATTGGTATAGGCCATCCGGCATGGAGAACGCCGTTTTCTTCTTATCTTCCTTTCTCAGGGTAATCTGCCAGTATCCCTTGCAGAGATCTAATTGCTAATATATCTGGATTTGCTTATACGTTCGATGATCTCATCTACTCTTGGTAATGGATAGGTATCGAAACTTGAGACCTTATTCACCTCTCGAAAGTCTATGCAAAATCTCGTGGAGCCATCGGGTTTGGGAACTAGGACTATGGGCGAGTTCCAGCTACTGATAGACGGTTCTATGATGCCAATCTGCAACATCATCTTGGTCTCTTCCCTGATAACGTTTAGGCGTGCTTCAGGGACCCGGTAGGGCCGTTGCCTCACAGTTTTACCGGGTTCCGTGTGGATGGCATGCTCAATGACAGTTGTATGTCCTGGTAGGGAGGAAATGACCGCCTGTATCGGTGATAGGGTGTTTCTTAGGTCTTGTCTGTTAATTTCGGGCAGATCAGGGTCCAGACAACACTCAAACGGCAGGGTTTCCCGGCACTGTATACCGGCTAGTACTGGCTGGGGTCCGTCCCACTTCTTCAGGAGGTTTACGTGGTATATTTGAGTCTGGTTGCGGTTGTGGTCCAATTCAACTTCGTATGTGACGGGAGTCACCTGTCTTTTTACGGGATGTAGCCCTTGCCACTGGCCTAGTAACTTGTGGTCGGAGGAGGGAATGAGGAGCAGTACTAGGTCTCCGGGAACAAAGGACCTCACCCTGGCTCCCCGGTCGTACTGGCGTTTTTGGGTTGCTTGAGCAGTCATCATGTTTTGCCTTAATATTTCTCTGATTTGACCTAGGTGTGTTTTGAGGTTTGCGACGTATTCCGGTAGAGGTTGGGTGCGATCAGACTCAGCCTCCCTGGCCTCCCGGGCCATATCCAATAGGGTCCTGGGTGACACTCCCATACAAGAGTTCGTAGGGGGAGTATCCAATACTGCTCTGAACTTTGCATCTTATCGCAAATAAGGCTAAGGGCAACAATTCTTCCCAGCGACGGCTCTCCAGTCCTAACAGTTTCTTGACGGTAGTTTTCAGGGTGGCATTATACCGTTCCACCAGCCCGTCGGTCTGGGGGTGGTAGGCAGAGGTCCTTATCTGTTTGATGCCCAGGTGGGAACACACCTGGCGCATAAGGGATAAGAAGAATGGGGTGCCTTGGTCTGTCAATATTTCACGGGGAAAACCCACCCGGGTGAAGATGGAGACGAGTGCTTTAGCAATGTTCTGGGTGGTAGGGTGGCGTAAGGGAACGGCCTCAGGGAAACGGGTGGCGTAGTCCACGAGGACAAGAGCGTATCTACACCCGCTCTTTGAGGATAACATGGGGCCTATAAGGTCCATCCCCACCCTACTGAAAGGGACGTCGATGAGAGGGAGGGGTTGGAGGGGTACTTTTGGGGGCCGGTACCGACTATTCTTCTGAAATATCGGGCATTCACGGCAGTACTGACTCACTTGTTTGTACACACCTGGCCAGTAGAACTTCTCCAAAATGGTCTGTCTTGTTTTATCATCTCCGAAATGACCCCCTAACAAATGGCTCTGTGCCAGGAATAGTACTTTGTCGCGGAAGGGACCAGGAACGAGCAGCTGAGGGTTTTGTTGGGGTCCACCTTTCCTGTACAGCAGACCGTTCTTTTTGTAAAAATAAGGACATACTTGTAGTGGGTCTTCGTTTTCCAAGGCACGCCCCCAGGCGTCCTGTAACACCGGGTCTTCTTGTTGTGCGGCTCGATATTCTCGATCGGATTCCCAAGGATGGTTGTCCACCTGGACTGGATAGGCTGTGGTGTGGGTCCTCTTCTCTTTCTTCTTTTGGCCTCTAGATTTCGGAACTTTGGTTGTTGGCTCTACGGGGGGAGGGTTTAAAAAAAAAGGAGCTTCGGTCCACCACCTTTCTAAGGAGTCTGTAGCGTCTTGAAGCAGATGCGGAAGACCGCTGTAGTCGCTCCCCAGATCACTTGTTCCGGTAGGTTTGATACCAGCCCTACCGTAAGTGGTCTTTCTTCTTCCGAGGTGTGTTGTACTCGGACCCTGGTGGTGGGATACCTCTTTGTGTCCCCGTGTACACATTGGATGTCCACTGTGCCGGTCACAGGCCCTGCAGCCGGAATCGGCGAGGGCCATCATGGGGTGGCCGTCGATATTCACTGGACACCGGAAAGGAGGAGGGCTGGCATCTGTGGTAAGGCAAACATAGTTCCTGGCAAGCCCAACCTCCATGGGCTCTTCCTTCTGTGGGAAAAAGCGGGCAATATGCCTATGCCCTCCACAGTGGTAGCATTGGGGTCCGGGAGGGCTTGGTCGAGGCACCACCGGGAAGGGAAACAAGGGAACTGGTTCCGGTTTTCGGGGAACGGCGGGCCTTTGGGCCCGAGGGTGATTTCCATGGGGTATACGGGGAAGGTGCTCGTACTTTTTTTGGAATTCCTGTGCTCGGCTGTAAGCACTAGCTATTTCCACGGCGCTGTCTAGCGTCAAGCGGCGTGTTGTCGCACCCATTTCTGGGTAGCGGGATGGAGA
The DNA here is from genome assembly GCF_964261635.1 of Lissotriton helveticus. Lineage (NCBI taxonomy): Eukaryota > Metazoa > Chordata > Amphibia > Caudata > Salamandridae > Lissotriton > Lissotriton helveticus. Next base: position 878,650,012 of record NC_136069.1, read on the forward strand.
GAGGTCAGGAATTGTTCCAGATAAATCTTGGATAGTATCTCTTCCTTTGTGGCCGTGGCAGGCTTCAACCAGCGATTGGCCAGATCTTGGATGCGGAAAGACAAAGCCCGGGGCGTCTCTTGGGGTCCTTCGCGGGCTTGCCGTAGTCGAACCCTATATGTCTCTTCATCGATCCCTAACCGTTCTAGGATGCAGGTCTTTATATCCTGGTAAGGCATTTGTCCCTGTACATTGGCCTGTTGGTAGGCCGCCTGCAGTTCCCCCGTCAGTAGAGGGCCCAAGTAGTGACCCCAGCGATCGTCCGGCCACGAAGCGGCATGGGCCAGGCGTTCAAAGTTTGTGAAGAAAAAATCCGGGTCCTCTCCCGGAACGTACTTTTGCAGGACAACAGAGGGTAAGGAGGCGGCTGGTCGTTGTTGTCCCATGATGTCGGCTAGCCTCCCCAAAGCCTGATCCTGAGTGGTGCCCTGATCCTTCAGGACGTCGTGAAGCTGGCCACGATCGTCTTCAGCGGTCTTGAGGAAGCGTTCCATCATCTTCCCTAGCAGCTCCTGGCTTTCTGCCAGCTGTTTAACCGCGGCCACCATGCTTCCGGTATATCCCACTTCTGACACCAAGTGTGGACTAGGGGTACGGGCGGACTGGAATAACAGGCGTGGAGGCCGGATGTATTGCGCTATTTCAGAAGTTTTTATTGTTCTCAAGCACGGTAAACAAGAGGGGTTGCAAGAAGGTGAGGCTGGGTGGCTTGAAGACCGTTCTCGTCCGTCCGGGTGAGGAGGTCTTCGGGTTGGTTTCAGGTCTAAGGCCGGGATCCGGTGTCGCCTCAGAGGGGAAAGAGAGAGAAGAGGGCAGTTAGTCCTTTTCTGCATGTGGACCGTCGGAGTACTGTCACCAACCACCGGGCTGTGTGTGGGGCCAAAGAGAACGTGAGGGTGAGGGCGAAGAGGGAGGTTTCAAGAAAGGGGATAGACGAGAGAGAGGAGTGGGAAGAGCGTGCTCCGGTGAGGGGGTAGTGCAGGGGCTATAATACAACGGGCTAAGTGCAGTGAAACGACTACGTATATACAGTGCAGCAGTGTACTGTCCGTGAGGGGATCTATGTACAGCTAATATACAAATATCTACAGGGAGACACGGAGAAAAGGTAACAATGTACTCACGTGCCCCGCCGCAACTCTCCAGTGAGTTGCGGCCGCTCTCCAGCAACCTCCTGAGGACTCCACCAATCTTCGGTCCAGACGTCCTCCTCACTTCCGGTTCGTTGCGCGACCCCGCTGGTTGTTCCGTTTCCTGCAGGGAAAGAGAGAGAGGAGGAGTCCTGGTCGTCAGGGACGCGGGAGGGTCAGCGGTCATGGAGTCCCTGCTCGGGCGCCGCCCTGTCGAGGTGAGAGGCGCTCCCCTTCCACAACCACTTTATCCTTCGCTGAATCACTTACCTTTCCGACCAACTCCCTTCCTTTTTCTGGGCATGACATTAATGTGATATTTAAAGTAATGTCTTTGATGTTTGTGCTGGAATGAGGATGTGATTAAATAACATCTCTCTGTAATTTTGTGTATGATTTTCCTTATGCATATTATGTGAAACCCTTTTTTAAACAATTGTATATTGGGACCACTATTTCCTGTACCATTGAATACCCAGGTCCCAGTGCTTTTGGGTCTACCCTGTATGTAACACACCCTTTATGTACAAGCAGTTACGGGTGTATGTCTATTGTACCGGAGGTCTAGGTGATTAACAAAAGGACAGGGGCCCACATTTACTGCATTTTGCATTGAGTCTGTGCCACAAAGGTGACACAGCCCCAATGCAAAATTAATTGTGACATTTACTAATCCACTCAAATTTGATTTATGTGGTTTTGCGTGGTTTAAATCCAAAGTAACACAAGGCAGTGCATAGCACTGCATTGTATTACTTTGTGTCAGATAGGTATTATATGGGTGAAGCATGGATGTTCCCATGCATCCATCCATGTATTTTTTTTCATGACAAATTTTATTGAATTTTTGCAATGAATCAAGGCAGAATCGGCCTACAAAGATACATAGGAGATTGTAATAAAACCCCCTATAAACAACTGCAACACAGCAACTTGCACTGTCAGTCCCATACATCCCACCCACACATCACATACCCCTAGTAATTTCCACAATTGAATTAAGTATTGGACACACATCTCAGTTTCTCCTGCTGGGGCACCACAGTTCTGTTTTTCAGCTTCCAGCTGGGAATCAAGAGAGTGAACCAGAGCTAGGACCATACTCCTATAATTGGCCCATCGCTGCCACATTTTTAGGTGTTTTTGTGAGCAGCCCCTGGTCTGAAACACTGCTACTTTGATGCCCACACTATGGTGCATCCTCCTCTTCAAGGCTCGACTGATGGAGGAGCATCCGCCTTCCACATTTTAGCTATTCTCTTTTCACCAACGTAAGCTCCAGAAACAGCAACTGCCTTTTATATTGATTCCCTCCAATACCCTCCGTGCTATGGAGATGGATAACTTGGGGTCAAAAGGAACCCCCAGGAGAGGATCTCCCTGAGGCAGGACGTCACTCCCTGCCAAAAACAAGTCAACGCCACACTTCTCCACAGCATGTGGAGGAAGGTACCCTCATCTGCCCTACAGCATCGGCACACTGGGGAATCAATCACACCCATTCACCAGAAGCAACACCGTCTACAGTAGGCTCTGTCTAGGTATTTTTGCTGTATCACGCGGAGATGGGCTGGTATCACCACCACACAGGGCGCCCCCAGAACCTCCATCCAGTCATCATCATTTAGGTTGTCAATGTCTACTTCCTTAATGCAGACTATATGGTAGAACTGTTTGCAATCAGGACCTGATATATTTTTGTCATCTTGTGTGTACCCAAGTCTCCCATCAGGAGTTTGCCCTATAATGGGATAAACTCTGGGTGCTCCTGGAGGTCCCAGAGATAAGAGGAGATGGCGTGCAGGTATTAATAGAATTGGCTAAAGTGCATCTGATAGTCACTTTGCATATCCTGGAATGATTTTAACACCGTACCTCGCATAAAATCTCCTTGTGTGGATAGTCCTATAGTATCCATTTTCTGAAAGCCACTCAAAAGGGCTGCTAGGTGAAGGATAGTGCCCTGCCACCAAGGTTTCCCCTTTGCCAGTTTCCCCCACCACCCCATCCGCCAGAGGGACCATTTCCATGTATCTATGGCTACTTGGGTTGCCGGAGGAAGAAACCCCTCCCTCCTCCCACTATGGAGGTAGTCAAGTGCTCCGACACATATGCTGGGTCCTCTTGAGGGTCATACCATCAGTCACTGATAATCAACAGATGGGAGGCGGCATGATACTAACACGCAGCTGCAATGCCTCCATGTTATGTGGACTGGAAGCATGTCCAAAGGCCAATATGTGCTGCTCCCCCTCCAAGAACCAGCCCATGACCTTGTTGACCTGTCTAAATCATGACGTGGGAATATCATATGGGTTGTTTTGAAGCTGGTGTAGTAATGGGGTAGGGAGACCACTTTGAAAATCTCTGACCTGTCTAACAAGGACAGCGGCAACAAGGACCAGTCATTCCCCTACTCTATGATGGACGGCAGCACCAGTAAGTTATGGGCTACTTCGCGCTACGTGAATTGCACGTAGCACAGTGCAAAAACGCGCAGCATAGCGCTGTTGGCATTTTTTGCTCGCTCGTGGTCCTCAACGTCAAGTTGGCGACCGCGAGCAAAATGACATCCCGGCGAGACTTTTTCCTCATTCGAGATCAGCAACATCAGGTTGGAGATCGGGAGTGTGGAAAATAAACCTCCTAGCGAGATTCTCAACGCGGGGAGGTCAGGTTTCTCATTGCGAGTGGTCGTGCATGCCCGCGACAACTCGCGTTGAGAAACTACCAGTCTGCATTGAGAAAGCTGCTGCTCGAGTAAAAATCTACTTGAGCAGCAGAAAACGACAGCTCGCACTGTGCAAGATGTTGTTTTCAATGACTGCACAGTGCGGACAAGCATGCGGCACTGTGCAATCATCGCAAACAGTGCACTATGCAGTTCGCGTAGCGCAACGAGTGGCTCCCGTAGTGCGAAGTGCACTTTGCGTACCTACCCGTAGCGCTACTTCGCGAACTGCACCCAGGGTTACTAATATTGTGACGTGTGGCTAGCTGGCGCATAAAATCCACCTGGTCGGCATGGACTAGATCTGGCATGTGTTTCCACCCATGTATTTTGATGCAAATCCAGACTTACAAAGACTTGAAAACCTGGGTTTAGATCAAAATGTTATGCCTATCCGACAGAGGCGTAATGAGGAGAAATATCTCTATTTATCCTTGCTACTTCCTCTTTCTTTGTGTGATGTATACTGCATCACATATATAAAGAGAAAATTAACTCTTAGGATTGTTTTTCTGGTAAAAGGCATCTCTGTATAAAAACAATCCTTCCTATAGCACAGACATTCTTGCACCACTCTGCCTGTGTTGTGGCTAGGCAGCATATACTGCCGCAATACTAGAAGAGAGCAGAAGTGCACCGTCTCTTAGTAAATATTGCACTGATCTGCTCTATCCTTTTGTGCAATGCAAGCCATGACATATTAGTAGATATCTCCGCAGGAGTCTTTGAAAGAAATCTGTGCATACATACATCAGATGCAATTGGGCATTAGGCTACCCCATTAGGGTCAGACTGATTTGCATATTGCCATGTCTGAACTGGGGTGGCAGAGTGGGCTAAAGAATGGTGATGGATCAAACCCAGATCTTTTGACTGGGTGTGAGTGTTTGATTGGTTCAGATGCTCCGTCCATCACCACCCCCTTTTGTACCGCTTTGGCCGCCATAAGTGTGGCAGGGTATGCTCAGACGTGAGTCCCTTGCTCACTTTTCCACTGGATTGAAGCAAGCCGGGCTGAAGACGGCTGGAATGCCAGAAACCGGTCCTCGGAAGCTTGTTTCCGGTCCAGGGAAGGCATGGCTTGGCAGTTTGGGCTGGACTGTTCCCATGAGGCACAGGGTCAGACTGATTTGCATATAGCCATGTCTGAACTGGGGTGGCAGAGTGGGCTAAAGAACGGTGATGGATCAAACCCAGATCTTTTGACTGGGTGTGAGTGTTTGATTGGTTCAGATGCTCCGTCCATCACCACCCCCTTTTGTACCGCTTTGGCCGCCATAAGTGTGGCAGGGTATGCTCAGACGTGAGTCCCTTGCTCACTTTGCCACTGGATTTAAGCAAGCCGGGCTGAAGACGGCTGGAATGCCAGAAACCGGTCCTCGGAAGCTTGTTTCCGGTCCAGGGAAGGCATGGCTTGGCAGTTCGGGCTGGACTGTTCCCATGAGGCACAGGGTCAGACTGATTTGCATATAGCCATGTCCGAACTGGGGTGGCAAAGTGGGTTAAAGAATGGTGATGGATCAAACCCAGATCTTTTGACTGGGTGTGAGTGTTTCATTGGTTCAGATGCTCCGTCCATCACCACCCCCTTTTGTACCGCTTTGGCCGCCATAAGTGTGGCAGGGTATGCTCAGACGTGAGTCCCTTGCTCACTTTGCCACTGGATTCAAGCAAGCTGGGCTGAAGACGGCTGGAATGCCAGAAACCGGTCCTCGGAAGCTTGTTTCCGGTCCAGGGAAGGCATGGCTTGGCAGTTTGGGCTGGACTGTTCCCATGAGGCACAGGGTCAGACTGATTTGCATATAGCCATGTCTGAACTGGGGTGGCAGAGTGGGCTAAAGAACGGTGATGGATCAAACCCAGATCTTTTGACTGGGTGTGAGTGTTTGATTGGTTCAGATGCTCCATCCATCACCACCCCCTTTTGTACCGCTTTGGCCGCCATAAGTGTGGCAGGGTATGCTCAGACGTGAGTCCCTTGCTCACTTTGCCACTGGATTTAAGCAAGCCGGGCTGAAGACGGCTGGAATGCCAGAAACCGGTCCTCGGAAGCTTGTTTCCGGTCCAGGGAAGGCATGGCTTGGCAGTTCGGGCTGGACTGTTCCCATGAGGCATAGGGTCAGACTGATTTGCATATAGCCATGTCCGAACTGGGGTGGCAGAGTGGGTTAAAGAATGGTGATGGATCAAACCCAGATCTTTTGACTGGGTGTGAGTGTTTGATTGGTTCAGATGCTCCGTCCATCACCACCCCCTTTTGTACCGCTTTGGCCGCCATAAGTGTGGCAGGGTATGCTCAGACATGAGTCCCTTGCTCACTTTGCCACTGGATTCAAGCAAGCCGGGCTGAAGAAGGCTGGAATGCCAGAAACCGGTCCTCGGAAGTTTGTTTCCGGTCCAGGGAAGGCATTGCTTGGCAGTTCGGGCTGGACTGTTCCCATGAGGCACAGGGTCAGACTGATTTGCATATAGCCATGTCTGAACTGGGGTGGCAGAGTGGGCTAAAGAACGGTGATGGATCAAACCCAGATCTTTTGACTGGGTGTGAGTGTTTGGTTGGTTCGGATGCTCCGTCCATCACCACCCCCTTTTGTACCGCTTTGGCCGTCATAAGTGTGGCAGGGTATGCTCAGACGTGAGTCCCTTGCTCACATTGCCACTGGATTCAAGCAAGCCGGGCTGAGGACGGCTGGAATGCCAGAAACCGGTCCTCGGAAGCTTGTTTCCGGTCCAGGGAAGGCATGGCTTGGCAGTTCGGGCTGGACTGTTCCCATGAGGCACAGGGTCAGACTGATTTGCATATAGCCATGTCTGAACTGGGGTGGCAGAGTGGGCTAAAGAACGGTGATGGATCAAACCCAGATCTTTTGACTGGGTGTGAGTGTTTGATTGGTTCAGATGCTCCGTCCATCACCACCTCCTTTTGTACCGCTTTGGCCGCCATAAGTGTGGCAGGGTATGCTCAGACGTGAGTCCCTTGCTCACTTTGCCTCTGGATTCAAGCAAGCCGGGCTGAAGACGGCTGGAATGCCAGAAACCGGTCCTCGGAAGCTTGTTTCCGGTCCAGGGAAGGCATGGCTTGGCAGTTCGGGCTGGACTGTTCCCATGAGGCACAGGGTCAGACTGATTTGCATTAGCCATGTCTGAACAGGGGTGGCAGAGTGGGCTAAAGAACGGTGATGGATCAAACCCAGATCTTTTGACTGGGTGTGAGTGTTTGATTGGTTCGGATGCTCCGTCCATCAACACCCCCTTTTGTACCGCTTTGGCCGCCATAAGTGTGGCAGGGTATGCTCAGACGTGAGTCCCTTGCTCACTTTGCCACTGGATTCAAGCAAGCCGGGCTGAAGACGGCTGGAATGCCAGAAACCGGTCCTCGGAAGCTGGTTTCCGGTCCAGGGAAGGCATGGCTTGGCAGTTCGGGCTGGACTGTTCCCATGAGGCACAGGGTGAGACTGATTTGCATATAGCCATGTCTGAACTGGGGTGGCAGAGTGGGCTAAAGAATGGTGATGGATCAAACCCAGATCTTTTGACTGGGTGTGAGTGTTTGATTGGTTCAGATGCTCCGTCCATCACCACCCCCTTTTGTACCGCTTTGGCCGCCATAAGTGTGGCAGGGTATGCTCAGACGTGAGTTCCTTGCTCACTTTGCCACTGGATTCAAGCAAGCCGGGCTGAAGAAGGCTGGAATGCCAGAAACCGGTCCTCGGAAGCTTGTTTCCGGTCCAGGGAAGGCATTTCTTGGCAGTTTGGGCTGGACTGTTCCCATGAGGCACAGGGTCAGACTGATATGCATATAGCCATGTCTGAACTGGGGTGGCAGAGTGGGCTAAAGAACGGTGATGGATCAAACCTAGATCTTTTGACTGGGTGTGAGTGTTTGATTGGTTCGGATGCTCCGTCCATCACCACCCCCTTTTGTACCGCTTTGTCCGTCATAAGTGTGGCAGGGTATGCTCAGACGTGAGTCCCTTGCTCACATTGCCACTGGATTCAAGCAAGCCGGGCTGAGGACGGCTGGAATGCCAGAAACCGGTCCTCGGAAGCTTGTTTCCGGTCCAGGGAATGCATGGCTTGGCAGTTCGGGCTGGACTGTTCCCATGAGGCACAGGGTCAGACTGATTTGCATATAGCCATGTCCGAACTGGGGTGGCAGAGTGGGCTAAAGAACGGTGATGGATCAAACCCAGATCTTTCGACTGGGTGTGAGTGTTTGATTGGTTCAGATGCTCCGTCCATCACTACCCCCTTTTGTACCGCTTTGGCCGCCATAAGTGTGGCAGGGTATGCTCAGACGTGAGTCCCTTGCTCACTTTGCCTCTGGATTCAAGCAAGCCGGGCTGAAGATGGCTGGAATGCCAGAAACCGGTCCTCGGAAGGTTGTTTCCGGTCCAGGGAAGGCATGGCTTGGCAGTTCGGGCTGGACTGTTCCCATGAGGCACAGGGTCAGACTGATTTGCATTAGCCATGTCTGAACAGGGGTGGCAGAGTGGGTTAAAGAACGGTGATGGATCAAACCCAGATCTTTTGACTGGGTGTGAGTGTTTGATTGGTTCGGATGCTCCGTCCATCACCACCCCCTTTTGTACCGCTTTGGCCGCCATAAGTGTGGCAGGGTATGCTCAGACGTGAGTCCCTTGCTCACTTTGCCACTGGATTCAAGCAAGCCGGGCTGAAGACGGCTGGAATGCCAGAAACCGGTCCTCGGAAGCTGGTTTCCGGTCCAGGGAAGGCATGGCTTGGCAGTTCGGGCTGGACTGTTCCCATGAGGCACAGGGTCAGACTGATTTGCATATAGCCATGTCTGAACTGGGGTGGCAGAGTGGGCTAAAGAATGGTGATGGATCAAACCCAGATCTTTTGACTGGGTGTGAGTGTTTGATTGGTTCAGATGCTCCGTCCATCACCACCCCCTTTTGTACGGCTTTGGCCGCCATAAGTGTGGCAGGGTATGCTCAGACGTGAGTCCCTTGCTCACTTTGCCACTGGATTCAAGCAAGCCGGGCTGAAGAAGGCTGGAATGCCAGAAACCGGTCCTCGGAAGCTTGTTTCCGGTCCAGGGAAGGCATTGCTTGGCAGTTCGGGCTGGACTGTTCCCATGAGGCACAGGGTCAGACTGATTTGCATATAGCCATGTCTGAACTGGGGTGGCAGAGTGGGCTAAAGAACGGTGATGGATCAAACCCAGATCTTTTGACTGGGTGTGAGTGTTTGATTGGTTCGGATGCTCTGTCCATCACCACCCCCTTTTGTACCGCTTTGGCCGCCATAAGTGTGGCAGGGTATGCTCAGACGTGAGTCCCTTAAACTTTGCCACTGGATTCAAGCAAGCCGGGCTGAAGACGGCTGGAATGCCAGAAACCGGTCCTCGGAAGCTTGTTTCCGGTCCAGGGAAGGCATGGCTTCGCAGTTCGGGCTGGACTGTTCCCATGAGGCATAGGGTCAGACTGATTTGCATATAGCCATGTCTGAACTGGGGTGGCAGAGTGGGCTAAAGAACGGTGATGGATCAAACCCAGATCTTTTGACTGGGTGTGAGTGTTTGATTGGTTCAGATGCTCCGTCCATCACCACCCCCTTTTGTACCCCATTAGGGGGTACATGGTTAAATAGCATGAACTGTTCTGAATCGTTTAATTTAAAATTGTGTCTGATTTATTCCCTTTCCATTGCCAATTTCAGAACAGGGTTGAATTATTTTATGGAAGAGAAGGTGTCTTTAAATCCTTAGAGGATCCAAATCCCAGATGGGCCGTCTGCAGTATTGTTCTATTCATAAAAATTATTACTCTGGGTATTATGCACACTCTAAATAGGTCCCTTACACCTTGAATTTGAAAAAATATTGTTCCTCAAATACCTCCCCAATAAGTAATTTTTTTCCGATGCTCATGGCTATGTGTAGCAAAAACTTTCAATAAATTCATTGAAAAATATCAGTTTGTGAATAATAATCAGGTTCTTTTGAATGTTTTCTGGTTCTTATAATAATAGAAAGCTGGTAAGTCTCATCTGTCAGCACTGGTAAAATAAGAGATACTCTATTGAAAATCTGGATGCTTAATTATTGGCAGAATCTCCCACTGTGCGTAATTATATGTTTCTTGGGAACTATTGAATGTAGCGATGGCCACAATGAAGAAAACAAAACATTTCTTCGGATTGTTAGCATTTAAATAATGGCCTTCATTATGATGTAAATGTTTAATCATTCTTTTAATGTCCCATTGATCTGAATAGGAACCTGGTGTTGGTATATTGTCTAATATCTTTAAAACATAAGGAAGTTTTAGCAACTTAGTAGGTCTCATGATTTGACAGGAAACCTTTAACCAAACCGCACTGTCCAGCACATGAAATGCAGTGATTCTCACGGCATGATGAGCCTGATATACTCTATAAGAAGAAGTATGCAGTTGCAATTACTGAACCACAGGGAATGGCACAGTTTCATTAAGAATGTAATGTTTATTACCAGTAACTACATGATGAGAATACTGATTTGCATTAAAAGTAAATGCACTCCTGTCAGTAATCGGATTAGTGAGGTGTCCCTAGTTCAGTGTGGGTTGAGGAGAAGTCTGGGAAGAAGAAGAATCATAGTGAAACTCTCAGTTATTAATCACTGGAAGAATCTGCAAGACTACTTAGGTTCTGAACATTGCAAGATGGCTGCTGCATTTTCTAGATTTTGCAGCCATTCTGTCGAGAGCGATCTCGCGAGACTTTGGGGGCTCTAGTGGAGTGCGTGTGTTCTACACACTTCAATTTGAATTGGACTGAAGCAAGTTCGTTCTGAGTCTGTTCCTCTCTCACGGACTCGAAGTGGTGGCAAATGTCTTCATAAGCCAGTACTTAGTTCCCTGACTGGACTTCACTCATTTCCAGGTTCCCGTTAGAGTGGAATTTGGAGACTTTAGTGTAACGTCTTCCATTTTTCTCAACCGTCTTAGTATGGAGCTCTTCTGCACCTTACTGTATCAGCTCCTTGCAGGAAATAAGCAATTTCTACAGAAGAATTTCAGTTTCCAGATTCCGCTCCAGCTGGTGACATCTCCTCGTATTCCTGCGCAGCATTTTGAGTGGGTCTAAGATTTTGAACTCTCTTTGGATATCGTCCAACTGTCTCCACCTTGCCTCTCTTTTGGAGTGATCTCCCCTTTCTTTCCTCCCTATCTTACCTTTCCCTGTTACTTTTTGCACTTATCACAAGTAACTCAATTTAACACTCAAGTCATAGAATAGAATTACTCAGTCTGAAGAAGCCGCCAGGAGATAAGAAAATACTTAAATCCTCATTCTTCAATGTTCAAGATTAATGTTGGATTAATTGTTGTATCACAATACTGTGTTAGACTAGAGCTGTTAGTCTGACGTAGTTTACAAGACATATATTACCTACTGGCAGTTGCCAGTAGGTAGTTATAGTTAGGACCTAGTTACCATAGGAAAATCGCAACATTCTATTCCCAATAACTTTGGCGCAGATTGACGAACCTTCGCGACATTTGCAAAACTTATGGCCCGCTTCGGTCCGCTCCTATCTTGAAAGTTTTGGGGTGATTCGGCAAGCTGTGGCCGAGAAAAAAGGGGGTCCCAAAATGTGTTTTCTCCATTCAATTTTCAATAGGAAACTTTAGACACGGCTACAGCCCGAACTGCTGAACGGAATTAAACCACATTTGGCAAAAAGGTAGCACTTGGTTCAGAAAGAGCCCTTTTTGTTCAATGGTGTAAATCCGTTCAGTAGTTTTTTAAAATATGAATGGAAAAATAAATATATATATCTGTGTGGAGCCTAACCACACATCTCATCGTGAGATCTGATTGGCTGTCAGCACGTCATTCAAGAAGTGTTGGCAGCCATCTTGGGACCAAAATACAAGATAGCACCTCATTAAAAAGCATTGCAGTTAATAGAAGGTTTTAACACTTTAGTTACATTATAAATCATTTGTTGATGGTACCATACTCATTTGAGGAATTGTGGTGTGTTCTAAGGTGATTTTACCACGTGAACAGCCTTATGCTGGTATATCATGAATCATGTTTGAGAGAAAACTATTTTCTCATGCTTTTCCCACAGAGATTTGGAAGGTGATCTATCAGCTAAACGGAGAGCATATTTTCTGTAAATTCACATTATCTTTCTCAGTCATGTGCGAATGAAGTCTGACATTCTCAGTAAAACATGTAAATCCAACAAGGGCAGAGACTGTCAGTTGATTCCTTTGTATTCTCCTGCAGCGTCCCAGCGTGTTCTAAAGAACAACTAGAGCGCTAACAGTCCTACTTATGACAAACCAATTGCACACCTGAAGCGATCTTGATTGGAATAAAGTGGCAACTCTTAAAACATTTAATTTAAAAAGGAACAAAATGAGGGGGTTCATTTTGCCATAGAAAGTATGATTAGTGCTGCAGAAAGAAAAATTAGGGCACATTTTGAGTGACTTCTCAAATCCTCTTCTATTTCATTAAAAAATTCTGACATGCAGACTGAAACATGCACTTTCAATACCAGGCGATACAAAAGGGGATGATGGACGGACCGTTTGAACAAATCAAACACTCACCCCCAGTCAACTGATCTGGGTTTAATCCATCACCATTCTTTAGTTCACTCAGCCACCCCAGTTCAGACAAGGCTATATGCAAATCAGTCTGACCCTGTGCCTTGTGGGAACAGTCCAGCCTGAACTGCCAAGCCATGTCTTCCCTGGACCGGAAACAAGCATCCTGGGACCGGTTTCGGATTCATAATCCTCATCAGCCAGGCTATCTTGAATCCAGTGGCCAAGTGAACAAGGGACTCACGTCTGAGCATACCCTGCCACACTTAGGGCGAACAAAGCGATACAAAAGGGGATGATGGACGGAGCGTTTGAACAAATCAAACACTCACCCCCAGTCAACTGATCTGGGTTTAATCCATCACCATTCTTTAGTTCACTCAGCCACCCCAGTTCAGACAAGGCTATATGCAAATCAGTCTGACCCTGTGCCTTGTGGGAACAGTCCAGCCCTAACTGCCAAGCCATGTCTTCCCTGGACCGGAAACAAGCATCCTGGGACCGGTTTCGGATTCATAATCCTCATCAGCCAGGCTATCTTGAATCCAGTGGCCAAGTGAACAAGGGGCTCACGTCTGAGCATACCCTGCCACACTTAGGGCGAACAAAGCGATACAAAAGGGGATGATGGACGGAGCGTTTGAACAAATAAAACACTCACCCCCAGTCAACTGATCTGGGTTTAATCCATCACCATTCTTTAGTTCACTCAGCCACCCCAGTTCAGACAAGGCTATATGCAAATCAGTCTGACCCTGTGCCTTGTGGAAACAGTCCAGCCTGAACTGCCAAGCCATGTCTTCCCTGGACCGGAAACAAGCATCCTGGGACCGGTTTCGGATTCATAATCCTCATCAGCCAGGCTATCTTGAATCCAGTGGCCAAGTGAACAAGGGACTCACGTCTGAGCATACCCTGCCACACTTAGGGCGAACAAAGCGATACAAAAGGGGATGATGGACGGAGCGTTTGAACAAATCAAACACTCACCCCCAGTCAACTGATCTGGGTTTAATCCATCACCATTCTTTAGTTCACTCAGCCACCCCAGTTCAGACAAGGCTATATGCAAATCAGTCTGACCCTCTGCCTTGTGGAAACAGTCCAGCCCGAACTGCCAAGCCATGTCTTCCCTGGACCGGAAACAAGCATCCTGGGACCGGTTTCGGATTCTTAATCCTCATCAGCCAGGCTATCTTGAATCCAGTGGCCAAGTGAACAAGGGACTCACGTCTGAGCATACCCTGCCACACTTAGGGCGAACAAAGCGATACAAAAGGGGATGATGGACGGAGCGTTTGAACAAATCAAACACTCACCCCCAGTCAACTGATCTGGGTTTAATCCATCACCATTCTTTAGTTCACTCAGCCACCCCAGTTCAGACAAGGCTATATGCAAATCAGTCTGACCCTGTGCCTTGTGGGAACAGTCCAGCCCGAACTGCCAAGCCATGTCTTCCCTGGACCGGAAACAAGCATCCTGGGACCGGTTTCGGATTCATAATCCTCATCAGCCAGGCTATCTTGAATCCAGTGGCCAAGTGAACAAGGGACTCACGTATGAGCATACCCTGCCACACTTAGGGCGAACAAAGCGATACAAAAGGGGATGATGGACGGAGCGTTTGAACAAATCAAACACTCACCCCCAGTCAACTGATCTGGGTTTAATCCATCACCATTCTTTAGTTCACTCAGCCACCCCAGTTCAGACAAGGCTATATGCAAATCAGTCTGACCCTGCGCCTTGTGGGAACAGTCCAGCCCGAACTGCCAAGCCATGTCTTCCCTGGACCGGAAACAAGCATCCTGGGACCGGTTTCGGATTCATAATCCTCATCAGCCAGGCTATCTTGAATCCAGTGGCCAAGTGAACAAGGGACTCACGTCTGAGCATACCCTGCCACACTTAGGGCGAACAATGCGATACAAAAGGGGATGATGGACGGAGCGTTTGAACAAATCAAACACTCACCCCCAGGCAACTGATCTGGGTTTAATCCATCACCATTCTTTAGTTCACTCAGCCACCCCAGTTCAGACAAGGCTATATGCAAATCAGTCTGACCCTGTGCCTTGTGGGAATAGTCCAGCCCGAACTGCCAAGCCATGTCTTCCCTGGACCTGAAACAAGCATCCTGGGACCGGTTTCGGATTCATAATCCTCATCAGCCAGGCTATCTTGAATTCCGTGGCCAAGTGAACAAGGGACTCACGTCTGAGCATACCCTGCCACACTTAGGGCGAACAAAGCGATACAAAAGGGGATGATGGACGGAGCATTTGAACAAATCAAACACTCACCCCCAGTCAACTGATCTGGGTTTAATCCATCACCATTCTTTAGTTCACTCAGCCACCCCAGTTCAAACAAGGCTATATGCAAATCAGTCTGACCCTGTGCCTTGTGGGAACAGTCCAGGCCGAACTGCCAAGCCATGTCTTCCCTGGACCGGAAACAAGCATCCTGGGACCAGTTTCGGATTCATAATTCAATACCAGGAGCAGACTTCCCTGGTGAGCAGTAGCTTTACTACAGTGATCTAATAAGCAAATGGAGTCCTAACATTCTGAATTTATGGCAAATGTGTGACACATCTGAATGCCTTCTTGATGAAACCAAAGTAAAAAACTGAAAGTATTTCCTACTGAGGAGACTGCAGTAAATGAGGAAATTACGAAACCTCATAACAAATAAGCCTCCCAAGATGGCCACCAGAGACAAAAGAGCCCAAATGTAGCACAAATATCATCCGGATGTAGCCCACGTATAGCTCAATGACAGAATGTCCCAGAGTGTTCTTAAGAACAACTAGAGCGCCTACTGTCTTACATATGACAAAAATATGGCACACCTGAAGCCATCTTGATTGGAATAAACTGGTAACACTTAAATCATTAATTTAAAAAGGAACACAATGAAGGGGTTTATTTTGCCCTAGAAATTCTGATTAGTGCTGAAGAAAGAAAAAATAGGCACATTTTGAGTGACTTCTCAAATCCTCTTCCATTTCATTAAAAAATTGCGACATGCAGACTGAAACATGCACTTTTAATACCAGCAGCAGACTTCCGTGGTGAACAGTAGCTTTACTACAGTGATCTAATGAGCAACTAGAGTGCTAACATTCAGATTTTTTTGCAAATGTGTAACATATCTGAATACCTTCTTGATGGAATCAAAGTAAAACACTGAAAGCATTTCCTACTGAGAAGACTGCAGTAAATGAGGAAATTAGGAAACTTCATAACAAATAAATCTCCCAAGATGGCCACCAGAGACAAAAGAGCCCAAATGTAGTACTAATATCACCCAGATGTAGCCCACAAGTAGCCCAATGACAGAAGTGTGCAAAACACTTTTTATTTTTTGTGTTTTTGCAGTTTTATATAGTGCAGACTTGTCAGGTATTGGAGTGCTTTACATGAACATTGGTTACATCACACAAGAACAAATTCATTTTGGTTTTAGACATGGGGAGATTAAGCGATTTGACCACAATCACAGAATGTCGAGCTGAAGCAGAAACTCCAACCTGGTTCCCCAGTTGCAAACTCTGCAGCTCTGGAAGTAACACCACATCCTCTCTACTAAGTGCAACATTTAATCAAGTGGTCAACTGGATAAAAAATAAAGATAACAAATAATTTAAAAGTGCTTTGTTGCTATTTGAAAACTCAGAAAATATGTTGTCATTTTAGTTTTTTAGAGCACTAACCATAATTTTGATGTAAATATGACCCTCTCATATATGTAATTTCTAAAGGAAATGCTCTAGGTATCACAGTTTTGATTATATCAAGATGACATCAGGCGTCCACACTTTTGTAATAAATTAAAAATGTTAGCAATCTATTTGTTCATTAGGATACTGTTGCGAGGCAGGGGCCAGGGGAACGGACTCTGAAAATTGAAGGCAGGTATGAGGGTGCAGAGGCAACAATTTGACCTCACTGGGCAGGCAGGAAGGGCAATGGCAGCAAAACAGACTATGGAGGACAGTGGAAAGGGGCAGGTGCAACAAGCCAACAATACAGGACTGGCAAGAGAGGCTGTGGCAATATAATAGACCATTGTGGGCAGAAGGACGAGGCAGTGATAGTACAATCATACATGCCAACAGACCCGATTCAGCCAGGAAATGTCCAAAGTTTTTAACACCAAATGTACTTTATTTGATCTATCTCCTGTCTACAATCTCCTCTTTTTCAATGTAAGTCAAAGGGGAAAATCAATACCCCAGTTTTTTTCAAAATCTCCCTCTTAGTTCAAAATGTTAGCAAGTATGGTATGTTGGATCATGGAAGGCAGGAGGAATTGGGGTAGGGACATGGACTCAGATAACAGAGGACAGGAGGGACATGGAGAGGTGCACAAAACTGACCCTACAGGGCAGGCATCAGGGTTTGCAGCAGCACAATACACCACACAGGCCATGCGGGACGGGAGTGCAGCACAACAATCCATGGAAAGCAATAGGGAGGGGACAGGAGCATGCACACGGACAACAGATAACAGTGGGGGAAAAGCCAATGGTAGCTAGCTGACCATAATGGACAGACAGGAGAGAAAGCTGCAGCATAACGGACCATAAAGGGCAGGAGGGACGGAACAGGGGCATTACAATGGAGCAGACAAGCCAGGAGGGATAGAATAGAGGTCTGATCATGGAAACAGAGGGCGGGGGGCAAGGGGGCAGGGCAGGAGCAGCAAGTTGACAAAGGAGGACAGGCAGGATGGGCACTAGAAGCAAGACACACCATGGAGAGCAACAGTGAGACTATAATGGCATACACACAGACCATGGAGGAAAGGTGGGAGGGGGTTAGTGGCACCTAGCTGACCACACAGGGAAGGTGGGAGGGTTGTGCCAGCACAGAAGACCATGCGTGGCAAGCGGGAGGGTTAGTGGCAGCACAATGGCTATGATGGGCAAGAAGGAGGGTGCAGGGGCATGCACAAAGGACCATGGAGGATAGAAAGGAGGGTCAGTACCTGGGCACAGACAAGAGAGTTCAGGGGAAGGGGCCTCACAACAGACCACGCGGGGCAGGCAGGAGGAGCAGTTGCAGCACAACAGACCAGGGAGGGCAGAAGGGTGTGGCAGTAAAATGGACCATGGAGGACAGGAGGAAGAGGATAGGGGCATGGAATGTGGACAGGCAGTGTGGAGGTGGCAGGGACAGGTTACAGTCATCTGACAATGCTAGGCAGGTGGGAGGGAGGTGGCAGCTCAACAGAACACTCAGAGTAGATAGGAGTGGCAGGTCCATGGAACATGGTGGGCAAAAAAGATGGAGCAGGGGCATGCACACAGCCATTGGAGGGCATTGGGAAGGAGAATAGGGGCAGCAAGCTAAGCACAGGGGCCAAGCAGGAGGTTAATGATGGGGTATAGAATTGGGCAATGGAGGGCAGGAGGAGTGGACTTGTACATTATGCTAAATGGAGGGAAATGGCAGCACATCAGACCATGCATGGCAGGAGGGAGGAGGCCAGTCTATGGATATAGACAACAAAGGATAGGGAGTAGGTGGATGGGGCAGCAAGCTTACTGTTAAGAGAAGGCGGGAAGGCCAGTGGCAGAACAATGGCCACAGAGGTCTGTAATAAGGTAGCGGGGACATGGACTTGGACAATGGATTGCTAGGAGGAGGGAAGGCAGGAGCAGCAAGCTTGGGTGGGGGCAGCACAATGCCAGGCCCTGCTTCCAACCCCCCACCATCCATTGTGATATGCATCTTACTTGATGTTAAAACAAATAGACATTTTTTGAAAAAAAACAAAGATTACAGGGAAGATATAGTTAGACTCAGATTTCACTCATACACAACCAGTTAAATTCAGCAGTGATAGTTACCTGAGCTAACTATAACTGACGCCCCTGCAATGTACTGCTAATGACCTCAGACATTACATCATTCATGACATGGTCAGTTACATCACTCATGACATCACTCATGACATCTCAAATGAGCTGTGAATGGAATGGAACTATAATCCCTAGAACTTTATTTATTGATAGTGTGTGTATATGAACACCCCTTTTTTTCTTTTCTTTAGTGTAAGAAACATTATAATACGCAACATGTCCATATTAATATGGCCGATAGCCTTTCACTTTAAAGTAATGTGTAGTCCATTGTTTATGTTGATGTTTGCAATCCTAAGTATGTTTATTATGAATAAATAACGTTGACGAACATACAGGTATGGTGGTCACGGGGCAAGATATGCTGAAATGACATTGTGTGCATATTGACAATTGTTTTCTTTTCTTTATTGTATCATTTCCTGAAATTTCACATCGTTACCAGGCCAATATGGCCACCAGCTTTTTGGATTAAAGTAATATGTAGTCCTTTGTTAATGTTGGCAACTTTAGGCATTTGTACATTTAAATAAGATTGCTACAATGACGTCTTGTATCGTTATCAAGGTTCGGACAAGCCGAAGCGCATGGCCCACGTCCTTTGCAGATTAAATGCTTCCAAACTACAACCTGAGTCCTGATTCCTTTCTTATAAGAGTGAGAGGAGATTAAATACAAATATATAAAATTCACTGAAAAAACCCATAAGTTTCAGGGACATTATAGTTAGAAATTAGCATTTAAAAAAAACTCAGCAATTCACTGAAAAAACCACAGGTTTCATGGACGTCTTAGTTAGTTGGACATTTCACTCGTACAAAACAAGAGAAATTCGGCCGTTATAGTTAGTTGTGCTAACTATAACTCGTGCCCCCGCAATGCACTGCGGATGACTTCACATAATACATCACACATGACATGGTCAGGGACATCAATGATGACATTACTGATGACATCTCAAATGACATCACTGATGACATCATCCACGTGATCCTCTGATGCACCTCCTCAGACCCTAAAATACAGACTACCATTCTCGAAACCATAGACACACCAATACTAGTACAGTTACAATATTCTGTACACTATGCATGCAGACCTCTAACCAGCTACATACTATTGATACGCTCTTCTAAATACCCACTTAGTACCTATGCAGTGCAGGAATCCTTCTGTCTGTCCCATGCACTTCTCCATTCACCCATCCAGCACTATCTACGTATCCTATCACTCCACCAATACCAAAGCACTTTTAAATTCAGCACGCACTTTCTTTGCAACACTGAAATTACTCCAGTTATTAGTCATATACTTAAGGAATGGCGGATTCACTAACACAAGTGCAGGTACAATATTTTGTACACTATGGATGCACACGTCTAACCAGCTACAAACTATTGATACGCTCTTCTGAATACCCAGTTAGTACCTATGCAGTGTAGGAATCCTCCAGTCTGTCCTATGCATTTCTCCAATCACCCATCCAGCACTATCTACTTATCCTATTACTCCACCAATACCTAAGCACTCATAAATTCACTATACACTCTGTTTGTAATACTGTAATTATTCTAGTTACTAGTCATGAACTTATGAAATGGCCTAGCTACTAACACAAGTACAGCTATACTATTTTGTGCACTATCCAAGCAGACCTCTAACTAGCTACATACTATTGATACATTCTTCTAAATACCAAGTCAGTACTCATGCAGTGCAGGAATCGTCCAGTCTGTCCCATGCACTTCTTTAATCACTTATCTACTACTATCTACTTATCCTATCACTCCACCAATGCGTAAGCACTTATACATTTAAGTATTTACTCTGTTTGCAGCACTGTCATCATTCCAGTTACTATTGGTTTTGTTATAAAATGACCTAGGCACCAACACAAGTACACATACAATATTCTGTGCATAATCCCTACCAATCTCCAAGCAGATACATACTATTGGCCCACTCCATTAAATACTGAAGTAGTACCCATGCAGCGTGGGATACCTCCTGTCAGTCTCATGCAATTCTTCAATCACCCATCCAGCACTATGTTCTTATTGTATCAGTCTGCCAATACCTAAGCATTTATGGGGCAGATTTACAAGCACCCTGCGCCACCAGTACGTCACTTTTTGTAACGTAGTGATGGCGCCAGGCACTCCTTCATATTTACAAGGAGAGGAAAAGCTACCCTGGATGTTTTTTTCTCTCCTTGTAAATACGACCCCTTAATTCACAGAATTTTGCATTGAAGGGGCATTCCATAGGTGTTGCTGTGGGTGTTCCCACACAACACCCAAAGGACAAGACACTGAAAGAGGAAAATGCCTTACTGATTGTTTTTGTGCAGGAAGGTATCCCTTCCAGCACAAAAACAATCTCCGCACACACAGACATCCTTGCACCATGGTGCAAGGGTACCTGTGTCACCGCATGGCTGCAGTTTGTGCAGCAATCCAGAGGGATGCCCAGAGTTGCAACATATTCATGTACATATGTCACATCCCTGTGCTTCAGGAGTGCCACAGTGCAGTGCAGCTAAAGAGCTTGCAGTGTCAAGCTGCAGTACTTCCTCATAAATCTTCACCTATAAACTCACCATACATTGCCAATGCATTCTTTAAGTCAATCATGCTGTATACATATATTCAACCTAACTTTCACACATTACCTTGCAATTATAGTTCTTTATTTAACCTGATAAGGTAGTGCTGATAAGAACTTTTATTTCTTCTTTTTTCTTTTGTATTTTTTTAACAAGTTTTAATTTTTTTTGGTGTTTTTTCAAAAAATGAACAAAAAAGGACGAATAAAACAGGAAACTTTTGGAATTAACAATGATGGTTGCTCGCGCAGCACAAACTGCAGCCACTGACTGCTCACCGAAGCATATAAGTTTCTTACACATCACGCCGGGTTGCTCGAGAAAGGCAAATTTTGGCCTAATGTCCATTGCAGGTGTTCCTGAGGATGCTCCAGACGTACTTGCCACAGCAGGTGAGGGGTTCACAGCAGCTCGCCTCACTTCCTCCTTAGCAAGATTGAGAGGATGTGTGGTCCGGAGATGCTTGTACATAGAAGCAGTGCCACAAGAGTATTTTTTTTCACTGCCGGCAGGACTCGGTCACAAATTTCGCATGGCACCTTTCTCGCATTTATATTCTTCTCTCCAGCTGGAAAAGTGAAGAATTTCCACACTACAGATTCCAGCCTCTGTGGATGTGGTGCCTCCTGCAAGAATTCTTCTTCAAAAGATACTTCTTCCTGCTGCTGCTGCTGTCCAGATGCCATTTTGTTTGATATTTTTTGAAAAACACCAAGAAAACAAGCAAAAAGGGTTCTTGTAGGAAAAGAGATGTTTCTCTAAGGATGCTCCAAAAAGGAATGATTAAAATGGGTAGGGTCCTTCAATAGTTACAGTGGGAAATGTTATGAACCAATCAAATCTTTTTTTGGAGGTGACATGGGATCCGCGCACTCTGTGCTCATAAAGCACGCACCCGACGTGACTTTGCAATAATATATTTTAAAATAATATACGTTTATTATAAGCACAAATATATTATTTTCATGAATATCTTAGATAATTTCTTGCCCTAATATGTATATTAAATACACCTACATATCATTCTAGAACATAATAACATAATTCCTTTTTGTGTTAGTCGCGCACCCAGCGCACCCCAGCACATATATGACGTCATGTGGGACCCTCCACTGTGTCGCACACCATAATGCACATGTGTCAGGAATGCACGGGAGCAGGAGTCACGGACTGGTCGCATACTAATCGCACACATCGCATAATATTAAATGTATATGATGTAACTGAAAAACACAGAGCCATCGCACACCGTACGCAGATCCTTCACGACTTTTCTAAAATGGCAGCTAGAATCCGCACACCCACCGTGATGTGTATGATTTGGGTGCGCGACTCTGAAAAAAATTAGGAAAAAAATTAAAATAATATAAATATATTAAAATAAAAAAATAAAACAAAAACATTAAATAATATTTCAGTTAGAATTAAAAAAATGCAATTTTCAGAGAAATATATGGTATTTATTGAATAAAATATTTATAAATAAACAGTTAAAAAACTGTAGAAAATCAGTACAAAAAAAGGTATAACTACTATTACACTTAAAAATTATCATTTAAAAAATCTTTGAAATTCACTGAAAAAAACATAGGTTTCAGAGACGTTATAGTTAGAAATTAGCATTTAAAAAACCTTAGAAATTCATAGAAAAAAACATTGGTTTCAGGGGTGTTATAGTTAGCTGGACATTTCACTCGTACAAAACCATAGAAATTCCTCCATTATAGTTAGTTCTGCTAACTATAACTCGCGCACCCGCAATGCACTGCTGATGATGTCACATAATACATCATTCATGACATGGTCAGTGACATCACTGATGACATCACTGATGACATCTCAAATGATATCACTAATGACATCATTGATTACATCATCCACGTGACAATCTGATACACATCATCATACACTATTATAAACTTTCATCTGTTGGGATTGAATTTATGGTAATAGTAGCATAGGCCTAATATATTCAATATAACCTCGTAATTATGATAAACTGGTATTTAGAGAGAAAAGAGCCCAAATGTAGCACAAATATCATCCGGATGTAGCCAACGTATAGCTCAATGACAGAATGTCCCAGAGTGTTCTTAAGAACAACTAGAGCGCTTACTGTCTTACTTATGACAAAAGTATGGCACACCTGAAGTCATCTTGATTGGAATAAACTGGTAACACTTAAATCATTAATTTAAAAAGGAACACAATGAAGGGGTTTATTTTGCCATAGAAATTCTGATTAGTGCTGAAGAAAGAAAAAATAGGGCACATTTTGAGTGACTTCTCAAATCCTCTTCCATTTCATTAAAAAATTCTGACATGCAGACTGAAACATGCACTTTTAATACCAGCAGCAGACTTCCGTGGTGAACAGTAGCTTTACTACAGTGATCTAATGAGCAACTAGAGTACTAACATTTAGAATTTACTGCAAATGTGTGACATATCTCAATACCTTCTTGATGGAATCAAAGTAAAACACTGAAAGCATTTCCTACTGAGAAGACTGCAGTAAATGAGGAAATTAGGAAACTTCATAACAAATAAATCTCCCAAGATGGCCACCAGAGACAAAAGAGCCCAAATGTAGCACAAATATCACCCAGATGTAGCCCACAAGTAGCCCAATGACAGAAGTGTGCAAAACACTTTTTTATTTTTTGTGTTTTTGCAGTTTTATATAGTGCAGACTTGTCAGGTATTGGAGTGCTTTACATGAACATTGGTTACATCACACAAGAACAAATTCATTTTGGTTTTAGACATGGGGAGATTAAGTGATTTGACCACAATCACAGAATGTCGAGCTGAAGCAGAAACTCCAACCTGGTTCCCCAGTTGCAAACTCTGCAGCTCTGGAAGTAACACCACATCCTCTCTACTAAGTGCAACATTTAATCAAGTGGTCAACTGGATAAAAAATAAAGATAACAAATAATTTAAAAGTGCTTTGTTGCTATTTGAAAACTCAGAAAATATGTTGTCATTTTAGTTTTTTAGAGCACTAACCATAATTTTGATGTAAATATGACCCTCTCATATATGTAATTTCTAAAGGAAATGCTCTAGGTATCACAGTTTTGATTATATCAAGATGACATCAGGCGTCCACACTTTTGTAATAAATTAAAAATGTTAGCAATCTATTTGTTCATTAGGATACTGTTGCGAGGCAGGGGCCAGGGGAACGGACTCTGAAAATTGAAGGCAGGTATGAGGGTGCAGAGGCAACAATTTGACCTCACTGGGCAGGCAGGAAGGGCAATGGCAGCAAAACAGACTATGGAGGACAGTGGAAAGGGGCAGGTGCAACAAGCCAACAATACAGGACTGGCAAGAGAGGCTGTGGCAATATAATAGACCATTGTGGGCAGAAGGACGAGGCAGTGATAGTACAATCATACATGCCAACAGACCCGATTCAGCCAGGAAATGTCCAAAGTTTTTAACACCAAATGTACTTTATTTGATCTATCTCCTGTCTACAATCTCCTCTTTTTCAATGTAAGTCAAAGGGGAAAATCAATACCCCAGTTTTTTTCAAAATCTCCCTCTTAGTTCAAAATGTTAGCAAGTATGGTATGTTGGATCATGGAAGGCAGGAGGAATTGGGGTAGGGACATGGACTCAGATAACAGAGGACAGGAGGGACATGGAGAGGTGCACAAAACTGACCCTACAGGGCAGGCATCAGGGTTTGCAGCAGCACAATACACCACACAGGCCATGCGGGACGGGAGTGCAGCACAACAATCCATGGAAAGCAATAGGGAGGGGACAGGAGCATGCACACGGACAACAGATAACAGTGGGGGAAAAGCCAATGGTAGCTAGCTGACCATAATGGACAGACAGGAGAGAAAGCTGCAGCATAACGGACCATAAAGGGCAGGAGGGACGGAACAGGGGCATTACAATGGAGCAGACAAGCCAGGAGGGATAGAATAGAGGTCTGATCATGGAAACAGAGGGCGGGGGGCAAGGGGGCAGGGCAGGAGCAGCAAGTTGACAAAGGAGGACAGGCAGGATGGGCACTAGAAGCAAGACACACCATGGAGAGCAACAGTGAGACTATAATGGCATACACACAGACCATGGAGGAAAGGTGGGAGGGGGTTAGTGGCACCTAGCTGACCACACAGGGAAGGTGGGAGGGTTGTGCCAGCACAGAAGACCATGCGTGGCAAGCGGGAGGGTTAGTGGCAGCACAATGGCTATGATGGGCAAGAAGGAGGGTGCAGGGGCATGCACAAAGGACCATGGAGGATAGAAAGGAGGGTCAGTACCTGGGCACAGACAAGAGAGTTCAGGGGAAGGGGCCTCACAACAGACCACGCGGGGCAGGCAGGAGGAGCAGTTGCAGCACAACAGACCAGGGAGGGCAGAAGGGTGTGGCAGTAAAATGGACCATGGAGGACAGGAGGAAGAGGATAGGGGCATGGAATGTGGACAGGCAGTGTGGAGGTGGCAGGGACAGGTTACAGTCATCTGACAATGCTAGGCAGGTGGGAGGGAGGTGGCAGCTCAACAGAACACTCAGAGTAGATAGGAGTGGCAGGTCCATGGAACATGGTGGGCAAAAAAGATGGAGCAGGGGCATGCACACAGCCATTGGAGGGCATTGGGAAGGAGAATAGGGGCAGCAAGCTAAGCACAGGGGCCAAGCAGGAGGTTAATGATGGGGTATAGAATTGGGCAATGGAGGGCAGGAGGAGTGGACTTGTACATTATGCTAAATGGAGGGAAATGGCAGCACATCAGACCATGCATGGCAGGAGGGAGGAGGCCAGTCTATGAATATAGACAACAAAGGATAGGGAGTAGGTGGATGGGGCAGCAAGCTTACTGTTAAGAGAAGGCGGGAAGGCCAGTGGCAGAACAATGGCCACAGAGGTCTGTAATAAGGTAGCGGGGACATGGACTTGGACAATGGATTGCTAGGAGGAGGGAAGGCAGGAGCAGCAAGCTTGGGTGGGGGCAGCACAATGCCAGGCCCTGCTTCCAACCCCCCACCATCCATTGTGATATGCATCTTACTTGATGTTAAAACAAATAGACATTTTTTGAAAAAAACAAAGATTACAGGGAAGATATAGTTAGACTCAGATTTCACTCATACACAACCAGTTAAATTCAGCAGTGATAGTTACCTGAGCTAACTATAACTGACGCCCCTGCAATGTACTGCTAATGACCTCAGACATTACATCATTCATGACATGGTCAGTTACATCACTCATGACATCACTCATGACATCTCAAATGAGCTGTGAATGGAATAGAACTATAATCCCTAGAACTTTATTTATTGATAGTGTGTGTATATGAACACCCCTTTTTTTCTTTTCTTTAGTGTAAGAAACATTATAATACGCAACATGTCCATATTAATATGGCCGATAGCCTTTCACTTTAAAGTAATGTGTAGTCCATTGTTTATGTTGATGTTTGCAATCCTAAGTATGTTTATTATGAATAAATAACGTTGACGAACATACAGGTATGGTGGTCACGGGGCAAGATATGCTGAAATGACATTGTGTGCATATTGACAATTGTTTTCTTTTCTTTATTGTATCATTTCCTGAAATTTCACATCGTTACCAGGCCAATATGGCCACCAGCTTTTTGGATTAAAGTAATATGTAGTCCTTTGTTAATGTTGGCAACTTTAGGCATTTGTACATTTAAATAAGATTGCTACAATGACGTCTTGTATCGTTATCAAGGTTCGGACAAGCCGAAGCGCATGGCCCACGTCCTTTGCAGATTAAATGCTTCCAAACTACAACCTGAGTCCTGATTCCTTTCTTATAAGAG
Source organism: Lissotriton helveticus (assembly GCF_964261635.1). NCBI lineage: Eukaryota > Metazoa > Chordata > Amphibia > Caudata > Salamandridae > Lissotriton > Lissotriton helveticus. Next base: position 878,676,791 of record NC_136069.1, read on the forward strand.
TGAGAGGAGATTAAATACAAATATATAAAATTCACTGAAAAAACCCATAAGTTTCAGGGACATTATAGTTAGAAATTAGCATTTAAAAAAAACTCAGCAATTCACTGAAAAAACCACAGGTTTCATGGACGTCTTAGTTAGTTGGACATTTCACTCGTACAAAACAAGAGAAATTCGGCCGTTATAGTTAGTTGTGCTAACTATAACTCGTGCCCCCGCAATGCACTGCGGATGACTTCACATAATACATCACACATGACATGGTCAGGGACATCAATGATGACATTACTGATGACATCTCAAATGACATCACTGATGACATCATCCACGTGATCCTCTGATGCACCTCCTCAGACCCTAAAATACAGACTACCATTCTCGAAACCATAGACACACCAATACTAGTACAGTTACAATATTCTGTACACTATGCATGCAGACCTCTAACCAGCTACATACTATTGATACGCTCTTCTAAATACCCACTTAGTACCTATGCAGTGCAGGAATCCTTCTGTCTGTCCCATGCACTTCTCCATTCACCCATCCAGCACTATCTACGTATCCTATCACTCCACCAATACCAAAGCACTTTTAAATTCAGCACGCACTTTCTTTGCAACACTGAAATTACTCCAGTTATTAGTCATATACTTAAGGAATGGCGGATTCACTAACACAAGTGCAGGTACAATATTTTGTACACTATGGATGCACACGTCTAACCAGCTACAAACTATTGATACGCTCTTCTGAATACCCAGTTAGTACCTATGCAGTGTAGGAATCCTCCAGTCTGTCCTATGCATTTCTCCAATCACCCATCCAGCACTATCTACTTATCCTATTACTCCACCAATACCTAAGCACTCATAAATTCACTATACACTCTGTTTGTAATACTGTAATTATTCTAGTTACTAGTCATGAACTTATGAAATGGCCTAGCTACTAACACAAGTACAGCTATACTATTGTGTGCACTATCCAAGCAGACCTCTAACTAGCTACATACTATTGATACATTCTTCTAAATACCAAGTCAGTACTCATGCAGTGCAGGAATCGTCCAGTCTGTCCCATGCACTTCTTTAATCACTTATCTACTACTATCTACTTATCCTATCACTCCACCAATGCGTAAGCACTTATACATTTAAGTATTTACTCTGTTTGCAGCACTGTCATCATTCCAGTTACTATTGGTTTTGTTATAAAATGACCTAGGCACCAACACAAGTACACATACAATATTCTGTGCATAATCCCTACCAATCTCCAAGCAGATACATACTATTGGCCCACTCCATTAAATACTGAAGTAGTACCCATGCAGCGTGGGATACCTCCTGTCAGTCTCATGCAATTCTTCAATCACCCATCCAGCACTATGTTCTTATTGTATCAGTCTGCCAATACCTAAGCATTTATGGGGCAGATTTACAAGCACCCTGCGCCACCAGTACGTCACTTTTTGTAACGTAGTGATGGCGCCAGGCACTCCTTCATATTTACAAGGAGAGGAAAAGCTACCCTGGATGTTTTTTTCTCTCCTTGTAAATACGACCCCTTAATTCACAGAATTTTGCATTGAAGGGGCATTCCATAGGTGTTGCTGTGGGTGTTCCCACACAACACCCAAAGGACAAGACACTGAAAGAGGAAAATGCCTTACTGATTGTTTTTGTGCAGGAAGGTATCCCTTCCAGCACAAAAACAATCTCCGCACACACAGACATCCTTGCACCATGGTGCAAGGGTACCTGTGTCACCGCATGGCTGCAGTTTGTGCAGCAATCCAGAGGGATGCCCAGAGTTGCAACATATTCATGTACATATGTCACATCCCTGTGCTTCAGGAGTGCCACAGTGCAGTGCAGCTAAAGAGCTTGCAGTGTCAAGCTGCAGTACTTCCTCATAAATCTTCACCTATAAACTCACCATACATTGCCAATGCATTCTTTAAGTCAATCATGCTGTATACATATATTCAACCTAACTTTCACACATTACCTTGCAATTATAGTTCTTTATTTAACCTGATAAGGTAGTGCTGATAAGAACTTTTATTTCTTCTTTTTTCTTTTGTATTTTTTTAACAAGTTTTAATTTTGTTTGGTGTTTTTTCAAAAAATGAACAAAAAAGGACGAATAAAACAGGAAACTTTTGGAATTAACAATGATGGTTGCTCGCGCAGCACAAACTGCAGCCACTGACTGCTCACCGAAGCATATAAGTTTCTTACACTTCACGCCGGGTTGCTCGAGAAAGGCAAATTTTGGCCTAATGTCCATTGCAGGTGTTCCTGAGGATGCTCCAGACGTACTTGCCACAGCAGGTGAGGGGTTCACAGCAGCTCGCCTCACTTCCTCCTTAGCAAGATTGAGAGGATGTGTGGTCCGGAGATGCTTGTACATAGAAGCAGTGCCACAAGAGTATTTTTTTTCACTGCCGGCAGGACTCGGTCACAAATTTCGCATGGCACCTTTCTCGCATTTATATTCTTCTCTCCAGCTGGAAAAGTGAAGAATTTCCACACTACAGATTCCAGCCTCTGTGGATGTGGTGCCTCCTGCAAGAATTCTTCTTCAAAAGATACTTCTTCCTGCTGCTGCTGCTGTCCAGATGCCATTTTGTTTGATATTTTTTGAAAAACACCAAGAAAACAAGCAAAAAGGGTTCTTGTAGGAAAAGAGATGTTTCTCTAAGGATGCTCCAAAAAGGAATGATTAAAATGGGTAGGGTCCTTCAATAGTTACAGTGGGAAATGTTATGAACCAATCAAATCTTTTTTTGGAGGTGACATGGGATCCGCGCACTCTGTGCTCATAAAGCACGCACCCGACGTGACTTTGAAATAATATATTTTAAAATAATATACGTTTATTATAAGCACAAATATATTATTTTCATGAATATCTTAGATAATTTCTTGCCCTAATATGTATATTAAATACACCTACATATCATTCTAGAACATAATAACATAATTCCTTTTTGTGTTAGTCGCGCACCCAGCGCACCCCAGCACATATATGACGTCATGTGGGACCCTCCACTGTGTCGCACACCATAATGCACATGTGTCAGGAATGCACGGGAGCAGGAGTCACGGACTGGTCGCATACTAATCGCACACATCGCATAATATTAAATGTATATGATGTAACTGAAAAACACAGAGCCATCGCACACCGTACGCAGATCCTTCACGACTTTTCTAAAATGGCAGCTAGAATCCGCACACCCACCGTGATGTGTATGATTTGGGTGCGCGACTCTGAAAAAAATTAGGAAAAAAATTAAAATAATATAAATATATTAAAATAAAAAAATAAAACAAAAACATTAAATAATATTTCAGTTAGAATTAAAAAAATGCAATTTTCAGAGAAATATATGGTATTTATTGAATAAAATATTTATAAATAAACAGTTAAAAAACTGTAGAAAATCAGTAAAAAAAAAAGGTATAACTACTATTACACTTAAAAATTATCATTTAAAAAATCTTTGAAATTCACTGAAAAAAACATAGGTTTCAGAGACGTTATAGTTAGAAATTAGCATTTAAAAAACCTTAGAAATTCATAGAAAAAAACATTGGTTTCAGGGGTGTTATAGTTAGCTGGACATTTCACTCGTACAAAACCATAGAAATTCCTCCATTATAGTTAGTTCTGCTAACTATAACTCGCGCACCCGCAATGCACTGCTGATGATGTCACATAATACATCATTCATGACATGGTCAGTGACATCACTGATGACATCACTGATGACATCTCAAATGATATCACTAATGACATCATTGATTACATCATCCACGTGACAATCTGATACACATCATCATACACTATTATAAACTTTCATCTGTTGGGATTGAATTTATGGTAATAGTAGCATAGGCCTAATATATTCAATATAACCTCGTAATTATGATAAACTGGTATTTAGAGACAAAAGATCCCAAATGTAGCACAAATATCATCCGGATGTAGCCAACGTATAGCTCAATGACAGAATGTCCCAGAGTGTTCTTAAGAACAACTAGAGCGCTTACTGTCTTACTTATGACAAAAGTATGGCACACCTGAAGTCATCTTGATTGGAATAAACTGGTAACACTTAAATCATTAATTTAAAAAGGAACACAATGAAGGGGTTTATTTTGCCATAGAAATTCTGATTAGTGCTGAAGAAAGAAAAAATAGGGCACATTTTGAGTGACTTCTCAAATCCTCTTCCATTTCATTAAAAAATTCTGACATGCAGACTGAAACATGCACTTTTAATACCAGCAGCAGACTTCCGTGGTGAACAGTAGCTTTACTACAGTGATCTAATGAGCAACTAGAGTACTAACATTTAGAATTTACTGCAAATGTGTGACATATCTCAATACCTTCTTGATGGAATCAAAGTAAAACACTGAAAGCATTTCCTACTGAGAAGACTGCAGTAAATGAGGAAATTAGGAAACTTCATAACAAATAAATCTCCCAAGATGGCCACCAGAGACAAAAGAGCCCAAATGTAGCACAAATATCACCCAGATGTAGCCCACAAGTAGCCCAATGACAGAAGTGTGCAAAACACTTTTTAATTTTTTGTGTTTTTGCAGTTTTATATAGTGCAGACTTGTCAGGTATTGGAGTGCTTTACATGAACATTGGTTACATCACACAAGAACAAATTCATTTTGGTTTTAGACATGGGGAGATTAAGTGATTTGACCACAATCACAGAATGTCGAGCTGAAGCAGAAACTCCAACCTGGTTCCCCAGTTGCAAACTCTGCAGCTCTGGAAGTAACACCACATCCTCTCTACTAAGTGCAACATTTAATCAAGTGGTCAACTGGATAAAAAATAAAGATAACAAATAATTTAAAAGTGCTTTGTTGCTATTTGAAAACTCAGAAAATATGTTGTCATTTTAGTTTTTTAGAGCACTAACCATAATTTTGATGTAAATATGACCCTCTCATATATGTAATTTCTAAAGGAAATGCTCTAGGTATCACAGTTTTGATTATATCAAGATGACATCAGGCGTCCACACTTTTGTAATAAATTAAAAATGTTAGCAATCTATTTGTTCATTAGGATACTGTTGCGAGGCAGGGGCCAGGGGAACGGACTCTGAAAATTGAAGGCAGGTATGAGGGTGCAGAGGCAACAATTTGACCTCACTGGGCAGGCAGGAAGGGCAATGGCAGCAAAACAGACTATGGAGGACAGTGGAAAGGGGCAGGTGCAACAAGCCAACAATACAGGACTGGCAAGAGAGGCTGTGGCAATATAATAGACCATTGTGGGCAGAAGGACGAGGCAGTGATAGTACAATCATACATGCCAACAGACCCGATTCAGCCAGGAAATGTCCAAAGTTTTTAACACCAAATGTACTTTATTTGATCTATCTCCTGTCTACAATCTCCTCTTTTTCAATGTAAGTCAAAGGGGAAAATCAATACCCCAGTTTTTTTCAAAATCTCCCTCTTAGTTCAAAATGTTAGCAAGTATGGTATGTTGGATCATGGAAGGCAGGAGGAATTGGGGTAGGGACATGGACTCAGATAACAGAGGACAGGAGGGACATGGAGAGGTGCACAAAACTGACCCTACAGGGCAGGCATCAGGGTTTGCAGCAGCACAATACACCACACAGGCCATGCGGGACGGGAGTGCAGCACAACAATCCATGGAAAGCAATAGGGAGGGGACAGGAGCATGCACACGGACAACAGATAACAGTGGGGGAAAAGCCAATGGTAGCTAGCTGACCATAATGGACAGACAGGAGAGAAAGCTGCAGCATAACGGACCATAAAGGGCAGGAGGGACGGAACAGGGGCATTACAATGGAGCAGACAAGCCAGGAGGGATAGAATAGAGGTCTGATCATGGAAACAGAGGGCGGGGGGCAAGGGGGCAGGGCAGGAGCAGCAAGTTGACAAAGGAGGACAGGCAGGATGGGCACTAGAAGCAAGACACACCATGGAGAGCAACAGTGAGACTATAATGGCATACACACAGACCATGGAGGAAAGGTGGGAGGGGGTCAGTGGCACCTAGCTGACCACACAGGGAAGGTGGGAGGGTTGTGCCAGCACAGAAGACCATGCGTGGCAAGCGGGAGGGTTAGTGGCAGCACAATGGCTATGATGGGCAAGAAGGAGGGTGCAGGGGCATGCACAAAGGACCATGGAGGATTGAAAGGAGGGTCAGTACCTGGGCACAGACAAGAGAGTTCAGGGGAAGGGGCCTCACAACAGACCACGTGGGGCAGGCAGGAGGAGCAGTTGCAGCACAACAGACCAGGGAGGGCAGAAGGGTGTGGCAGTAAAATTGACCATGGAGGACAGGAGGAAGAGGATAGGGGCATGGAATGTGGACAGGCAGTGTGGAGGTGGCAGGGACAGGTTACAGTCATCTGACAATGCTAAGCAGGTGGGAGGGAAGTAGCAGCTCAACAGAACACTCAGAGTAGATAGGAGTGGCAGGTCCATGGAACATGGTGGGCAAAAAAGATGGAGCAGGGGCATGCACACAGCCATTGGAGGGCAGGGGAAAGGAGAATAGGGGCAGCAAGCTAAGCACAGGGGCTAAGCAGGAGGTTAATGATGGGGTATAGAATTGGGCAATGGAGGGCAGGAGGAGTGGACTTGTACATTATGCTAAATGGAGGGAAGTGGCAGCACATCAGACCATGCATGGCAGGAGGGAGGAGGCCAGTCTATGGATATAGACAACAGAGGATAGGGAGTAGGTGGATGGGGCAGCAAGCTTACTGTTCAGAGAAGGCGGGAAGGCCAGTGGCAGAACAATGGCCACAGAGGGCTGTAATAAGGTAGCGGGGACATGGACTTGGACAATGGATTGCTAGGAGGAGGGAAGGCAGGAGCAGCAAGCTTGGGTGGGGGAAGCACAATGCCAGGCCCTGCTTCCAACCCCCCACCATCCATTGTGAAATGCATCTTACTTAATGTTAAAACAAATAGACATTTTCTGAAAAAAACAAAGATTACAGGGACGATATAGTTAGACTCAGATTTCACTCATACACAACCAGTTAAATTCAGCAGTTATAGTTACCTGAGCTAACTATAACTGACGCCCCTGCAATGTACTGCTAATGACCTCAGACATTACATCATTCATGAAAAACAACAAAGGAGTGACTTCGTGAAAGATAGTGAGAAAAGAACCTGGGAGAAATACAACCTCGGTTCCATTGATTGTGTGGTAATGGTTAGATAAGCCAGTACCCCCTAGTGTATAGTGTCTTAGTCCTAATCCACGTGATACTGACTGTTCCACTAATATACCGTCTGGTACGAGGCTCACCCCTTGGAGGTAACAATCTACAAAGGAGGAACTCTATTCTTATTGAAGGACCCTCACTGTGAGTGAGGGTCCTTCAATAAGAATAGAGTTCCTCCTTTGTAGATTGTTACCTCCAAGGGGTGAGCCTCGTACCAGACGGTATATTAGTGGAACAGTCAGTATCACGTGGATTAGGACTAAGATCCTATACACTAGGGGCTACTGGCTTATCTAACCATTACCACACAATCAATGGAACCGAGGTTGTATTTCTCCCAGGTTCTTTTCTCACTATCTTTCACAAAGTCACTCCTTTGTTGTTTTTCATGAATTAAGCCTGGGGTCTAGGAGTGTCCACTCATACCCTCTCTCTCTTGTTGCTGATACACATTACATCATTCATGACATGGTCAGTTACATCACTCATGACATCTCAAATGAGCTGTGAATGGAATGGGACTATAATCCCTAGAACTTTATTTAGGGATAGTGTGTGTATATGAACACCCCTTTTTTTCTTTTCTTTAGTGTAAGAAACATTATAATACGCAACATGTCCATATTAATATGGCCGATAGCCTTTCACTTTAAAGTAATGTGTAGTCCATTGTTTATGTTGATGTTTGCAATCCTAAGTATGTTTATTATGAATAAATCACGTTGACGAACATACAGGTATGGTGGTCACGGGGCAAGATATGCTGAAATGACATTGTGTGCATATTAACACTTGTTTTCTTTTCTTTATTGTATCATTTCCTGAAATTTCACATCGTGACCAGGCCAATATGGCCACCAGCTTTTTGGATTAAAGTAATATGTAGTCCTTTGTTAATGTTGGCAACTTTAGGCATTTGTACATTTAAATAAGATTGCTACAATGACGTCTTGTATCGTTATCAAGGTTCGGACAAGCCGAAGCGCGTGGCTCACGTCCTTTGCAGATTAAATGCTTCCAAACTACAACCTGAGTCCTGATTCCTTCCTTATAAGAGTGAGAGGAGATTAAATACATATATATAAAATTCACCGAAAAAAACCCATAAGTTTCAGGGACATTATAGTTAGAAATTAGCAGTTAAAAAACCTCAGAAATTCACTGAAAAAAACACAGGTTTCATGGACGTCTTAGTTAGTTGGACATTTCACTCGTACAAAATAAGAGAAATTCGGCCGTTATATTTAGTTGGGCTAACTATAACTCGTGCCCCCGCAATGCACTGCGGATGACTTCACATAATACATCACACATGACATGGTCAGGGACGTCAATGATGACATTACTGATGACATCTCAAATGACATCACTGATGACATCAACCACGTGATCATCTGATGCACCTCCTCAGACCCTAAAATAAAGACTACCATTCTCGAAACCATAGAAACACCAATACTAGTACAGCTACAATATTCTGTGCACTATGCATGCAGACCTCTAACCAGCTACATACTATTGATACGCTCTTCTAAATACCCACTTAGTACCTATGCAGTGTAGGAATCCTTCTGTCTGTCCCATGCACTTCTCCATTCACCCATCCAGCACTATCTACGTATCCTATCACTCCACCAATACCAAAGCACTTTTGAATTCAGCGCGCACTTTCTTTGCAACACTGAAATTACTCCAGTTATTAGTCATATACTTAAGGAATGGCGGATTCACTAACACAAGTGCAGGTACAATATTTTGTACACTATGGATGCACACATCTAACCATCTACAAACTATTGATACACTCTTCTAAAAACCCAGTTAGTACCTATGCAGTGTAGGAATCCTCCTGTCTGTCCTATGCATTTCTCCAATCACCCATTGTATGTATGTATGTATTGCGACTTATATAGCGCACGTATCACCCGAAGGCATCAAGGCGCTTGCCTTTGGAACCCGTCCTGGCTTTTCCCTGTGAGATAACCCCTACTGGGTATCCCAGGGTGAAAGCCAGGCATCCCGCAGCGGGTGGGCCGCCGTAGTGGAGATAAGCAACTATTGCCCAGAGTTGCAGCGTGGGACCCCATGATTAGAATAGGCACCGAGGCGAGAATTATCGAGTCCATGGACATTTTAGGCTCAGGACCCTGCCGCGTCAGGAATTGAACCCTGGTCCCGGGCCAGACCTCTGCATCAGGGTCTGCCGCTCTAATCAGTGAGCCACACTCCTCCACTCATTCAGCACTATCTACTTATCCTATTACTCCACCAATACCTAAGCACTTATAAATTCACTATAGACTCTGTTTGTAATACTGTAATTATTCTAGTTACTAGTCATGAACTTATGAAATGGCCTAGCTACTAACACAAGTACAGCTATACTATTTTGTGCACTATCCAAGCAGACCTTTAACTAGCTACATACTATTGATACACTCTTCTAAATACCCAGTCAGTACTCATGCAGTGCAGGGATCGTCCAGTCTGTCCCATGCACTTCTTTAATCACGTATCTACTGCTATCTGCCAGACGTACCATCTATGACCTACATTGGCTGCCTGTTGGGCAAAGGATCAAGTTCAAAGCCCTGTGCCTGGTTTTAAAGATCTTAAAGACTTCATCTCCCCCCATTCTTGCACAGGCAATTTCCTACTACATTCCTTCTAGAGTTCTACGTTCGACGGGTCAATTTCTGGCCTGTGTTCCTCGCTTCAGGAAAACCAGAGTTGGTGGACGCTCCTTTGGTGTCCTGGCAGCGAGTCTCTGCAACACTTTACCCGTTGATATCCGCGCCTTACCGGATCTACTGCCTTTCTGAAGAGCTATTAAAACTTTTTTGTTTCCACTAGTCTAAATCTGTTTCCTTCGTTCTGTCTGGTTTCTCCATCTGGTTGTGTTATTTTGTCCAACATAGCGCCGGGACGCCACTTTGCTGTGGCAGCTGAGCGCTTTACAAATTTTATAACATAACATATAACATAACATCTACTTATCCTATCACTCCACCAATGCGTAAGCACTTATACATTAAGTATTTACTCTTTTTGCAGCACTGTCATCATTCCAGTTACTAGTGGTTTTGTTATAAAATGACCTAGGCACCAACACAAGTACACATACAATATTCTGTGCATAATCCCTACAAATCTCCAAGCAGATACATACTATTGGTCCACTCCATTAAATACTGAAGTAGTACCCATGCAGCGTAGGATACCTCCAGTCAGTCTCATGCAATTCTCCAATTACCCATCCAGCACTATGTTCTTATTGTATCAGTCTGCCAATACCAAAGCATTTATGGGGCAAATTTACAAGCACCCTGCGCCACCAGTACGTCACTTTTTGTAACGTAGTGATGGCGCCAGGCACTCCTTCATATTTACAAGGAGAGGAAAAGCTACCCCGGATGTTTTTTTCTCTCCTTGTAAATACGACCCCTTCATACACAGAATTTTGCATTGAAGGGGCATTCCATAGGTGTTGCTGTGGGTGTTACTACGCAACACCCAAAGGACAAGACACTGAAAGAGGAAAATGCCTTTAATGATTGTTTTTGTGCAGGAAGGTATCCCTTCCAGCACAAAAACAATCTCCGCACGACACAGACATCCTTGCACCATGGTGCAAGGGTACCTGTGTCACCGCATGGCTGCAGTTTGTGCAGCAATCCAGAGGGAAGCACAGAGTTGCAACATATTCATGTACATATGTCACATCCTTGTGCTTCAGGAGTGCCACAGTGCAGTGCAGCTAAAGAGCTTGCAGTGTCAATCTGCAGTACTTCCTCATAAATCTTCACCTATAAACTCACCATACATTGCTAATGCATTCTTTCAGTCAATCATGCTGTATACATATATTCAACCTAACTTTCACACATTACCTTGCAATTATAGTTCTTTATTTAACCTGATAAGGTAGTGCTGATAAGAACTTTTATTTCTTCTTTTTCTTTTGTATTTTTTTAACAAGTTTTTTTTTGTTGGTGTTTTTTCAAAAAATGAACAAAAAAAGGACGAATAAAACAGGAAACGTTTGGAATTAACAATGATGGTTGCTTGCGCAGCACAAACTGCAGCCACTGACTGCTCACTGAAGCATATAAGTTTCTTACACTTCACGCCGGGTTGCTCGAGAAAGGCAAATTTTGGCCTAATGTCCATTGCAGGTGTTCCTGAGGATGCTCCAGACGTACTTGCCACAGCAGGTGAGGGGTTCACAGCAGCTCGCCTCACTTCCTCCTTAGCAAGATTGAGAGGATGTGCGGTCCGGAGATGCTTGTACATAGAAGCAGTGCCACAAGAGTATTTTTTTTCACTGCCGGCAGGACTCGGTCACAAATTTCGCATGCCACCTTTCTCGCATTTATATTCTTCTCTCCAGGTAGAAAAGTGAAGAATTTCCACACTACAGATTCCAGCCTCTGTGGATGTGGTGCCTCCTGCAAGAATTCTTCTTCAAAAGATACTTCTTCCTGCTGCTGCTGCTGTCCAGATACCATTTTGTTTGATATTTTTTAAAAAACACCAAAAAAACAAGCAAAAAGGGTTCTTGTAGGAAAAGAGATGTCTCTCTAAGGATGCTCCAAAAAGGAATGATTAAAATGGGTGGGGTCCTTCAATAGTTACAGTGGGAAATGTTATGAACCAATCAAATCTTTTTTTTTGAGGTGACATGGGATCCGCGCACTCTGTGCTCATGAAGCATGCACCCGACGTGACTTCGCAATAATATTTTTTAAAATAATATACGTTTATTATAAGCACAAATATATTATTTTCATGAATATCTTAGATCATTTATTGCCCTAATATGTATATTAAATACACCTACATATCATTCTAGAACATAATAACATAATTCTTTTTGCGTTAGTCGCGCACCCAACGCGCCCCAGCACGTATATGACGTCATGTGGGACCCTCCACTGTGTCGCACACCGTAATGCACATGTGTCAGGAATGCACGGGAGCAGGAGTCACGGACTGGTCGCATACTATTCGCACACATCACATAATATTAAATGTATATGATGTAACTGAAAAACACAGAGCCATCGCACACCGTACTCAGATCCTTCACGACTTTCTAAAATGGCAGCTAGAATCCGCACACCCACCGTGATGTGTATGCTTTGGGTGCGCGACTCTGAATAAAATTAGAAAAAAAATTTAAAAAATATAAATATATTAAAATTAAAAAATGAAACAAAAACATTAAATAATATTTCAGTTAGAATTAAAAAAAAATGTAATTTTCAGAGAAATATATGTTATTTATTGAATAAAATAATTATAAATAAACAGTTAAAAAACTGTAGAAAATCAGTACAAAAAAAAGGTATAACTACTATTACACTTAAAAATTATCATTTAAAAAACCTTTGAAATACACTGAAAAAACATAGGTTTCAGAGACGTTATAGTTAGAAATTAGCATTTAAAAAACCTTAGAAATTCACAGAAAAAAACATAGGTTTCAGGGTGTTATAGTTAGCTGGACATTTCACTCGTACAAAACCATAGAAATTCTTCCATTATAGTTAGTTCTGCTAACTATAACTCGCGCACCCGCAATGCACTGCTGATGATGTCACATAATACATCATTCATGACATGGTCAGTGACATCACTGATGACATCACTGATGACATCTCAAATGATATCACTAATGACATCACTGATTACATCATCCACGTGACAATCTGATACACCTCATCATACACTAGTATAACCTTTTATCTGTTGGGATTGAATTTATGGTAATAGTAGCATAGGCCTAATATATTCAATATAACCTCGTAAATATGATAAACTGGTATTTAGAGTACATTATGGCCACATATAGGCCGATGATTCACTTATTCCGTAGTTCGCCCTATTGGTACAGCTGAAGCCATTTTGTTTCGTTTCTCTATGTGCAAACGCTCTTTCCCAGAAATCACGTGATTATGCTTTCTGCTCGAAACCACTGTGGCAGCCAAAACTGCTTACGATAGTTGCTAGCTGGTAGCTCAAGGAAGACTCAAGGTCACACCTGCCCTTCTTGTGGGATGCGCACATTCTAGCAGAGCCCGTTCCTGTACTCCCCGGGCTCCGGATAGACAGGGAAGCACCTTACTGACCTGCCCCCGGAAAAGCTTAGGCCTAGGATACTAGCAGATCAATTGTGCCTTATATGGGTATTCCTCTTGGCTTACTGACAAGTTGTGTTTTTCCTTGTAGGGTGTCATTTTGAACACATGAAATGTATATATGCTTTGTACTTTGAACGTGTAACCAGTCTCCTCTGCGCACCTCCTAGGGTAGTGTAGACTGAGGCTCCCCTGTCAGGGCTTGCATTTGAAGAATAAACGATTGACCCTTCTCCATTGCCGACTGAATTATTATAACGTATATTGGTTTATGGGCTATTGGTAAGTATAGACCGGTAGATTTATTTTGAACCCTTCAGTTGGCGACTCCGCCGGGACTCCGCGATAGGGTCGTCCTCTCTTGTAAACAGGGGTGACGGGACAAGGAGGAGTTCCGGCTGAGGGGGTGGACAGAAAGAGGATCCTTATTTGAGACACCCGTTTGTGGTATGAAAACAAGCCGCTCCACTCTCGAGCCCAGTATCTCTCCCAGCTGCTGAAGACCCTACGCCGGAGTCCTTCGGGCCTAACCCGAGAGTAAAACGGACCGTGTCGGTCTGTTTAGGAGTCAGCAGTGGAGAATTCGCAATCGACCTGAGTGCACCAGGTGAGTGATATTTGCGATTTGAATTGGATGAGGATCACTCAGAAGGAGTGTTTCCCCTTTTGGAATAACAGTTAACTGTCTTTGTTTTGAAGGTGGCCGGAGAAGCCGGACCACGAGGGAATCTGGGGATCTACCATTGCGGCGAAGGGGCTGCACGGGTAGAGAACCCATGGACTTGTTTGGTGAATAATTGAGGTAGCATCTGATGCCCTAGCTGGGTACGGCGTTGCTCGCTTGGCCGAATTCTCTCCGAGAAAGCCCTGGGAGCAACTGGGTAAGCTAGGGTTCTGGAGCTACGCGCCCAGATGCCCGGCCCAACCAGAACAGGACCATGGGATGGCCTGTGAGAGAGTTCGTGGTTCGCCTATCAGGTGTCCTCAGAACAGTCTGATGACTGTTCCTTTTTGGAGAAATGTTGTTGGTCTCGAATTCTTGTGAATTGGTTCCCCGAACAGGAGTCGACGGGCTCTGTTCGTATTTGAAGACGTCATTTGCATTGAATAGGTTTTGAGAAAATATTCACCTTGCACTGTTTTACAGCACTTTATTGTGATAAATGAATGACAAATGAATAAGTGATGGGTGAAAAAGGACGCGTCTGAATGTATGTGTATTGTGTGACTTTGTGTTAATAGAACGAGTACAATGAGAAAGTATAATGTCTTGTTTTAGTAAAATATGTTTCAGGTGCTGCTGTCGGCGAGGTGCGCGGCTTGAAGAAAGACAGCCGGCCCCTCCTGAGGGCAGCCCCAGCTACGATATATATGTCAAACATGGTTTACAACCGATTTTGTTTAATACCCTTTGGAATAAGTATACAAAGGATAATGCGAGCTTACAATGGCCTCTAACGGGGTCTTTTGATGAGCAAAAGATTAATTATATACAGAACAAATTATTTATGAAAAAAAGTCGTCAGTCGATGTTTGATTCCTTGAACCTATGGTTGAAGGAGGCAAAAAGACAATGAATTAGGGAGGAGAAGTTGGGTAGACTGAAAAGTGGGCAGACAGTTACTCAGAAAGCGGTGGCATACGATAAGGGAAAGGTGGAAGAGAATATTGAGCAAATGGATCGACAGTTTCGATTAGAAACAAATAAAAGCTATGTGGCTATACCAGAGACAGGAGATGAATTCGAAGAATTGCTGGATGCCCGTCCACCTCCCCCTTATGCCCCTCAAGGCTTGTATCCAGCGGTGCCTGTATTGCGAGCTGATCAGACAAGGGCCGTTCCGGCCTCCAAACCACCAACTGGGATGGTCGCTATGGCCCCTGATGGTGGATTGGGACTTGATGCCCAGGTCTCCCCTCCTTCTCTTCGACTAACTACCTCACCCCTAATATCTCTTTGGCCGGACACGGCAGTCCCTTCTCCCTTGCACCCTGTGTTCCTCTCCCCTCTGATTCAGACCACAATAAGTCCGGGTGCAACGCCCAAGTGACCGATGACAGACTTGAGTGATCAGCTAGCTTTCACTCGGTCATTGCTAGGGCAGGAGGAGAGAAGGGCTATTATAGTACAGGCATTCCAGTGGATGCGAAATCCTATTTATACCTTAGAAGATATTTGGAGTACTATGAAAGATTTTGAGCCTGTTGCACAACAACTGGCTTTAGAAAGCATGGCAATTCGACTGATTTCCTTATGGGAACAACATTTTGAGGAAGGACTCCCGCCGCAAATATTGCGCGATATAAGAGATCATGCTCATAAATTCCATCTCACGATTGAGGAAGTCTATCAGAATGTGACAATGCTGTTGAATTATCGAGAACGGGTACACCGAAAGAGTGCGGAATGGGGAACTCAACACCGGCACCCCATGAGAGAGGTGCATCCTCTCTTCTTCCCGGAAGTTCCCGAGATAAGAGACAATGGGGGTGCTATCACTAGAGCACGCGTGGACGCTAGGCTTCATGAACAATGAGTTTACACCCCTTGGAAACGAAGCGAGGTCCTTACGTTGAAAGCCCAGCTCCCTGACCCTCGTAAAAATCCTACAGCTTATTATAAAGAATTGACCGAAGCGGCCACTTCGGCCATCATGACCATAGCTGATATAGAGTTATTTTTTGGTCTCCTGATTCCAGTGGATATCTGGAGACAGATACATGATACGGATCATACCCCCAAATTAGGAGGAACATGGGATCAATTAACCCCTTCCATGCTGATGACGAGCTCAGCTCATCATCAGCGTTACCTACCGTGTGCTGATGACGAGCTGAGCTTGTCATGTAACGCGGTAAATCAAAAAATGCCGCATACCGCGGGAAAAACGGCCGCACACATGCGGTTAAAGAATTGGGATAAGGAACGGAAGCCAGGTGAAAAGCCCCGGGATGAAATTTTGGCAGTACCGGATAAAATTGTAGCATACATGAAGACTCTCCTCCCTCCGCGAAAAGTAGACTGGGATAAATTAACCGCGTGTAAACAGAAAAAGGACGAGAGTGTGTCCGATTTCTTCACGCGATTTGAGAAAGTTTTTGTTGACTACAGTGGCCAAGACCTCTCTACAGAGGGAGGAATTCAACTATTTGTAAATAGGTTTGTCACAAATTTACTTCTGGAAGTTATGTCCCGTCTCCAATCGGCTGAGAGCACGTGGACTACGGCTGCACCGTCTGTTATCCTTAGTATGGCCCAATATTATGAACATCGTGAGAATGAGAGTAAGGAAAGGTCAGAGAAAAAGACTAAGGATCTAGAAACTAGAGTTCTGCTACAGCAAGTTAGTAGAGGGCAGAATTCAGGACGAGGAGTGCGAGGTTCGTTCCAACGGGGCCAGACGGTAGGGAGAGGTAGAGGGGGCCCCCCCAAATATTGGAATGAATCAATGTTCCTATTGTAAGGAAGGACATTGGAGGGTGGATTGCCCTCTGTTGCAAGGTAGGAACGGATCAAGTAGAGGACAAGGACGAGGTCGAGGAAACATAGATCGAAACAGTATGAGAAGGGAGGAATCACAGCAGGAGAGTTTCCGTAAGAATCATTTTGACAACCCTCAGAATAAACAATATTACAATGAGACTTACCAGGAGGATAGGTACGATGAACGAGATTACGCATGAGACAGCCAAGGACAGAGCAGGGGCCATATTACAGTACCGGTTGACCAAGAGGGACCTAATGTACAAGGAGAACTGTTGGGTACATCGGGGAAGTTCTAGTGGATACTGGGGCGATGAGTAGTTTAGTCGCCCGCACACTGGTTCCAGGGGCAGCTCTGTCTGGCCACAATAATGTATCAGTGGGATTCTCTGGAATACTGGTAGTAAGCCCCGTTTCGAAACCTTTGCCTTTTACGATAGGTCCCATTTCCATGCATACACCCTTTCTTTCTCACGTCTAATTGTGGCGAAAACCTGTTAGGATTGGATATCTTGAAACGATTACATGCCCGTATTTATTGTTCCCCTGATGGTGTTTTTCTAACAATGCAGAAGCCATCTGTATAAATGACACAATATTTTGCTAAAACTGAGACCTTGCCTCCTGAATTCTCTACTATTCCTCAGACGTTATGGGCCACAGGGGACACCGATGTAGGTCTGTTAAGAATAGCCCCTGTGTCAATAACCGTGAAACCAAATGCGCAGATGCCTCGCATACCACAGTATAAAATTTCACCAGAAGGTGAACAGGCCTTGTTACATATCATTCGTGACCTTATTGAAAAAGGAGTAGTGGAAGAAACAGCTGCTAATGTCTGTAATAGCCCGATTTTGCCGATTTTAAAGAAGACACCAATTGATGGTGCCCCTGATTATAAGTCAGCGTATCGTTTTGTAATTGACCTTAGGGCAGTTAATAAAATAGTAATCCCTCAATATCCAGTAGTACCGGATATCACGGCAATTCTTACGATGATTCCCCCTACTGCACAATATTTTTCTGTCATAGATTTAAAGAACGCTTTCTTTAGCATCCCAATACACCCTGAGAGCAGACATATCTTCGGATTCTCATTAGGAGGCCGAAGCTTTAGATTTACGCGTGCACCCCAAGGCTATACAGAAAGCCCTAGCATATATAGCCAGGCTTTAAAGGCAGTCCTAGATGAATCAATTTTGCCTAAAGGTAATGCGATCATCCAATATGTGGATGATATTTTGGTGGCCTCCGATACAGAAGAAGGCTGCAAAGAAGCAACTGTGAAATTGTTACATCATTTAGCTGATAAAGGAAATAAAGTCTCCCTTTCCAAATTTCAGCATTGTCGACAGGAAGTGACCTACCTTGGCCACTTACTGTCGAAAGCGGGGAGACGACTAACCCCAGAACGAATATCTGTAATTACTAATATGTCTGTACCCCGTACTCAACGTGATGTTCATGCTTTTCTTGGCATAACCTCTTACTGTCGCCAATGGATTCCTAATTATTCACTACTCTCTAAACCCTTGTTGTATTTGACTACCAAAGATGTGCATGAACCCCTACCCTGGACGGATGATGTCAAGAAGCCTTTGACTCTTTGAAATCTGCTTTGTGTTCTGCACCTGTCTTGGGTACCCCGGATTACCGGAAGACTTTTTCACTTTATGTGCACGAGGTGGACGGTTGTTCCCTTTCAGTGTTAACACAGGGTTTTGGCAGAAAACAGAGACCCTGTGCTTTCTTTTCCTCAGTATTAGACATGGTTGCACAAGCCCTTCCCAGTTGTCTGAGGGCCACAGTGGCAGTAGCAGTGGCCTTCCGACAATCAGAAGGTATAGTCTTGAATACAGATCTCACAGTACTGGTGCCGCATGCTGTGGATATTTTGTTAAATAGAACTAAGACCCAGCACCTTACGAGTGCTCGTTTGACAGGATATGAATTAACATTGTTTGCACCTCACATTACAATCAAAAGATGTGCTACATTGAATCCCGCAACATTGTTGCCTCTCCCTTCCAATGATAAAGAAGATGATATCCATGATTGCATATTTAGAACTGAAGAGGAAACGAAAGGGCGTGTAGATCTTACTGACATCCCTTTACCAGAACCCCAAGGAGAGTTGTATGTTGATGGTTCCTGCTTTAAATTGCCAGAAGGAACTGCAACAGCTGCATATGCTATTACGACCCTGAAAACGATGGTAGAAACCGCAAGGATTTCACATCACTCAGCCCAGGCAGCTGAACTAATAGCTTTGTTACGAGCATGTGAAATCAGTAAAGGCCTGAGAGTAAATATTTACACAGACAGCCAGGACGCCTTCGGCGTTGCCCATAGTTTTGGAAGGCTGTGGAGGGAACGGGGTTTCTTTACCACACAATGCCAGAAAATTCAGCATGGTCCTTTGATTGACCGATTGTTAATTGCCCTAACACTACCAGATAAAGTTGCCATCATCAAGTGTAGTGCTCATAAGAAAGTCATTGATTCTAAAGGAAAAGGAAACGCATATGCTGATTCAGTAGCAAAGGAAACAGCACAAACAAAGATGATTCCCATGTTTCCCAGTGCTTCAGCCCGGTGGGTGGCACAGACATCTGTGTTCGACAATACTATTGAAAGTGTAAAAGAATTACAAAAAGAAGCCACTATAGATGAAGCAAAAAGGTGGGAACAGGAAGTGGGACAATTGGACAAGAATAAATGTTGGATTGATCGGACTGAGAGACTGCGTTGGTTACTCCCTAATGCATTAGTATATGATCTAGTGACCATGGCCCGGCACACATAGGAGCAAAAGGTATTTGTGCTGTATTAGACCCCGTCTGGAGTAACCCAAATATTCCCAAAACCGCAGTACATGTGGTCAAATACTGTCCTGTGTGTTTACGCTATAACTCGGGAGGCAGAGAGTCTGTCCTTAGTGGCAATTTTGCACCACCATCTCTGCCATTTGAAGTTATTCAGATTGATTACATCCAGATGGAGAGAGTGAACAATCTGAAATATGTGCTGGTGGTGGTTTGTGCGTTCAGTAAATGGGTTGAAGCCTACCCCACCAAAGAAGCCACTGCTGTGGCAACTGCTAAAGCCTTGGTCAAAGAGTATTTACCCAGATACTGCTTGCCCCGAATTATCTGGTCGGACAATGAAACACACTTCAACTCTGCACTAGTCCAGAGTGTATGTGATGGTTTACAAATTCGCCAGAAGTTTCATGCAGCCAGACACCCCCAGTCAGCAGGGTTAGTCGAGAAATACAATGGTATACTAAAACTGAAAATGGCCATGATCTGCGCTAGCACTGGAGTAAAATGGCCTGATGCAGTCCGTTTGGCATTATTATCCTTGAGAACGACCCCACATAGAAGAACCGGGTTATCTCCATATGAGGTCATTTTTGTCCGACCCGCCAATGTGTGGGGAGTCCCTAGACCTAGGTCCTTTAGAGACATTGATTATCCTTTAATGACAGATTACTTTTATGCTTTAACTAAAGATCTGCGTTCTATTCATCAACAGGTATCCGAGACATTGCAGCCTCTACCAGAGGGCCTCGGACATCGGCTGGAACCTGGCCAGTGGGTTTTGGTGAAGAATTATCAGAGGAAATCAAGTTTGGAGCCGAGATAGTCTAAACCCTATCAGATGGTTCTCGCCACCAGGTCAGCTGTGAAGGTGCATGGGCGGAAGAACTGGATCCACGCGAGTCATCTGAAACGTCTACCTCTACCTTTGCCCTTTGATTTGCAAAACCGCGAAGGAATTTCAAGCCAAGAAGGAGAATCGCCCCAGAGCTTTGTACCTTTTTCAGAAGCACAAGAAAGGGGGCAGCCAAGTGAAGCTGTGCCCCCAGTTAACAAGGAGGTGACCCCATCCGCTGAAACCAGTTTGGAGGGTACATCACAGAGTTCGAATGTATCTGATGCCCGTGCAACTGAGTTGTTTTCTGATCAAAAGCGACCTGGTCACTGCAACTACGACCTGCGGCCCCGAAAACAGCGCGGTACCCCAGATCTGCATGGTAGGAGATAGGGAAAGACTTGAGTTCAGAAACATTGGATAGATTTACTGGGGTACTGAGCGAGACACTGGACTGAAAACGTTGAGAGCTTGGAACATTGTGCTAAATAGCTCTGTTCAGTGAGAAAGACTGAGTTTGGGGCTGCGGGCGTTCTACGAGACGAAGGATCGTTTTGTTCATGAAGAGAAAGCAAAGAGTCTGCCTGTGAGGCTCCAAAAAGGACACAGGGAGAAGAACCCCTCTGGTAGTGTGCGTGCTTTGTGGATACATAGATAATTTTTGGACTTATAGAGAGGGACCGAGTTATATCTGGACTTTTAGGGAGCATGTTTTCTTTTGCCCGCTTTGCAATGGAGGATGAGAGACCATTGGCCCCTCGACGATATGTGGATAATATGCATTTGTTTTCCAGATGGTCCACCAGAGTGAAGGTGGCATTCGTTGTTTTTATCATTATCATAACCATTATTATGATGAGTGTATTTGTTTATTTAGAATTTCAACACCCAGTGCAGAAGGTATTGGGAACTACTATGGCCCCAGAAGAGCATCTCTTTTACTCTTTACCCCCTCATAAGGCTAGACATTGAGAAACGTATATGAAAAATGCTTTTATAGAAATGTTGCATCAGACCCATTCTACTACCAATCAGACAAACTGTTGGGTGTGTGGACTACTCCCTTCAGTCATGCACCAGCACGAACTGTTTATTTCTTTACCGATGTCTTATTTAGCCAGTTGTGAAGCTTGGTTCCAATTGTTATCCTTGATGTATTCTCATTATGTAGCTGAACCAAAAAAATATATAGAAAAAGATTATGAAGCTATCTTAAAATATATAGAAGAACTTCAGGGATTTGATGCAGCTGGAAATGGAGGAGAGGGTTCTTTAGATCCTAATGCCTGCATGAATTTGTATACTGACTATAAGAATGTTACTTGGCTAATGGAGGAGATGCAGGATTTTGAACTTTTCAATGATACTATGTATTTTCAGCATTTTAAAGAGAGAAATGTCACAAATGACAAGGCCTTACCGATCCCTATCATAAATACTACCTCCCCCTTCTGCATACAGGGAAGGGGTCATGTTAAGGTAGGCAGGAGCAGATGTAATTACGCCTACACTCTACAAGTATACAGTACCCCACCTATCATTACCACACCGGATGTTTATTTTGTTTGTGGTGAGAATGCCTACACATGGCTTCCTCTGGGATGGGCAGGAAGTTGTTATCTTTCATTTCTCTATCCCCCTGTATATATTGCCCCTCCCGACTATCACAGAACTCATCAGTTGATACAGAAAGAGGTAGTAGTGAGCCGAAATGTCAGGAGTTATGATCTTGATACCACTGACCAAACAGATACTTCCTTACAGCAATTCGAAGACTTTGCAAAGGGACTTACTCCCTTCTGGGGGCCCATATTCAATAGTCGCAGTATAAGACGTTTGTCCAAGATAGTGGAAAATGTGGTCCAGACCACTACTGGAATCTTAACTAACATCACTCTAGAGCTTGCTGCGACGAGGCTTGTTTCGCTTCAGAACCGGATGGTTCTTGACGTCATCCTCGCAGATAGGGGAGGAGCCTGTCGCGTGATCGGCAGCTCTTGCTGCGTGTTTTCAGCCCCCACTATTCATTTGGCCATACAAAAGCTCCATCGGTTAGCCAGTGAAGCCCATGTGGATAATGGCACCTGGTCCCTTAGCAGTTGGTTCTGGGGTATTTTAGCTACTTGGGGTTGGAAAATATTTATGATATTAGCTGGAGCTTTTGGAGTAATATTTATGTGTTGTCTATGCCTCCACTGTGGCCCGGCCTGCTGTTCATCATTCTGTGCAACACGAATCACATCTGCTCTTAAGTTTTCTCGCCAAGAGAGGGCCGAGAGGCAGATGATTCAAAAGGAGGTGTCAGACCTCATGCAGATCGATGAAGGGGTTTTCGTAGAATGATTTAGTTATATTGGCTATAGTAGGCCAAAAGGGCCGTCTGTTGGGATTGAATTTATGGTAATAGTAGCATAGGCCTAATATATTCAATATAACCTCGTAATTATGATAAACTGGTATTTAGAGTACATTATGGCCATATATAGGCCGATGATTCACTTATTCCGAAGTTAGCCCTATTGGTACAGCTGAAGCCATTTTGTTTCGTTTCTCTATGTGCAAACGCTGTTTCCCAGAAATCACGTGATTATGCTTTCTGCTCGATACCACTGTGGCAGCCAAAACTGCTTACGATAGTTGCTAGCTGGTAGCTCAAGGAAGACTCAAGGTCACACCTGCCCTTCTTGTGGGATGCGCACATTCTAGCAGAGCCCGTTCCTGTACTCCCCGGGCTCCGGATAGACAGGGAGGCACCTTACTGACCTGCCCCCGGAATAGCTTAGGCCTAGGATACTAGCAGATCAATTGTGCCTTATATGGGTATTCCTCTTGGCTTACTGACAAGTTGTGTTTTTCCTTGTAGGGTGTCATTTTGAACACATGAAATGTATATATGCTTTGTACTTTGAACGTGTAACCAGTCTCCTCCCCGCACCTCCTAGGGTAGTGTAGACTGAGGCTCCCCTGTCAGGGCTTGCATTTGAAGAATAAACGATTGAACCTTCTCCATTGCCGACTGAATTATTATAACGTATATTGGTTTATGGGCTATTGGTAAGTATAGACCGGTAGATTTATTTTGAACCCTTCAGTTGGCAACTCCGCCGGGACTCCGCGATAGGGTCGTCCTCTCTTGTAAACAGGGGTGACGGGACAAGGAGGAGTTCCGGCCGAGGGGGTGGACAGAAAGAGGATCCTTATTTGAGACACCCGTTTGTGGTATGAAAACAAGCCGCTCCACTCTCGAGCCCAGTATCTCTCCCAGCTGCTGAAGACCCTACGCCGGAGTCCTTCGGACCTAACCCGAGAGTAAAACGGACCTTGTCGGTCTGTTTAGGAGTCAGCAGTGGAGAATTCGCAATCGACCTGTGTGCACCAGGTGAGTGATATTTGCGATTTGAATTGGATGAGGATCACTCCGAAGGAGTGTTTCCCCTTTTGGAATAACAGTTAACTGTCTTTGTTTTGAAGGTGGCCGGAGAAGCCGGACCACGAGGGAATCTGGGGATCTACGGTTGCGGCGAAGGGGCTGCACGGGTAGAGAACCCATGGACTTGTTTGGTGAATAATTGAGGTAGCATCTGATGCCCTAGCTGAGTACGGCGTTGCTCGCTTTGCCGAATTCTCTCCGAGAAAGCCCTGGGAGCAACTGGGTAAGCTAGGGTTCTGGAGCTACGCGCCCAGATGCCCGACCCAACCAGAACAGGGCCATGGAATGGCCTGTGAGAGAGTTCGTGGTTCACCTATCAGGTGTCCTCAGAACAGTCTGACGACTGTTCCTTTTTGGTGAAATTTTGTTGGTCTGGAATTCTTGTGGATTGGTTCCCCGAACAGGAGTCGACGGGCTCTGTTCGTATTTGAAGACGTCATTTGCATTGAATAGGTTTTGAGAAAATATTCGCCTTGCACTGTTTTACAGCACTTTATTGTGATAAATGAATGACAAATGAATAAGTGATGGGTGAAAAAGGATGCGTCTGAATGTATGTGTATTGTGTGACTTTGTGTTAATAGAACGAGTACAACGAGAAAGTATAATGTCTTGTTTTAGTAAAATATGTTTCAGGTGCTGCTGTCGGCGAGGTGCGCGGCTTGAAGAAAGACAGCCGGCCCCTCCTGAGGGCAGCCCCAGCTACGATATGTATGTCAAACATGGTTTACAACCGATTTTGTTTAATACCCATTGGAATAAGTATACAAAGGTTAATGCGAGCTTACAATGGCCTCTAACGGGGTCTTTTGATGAGGAAAAGATTAATTAAATACAAAACAAATTATTTATGAAAAAAAGTCGTCAGTCGATGTTTGATTCCTTGAACCTATGGTTGAAGGAGTCAAAAAGACGACGAATTAGGGAGGAGAAGTTGGGTAGACTGAAAAGTGGGCAGACAGTTACTCAGAAAGCGGTGGCATACGATAAGGGAAAGGTGGAAGAGAATATTGAGCAAATGGATCGACAGTTTCGATTAGAAACAAATAAAAGCTATGTGGCTAGACCAGAGACAGGAGATGAATTAGAAGAATTGCTGGATGCCCGTCCACCTCCCCCTTATGCCCCTCAAGGCTTGTATCCAGCGGTGCCTGTATTGCGAGCTGATCAGATGAGGGCCGTTCCGGCCTCCAAATCACCAACTGGGATGGTCGCTATGGCCCCTGATGGTGGATTGGGACTTGATGCCCAGGTCTCCCCTCCTTCTCTTCGACTAACTACCTCACCCCTAATATCTCTTCGGCCGGACACGGCAGTCCCTTCTCCCTTGCACCCTGTGTTCCTCTCCCCTCCGATTCAGACCACAATAAGTCCGGGTGCAACGCCCAAGCGACCGATGACAGACTTGAGTGATCAGCGAGCTTTCACTCGGTCGTTGCTAGGGCAGGAGGAGAGAAGGGCTATTATAGTACCGGCATCCCAGTGGATGCGAAATTCTATTTATACCTTAGAAGATATTTGGAGTACTATGAAAGATTTTGAGCCAGTTGCACAACAACTGGCTTTAGAAAGCATGGCAATTCGACTGATTTCCTTATGGGAACAACATTTTGAGGAAGGACTCCCGCCGCAAATATTGCGCGATATAAGAGATTATGCTCATAAATTCCATATCACGATTGAGGAAGTCTATCAGAATGTGACAACGTTGTTGAATTATTGAGAACGGGTACACCGAAAGAGTGCGGAATGGGGAACTCAACACCGGCACCCCATGAGAGAGGTGCATCCTCTCTTCTTCCCGGAAGTTCCCGAGATAAGAGACAATGGGGGTGCTATCACTAGAGCACGCGTGGACCCTAGGCTTCAGGAACAATGGGTTTACACCCCTTGGAAATGAAGCGAGGTCCTTACGTTGAAAGCCCAGCTCCCTGACCCTCGTAAAAATCCTACAGCTTGTTATAAAGAATTGACCGAAGCGGCCAATTCGGCCATCATGACCATAGCTGATATAGAGTTATTTTTTGGTCTCCTGATTCCAGTGGATATCTGGAGACAGATACATGATACGGATCATACCCCTGAATTAGGAGGAACATGGGATCAATTAACCCCTTCCATGCTGATGACGAGCTCAGCTCGTCATCAGCGTTACCTACCGTGTGCTGATGACGAGCTGAGCTCGTCATGTAACGCGGTAAATCAAAAAATGCCGCATACCGCGGGAAAAACGGCCGCACGCATGCGGTTAAAGAATTGGGATAAGGAACGGAAGCCAGGTGAAAAGCCCTGGGATGAAATATTGGCAGTACCGGATAAAATTGTAGCATACATGAAGACTCTCCTCCCTCCGCGAAAAGTAGACTGGGATAAATTAACTGCATGTAAACAGAAAAAGGACGAGAGTGTGTCCGATTTCTTCACTCGATTTGAGAAAGTTTTTATTGACTACAGCGGCCAAGACCTCTCTACAGAGGGAGGAATTCGACTATTTGTAAATAGATTTGTCACAAATTTACTTCCGGAAGTTATGTCCCGTCTCCAATCGGCTGAGAGCACGTGGACTACGGCTGCGCTGTCTGTTATCCTTAGTATGGCCCAATATCATGAACATCGTGAGAATGAGAGTAAGGAAAGGTCAGAGAAAAAGACTAAGGATCTAAAAACTAGAGTGCTGCTACAGCAAGTTAGTAGAGGGCAGAATTCAGGACGAGGAGTGCGAGGTTCGTTCCAACGGGGCCAGACGGTAGGGAGAGGTAGAGGGGGCCCCCCCAAGTATTGGAATATATCAATGTTCCTATTGTAAGGAAGAAGGACATTGGAGGGCGGATTGCCCTCTGTTGCAAGGTAGGAATGGATCAAGTAGAGGACAAGGACGAGGTCGAGGAAACATAGATGGAAACAGTATGAGAAGGGAGGAATCACAGCAGGAGAGTTTCCGTAAGAATCATTTTGACGACCCTCAGAATAAACAATATTACAATGAGACTTACTAGGAGGATAGGTACGATGAACGAGATTACGCATGAGACAGCCAAGGACAGAGCGGGGGCCATATTACAGTACCAGTTGACCAAGAGGGACCTTATGTACAAGAGAACTGTTGGGTACATCGGGAAGTTTCTAGTGGATACTGGGGCGATGAGTAGTTCAGTCGCCCGCACACTGGTCCCAGGGGCAGCTCTATCTGGCCACAATAATGTATCAGTGGGATTCTCTGGAATACCGGTAGTAAGCCCCGTTTCGAAACCTTTGCCTTTTACGATAGGTCCCATTTCCATGCATACACCCTTTCTTTCTCACGTCTAATTGTGGCGAAAACCTGATAGGATTGGATATCTTGAAACGATTACATGCCCGTATTTATTGTTCCCCTGATGGTTTTTTTCTAACAATGCAGAAGCCATCTGTAGAAATGACCCAATATTTTGCTAAAACTGAGACCTTGCCTCCTGAATTTTCTACTATTCCTCAGACGTTATGGGCCACAGGGGACACCGATGTAGGTCTGTTAAGAATAGCCCCTGTGTCAATAACCGTGAAACCAAATGCGCAGATGCCTCGCATACCACAGTATAAAATTTCACCAGAAGGTGAACAGGCCTTGTTACATATCATTCGTGACCTTATTGAAAAAGGAGTAGTGGAAGAAACAGCTGCTAATGTCTGTAATAGCCCGATTTCGCCGATTTTAAAGAAGACACCAATTGATGGTGTTCTGATTATAAGTCAGCGTATCGTTTTGTAATTGACCTTAGGGCAGTTAATAAAATAGTAATCCCTCAATATCCAGTAGTACCGGATATTACGGCAATTCTTACGATGATTCCCCCTACTGCACAATATTTTTCTGTCATAGATTTAAAGAACGCTTTCTTTAGCATCCCAATACACCCTGAGAGCAGACATATCTTCGGATTCTCATTAGGAGGCCGAAGCTTTAGATTAACGCGCGCACCCCAAGGCTATACAGAAAGCCCTAGCATATATAGCCAGGCTTTAAAGGCAGTCCTAGATGAATCAATTTTGCCTAAAGGTAATGCGATCATCCAATATGTGGATGATATTTTGGTGGCCTCCGATACAGAAGAGGGCTGCAAAGAAGCAACTGAGAAATTGTTACATCATTTAGCTGATAAAGGAAATAAAGTCTCCCTTTCCAAATTTCAGTATTGTCGACAGGAAGTGACCTACCTTGGCCACTTACTGTCGAAAGCGGGGAGACGACTAACCCCAGAACGAATATCTGTAATTACTAATATGTCTGTACCCCGTACTCAACGTGATGTTCATGCTTTTCTTGGCATAACCTCTTACTGTCGCCAATGGATTCCTAATTATTCACTACTCTCTAAACCCTTGTTGTATTTGACTACCAAAGATGTGCATGAACCCCTACCCTGGACGGATGATGTCAAGAAGCCTTTGACTCTTTGAAATCTGCTTTGTGTTCTGCACCTGTCTTGGGTACCCCGGATTACCGGAAGCCTTTTTCACTTTATGTGCACGAGGTGGACGGTTGTTCCCTTTCAGTGTTAACACAGGGTTTTGGTGGAAAACAGAGACCCTGTGCTTTCTTTTCCTCAGTATTAGACATGGTTGCACAAGCCCTTCCCAGTTGTCTGAGGGCCACGGAGGCAGTAGCAGTGGCCTTCCGACAATCAGAAGGTATAGTTTTGAATACAGATCTCACAGTACTGGTGCCGCATGCTGTGGATATTTTGTTAAATAGAACTAAGACCCAGCACCTTACGAGTGCTCGTTTGACAGGATATGAATTAACATTGTTTGCACCTTACATTACAATCAAAAGATGTGCTACATTGCATCCTGCAACATTGTTGCCTCTCCCTTCCAATGATAAAGAAGATGATATCCATGATTGCATATTTAGAACTGAAGAGGAAACGAAAGGGCGTGTAGATCTTACTGACATCCCTTTACCAGAACCCCAAGGAGAGTTGTATGTTGATGGTTCCTGCTTTAAATTGCCAGATGGAACTGCAACAGCTGCATATGCTATTACGACCCTGAAAACGGTGGTAGAAACCGCAAGGATTTCACATCACTCAGCCCAGGCAGCTGAACTAATAGCTTTGTTACGAGCATGTGAAATCAGTAAAGGCCTGAGAGTAAATATTTACACAGACAGCCAGTATGCATTCGGCGTTGCCCATAGTTTTGGAAGGCTGTGGAGGGAAGGGGGTTTCTTTACCACACATGGCCAGAAAATTCAGCATGGTCCTTTGATTGACCGATTGTTACTTGCCCTAACACTACCAGATAAAGTTGCCATCATCAAGTGTAGTGCTCATAAGAAAGTCATTGATTCTACAGGAAAAGGAAACGCATATGCTGATTCAGTAGCAAAGGAAACAGCACAAACAAAGATGATTCCCATGTTTCCCAGTGCTTCAGCCCGGTGGGTGGCGGAGACATCTGTGTTCGACAATACTATTGAAAGTGTAAAAGAATTACAAAAAGAAGCCACTATAGATGAAGCAAAAAGGTGGGAACAGGAAGTGGGACAATTGGACAAGAATGAATGTAGGATTGATCGGACTGAGAGACAGCATTGGTTACTCCCTAATGCATTAGTATATGCTGTAGTGACCATGGCCCATGGCCCGGCACACATAGGAGCAAAAGGTATTTGTGCTGTATTAGACCCCGTCTGGAGTAACCCAAATATTCCCAAAACAGCAGTACATGTGGTCAAATACTGTCCTGTGTGTTTACGCTATAACTCGGGAGGCAGAGAGTCTGTCCTTAGTGGCAATTTTGCACCACCATCTCTGCCATTCGAAGTTATTCAGATTGATTACATCCAGATGGAGAGAGTGAACAATCTGAAATATGTGCTGGTGGTGGTTTGTGCGTTCAGTAAATGGGTTGAAGCCTACCCCACCAAAGAAGCCACTGCTGTGGCAACTGCTAAAGCCTTGGTCAAAGAGTATTTCCCCAGATACTGCTTGCCCCGAATTATCTGGTCGGACAATGGAACACACTTCAACTCTGCACTAGTCCAGAGTGTATGTGATGGTTTACAAATTCGCCAGAAGTTTCATGCAGCCAGACACCCCCAGTCAGCAGGGTTTTTTTGAGAAATACAATGGTATACTAAAACTGAAAATGGCCATGATCTGCGCTAGCACTGGAGTAAAATGGCCTGATGCACTCCCTTTGGCATTATTATCCTTGAGAATGACCCCACATACAAGAACCGGGTTATCTCCATATGAGGTCATTTTTGGCCGACCCGCCAATGTGTGGGGAGTCCCTAGACCTAGGTCTTTTAGAGACATTGATTATCCTTTAATGACAGATTAATTGTATGCTTTAACTAAAGATCTGCGTTCTATTCATCAACAGGTATCCGAGACATTGCAGCCGCTACCAGAGGGCCTCGGACATCGGCTGGAACCCGGCCAGTGGGTTTTGGTGAAGAATTATCAGAGGAAATAAAGTTTGGAGCCGAGATGGTCTGAACCCTATCAGATGGTTCTCGCCACCAGGTCAGCTGTGAAGGTGCATGGGCGGAAGAACTGGATCCACGCGAGTCATCTGAAACGACTACCTCTACCTTTGCCCTTTGATTTGCAAAACCGCGAAGGAATTTCAAGCCAAGAAGTAGAATCGCCCCAGAGCTTTGTACCTTTTTCAGAAGCACAAGAAAGGGGGCAGCCAAGTGAAGCTGTGCCCCCAGTTCACAAGTAGGTGACCCCATCCGCGGAAACCAGTGTGGAGGGTACATCACAGAGTTCGAATGTATCTGATGCCCGTGCAACTGAGTTGTTTTCTGATCAAGAGCGACCTGGTCACTGCAACTACGACCTGCGGCCCCGAAAACAGCGCGGTACCCCAGATCTGCATGGTAGGAGATAGGGAAAGACTTGAGTTTAGAAACATTGGATAGATTTACTGGGGTACTGAGCGAGACACTGGACTGAACACGTTGAGAGCTTGGAACATTGTGCTAAATAGCTCTGTTCAGCGAGAAAGACTGAGTTTGGGGCTGCGGTCGTTCTACGAGACGAAGGATCATTTTGTTCATGAAGAGAAAGCAAAGAGTCTGCCTGTGAGGCTCCAAAAAGGACACAGGGAAAAGAACCCCTCTGGTGTTGTGCGTGCTTTGTGGATACATCGATAATTTTTGGACTTATAGAGAGGGACCGAGTTATATCTGGACTTTTAGGGAGCATGTTTCCTTTTCCCCTCTTTGCAATGGAGGATGAGAGACCATTGGCCCCTCGACGATATGTGGATAATATGCATTTGTTTTCCAGATGGTCCACCAGAGTGAAGGTGGCATTCGTTGTTTTTATCATTATCATAACCATTATTATGATGAGTGTATTTGTTTATTTAGAATTTCAACACCCAGTGCAGAAGTTATTGGGAACTACTATGGCCCCAGAAGAGCATCTCTTTTACTCTTTACCCCCTCATAAGGCTAGACATAGAGAAACGTATATGAAAAATGCTTTTATAGAAATGTTGCATCAGACCCATTCTACTACCAATCAGACAAACTGTTGGGTGTGTGGACTACTCCCTTCAGTCATGCACCAGCACAAACTGTTTATTTCTTTACCGATGTCTTATTTAGCCAGTTGTGAAGCTTGGTTCCAATTGTTATCCTTGATGTATTCTCATTATGTAGCTGAACCAAAAAAATATATAGAAAAAGATTATGAAGCTATCTTAAAATATATAGAAGAACATCAGGGATTTGATGCAGCTGGAAATGGAGGAGAGGGTTCTTTAGATCCTAATGCCTGTATGAATTTGTATACTGACTATAAGAATGTTACTTGGCTAATGGAGGAGATGCAGGATTTTGAACTTTTCAATGATACTATGTATTTTCAGCATTTTAAAGAGAGAAATGTCACAAATGACAAGGCCTTACCGATCCCTATCATAAATACTACCTCCCCCTTCTGCATACAGGGAAGGGGTCATGTTAAGGTAGGCAGGAGCAGATGTAATTACACCTACACTCTACAAGTATACAGTACCCCACCTATCATTACCCCACCGGATGTTTATTTTGTTTGTGGTGAGAATGCCTACACATGGCTTCCCCGGGGATGGGCAGGAATTTGTTATCTTTCATTTCTCTATCCCCCTGTATATATTGCCCCTCCCTACTATCACAGAACTCATCAGTTGATACAGAAAGAGGTAGTAGTGAGCCGAAATGTCAGGCGTTATGATCTTGATACCACTGACCAAACAGATACTTCCTTACAGCAATTCGAAGACTTTGCAAAGGGACTTACTCCCTTCTGGGGGCCCATATTCAATAGTCGCAGTATAAGACGTTTGTCCAGGATAGTGGAAAATGTGGTCCAGACCACTACTGGAATCTTAACTAACATCACTGTAGAGCTTGCTGCGACGAGGCTTGTTTCGCTTCAGAACCGGATGGTTCTTGACGTCATCCTCGCAGATAGGGGAGGAGCCTGTCGCGTGATCGGCAGCTCTTGCTGCGTGTTTATTCCAGATTCAGCCCCCACTAGTCATTTGGCCATACAAAAGCTCCATCGGTTATCCAGTGAAGCCCATGTGGATAATGGCACCTAGTCCCTTAGCAGTTGGTTCTGGGGTATTTTAGCTACTTGGGGTTGGAAAATATTTATGATATTAGCTGGAGATTTTGGAGTAATATTTATGTGTTGTCTATGCCTCCACTGTGGCCCAGCCGGCTGTTCATTCTGTGCAACACGAATCACATCTGCTCTTAAGTTTTCTCGCCAAGAGAGGGCCGAGAGGCAGATGATTCAAAAGGAGGTGTCAGACCTCATGCAGATCGATGAAGGGGTTTTCGTAGAATGACTTAGTTATATTGGCTATAGTAGGCCAAAAGGGCCGTCTGTTGGGATTGAATTTATGGTAATAGTAGCATAGGCCTAACATATTCAATATAACCTCGTAATTATGATAAACTGGTATTTAGAGTACATTATGGCCATATATAGGCCGATGATTCACTTATTCCGTAGTTTGCCCTATTGGTACAGCTGAAGCCATTTTGTTTCGTTTCTCTATTTGCAAACGCTGTTTCCCAGAAATCACGTGATTATGCTTTCTGCTCGAAACCACTGTGGCAGCCAAAACTGCTTACGATAGTTGCTAGCTGGTAGCTCAAGGAAGACTCAAGGTCACACCTGCCCTTCTTGTGGGATGCGCACATTCTAGCAGAGCCCGTTCCTGTACTCCCCGGGCTCCGGATAGACAGGGAGGCACCTTACTGACCTGCCCCCGGAATATCTTAGGCCTAGGATACTAGCAGATCAATTGTGCCTTATAAGGGTATTCCTCTTGGCTTACTGACAAGTTGTGGTTTTCCTTGTAGGGTGTCATTTTGAACACATGAAATGTATATATGCTTTGTACTTTGAACGTATAACCAGTCTCCTCTGCACACCTCCTAGGGTAGTGTAGACTGAGGATCCCCTGTCAGGGCTTGCATTTGAAGAATAAACTATTGAACCTTCTCCATTGCCGACTGAATTATTATAACGTATATTGGTTTATGGGCTATTGGTAAGTATAGCCCGGTAGATTTATTTTGAACCCTTCACATCACTCACTGTAAAATATGGAGTACCATATTTGAAATCATTGACACACCAATACCAGTTACTACATACCCACTCACTGATTCCTAAGTCTACACACACAACTATCCATTCAACCATAGAATCACTTATACATGCAGTCATTTATTAATAGAACACTATCAAATGCACTTATACACATATATATAGACATTGACATATCAGAAGTCATCTTAGTCGCTTATACAGTCATCCTACTCACTCATGAAAAAAGTGAATCACACTTACATTTACTCACTTACACAATTATACACACAACACCTCATTTATTCAAACACATAGTAACTCATAGTTAATATGTTAAAAATCACCATTACAATTATACACTCATTCATACAGTTACTCTCACAATCTCTGACTCTTACATATACGTATTTATATACACCAACTCTCACATACAATGCCTTTTATTTTTTTACTTTGTTGAAGATGTACCACTAAAACATTCATTCTCTCACCAACACACAAATAAATACACTCAGTCACCCAAACAACTGTTTCCACATGCACTCTTAAACCTATACACCTAGTCAATCAACCATTCACACATCTATGCATAGAGTTACACACACCCCATCCAAGCACACACAAACTCAGTGTCCCATACAAATACTCACCCAACTAATCAATAACTAATATACACACTCATGTAGTTCATGACCAACTGTTGCAGCATGTTATACAACAACAGAGACAGTGTTGCACACATTCACTTAGTTTAGTCACTAATACATGTATTGAGTGAGACACTTTTATTTACTCACTTAAACAGACAGTCGGACAGCTACTAAATCCTACATCCAGACAGTTATATATCCACTCAATCTTCAATACAGATTGGTCTATATATATAATACATTTGTAATTTTCAAACTAAACCACAATAACTGGATGATGTCATCAGTGATGTAATCAGGGATGTCATTTGAAATGTCATCAGTGATGTCATCAGTGATGTCACTGACCATGTCATAAATGATGTAATATATGACATCATCAGCAGTGTATTGGGGGTCCTCGACTTATAGTTAGAAGAAATAACTATAACGGAGGAATTTCTATGGTTTTGTACGAGTGAAATGTCCAGCTAACTATAACACCCCTGAAACCTATGTTTTTTTCTGTGAAAAAAAAAAATATATATATATATACATATATATATATTGCAACACGCTCCAACTTTGTGTCGTCAGAAAAACGGCAAGCACACAGGTAATCCGATATTTAAAGATGTTTTATTGCAAACCCCCTCACCCCAGACAGACGCGTTTCGCTATCAAAGCTTCGTCAGTGTCAGTTTGTGTTTGTGATCGGTTGCCATTTTAAAGCCCACCGGACCTGAATTAATTCATCAACATAAAAGAAGGTTCATACATTAAAAAGGCGGTGGCCATCTTTGAATGCATATATATACATACATTTGCAGTTACTTCAAATGGCAAATCGATGAAAGTGCTTAAAGTGCGCAATTTGAAACCCATTAAAAACAACAAACCGTTTCAATTTATGTACATACTTTCATTTCATTAGTCAGGTACTGATTTCTGTAGCCACTTATTTATGAGATGTTCTTTTATTACCTATGTTGTTCTGGTTTATCACGGGGTGAATCCCCAAATATCCTCTTTCTATAAGTGACATGAGTAAATCTTGTCCTGACACCTCTGTTCTTTATGTGGCCCTGCATGGGTAAACTAAATCTTTTCTTAGCAATGCTATAATGCTGCAATGTAACCTCGGACATAGGGGTTTAATGACTTTATCTCATGTATCTATTAGCTTGGTGTGTTCTTACTATATACACCTAGGACATATACGTGATACACATGATCCCATGTGTCCATTTACAGATGCACCCACATCTCCTCATCATTATTCAGACCCCAAGGTGTCATGGTCTTCAAGTCAATGATATATCTTGACTCTAAAATTTGGAGTGCCTTCTCTCTATCTCCCCCTCGTTCTGACCTGGATTCTTGGTCAATACAATAAAAACTGAGTAGATCCCTATTGCTCTGGTGATGTTCAGCAAAATGGCGAGCGACCGGGTAGCTTTCCCCTTATT
The DNA here is from genome assembly GCF_964261635.1 of Lissotriton helveticus. Classification (NCBI taxonomy): domain Eukaryota; kingdom Metazoa; phylum Chordata; class Amphibia; order Caudata; family Salamandridae; genus Lissotriton; species Lissotriton helveticus. The sequence continues at coordinate 878,712,463 of NC_136069.1, forward strand.
TGCGATCGCTCGCATGTGCTCTAGGATCCTAAGTTTTGTGGCATTGATGGTACTCCCAATGTATCTTTTCTTGCAAGGGCACTCAAGGCAGTAAATAGTATATTCCGAATTACAGTTGAGGAGATGTTTTATTTTTCTGTTCGGTCTGTCTTCACCTGTTCTTCCTAGGAACTCTGAGACTTTTTTGATACTTTGCACCTAAGACAGGGAAAAAACCCCTTGGTATTGGTCAAATTAATGGGTTGGGCTTTAGAAGAAAAGTGACTGCGGACTAAATGGTCTGATAACGATTGACAGCGCCGATAGGTTATTAAGGGCCTGTCTGTAAGATATTTTCTCAAAACGTTATCGGTGGTCAAAATATGCCAATTCTTTTTGAAGCTATGGACCAGATCACCAGATTTGTTGTTAACATTTGTGATCATTCTTACATGGTCATCTGCTTTTAGCCTATCTTTGGCCACAAGGAGATCCCTCCTATTAATCGCTGACGTTTTCTCCACCGCCTGGTTAAACAAGTTGCTAGAGTACCCTATAATCTTGAACCTCTTACTTGCTTCAGTTTTTGCTTGTTGGAAATCTTTCTCTGCTGAGCAATTTCTCTTAAGGCGTAAGAGTTCTCCATAAGGGACATTTTTTATGAGGCTCTTAGGATGATAGCTAGCCGCATGTAGTACGGCGTTACCCGCTGTAGGTTTCCTATAGAATCGTGTTTGGAGGGTCTGATTGTGTACAAAAACCTCCAAATCTAAATAGCATACACTTGTAGTACTTATTGTACTGGTAAATCTTAAGTTCCACTGGTTATTATTCAAAGCAGCGATATATGCCTCAGCTGAGGTTTGATTGCCTCTCCACATGATAAAAAGGTCATCAATGTACCTTGTCCACAATAATAAATTGTCACTCCAAGCTTCATTGGTTCCCCCCCATGCCTCGTGCCTCTCCCACCAGCCTACGAACAAGTTCGCATAGCTTGAGGAGAAGCACGAGCCCATGGAGGTCCCCCTGATTTGTTTGTACAATTGTCCTGCAAAAAGAAACATATTGTTGAATAACCAAAACCCATCATGCTCAATATCATGCTACTGTGTGTACGATATTTCTCAGGCTTCCTATCTAGGAACCATTTAGTAGCTGCTAGACCGTATTCATGTTCTATACATGTATATAAAATACTACGTCCAGTGTAATTAAAAGCATGTCAGGCTCCCCAAAAAAAAAAAAAAAAAAAAAAAAATATATATATATATATATATATATATATATATATATATATATATATATATATTACCTACTGGCGGTCGCCAGTAGGTATATATAGTTAGGATTTTTTCTCTATGGGTTTTTTGAAAATTCTATGTCTAATAACTTTGGCGTTTGTGGACGGAATTGGCTGAAATTTTCAGGAAAATGGCACATTTTGTTTCTGAGCAGCCCTTGAAAATTTGGGGGGGCCGAGAAAAAAGGGGGGTCCCAAAACGTGTTTTTAACATTGAGTTTTCCATAGGGCGGTTGGCCTCACTTTTAGCCCGAACGGCTGAATGGATTTGCACGAAACTTGGCAAAATTGTAGGGACTGGTAGCCCGATGTGCCTTTTGTAGGTCTCAATATATGTGCTCCAGTGGATTTTGAGAAATTAACGTTTAAAAAAAGATATATATCTGTAACAGCGGACCTGGCAGCGTCCCAGGACGCGTACTTTACGCGCAACGGAGCTTTGTGAAGCGAAGCTGATTGGTTCTCCGGCGTCTGTCAACATTCCAAACAGTCCGTAGCGGCCGCCATCTTGTCTCTCGGTAGGATCGAGAGACAAGAGGAGGCCAAAGCGAAGGGGCAAATGACCATAAGGGGGCATAGTACATTGTCGCTCACCCCCTAGGTTTGATGTGGAGGTTTTAAAAGGGCCCCGCGGGGCAAAAAAAAATAAAAATAATAATAATCGAACAGCTGAATGGATTTGCACGAAACTTGGCAAAATTGTAGGGACTGGTAGCCCGATGTGCCTTTGCTAGATCTCAATATATGTGCTCCAGTGGATTTTGAGAAATTAACGTTCAAAAAAAGATATATATCTGTAACAGCGCACCGCTTCGCGTACTTTTCGCGTTACGGAGCTTTGCGAAGCGAAGCTGATTGGCTCTCCGGTGTCTGTAAACATTCCAAACAGTCCGTAGCGGCCGCCATCTTGTCTCTCGGTAGGATCGAACAGCTGAATGGATTTGCACGAAACTTGGCAAAATTGTAGGGACTGGTAGCCCGATGTGCCTTTGCTAGGTCTCAATATATGTGCTTCAGTGCATTTTGAGAAATTAACGTTCAGAAACAAGATATATATCTGTAACAGCGCTCCGCTTCGCGGAGATAAAATTATATGTGTATTACCTAGCTGTTGCTAACACCAGTTAGCGACGGCTAGTAGAATATAGCGACCATCTTGGGCCCCACTTTGCATGTGAGTGATATTTATCACTAATGACATGCAAAGTGGGCATGCCAAGATGTTAGCGACTGGAAACAGTCGCTAACATCGCTATCTCCTATTATCAACTTTTGGAAATATTCGAGATAAGCGCGAATATCTCCAAAAGCTACCACCTGCCCTGAGCAGTTCTTAGCCATGTTATCCAATGGGAGGTGGATAACATGGCTAAGAGCATTAGCTCGTTAATGCATGAATATCGCTGAGTTTTCAGCGATATTAATGCATTGCGGTCGTTTTTTATCGTATTTCCGATAAACCTTGATAATAGCAAGGTTTATCTGCGATAATTTCTGACGGTAAAAAAATCGTTGCTAAGCATCGTTAGGGATAAATATCGCTTAACTTTGGTAATATGCCCCAACGTCTGTTAACGTTCGATTTGAAGGAAATCAGGAAGTGTTGAAAAACATTGTCTGCGCCATCTTGTCTTTTTTCAAATGCCACACTTTTGTCGTGCACGGCAGCCATTTTAGATGCCTTGACCAGACCCACTCTGTGCACGCTGTCGATCCTTAGCATGGCTCCCCACCCTCGCAAGCATCTCCCCCAGGCAGTGGTCACCCCCGCTCTCTGTCTTATGCATGGGTAATAAACCTCCCCCCATCTGCGCTGCTCTTCCCTGAGAATCACACCCTGTGCCCGCCCGACATCTCCCTTTCGCCCTATTCACTACCGCACCCTCTGACACTCCTTTTCCTCTGTGTCCGATTGTCCAGGCTGGTCCTAGGGTATCAGCTAGCCCTGCAGATGTAGTTTATGGCCACAGCTGTAAAGAATCACCCCTCTTCAAAGGAGTTATAGTAGATCAAGGCCCACACTCGATGAGATCCGTCACAGCAGAAGCGTTGCTATTATCTGAAAACCATCCTGTATTGTGATTGGGGAGGGGACCGAGCCTGAAGCGGAAGATTCCAGGGATGACTCTTTGTACATCAAAGTTTTTACAATTATGTGTCACATTAAAAATATATAGCACTCCGACAAAGTAGTAAGATTATAAAACTTTAATAATTTATAAATATATACAAGAAAACAAAAATAGTAATAACATATAAACATTTTTAGGGAAAAACAACGAAGTAGCGGTCGGCTGTGCGAATAGTCCCAACGCAGCACAACGTCCAGATTTCCGGCGTGGGGCGTCGCGGGGGGTGGGTCATCAGTAGCAAACTGTTGTGCGAATAGTTCCAAGGCAGCAGAACGCGCTGAAATCTAGATGACACGAAAGTGATGTCTAGTAAGTTGCCACCCAGCAAATAACGGCATGGGGCGTCGCGGGGGGTGGGTCATCAGTAGCAAACTGTTGCGCGAATAGTTCCAAGGCAGCAGAACGATGGCACCAAGGTGATGTCCAGTAAGTTGCCGCACTGGTTTTGGTATCCTACAATGCTGCTCCGAATAACGGCGTGGGGCGCCCCGGGGGAGGCGGCGTGAACGGGCCTCTCCAGGTGGAGTGTCATCTGTTGTAGTGGGGCGCCCCTTTACCGTTTCAGTTGCTATTCTGTCCGTTTTTGGTCCACTGTGTCAAAAGCCGCAATTCAGCTGAGTTGCGCCCACTCTTGCGGTGCAGCGATAGGCGGCTGTCACAGGACTCTCAAAATGGCGGCAGGCTATTTCCTTTTTGGGCCTGGTCCACTGAAATGGCCCTGGGACACCTTGGAAATCGGACGCTTGTCTGCTAGGTCTTGGACCCCATTCTCGAAAGCGTCCCCTCCGCCTTGAGAATTCATCAAAAGTTTTGGGGGCTCCGACTCCTGCAGGCTTCTGGTGGGGGGCGGCTGCCATGATTGCTCGCGGAATGACCACGACTGAGCTACGAGATGGTGGTGCTCTCATGCTGACGCCAGCTTCAGTCTGAAACATCCAGAAACAAGGTGGGGCTTTCATCGTTTGGGAAAAAAAAAAAGTTTTCATCCAATGAAAAGTGTTGTTTTTAGGTCACATGATCAAGCCTTCCATCATTAGGAAACCAAAAGTAAAATGAACCAATGAAAAGTTTTATAAACAAGTCACATGACCTGTTATGCGGCATAGGGTGTAAAATGCGGAGAAAATACGTTGGCACGTGAGGCGGCGTCAGTAGCGGACCGATAGGCCGAAGGCAACACAACGCGCCAAGATCCGGATGGCACCGAGGTGGTGTCCAGCAAGTTGCAGCACTGGTGTGGCCATCCTACAATGCTGAAAGTCGGCGTGGGGCGCCCCGTTGGCACGTGAGGCGGCGTCAGTAGCGGACCGATGTGCGAATAGGCCGAAGGCAACACAACGCGCCAAGATCCGGATGGCACCGAGGTGGTGTCCAGCAAGTTGCAGCACTGGTGTGGCCATCCTACAATGCTGAAAGTCGGCGTGGGGCGCCCCGTTGGCCTGTGAGTTTGCGTCAGTAGCGGACCGATGTGCGAATAGGCCGAAGGCAGCACAACACGCCAAGATCCGGATGGCACCGAGGTGGTGTCTAGTAAGTTGCCGCACTGGTGTGGCCATCCAACAATGCTGAAAGTCGGCGTGGGGCGCCCCGTTGGCCTGTGAGTTTGCGTCAGTAGCGGACCGATGTGCGAATAGGCCGAAGGCAGCACAACGCGCCAAGATCCGGATGGCACCGAGGTGGTGTCTAGTAAGTTGCCGCACTGGTGTGGCCATCCTACAATGCTGAAAGTCGGCGTGGGGCGCCCCGTTGGACTGTGAGATGGCGTCAGTAGCGGACCGATGTGTGAATGGGGCCGAAGGCAGCGCAACAATATTTTCGGAGTAGAAGACACCACTAGGCGCTGAGATTCCAAGATCCGGATGGCACCGAGGTGGTGTGTAGCAAGTTGCCGCACTGGTGTGGCCATCCTACAATGCTGAAAGTCGGCGTGGGGCGCCCCGTTGGCCTGTGAGTTTGCGTCAGTAGCGGACCGATGTGCGAATAGGCCGAAGGCAGCACAACGCGCCAAGATCCGGATGGCACCGAGGTGGTGTCTAGTAAGTTGTCGCACTTCTGTGGCCATCCTACAATGTTGAAAGTCGGCGTGGGGCGCCCCGTTGGCCTGTGAGATGGCGTCAGTAGCGGACCGATGTGCGAATGGGGCCAAAGGCAGCGCAACAATATTTTCTGATTTGAAGACACCACAAGGCGCTGAGATGCCAAGATCCGGATGGCACCGAGGTGGTGTCTAGCAAGTTGTGGCACTGGTGTGGCCATCGTACAATGGTAAAAGTCGGCGTGGGGCGCCCTGTTGGCCTGTGAGATGGTGTCAGTAGCGGACTGATGTGTGAATGGGGCCAAAGGCAGCGCAACAATATTTTCTACAATATTTTCGGAGTAGAAGACACCACAAGGCGCTGAGATGCCAAGATCCGGATGGCACCGAGGTGATGTCTAAGTTGCGGACCGATGTGCGAATGGGGCCAAAGGTAGCGTAACAAGATTTTCTGTATGGAAGATACCACTAGGCGTTGAGATGCCAAGATTCGGATGGCACCGAGGTGATGTCTAGCAAGTTGTGCCACTGGTGTGGCCATCGTACAATGGTAAAAGTCGGCGTGGGGCGCCCTATTGGCCTGTGAGATGGTGTCAGTAGCGGACTGATGTGCGAATGGGGCCAAAGGCAGCGCAACAATATTTTCTGACTGACACCACAAGGCGCTGAGATGCCAAGATCCGGATGGCACCGAGGTGATGTCTAAGTTGCGGACTGATGTGCGAATGGGGCCAAAGGCAGCGTAACAATATTTTCTGTATGGAAGATACCACTAGGCGTTGAGATGCCAAGATTCGGATGGCACCGAGGTGATGTCTAGCAAGTTGGTGTGGTCATCCTACAATGCTGAAACTCGGCGTGGGTCACCCCATTAGCCTGTGAGATGGCGTCAGTAGCGGACCGATGTGCGAATAGGCCGAAGGCAGCACAACGCGCCAAGATCCGGATGTCACCGTGGTGGTTTCATAGTTGAGAGGCACTTCATCTGCAGTGGGGCGCCGAGATCCGGATGGCACCGAGGTGATGTCTAGCAAGTTGCTGTACTGGTGTGGTCATCCTACAATGCTGAAATGTAGTGGGGCGCCCATTTACCGTTTCAGTTGCCATTCAGCTGAGTTTCGGCTGCTCTTGATGCTACAGCGACAGGCGGCTGCAAGAGGACTCTCAAAATGGCGGCCTGTTCTTTGTTCACAGTGTGTGAGTGTCTGTATACACTGAGTGTATCTAAGGTTATATTAGAGTCTGAAGAGGTTTATCGTATTAGCACAAGAATGATGTCAAATGAGATGTCATCAGTGATGTCATCAGTGATGTCATTTGAGATGTCATCAGGGCAACTGAGGGGTTCGTTATTCTCAAGCTTTTCACTTTAAAAATGGACCTGGAGTGACTGGTGGACCGTCGGAAGCGCCGGAGGGACGCGGCACAAGTGACTGTGAATTGTCCAGGTCACGGTCACGGACACGTGGACAATTGGCACGGTGTCCTGAGGAGTGACGCTGGTATGTGCTGACATAGCGCACTCCAGGTCCATTTTTAAAGTGAAAAGCTTGAGAATAACGAACCCCTCAGTTGCCCTGATGAAATCGCCACAAGAAGGAGCGATGAAACATGTCGGCTTGAGGAGATAATCTGTGTTGGTATACAAATAACCAATTTTACTTGGTAGTGCTTTGCTGCATCAGAATAAAACGGTACTAGCAAGCAAAGCACCACCACTCACTTTATTTGTTTATGGTGTGGTTTGTTGGGGTTTTCGTGACGTGTATGTGGACACTTTTCTTTGTTGAATCACTATTTGTGTCTGTTTGTTATATTTTCTCACTATTCTCAAGTCTGCACTATCTTTCTGTCAAGTGCACGTTTGTTTTTTCACAAATAGAGAGAGGCGCCGATGATGAGAAGTGGGTAAACCGGGAATTATTGACCGGGAACCCCCTCGGGTTGTTCTACCGTGAGGTACTCTCTCTATTCTTCACTACTTTTCTGTTGGTGAATGATTTGGTCCTGTGTGATGCATTGTTTTTAAGTGAAAAAAGTACATCCAGACCTTACTTTATATGTTATTGGACATATTCAAGGTAGGAGTGAGAATTTATATCCCTACCCGGTCTACGTTAAATAAGGATGTCTACATGGGCGAGGCACTAATTGTTTGAGGACTTTCTGAGTGGGGGGCTGCCTCGCACATCCCCATCCCCCTAAACCCCTCTTATTTATGCGCATACTGGAGGTTACTGGTGGACTACTTGGCCACCAGGGACCCACGTATTGAAGGAGATATAGTTCCCACTCTGGAAATGCACCAGGGGGCTGCGTTGCAGAGAGGTGTAATGAGGCCACGCCCCTTTTTACACCTCTCTGTAAAGCATCCCCCTGGTGCATACTGGAGGTTCCTGGTAGGCCAGTTGGCCCACAGGGACCCCCAGTATGCAAGGGGAATTAATCCCCCAACTTAGAACGCGCTACGGGGCGCGTTTGCACAGTGGTGGGCGGGGCTTGAGGTGATATCTGTGCAAAAATGCCCTGTGGTGCCAACTAGCCCAACAGGTACCTCCAATAAGCGCCACGGAGCTGCGTGGCAGAGTGTTGTGAAAAGGGGCCGTGGCCTCTGAACACCTCTCTGCAACGCAGCTCCCTGGCGCATACTGGCGGTACGTGGTGGGCTAGTTGGCCCACAAGGGACCTCAGGATTGAAGAGGAATTAATTCCCCAACTTAAAACGCACCACAGGGCGTGTTTTCACATATGTCACCTCAGGCCCCGCACCCTTCCTTCACTATTGAGAAAAATATTCCTCGAAATTCAGCCGAACTACGAATTCCAATGTACTCACCTGTTATCACGAGACACGTCAGTGCTGCATCTTTGAGCCCAGTACGGACCCTGAAAAGTAAATCTAAGCATACTTACCAGTAACTTGTATTTCCTTCCATAGTAATCTATTGTGTGGTTTTCACCAGAAAAGTTTCGGTGTCTATTTCTGAAACGTACAAATATTCCTCTAAAACCAGCTAAACTACGAATTCCGATTTACTCACCTGTTATCAAGAGAGACCTCAGTGCTGCATCTTTCAGCCCACTACTGATCCTGAAAAGTAATTCTAACCATACTTACAGTAACTTGAATTTCCTTCCATAGGCTAACATTGACTGGTTTCACTTTGAAATTCTTTTAAGTGTGGAGTTTTGGAACTTTAATAAAATCCTCTAAAATCAGCCAAACTACGAATTCCGATTTACTCACCTGTTAAAAGAAGAGGTCTCAGTGCTGCATCTTTCACCCCAGTACTGATCCTGAAAAGTAATTTCAACCGTACTTACCAGTAACTTGAATTTCCTTCCATAGGATATCATTGCCTGCTATATAAAGTATATATATACATTAAAAAAATATATAAAATAAAAAAATAAATATTACAATTTCAATATTTGTTTTTTCAATTTATATTAAAAATATGTAATGTAATTAAAAAAATTAAATATCTAAAAATAAATTCTTTAAAACAATGTAGTAAATCAGTATAAAAAAATAACAATTAATACATTTAAAAATTATCATTTACAAAACCTTTGAAATTTCCTGAAAAAAACATAGGTTTCAGCCACATTATAGTTAGGAATTAGCATTTAAAAAACCTTAGAAATTCACTGAAAAAAACAAAGGTTTCAGCCAAGTTATAGTTAGAAATTAGCATTTAAAAAACCTTAGAAATACACTGAAAAAAAACATAGGTTTCACACATGTTATTAGTTAGCTGGACATTTCACTCATACAAAACCATTGAAATTCCCCCGTTATAGTTAGTTCAGCTAACTATAACTCGCGCGCCCGCAAGGCACTGCTGATGACTTCACATATTATATCACTCATGACATGGTCAGTGACATCAATCATGACATCACTGATGACATCTCAAATGACATCACTGATGACATCACTGATGACATCATCCTTGTGAAAGAGTGGCAGACCTCCTCTCACCCTAATATAACCTTTGATACTCACATTAAAAAATAGAAACTACAAATAAAAAAAAAATGGAGATACCAATACCAGTTACAACAACCTATTCAGTAATTCCAACATCTACATACACATCCACTCATTCACCAACAGTTCTATATAGTCACTCATACATGTACTCACTCATCATATGTACTTATACGTCCTGATACATATCCATAGAGTTACTCACACACATACTCACTCATGCAAATAAACTATCAAACATCCATTTACTTGCATATACAGCTATACACACACCACTACACTTACTTCTACAGAAACATGTGTATACTTACTCTCTTAAACAATCACTTGTAGAAACACATACTTATTTATACAGGAACTCTTCCAATCTCTCACTCTCACACATACTCACTTATATACATCAATACTCACATATACTAGTTTAAAACATATGCAGTTACTCATAAAGATACTATTGAGACAGTCATTCACTCACTAACACACCCATACACACACTCATTCACCCATCCAGTCTAGCACACATGCTGTCTTCAAAACACATACAAACAGTGAGTCAGTCATTCATGCATCTGTGCGCTAATACCCCCCACCAAATCATACAGACACTCATTCTGATACTCAAAAAACCAACTAATAACCCATATAGACACTCATGGAGCTACTCACCAACCCATGCAGCCACTTATACACAAAGTGAGACACTGATACAGATATTTACATATTTAAACAATACTCGCTAATACATGTATTCACTAAGATACACTTAGGGGTCGATTCCGATCCGTTAAAATCACCGTCCGTACGACTCGCATCCAGAGCCGTTTCCGTACGACTCGTACGGACGCCGTACGACCAGACGATTACGATCCCGACTGGGCTACCCGGACGCGATTCGTACGGTCCACGTCAGGTAAGGGCGATTCGTACGGAAAAGCACACAATCACCTACACACCGTACGACGCGTACACCCCATTATCGCAGGGGTACGCGCCGTACCCCTGCGATCATGGGGGTACGTGCCGTACACCCAGCGTACATGGGGTACGGCACGTACCCCATTTACGCTGGGTGTACAGCACGTACCTCCCATGATCACAGGGGTACGGCGCGTACACCCCATGATCGCAGGGGTACGGCGCATACCCCTGCGATCATGGGGTGTACGCGCCGTACCCGGGGGGGGGCGTTCCGTACCTGTTTCGGGGCGAACTCTGACTGTACGACAGTTTCCAGCTCCCGTAGGAAAAGGGTCGTACGGAGCGTACCCAACACAGATCGTACTTGCCGAGTCGTAAAAAGCAGCCGCGAACCGTATAAACGTTGTGTACAACGGCTTCCGAGGGCAATTTGTACGGGAATTCTATTCGTATGGTCCCTGGTACGATTCGTACGGATAGCTGCATTGGGTGTGGATTGTACTACGTCGTTCGTACTGGGACGGTTACGGGTACGATTCGTACGGAAAAAAATGCTCCGTACGACGATTCGGAGCGCTTTTTTACGGGATCGGAATCGACCCCTTAATAAGTCAGTTATACAATCAATTTTACTAAAAAAAAAACCATCCATTTAGACACTTATTTACCCATTTATTCTTCCGTCGACCTTTAGATATACATATAAAAAACATATTAATTTTTCAGAAAGACACACATTCGCTGGATGATGTCATCAGTGATCTCATCAGTGATGTCATTTGAGATGTCATCAGTGATGTCATGAGTGATGTCACTGACCATGTCATGAGTGATGTAATATGTGACGTCATCAGCAGTGCATTGCGGGCGCGCGAGTTATAGTTAGCTGAACTAACTATAATGGAGGAATTGCAATGGTTTTCTATGAGTGAAATGTCCAACTAACTATAACATGTGTTAAACCTATGTTTTTTTCAGTGAAAAAAAAAATATATATATATCGCGCTCATTCAAATCCAATATTGCAGGAAAAGAGAAGACAGCACTCGAGGGGTACTCGTCACACAGTAGTTTATTAACTACAAGCTCGCCACAGACGCGTTTCAGCACTTGGCCTTCGTCAGTGTGTGTGTGTTGCACACGTTAACCGGTCATTACATATACCTTTGCAAGTATAAAGGGAACACCTCTCAATCGACATCGACAGAGGACTGCAGATCACCCAGTGAGCGCCATCTTACAATGGTCAGTTATATACATGATACCACAATGGCTAAAATTTAAATCTTCACCGTATATCATACCTTGGATAGGTAACACTGCTCATATGGGGGATACATAGTAATTTACAAATAATGTACTATACATTGCTGAATAAAGCCGTGGATCGGCAATGGTCCTCTAAACTGAAGAGAGGTGACTATATATACATCCTATTATACATTTTATATGCATCAAAAAGATTATTAACCTTCAACATGTCATGGACAGGGCAAAAGCGTGTGAGGTTCCAAAAAGAAGAAGAAGAATGGAGAGATGAAAAACATCCTATAAGTGGTAAATAGAAATCTAGTTGAGCGTTAATTTAAACACGCAACGTAGGATAAACAAAGCGGCAGGCACCGCGCAGGCTGCCGCTTTGTTTATGCAAATGCAGGGGGGTACCACAGGTACCCCCGTGTGCACCCCCACCTCTCCTTCACTCTGGGGGCCCGCAGGAGGCCCCCAAAGTGAAGACCGCATGCCTTGCATCTAAACAAGCCCATGCTAATATGATTGGCGGTGTGTATTAGACACCGCCACCATATTAAACCTTTTCCGCCCCAGTCGCCTTGCGACAGGGGCGGAAAAGTAGTGGACGGTCTTTCCGTCCGCCGCGGTCCCACCCGCAGTACTAATATGGCGGGGGGTCATTTAGGTGAGGATGGCGGGCAGATTACCCCCGCAAGACCGGTGGTGTCTACCGCCAACCCGGCGGGGCCAATCCGCCCGCCATCCTAATGGGGCCCTAGGTGTTGCAGTCCCACTAGTAGCATTTAATATACAGGCCCTGGGTATTTGGTATACCATTTTACGAGGGATTTATAAGCAAGTTAAATATGCCAAGCAGGTGTAAGTCAATGTTTTTAATTATTTGGTTCACCATCAGTTTACAATAATAAGAGCCAAAGCAGTCAAACGGTCAGAGAGTAGGTTAAATATCCATTCTTAAATATTAAAAATAGGTGTGGATGAATCCACACGCACAGTAAGAATACTTTTTATGGTTGCTGATGTCCTCAACTAAACTTTTTACCCCATGACAATCGCATTTGCAACTATAATGAGAATAATAAAAATGTATTTGCACAGTCATTTGCACTGATTTCAAATGTTCCTCACAGACTGAACTGTTCCACCCCCAACACACTGTACAGAATATTAAACGTATTTCCGTGGATTGTCACAAATATCTGTCCCCAAAATTGGTGCAGCTTTAATAAAATGTTGGCTGGAGCACAATCGGCCATTATCCCATTCCTGAACTTCTGTAACAGTTTTGCAAATAGAAAGGGGTTAAGCTGCTTACCCAATATTTTCTGTTATGCACTTTATAAAGGGCCAAAGTTAGGTATGTCATGTGGACGTTCTATCGTTTGTGAGGGAGCAGGGTATCATAAAAATGAGAGGATATTTTTGACCGTCTTAATGCTCCTTAATATCAAAGTTGTTGCATGAACAAAAAGTTTGTTAGCGAGGCACAAAATAGCTGACACACACGGTAGGGCACGCAGTAGGCAAACTACATTGGGTGCCCTTTTTGCGAAAATTGGATGTCCCAATTGGGCCTTTGTGGACTCCTCTCAAATGACCCCGTTATCCTTTGAAGGGTGACAAGATTGACTGAGAGGTAGACCACCAACCCTTCACACTGTTAGCCCCTGCGAGGGGTTCCTCAAGTGTCTGAGGAACACAGCTAAAAAAACAACACCTTTGTTACTGTTCTGTCTTCTGGGCACACAGTGGGGACAGCACGTTACTGTTTTAAATTGACACACATAAACGTTCTGTAGCATGTACACTGATATTGGGTAAAGGATTTACAATGTAATCAATACTAATCATGACCAGTTATCAGCATGTGATTAAATATCAGGAACCTATAGATCCACACAAAGTGATTTCCCTGTTAGGGGGCCCGATTCACACTACTAACTTAAGACAAAATCCTAAACTTACTACCATTTTGGTATTCACAGAAGGCACCTTCTCATTTTGGTATTCACAGAAGGCACTTACTCATTTCGGTATTCACAGAAGTTAGTAGTCCTAACTTTAGGACTCCTAAATGCCTTCTGTGAATACCGAAAGTCTTAAAGTTAGGATTGTTCTCAGTTTAGGAGTAGTAAAGTTAGGACTCCTAACTTTAGGACTCTTAAATGCCTTCTGTGAATACCGAAAGTCTTAAAGTTAGGATTTTTCTCAGTTTAGGAGTAGTAAAGTTAGGACTCCTAACTTTAGGACTCCTAAACTGCGGAAAATCCTAACTTTAAGACTTTCCGTATTCACAGAAGGCATTTAGGAGAGACTCCTAACTTCTGTGAATACTGAAATGAGTAAGTGCCTTCTGTGAATAACAAAATTAGTAAGTGCCTTCTGTGAATACCAAAATGGTAGTAAGTTTAGGATTTTTTCTTAAGTTAGTTCTGTGAATCGGGCCCAGGGTGACCCATGTTCAGTGGGAAACACCAATTACAGCGATGTTAATACATCGCGGTGCTATCGCACCGCGACTTTTACATCACATCATCCTTTACATCGCAGGCTTTTACTACGGATGCCTCAACGGCGCAATGCCATTAACATCGCACGCATGCGATTTTACCCGATGTTGGGAGGATGTATTTTTGACGTACGTAAAGAAATATAAGGATGTGCCAGCAATTAGGCAGTTGGGAGGCTGTGCAAGCAGATTGGAGGATAATAAAGATGTGCCAGCAATTAATTGCACACCTTTTGAATGATGCTTTATTGCAGACTGTCAATATGTGGTATGACGGATAGCTCTGAATAAAGATGTGCCAGCAATTAATTGCACGCCTTCTATCAATGAACTTGAACTTTTTATATACAATTTTGAAAAGATAGTGCCTATCACTAGTGTGGTGAGTGGCTGGGTGGATGGATGGATGAATAGATGGCGGGTGAATGAATGGATGGGTGTCTGGATGGATGCATGGATGGGTGTATGGGTGGAAGATGATGTGTGTGTGGTAAGTGGGTGGGTGGGTGGATGGATGGATGGTGGATGCATGGATGGGTGCTGGGTGGGGGTGGATGGATGGATGGCGGGTGGATGAATGGATAGGTGTGAATGGATGCATGGATGGGGCTGGGTAGGGGTGGATGGGGGATGGGTGTATGGGTGGGTGAATGCATGGCTGGGTGCTGGGTGGGGGGTGGATGGATGGATGGCGGGTGGACGAATGCATGGGTGTCTGGATGGATGGATGCATGGATGGGGGCTGGGTGGGGGATGGATGGATGGTGGATGCATGTGGTGTGCTTGAGCTGTAGTCCCCTAGGCTTGGTGTGGGGTGCAAGGCTTCTACTGTCCATCTCTTCTCCCGGCCGCTGTCTCTATCTTGCCCCGGCCTCTGTCTCTCTCTTCTGTCCTGTCAGGTTGCGGGAGTGAGAGGCCCCCGATGGGCAGGGGCAGGTGTGCTGCGGTCTGGAGCCGGGGGCCCGGAAGTCACTCTAGGAACTTGCCTCTCAAGGAGAGGATAATGAGTGTCTGGGACAGAGGCCCAGCGAGAAAGGCTACAATGACAGAGAGCAAGAGCGCTGAGAAGCCAGGGGCCATCTACTGCATGCGCTACAGCGCCTCGCCACAGGGCACTAGGTGCTATATGAATGCAATTACAATACAGTGGAACCCAAAGGGTGCCAGTCCAGACTTGCGAACTGATGTAGCATTTTTCAACCATCATTCCGTTAGTGTAGCCTGTAGTGCCGCTAATAAAACAATTTGTTACCTCTTCCAGCGCCTAGATGACACGCCTCTTATAGAATCACAATATTATCAGTGCAAGATTACCAATGTTAACACAAGGACACGAGTGCTCTCAGATCGAAGGCTTAGAGTAGCAATGGTTTTTTTTTTCTTAACGAAGGTTTACCATAACAACAGGTGCTTGTATAGCACAAGTCACTTCTGCTGAAGTATCTAGGCACTACACAACGTTTTGACCAAGTCATACCAACCAGATGTGGCAGTCATGTCACTGACCTGAAGCAGATGAAAGGCTGAGTCAGGCCCACCATGTTTTCAAGCAGGTGATTTTGGTGTGTCTGCACAGATACGCACTAATGTCAGTAATTATTTCTTTTGTATAGCGCTTCCCACCGCATTTCTGTCGTTTCAACGGCTGGAGAGAACAGTTTATTATTATCTACAGTATTAGTAATCAATGTGTTTGAGGCGAGCCTTTGACTCGCGGCGCCATTCTGGCAGCATGTGCGGCAGGGTTGTTAACGTACTGAGCTACCTTACCGCACTGAAACGGAGCTGTTCTCCTTCCTCCTGGCCTGGGGCATTTATCCCGCGCTGGCTTCCAGCGCTGTTTGATCTACAGCTTGCTTGTACCCGGTGCCATTTCGTTTTGCTCGATGTCAAGCTGGAACAATATTTTTGTGTGTTTTATTTTGTTGAGTTTTTTAATATAGCGCGAACTCGACCCGAAGGTTTTGAATGAGAATTAAATGATGTCATCTCAAATAGCAAAAAACGCGTTTTTTTGCCATGCGATTTAATGTTCGGCGGGGTAATGTGCTGGCCAATGGAAAGCTATGCAAGAGCGCTGTAACTGATACCGATGTGGAAGAAGGCGATGTAATGGTCTGTTCGAGGTGATAGGCGCGGGGTAAAAGCAGGCGATGACTGTGTCCGCGATGTAATGTCATACATCCATGTTCAGTTGTACAATATACCCCCAAATGTCATTTACAAATCAGCATCATTCCCATATCTACCCAGGACACAAACTTGTCATTGACTTGCGTGACGTGCACACATTTCCAAGTATAAGTGATATATATTTGGATATGCAGAGGTAAAGTCACATGCTCCCTTCAACCATTCTTAGTTTATAGTATGCCTGCAACATGGAAACTGTATGGGTGTCTTAGCAGTCAATGGTAATGGTTTCACTGTGAAATTTCCGCTCATTGCACTCAGAAGAGTGTAAACTTAACGATGAATAATTCAGTACATAATATTTTAACACATATCTTTCTAAGGTAATTATAAAGTTCTCTGCACCCTGAACAAGTTTATTTCATATTAAGAAAAAGTGGTTGCTGGGAGCTCTGAATATAGATTAAAATAGATTCGATTGTTCTGCTTGGATAAGCAGACAAGTAGGGATGAAGTGAAAATGGAGGAGTGAGGTTGAATTTTATAACTGATCTTTGTGTCTCCCCTACTCCTTCATCTATTAGACAATACATCATGGATGTTCTTGACCTTAGCAATGTAGTTACCAAATAATCGTAAACTATAATAACATCGGAAATTATTATTCCGACTATAAAGGTGATCTTCAGTTCAACTTGAATTACATAGTTCTTTCCGTAATATAGAATTTTGACACAACGGTATTCATCTGGGAGAGGGAGGCAAAATGAACAACAGAACAACAGAAAATGGATTTTGTAATGGGTGGATCAGTACAACTTCTCCTAGAAAGGCGCAAAACTGCATTCATTATTAAGAATATATACTTCACATGGTACTTGCTACAGAGGGGCACCTATTTGGTATATATGATTTTTGAGTCAGAAGTTCCAAGACTGTTGTGCCAGCCTTTTGCCGATTTTTGCGTTTCTGGCTATTCTGGCATGCCTTCCTGTGCATGATACTTCTGCAACATATTCCACAGGCCAGCACCATGATGAGTGTGAATGCTGCTGTTCAGCAAAGTGCTCACCTCTGCTGGAAATCAGGGGCCACACAATGGGCACCCATCTTCACGATTGGGCAGGCTATGCTTTGTTTGGTGGTTAGTGGTAACTGATTGTAGTTAGATGTACAGAATTTAGTTTATTTCTGCACTCTATTGTGGAGGCTGCCTAAAGACGTTTCCCAGTATAGAGAAATATGCCTAAAAACGTTTCCCAGGATAGAGACAGAGAGAGAGAATGTCTGAGAGCTGGATACACAAATACTAGAGTTGAGTACAGATATGTCACTTGTTTATTAAAGACCCATCAGATATCACTATGACCTCCAAGAAGTGATACTTGTGGAAGGTAGGTCCAGGGCATAACCTTTTACTTGTAATCTTAAGCAACAGGATGCACTCGCACATTCGCCATAAGAGATTTTGAGCTCACCAAAATAATTCACAGCCCAAGTAACGTCCACTGAAGTGCATCCACATCCAATGCAATTACTGGTGATTTTATATCTCTCATTACCATGCATTCTGAGACACTGCAAATATTTTGCGTTGCCTTGTCCTCAATGGACTGGATTGAACGCAGCATTAAGTTGACCCGAATATGGTTGTTTCTTCAAGTTTTTCGACATTGCTGAATCTTTAAGAGTTTGATTGGCCTGACACCAATTTCCATGACCTTGGGGTCTAAGCTAGGCCTTGAAATCAGATTGTAAGTTCATCTTTTGCAGCAGTGAATCTCCATGGAGCAGCCTAGTGGAATGGTTGGGCTGATGGAGAGCGGTAATTTCTTCTGGTAGTTTCTCAATGCAAAACCCTCATGCTACCTCTATTTTACCGCTCAAAAGGTGTTGGGCCCTTCACACCATGTATTACCATCAGGAGAAATTTAAATAAAGATGAACAGTCAAAATGCAATTATTATTGTAAGCCAATAAAGAGAGTTGTTGATTATTTTAAAGGGTTTTATTTTCTAGTCAAAAAGTTAATTTTTCTCTGACCCTTTATTCATTAGTAAAATATCAATTAGGTTACAGAATTTGGAAAACAGGAAAAATATCAATAATACAGAACACATTACAGTCTGCATATAAGCATTACATGTAGTTATGAAAAATGTGGCGCAAAAGTCTTAAAGAGTTTCTAAGAAAAATAGTCTTGCAAAGCTAATCAGTACTTAAATAGTTTGCAAAAATATGCTATTAAGAGAAATAAATGCATAAATCAAATAAATCTTTTCAGACCTAATTAATTAGTCAAAACATATTAGCATCTAATCCTATCCTGATCCACTGCACTCTCTGTCTGTCTGTGTCTAAAGAGGAAAGCAGCCCGCCCTTCACAGGCCTCAAAGGAATGTGGCATAAAGTGCCAAGATATGACGTGGAAGCAAGAAACCTCCCCCTGAATCTCCTCGGACGCAAACCTGCCCTTTAGCAATCTCCCGAGACGTTTCTCGTACCTAACCCATAGAAGCCAGCTGAGCTGAGAAAAAAAAAAAGAAGAAGTGGTGGCTCCCATCCAGAGAGGACAGTATTTATACCATAATTATTGGCAGAGTACACAAAGATGTAACATTTTTCAGGAGAACCTTACGTGATTGGTCAGTCATAAAGGCATGAGGTCACACTTCCCTGACTCATTCTAAAATCCTGACTTCACTAGTCCTAACAAAAGAAGCATACATGAATAAATACATTTATAAACATTTGCAACATTTACTAGGAAAAATGTTTCAATCTAATTCATCCTTCTTCCTTCTCAGCGCAGTAGATGGATACTTTTAACTAACTGGTACATTGGCAGAATGACAAGAATGTGCAGTTCACGCTGTTCTTGTCATGAGGAAAGCTGCCACAGTCTGCGCATGCTCCCTTCTCATTAAATTGAAAGTCAAAGCCTTGATGGATTCACAGGCAGCCATGTTTTGTGTAGGCCCCAAAAATAAAACAAACACAAAGATAATATTAATTTCATGTAAATCAGTCCATTATGTGTCCCAAGTGCATTATTAATTCACACACATTATAAAAAGAGGTGTTATTAACTGAAAATGTTTATCAAAATATGCAACAAGTCAAAGTCTATTAAGACAGGAATAATACATTTAGTTTACATGGATGTGCTGGGAAGAGAGAAACACATTCTATTAAAAATCTTCAAAGGTAAAAAGGCCACTTTTTCTCTACATTGCAAAAAAAACACATGTTAATTTAATTCAGCAAAAGCATTTTCAGTCTGAAGTGAATAGGCCTCACTTTTCATGTTTTTCATGTGCCATGTTTTTAACCTGCACCAAAATGTGCGTGGCAATTTAAATGCAGCCTGTCTGAAGCACAAAAAATAAAACAATGCACCCTCTTGATAATTCAAATCATAATAAAATGATTTATAATTAATCACACATATTTAATTTCACAAGTGACAGTATTTTTTTTTTTTTTTTTTTTTTTTTTTTAATTGCAAAGCTGAGCATAAAGAATGTTACTTCTATTTCTAAGGCAAAACATAAGTTTGGTCTGTAATCAGATCATATATAGCCAAGCTCAAATGTTTTAGTGCAGAGATCTGTAAGTAGCTTCTTGGAACAGTTAGTCTTCTTTAAAATAAGTAACTAAAATAATAAAAAAGGAATTCAACAGGACAGTTTCAGCATTTCTTTACTCATTGTCATCAGCTTGTCATCAGTATGGCTCATACTTTCCATGCAAATTGGACTACTTAGGTGCTGAGAAACTCTGACAGAGCACCATCAATCCTTTGCACTTTTTCAACCAAGGCCTTTCACTCTTATTTTCACTTTGATCAGATTCAGATGTTTCACCACAACATCTCTCAGATCAAAACCGTTGCACCATCCATTATGCAGATCTTGTGTAGCAGCTGCAATCTGGTGAGAAACTGCACACTGTACATCAACCAGACCTACACAGCAATGGCTAGTGTTCTCCTCAGTGTTTTCCACAAGTGCATTTGCATATGCATTTTCAAGCCACTTTAGTGTTGCTGAAACACAGTCTTTTGCAAAAGGTAACTCTGTGCTGCCATTGTGTTGCTTTATTATGCGTGACACTTCAGGCAGATAGCTACAATCCATTTCTTGTCCAATCTGTTGTTCTGCACTCATTATCTTTGAGACCACATTATGATCTGATTTCAGAGAAACTGGCAATTTATACCTGGGCATCAGTCTTTGCAATAACACATTTGTCACTTTGCAGTTGTCATTTTTCTCAAAAACAGTTCTGATACAACCCTGTTGTGCTGCTTCAAAAACATTTTCTTGAGCCTCTTTAAACTTAACTGTGAAGATTCCATAGAATGTATATGCTAACAGAACACAATTTTGTGCAACTGAATTAGCATTTCTCTCTCCCATGACAACAGTGACTCCCAATTGAGCAGATATACTGCATGTTATGGTAAGGGCAATCAATTTCGAATTTTGGGCTGGGGTAACTACTGAAAGCCATGAAGCTTTGACAACATCATGTATAAGGAGCACAGCATGTGCTGCTTTTAATGTGTCACCTTTCAAACATGGGCCATCTACAAAATGGACATTGTTGGGCTGACTCAGATGTTCATCCTTCAAGTCTGAATTTGGCTTTATGCATATTTTCATGATATTTAGACACTCATTTTCAGTTTCATCACAATCCAATCCATTTGCTGACATTTCTGTGAAGTTAGGGTCAAAGGCCATTGGGCAATACATCACAGACCTTTGAAAACATTCATCTTTTTGAATAAGCAATGAGAGAGCGCAGCCCTCCCTCTCACTGCAAATTAGTGTATTTTCTTTCAAATAAACTTTCATTCCTAGTGCTGGGGCGCGCCATTTTTTCTCTTTCAACTCTAGGAATGCTTTTGTGCAATTGTTGTCCAATGGAAGCGGATCAGACACACCTGAGTGTGTCAGCCTCAGTAAAGGCTTAGCCACTAGGGAAAGGTTTAGTAACCACTCTCTACAGCAGCTAACCATTCCCAAAAATGTCCTGACTTCTTTCTGAATTTGAGGTGGATTCATCTTGGAAATTATTTCCACCTTCTCTGGTGACACCTTTCTACCTCCCTGTCCAATTTTGTGTCCCAGATATTCATCTTCTTTTTGACAGTACTCCTGACTATTCTCATGCAATGGCACTGTGACATGAACTTGGCAAAAATCAATAAAAGTAAGCCATTCTTCACCACATGGAATGTGAAAAAATATATTGGCTGGATTCGGTACCACAGGACAACATGGAAAAAATATGCTTTTAATCTCCTGCACTATTCTGTTCTTTTCATTTATTTTCTGTGAACCTATGATCAGAAAGTTACACAAACTTTCAATCAGTTCCATCAAAAATCCTTTTATTGGTAAAATTCCTGCAACTGATTGTGTTCCTGAATACATGTCATCTGGTTCAAATTTTAATAAGACATGTTCAGCACATTTTATTAGCCTGGCATCCTTCTCTGTGAACTCTCTTATTTCTGTGTTTAATATTTTTTCCAAAGCAGAAGGTAATTTTTCAACTGTCTTTTCTGAAAACAATGCTACAACTGTCTCTTGATGGGCCATTTTAAAATGTACATCCTCATCAGGAATCTGAAAAATAACATTATCTGGGGTACAGTAATCTGAGCTGCTTAATTTGCAAAATAATTGTTTTCCTGCTAGGCCTGAGTCACAGACAACAGTTTTGCAATCTTCCTCAAATGGGCCTAATTTTGGTGCACAATTTTCTAATACTTGGTTTGTAATTTCTTTCTTTAAAACTCCTGCAACTAAATCTGGACTTTCCACTGCCCTCACAATGGAATTGGTAAATTCAGAATTGTGAGTGTTAAAACTCTCATTTGCAAAAAGAGCAACCTGTTGGACTGGGTTCTGTTTTTGTCTCTGGAAACAATTCACATTTACTCTGGGCAACTCATTTAAATTAATTTTAGCATTTTCCATATTTTGTGGGACCATCTGTGCTTGAAAAATTTCTGCCATTGGTACCTGTTTCTGAACTGACATTTGCGTTTGCTTAACTGGCATATTTTGCACCTGCATTTCTCCATGTTTCTGTGCATCATGTTTAAATTTAGTTTTCTTCTTCCAATGCTCAAATCTGTTATAAAGATGGCAAAAGGACACATTTTCCAGCAGTACAACATCCATACCTGAATTTGCACAAACCAAAACACCTTTACTTCCATCCTGTGTTCTTTTAATCTGTACCCAATCAACATCCTTTGCTAGCACTCTGCCCTTTAGGAAATAAATCACTGCTATATTTTCCTCCATAACAACAGAAAATGATGGTGCATTCATGCAAACCCTTTTCATTGTCTCTTCACTTGGCCCTTGAACAACAACTTTAGATTCAAAGCACAATTTAGTCAGCATGGCAATATAAAAGAACATTTCCAAATTAATGCACAACTCTTTTAAAAAGTCATCAAATCCATCAACTTGTGGGTACCACAGCATAAATATGTCTCTCAATTGTGGGATTGTGTTCAGAAATGCTGCAAGTTCACTTTTATTCTGTGGCATATGCACATACATTTCTCCCACCTTTTCTCTCAATGAGTAAGCAAAAGCCTCTCCCTCATTCTGTTTATTATTTTTCTCAACTAAATCTGGTGGCTTCTTTTCCTTATCCAGTTTCCTTGCTAGGTCTGGTCGTTTCTTTTTCTTCTCATGTTTTCGTGCCCATTTGTCTCCTAATTTCTCAAACCCATTGCATTTGAAAATATATTTTATTTCTGCAAGGTGCAATTGCATTTCTGAAGAATACATTTTCTCATTTGCTTCATCATCCATGTGTACCCTGAAACTTTTCTGAAATGGAAAACTTCCTGAAACATCAGTTTTATATTTTTGAGCCAAATCTGTCAGTCCATTATGAGTAATTAATGAACATGTAGCTGTTTCCTTACTCAGGGAAATTAATTCTTTTTCCTGACACTGGTTCACATTTTCATGATTTAAACAGCAGAGATTGTTAATTTCTCCATGTTCACATGTTCCATTTAAAATACTAAGCTGTTTCTCTTTTTCAGGGCCTGTGTCAATATGTTCTCCCATGTTCTCTATCTTTTTAATTACTGCTGCTTCCTCAGAGCAGGTTTGAAAAATCCCATTTTCAAATATATTTATTTTATCCTGGGCTGCAGATGTTGTAAATACCATTTTTCTCTCACCTTTCAGTGCTTGGTATACTTTCTGTTCAATAATCTGTGTGTTCTTAGTTTCTGAAATAAACCCTGGCAAAATCACTGATTCTGCAGCTCTTTGAACCTTTTCAGTAGGGACCATATTAATTGGGACAGTCATAATTTTTCTAGGCATTATCTGTGCATCTGCAGTTTGCAATTCTTGGACTAAATCAGGCACATTTAAAGCAGTAACACCTGGAGGTATCACTGTCAGTACTGAATCAACAGGTAATGGTTCAATATAAAATGTCTGCACAGTTCTCTCAGTCTGTATTTCTCTCTGTTCAACAGAAGCAGTAGCCCCTGTAGTATTTACTGGTGCACTATTTTCAGTATTTTTCATGGGAACCACATAAAGTGGTGGACACTCAGTTAACAATGCATCCATTATTTCATCCCCTGAATTATTATTTATTTGAAGCTCTTTTTCAGCATTAATTCCCTTCTCCTGTATATGGTGCTTTACCTTTTCATCTTCACTTGCTTTCTCTCTTGCTGCTTTTTCCCACAGGCTTAAGGCCTCAAATTGTGCAGCTTTAGATGGTGTCTTTATTTCACATAACACTTCCCTTAATTTGTCAATAATTTGCAATTCAAAAGTACCATCTTTTGGAAACCTCAAAGCACCCTCTTTTTCAGTAATCTTGCACCATTGGTGAACCCACATACATGTGTTTTGTCCCAAATTGGTAGACATAAAATACACAGGTGTTCCTTCAGGAGCATCACCAATAAAAAACGAATTTTTCACTTTACCTCCTAACAGCTTCTTTAAACCTTCAAACAGTTTCATTTTTGCAATAGTTCAATGCAATTTCTTTTCTCCAAAGCTGTCAGTCTCAATTTTAGTCAGTTTTACTCCTACCACTGACCCTCCACAAATCTTACTGCAATATTTCTCTTAATCAATAACTCTGTTAGTAACAACATAAATACATTCGCTACTCTGTCTGTTGTGCTAAATAAAGGATAGATTATATTCACTGCGAGTAACACATTCCGCATACCCTTCACAAAGTAAGACTTTCCGTTTACTCTTCAAACACTACAGGTAAATCCCTTCCGCTTACCTTTCACTCAAGCTCAGAAGAACCTGCTACTCCTTTGGACTTATCCTTCAGGATATATCTTAGTCCAAAGTTTCACCAGCGAACACTTTTGCTGTCAATCAAGCTCAGAAGAACCTGCTACTCCTTTGGACTTATCCTTCAGGATATATCTTAGGCCAAAGTTTCACCAGCGAACCCTTTTGCTATCAATCAAGCTCAGAAGAACCTGCTTCTCCTTTGGTGTGACCCTTTCTAGGTGATATCAGACCAAAGTTTCACCAGCGAACTCTTTGCTATTAATCACTCACACAGAAAATAGTCCCTAATTTAACACTGCCAGCCCTCCTTAGCTTCTCAGTGTTATTCCAACAGACGAGTAACCTCAGTGCAGTGTGGCTTCCATTTACCACCCGCTATTCCTTCCCGGGATTCCACAGGTGTGCATACCTGCGTGTTCCAGACAACACAGAACAAAACACTAACTTAACATGAAGAGTTAAAACATGTAATCAATAACCAAAAAATTATGTCCTATGAAATTACCAATATAATCAATAACACCATCAATTCAAAATGAGCAAAATTTCACCAACAGCAAAAATCATTACTATTTTCAACACTTCAAAAAGTACATGCTAGCATATTAACACCATTTCACAACCCTATTGATACTCACACCACTTCTTGCATCACCTGCCAGTACTGCTTTGCCAGTCTTCAGGTTCTGAGCATTGGAGTCAGGAATCAGGACTTGGACATTTATCTAACTTGGGCAATTATTTTATTTCCCTCTTAAGGTCAATGATCCATTAGTTGAGTAGTTGATGGTGAAATCAATAATTACTAATCACCAAACTAATCAATAATGACCATCCTCTGCTTACCAAAAACTGATGGAGAGCGGTAATTTCTTCTGGTAGTTTCTCAATGCAAAACCCTCATGCTACCTCTATTTTACCGCTCAAAAGGTGTTGGGCCCTTCACACCATGTATTACCATCAGGAGAAATTTAAATAAAGATGAACAGTCAAAATGCAATTATTATTGTAAGCCAATAAAGAGAGTTGTTGATTATTTTAAAGGGTTTTATTTTCTAGTCAAAAAGTTAATTTTTCTCTGACCCTTTATTCATTAGTAAAATATCAATTAGGTTACAGAATTTGGAAAACAGGAAAAATATCAATAATACAGAACACATTACAGTCTGCATATAAGCATTACATGTAGTTATGAAAAATGTGGCGCAAAAGTCTTAAAGAGTTTCTAAGAAAAATAGTCTTGCAAAGCTAATCAGTACTTAAATAGTTTGCAAAAATATGCTATTAAGAGAAATAAATGCATAAATCAAATAAATCTTTTCAGACCTAATTAATTAGTCAAAACATATTAGCATCTAATCCTATCCTGATCCACTGCACTCTCTGTCTGTCTGTGTCTAAAGAGGAAAGCAGCCCGCCCTTCACAGGCCTCAAAGGAATGTGGCATAAAGTGCCAAGATATGACGTGGAAGCAAGAAACCTCCCCCTGAATCTCCTCGGACGCAAACCTGCCCTTTAGCAATCTCCCGAGACGTTTCTCGTACCTAACCCATAGAAGCCAGCTGAGCTGAGAAAAAAAAAAAGAAGAAGTGGTGGCTCCCATCCAGAGAGGACAGTATTTATACCATAATTATTGGCAGAGTACACAAAGATGTAACATTTTTCAGGAGAACCTTACGTGATTGGTCAGTCATAAAGGCATGAGGTCACACTTCCCTGACTCATTCTAAAAACCTGACTTCACTAGTCCTAACAAAAGAAGCATACATGAATAAATACATTTATAAACATTTGCAACATTTACTAGGAAAAATGTTTCAATCTAATTCATCCTTCTTCCTTCTCAGCGCAGTAGATGGATACTTTTAACTAACTGGTACATTGGCAGAATGACAAGAATGTGCAGTTCACGCTGTTCTTGTCATGAGGAAAGCTGCCGCAGTCTGCGCATGCTCCCTTCTCATTAAATTGAAAGTCAAAGCCTTGATGGATTCACAGGCAGCCATGTTTTGTGTAGGCCCCAAAAATAAAACAAACACAAAGATAATATTAATTTCATGTAAATCAGTCCATTATGTGTCCCAAGTGCATTATTAATTCACACACATTATAAAAAGAGGTGTTATTAACTGAAAATGTTTATCAAAATATGCAACAAGTCAAAGTCTATTAAGACAGGAATAATACATTTAGTTTACATGGATGTGCTGGGAAGAGAGAAACACATTCTATTAAAAATCTTCAAAGGTAAAAAGGCCACTTTTTCTCTACATTGCAAAAAAAACACATGTTAATTTAATTCAGCAAAAGCATTTTCAGTCTGAAGTGAATAGGCCTCACTTTTCATGTTTTTCATGTGCCATGTTTTTAACCTGCACCAAAATGTGCGTGGCAATTTAAATGCAGCCTGTCTGAAGCACAAAAAATAAAACAATGCATGACTGCAGATGAAATCTGCTCCATCAGGGCCAGTAACATAATATGCTGGTAACGTCTTCATTTAAAGACAGGGATAGGGTTTAGGACTGGGAAAGTAGCCTAGAGTTGTCTAAGTAAAGGGAGGCAGACTGCTTTGAGTACTGAAAACTAGCCTGAAAATTGTCCAGAAGGTGGAAGATCCAATGCATTAGGGTCTGCTGTTAAGGCCTCCTGTCTATGAGGAGAGCCCCTAGCAAGATGGGGATGCACCTGCTGCTGCTGCCTGGCCCACCCAAGCCTTTTAAGACCACCGAAAAGATTTCTCCCATATCACTATCTAACCATCCATCACTACATAAGAGTGTTCCTCTCTTCTTCCAAGGCCAAACCAGGCAATGGAAGCGACAAGGAAGCTTTCCAGGCCCGTTATTGGTTTACATATCAGAATATTGTGAACATAGATATTGTGTTACATTACATTTTTATACTAGAATATTGACTAGCAAAATAATGTTAAGGTAAGCATATGTACGTAAGTATTTACTATTCTTAACACTACAACTAAATACCTTGAAGAGAGGTATATCAATAAAGTACATATATGTAGAATAACGTTTAGTAAACCCATACCTATTTTCCCTTAACTTCATGCAATTTTGAATGCTTATAATTCTGATATGACATCTCATAGCAATATATTTTCCCCATGATATTCTGCAACAACGCCCATTTTAGATCATCTTCCTCATAGGCCCTCCTGAAATACCCTCTTGTATAGGTGATGTATTGAAAAACGCATAGTTCCACGCCTCTGCAAATCTCAGTTAATGTTTGAGAAAAAAACCCTGCAAAAAGCACCCTTAGCCCGTAATGAGGATGGCTTCTGTGTGTCAAGATAAGGATTTTAGTGAACTTTATTTTTACTAGTTCTACATGTGTTGAACCACTTACGGGGAATAGCTGAGGTACGTACTTGCATACAAAATACTCATGAGTAATCAGTGCAATACAGTTTTAGAGTATTCACAAGAAAAAGGTATGCAAGGTATGGGCTAGCTGATACATGCTTGATTGATACCAAAGACAATACCACTCCCAAGAAAAAAAATATATTATGCCAGGACCTATGTGTAGGAAACGACCTCTGAAAGCTATAGGTTGCTTAGCCTCCATATCTGGCTACAGTGCCTTTATATTCTTGCCATCCATGATGAAGAGTAGAGGGAGGTTCCTCTGGCCGAAAGACATCTATTGAAGATACTCAAAATAGGGTCCTTCAGCCTTTATATGGGAAGATTTCTGCAGCTCTCATTTAAATCAGAAGGTGATGTAGGTTTTAGCCCACTTTGGGTATTGTTGCTTTAGATTAGTATTAGCAATGCTCACAATTATATTCTCATTATTTTTAGAATTTTCTTTGTTTAGATGTGTAGGTAGTTAACACTTCACATTATTTGACTTGCGTTACATGATAAGGATCATAAAAGGGTTGTATGTCAGAACAAAGCATGCCATTACTCAACAGTCTTTACAATCAATGTGTCTTTACCACGCATTCCTTTACCAAACACATTGTTACAAAAACATGCCCTAGGGAAAGAACTGGACTTTGGACTGGTATAATGCACAATTCCATCTCCAGTCTCTGCAACACTAGGGAAAGCACTGGACTGTACATATAGTGGATACTCAATAGAGCCATGAAATGTGTGAATGGTATTAAGAGAGAATCCTTACTCTCCAACAACACACCTGTTTGGGACTGACAAACCCACACCAAGAGTTATCCTCACCTACAACAACAGAGCCAACCAAATGAGGAATGACTTGACCAAAAATAGCGATATACATTGTTATGATCTCAATATTGGCCAAGAAATCAGCCACAAATCCAGTATTACGTATCACAGAGCCAGACCACTCAGGGATACCTTTTTTCCTCGGTAACAATACTCTCACCAAGAGCATCAGGGAGCAATCTTCAGAGCTTTTTCCTTGCGGACAATGCAAAACCTGCAAATACAGTTACATCAGAAAAGAGTACAACACCATCAATGCAAAACACGCATCATTAGACAATTTTTGACCTGCAGTTCACGACACACCATATAAGTCCTTGAGTGCCCTTGCTCGTTACGCTACATTGGCAGTACTATTTTCATCTGCCAAAAAGAGAGAGATGGAACATCTCAGGGCCATAAATCACAATGACCCCAAATACCCAGTTGCCAGACACTTGCAGAACAAATATTTTAGTGACTGCAACAATTTTTTAAATAAATGTAAATGAACAGACTACACTTAGGGGGTGATTATGTCAAAACCGCCGTCTAGCAGTGGCAATCTGCCCGCCATCACAACCACATATTACCATGGTGGGGAGAACCGTGTTAGACGGAAGGTCCGTCCGCCATTTTTCCGCCTGTCGGTAATCATCACGAGTGCCGGCCAGACGGAACTCGGGTACGATATGGTGGCGTTGCCTGGAAGGCACTGCCATCCATATTATTCTGCCTGGCGGATCAGGCCTTTTCATGGCGGCGATGCCGCCTTGGAACGGCAGGCGGGAATTGCTTTGGGGGCCCATGTGGTTTTTACAGGGCTAAAGGGTGGGAAGAAATGTATGTTTCCTTAATTAATAATTAGTTGTTAATTTATATTAACTGATTAATTGAGAATTAATGATGGTAATTGTGTTTTTTAGGTGTAAGTTGTGGGATATATGGGGTACAGGGTGGGAAGTAATGTATTTTTAATCATTAATAATCAGTTCTTAATAATATTAATTAATTGATGTAAAATGAATTACAGAAGTTGTGTAATTAATTCTCGGTGCGGGTTGTGGGATTTATAGGGGTGAAGGGTGGGAAGTAATTTATGTTTCATTAATTAATAATTAGCTGTTATTTATATTAACTAAATAATTGATAATTAGTTCTGGTAATTGTGTTATTTTTTTAGGTTTGGGTTGTGGGGTTTATGGGGTAAAGGTTGGGAATTAATTTATGTTTAATTCATTAATAATTAGTTGTTACTTAATATCAATTAATTAATTGAAATTTGAATATGGAATTTGTGTAATTATTTTAGGTGTGGGTTGGGGGGTTTATAGAGGTAAAGGGTCGGAAGTAATTTATTTTTGATCAATTCATAATTAGTTGTTAATTTATATTAATTACTTAATTGAAAAATAATTATGCAAATTGTTTTTTTAATTTTTGGCACAGCATGTGGGTTTTATAGAGGCTAACGGGTGGGAAGAACTGTATGTTTATTTAATTATTAATTAGTTAATTTATGCTAACTGATTAATTGATAATTCATTATGGTAATTGTGTAATTTTTATTTAGGTGTAAGTTTGGGGTTATGGGGTAAAGAGTGGAAGTAATTTATTTTTAATTAATTAATATTCAGTTCTTAATTAATATTAATCAATTGATGGAAAATGAATTACAGAAGTTGTGTAATTAATTTTAGATGTGGGTTTGTTGGATTTTATTGGGGTGAAGGGTGGGAAGTAATTTAGGTTTCATTAATTAATATTTAGTTGTTAATTTATATTAACTAAATAATTGATAATTAACTATGGTAATTGTGTTATTTTTGACGGTTTGGGCTGTGGGTTTTATGGGGTAAAGAGTGAGAAGTAATTTATGTTTAATTAATTAATAATTAGTTGTTACTTAATATCAATTAATTAATTGAAAATTAAATATATAATTTCTGTAATTAATTTTAGGTGTGCGTTGTGGGGTTTATAGGAGTAAAGGGTGGGATGTAATTTTGTTTCAATTAATTAAAAATTGGTTGATCATTAATATCAATTAATTAATTTATAATTAATTAGGGTATTTGTTTATATTTTTTGTGTGGGGGGGTTTATTGTTATAGGGGTACAGTGAGGGGAGTAGTATGTAGGTGATTTATAGAGTGCATGGATAGTGCATAAATGATTGTTAAAGTGTATGTATAGCTCCTAGCAGATAGGATGTGTTCATGAGTAGTGTTTCAGTGAATGGATGAGAACATGGCTGCTGCCGATGTGTTTCTGGTTGAGTGAACTGGTCTTGCCTGGGTGTTTAGATAAATACATGAGTAGTGCCTGGATAATGGAATGAGTGCATGAGTAGTGCCTGGCTTATTCGATGAGTGCATGAGTAGTGTCTGAATGTTTTCATGAGGCAATTGTTAAAGGTTGAGTGATTGCCTGAAAGCAAGTGTACTACTGGTGTGAGTGTATCAGTGAAACAGAATTGCCTCAGTAATTTAATTAGTGCATAAGAACTAGATGGGTGATAGGTTCACTGCAATTGGACTGCCTGTGTAATTGGATGAGTGCATGGGTTGTTCCTCTGTATTTAGATGAGTGCATAGGCTGTAAGTGGGTGTTTGAGTGAATGCATAGCATTTCTCAAAAATTATACTGACAACATCCGAGGTCGGTTATCATGCCGATTTTGCCCTGAAGAAGTCTCGTTGGAGACGAAACGCGTTGGCTAGGAGGCTATGATATGTGTAATGTAAAGAAATTCGACCTGTGAAAAATAAAGAAGAAAATCTCATTAAGAAAAATATACCCTGGAATTGGACTTTGTTCTTTGTGCGCTATTGTTGCTGTGAATTGATATGCCACGCTAATACTTATTTATGTAGTGCTGAAACTAATTGCTATGAATGCATAGCTTGTGCTTGGGTGTTTGAATGACTTCATAGGTACAGCCTTGGTGACTGTATGAGTGAATGGTTAGTGCATGGGTGATTGGATCAATGCATGGGTAGTACCTGATTAGTTCAATGACTACATAATTAGTGCCTGCATGATTGCAAGAGTGCATATGTAGTGCCTGGGTAATTGAATAAGTGTGTAGACAGTGCATAGGTGATTCAATGAATGCCGTAGTAGTGACTGACGATTTGGATGAGTGGCTGATTAGTACCTCGCTTACTGTGAAAGTACCTCCATTGTTGTTAGATACATAATTCTTGCAACTATATTTATGTCTTCTTTCTTAAGTCTTCCTGCCAGTCCGAAACTGCCTTTTTTAGTGTATCTTTCCTTTTCTACTGAGCTATGAGTGAGTGAAGTCTAGATATCACACTTGATATATAATTAGATACATGACTCTCTAGGAGCATACATTGCTCTGTTACTCAGCGTGCACGTGAATCACTAAGATTCTAAAAATCGAAATCAATTCTCACTTTTTCAAAGCACAAAACATTTTCTTAATGGCATACCTACATTATTTCTTAAATATTTCTTGTGTCTTTAAATCATACCTTAAACATTTCTCAAAGAAAAGTTACATGCCCAGTAAAGCTAGCACAAGCACCCTCAAGAGATATTCTGTACTATTAACCCCCTCAATTTTAAACAGAGCATGTGTAAATGCACCACCCACACCATATATATGAAATTGTCACCAGCCTTAAAGAACATAAATCACCATGTAAACATATTTGTGATTTCATAATAGATATACACCGTGAGGCCATCTTTCCAAAAATGTATTGTTCTCTACAACTTCAAGTAAACTCAAGATTCTCATCGTACATATAACTGTCCATAACCAGAAACATTATATCTCACCATCTAAACATATGCAAATCGGTCATTTAAGTTAAAAACACATTGGCAAGCGCTTCCTAATACATACCTAATAAGTATTACTTCTTTATAATGCATAAACAGGCACTGCACATTTTCTTATATTTTATTTATAAACTCCTGTTTAATAATGTGACTAAAGGTACTACAGTTACCAGAATGCAAATAACATAGATCTGTCTGTTCTGCACATGATGCTTAGACATTTAAAACATTGTCATTTTTTAAGGCATACTAACATCTTAAACACAAACACTCTGCCAGATACAGTTCATCTGATATATATTTTGTTCACATCACTGTGATACCCTTTTTGATCAAACTCCCATAAACCTATTCATTTCTAATGTACCTTTTTAAATAATTTAAATGTTATATACATACCAGTGAATTGAGTATGTAGATTATATTGTAAATGTAGCTCCTTCTGGAATTTTTGGACACTGTTAAAATTTGTAGAAACTAAGCACAAGAATGGTACACCACTCTCCTAGAAAGCAACTACAAAATGGCAAACTCTTCAATTTTACACTCTACGATCATGAGAAAGGCAGCAAATGAAATCAAGTCTTTCATTTTAGACTACTGTCTCTCCACTTGTGAATGGTTAGCATCTGTTAACCCTTTACCTCTCTTTGAAAACGAGGTTCCTGTCCCCACATGTTTGCGATGTTTTCGCAATCGTGAAGTTATCATGAAATAAAATGGGAATAGCTTTGTTTTTTCCTAATATAAATACCGCATAACAGTTTATTACATAGTCCTGAGTTGGAAATGAAAGTTTACCATTACTTAAATTGTGTCATAACTCATCAACTTTAAAAAAAAGTTCTGTCTCTTTAATACCCTTCCCCCGTACACTCTTAGCTCAGTGAACCTAGCAACCCAGTGGAACCAGTAGGTGAAAAGTTCACAGCACATTCCAGAAGGAACAATCTACTTCAAAAAGATACAGCAGGTGTGGTTTACTCTACAGATTCAAAAGCATATCCATGTCTGTATTACAGTTCTTTTTTTAAACAACACTCAATAGGAATTCTAGCTATTGCATCCAACACACTACCTAATTTTATTCACTTACATGCTGACAGAATCCAATGAAATATATAATTTTTAAGAAAATAACACATCCATTCCAACAGTGTTTCATTTGGAAAACTACCTCATTCAGCTCCAGCCTTCTCCTGACTGCTGTTGTTCCTTCACTTCAAAATGCATAGAGTGTGGTTTGTGGGCCACCGCTATGTCTTTTGGGCTAAAGAGGCTTCAAAAAAGAGACGTATTGACAGGGAATTGGGTTTATCAAATGTGGAGCTTAGTTGGTTTGGCCAGAAAGGATTACATTTTCATCAGTTGCTAGCTTTAGTTAAAATCATTGTGTATTGCCGAGCCCCTCACCTCATGATTGTGCTTTGTGGTGGCAATGACCTATGCACATTGACTGGAGTACAGCTGGATATCCTAATAAAGGATACCTTTTCAGAATGAAGTTGCTTTTCCCTCACACTGTCTTGGTGTACTCTAATATATGCCAAGGACTGAAATGGAATTGGTCAAATCAATTCTGTCCACAGACTGACAAAGCCAGGAATCATCTTACTAAAACAGTGTCTGCTTTCCTCAGAGGCTAGAACGTGGGCTATATCTACAACAACAACCTGCGTTTTAACATGCATGGAATATATAAATATGATGGAGTTCACTTCACAGTTGAAGGGAACAGGTTTTTTTTAAGCAACCTGAAACTCTGCATACAGTTTTATCTGTAGCTGTCTTATACACACTCTCAACAAAAAGGCTCTTGTCAGAGCCACAGAAGAGCACTACATATTTCCCATTTTCTTGTTTAATTATTTTGTTTTACATTTTTTTAGTTTGTGACGATGTTGCGATGATCGCTACCATGTTGCGAAATCGTGAAACAAAATCAGACATTCAATTACCACCACCACATTAAAAAGTATTACAATACACACATTATTAACTATATCACTGCCCCAAAAACATTTTGTACACATATTTTTCTAGTATGTTTTTTAAAGAATTGTTTGAACAGTACTTTCCCTCTTTGCTATTACTCTGAGAGTCACAATTACGTCGTTAACTGTGACGATTGTGCCTTTTTTAAGAGGTGTAAAACAGATATATGCACATATTTTACACTAGGGGGCAGATTTACAAGCCCCTTGTGCCACTTTTGCGTCACTTTTCCCATGTTAAAAATGACACAAAAGTGGCGCAAGGGGCTTGTAAATCTGCCCCTAGGAGTTTACTACTGCACTGTTTAAAGTTATATTTTTTTGCATAAAACCAATCTCTAAAACCATCTTTCCACAGTTGTGATGATTTTGGTAAACGCGATGATCGGGCCTTTTTGTTATAAAGTGTAAAACCCATATATGTGCACATTTTGCGGTATTTTAGACACTAGGGGCCAATTAGGATCTCGGGCAAATCGCCACCTCCCGCATGGCAGTGGCAATCCGCCGGGATCCGTCCCTGCCCGCCACCCATTTCCCCCTGCCATATTACTATGGCGGGGGGACCGCGACGGACGGAAAGACCGTCTGCCGCTTTTCCGCCAGGTCAACAAGTCGACCAGGTGGAAAAGAGTTTAATATGGTGGCAGTGTCTGGTAGACACTGCCAGCCATATTACTATGGGGGCGGAAACATGCCTTTCCGTGCCACAGAAAGGCATGTGGGAATTGTTTGCGGGGGCCCATTGTGGAACTCTGGGGGGTGGGGTTGCATATGGGGGTACCTATGGTACCCCCCTCAGTTCCATGCACAGCATGGCAGGCACCGCGTGGTGCCTGCCATGTTGTGCATGGAAGTGCACAACATGCCTTCCTGGCATTGTGGCGGGCGGTGCTGAGTGCACAATGTCAGGAATGCAGGATGCGCCCACCATTGTGGCGGCACAACCTAATGGCCCCCAAGGGACCCCCGCCCTTATGACGGGCGGTCCCATTTCACTTTAGGGTGGCGGGCGGACTTTCCTAATGACCCCCTAGGGGTTTACTATTGCACTGTTTAAAATCATACTTATCTAGGGAGTGTGTATAAAAACTATCTTTAAACCCGATTTCCCATTTTTGCGATGATTCCAGGTGCCGCAATGATATCGGTAGCTGCGATCACAGCGAATATGTCAGGAAATGATAAAACAAGAGCAGACTTTTAATTACCACCACCACATACAAACTGGATAACTCCAAAATAGATAATAACCAACACACTAAACACGTTACTATCTAAAAGACTCTATAATAGCATATATAATTACTTTAATATCTCTACAAAACAGTGTTAACTTTTTCAGTGGAATCTGTGACTGCATGCATCACTGTATTAGTAAGTGGTTGTGGTATCGATGGCTGCGTCCGGGGCAGCGCGGGCGAGTGGGCAAGAGGAATCTGATCAGTGCACCTTCGAGGCTACCGACTCCCTATATCTTCTAATGGGAGCAGCCGCGACGGCGCTACCTCATCCTCTACTCCAGAGTTCTTCAATCTGTGGGGCGCGACACCTTTGTCCTCTACTGATTCGAACAAACAGCAGAGTGGAGCTGCAGGGGCCCTAAGAAGGGGTGAAAGCCATCAAAGCCTCATTAACAAGAAAAAGGTCTTTTAAAGACCTGTGAAATACTCATAGCAGAGGAGACTCCTTGCCTCACACTGCAGATGAAATGAATGTCTGTTACTTGCTTTCAGTTTTAGCAGGGAAGGCTTCCTGCCTCCCACTGCAGCTGAAGCATTTCAGCTCTCGGAATTTAACCCCGTCCAGGGAGGGACAGCTCTTCCCAGAAAGGCGACAATGTTGCTTTTTAAATTACACCAGCAGGAGCAATGATCACTGGGCTAAAAGGGTTTTAAGTTGCCAAAAGACAAATCCCAGTCAGGAGTTTAAACAGCCTGCAACTTGCTTCTCTTGACACTAAATATGAGTTATAAAGAAGTATGTATTCATTTATGTTACTTTTCTGTCTTTATTCCCTTTTATTATCAGTCATATCATTCAAGCAGCCCTAAACCACATTTCAAAGTGCTTTCTATTTATATTTGCTGTTCAGAGTATGCACAGATAAGTGCCGAAAATAGAGCTTTAGGTGACTGCTTTTTATTGTACCATGTGGGACATCAAATTAATTAGCTGGCAACCCTAATCATAAAACTGGAATTTTGTTGCAAGATCAGCCCATTATTTATTTCCTCCACCCTTGATCCCTGGTTAATGCCATAATTGCAATAGCAATAGTTTAACATTCCTGAAATCCTGTGCTGCCTTCAATAGCGAGCTGAGTTACTGCAAGTGTTTGGGAATGCACCCTGCATTCAGTCAACTTGCTCCTCATTCTCGCCCTTCACTTTCATGCTCACCCTGCACTCACAGTGATCACAATTCCCTCACACTGACCCCCATGCACTCACACCATTTACCCTGCACTCAGTGATCACTCTGCTCTCACAATGCACTTGCCTGGTTTTCCCTGAACCTCAACCTGCAGCCACACAAGACACTACCAACCCTGAACTCATGTGACACTTCATTCACCTGTCCCCCTCACTGCTCAATCTGCAATCTCACTTAAACAAGCCCATCACTAACCATGCATTCATTAGTCCCACTCTGCACTAACATGCACACCCAAAATCATATGGTCACCTCACCCTGCAGTCACTCCACTTACCCTCCTCTCACACTGTCGCATACCTCACTGTGCACTCACATGAGCCCTCCTGCCACCCTCAAAACACAGAGGGTTAATGTGCCTGCTACAAAGAAGGTGTACAATGCAGATCAAAGAACTGAGAGGCATATGTTCAAGGAAGTTGCGGAGTGAGGCGTTCGCAGCCATGGGTTAATGCCTCTCTCCGCCACTTCAGAAAAAGAAGGCTGCACCATATTTACAACACTATGGTGCAGCCTTGCGTTTCCCCTGCGCTGGCGCTACACTTAGCAGTGTAGCGCCAATGTAGACACCATTGCACCCTAGTGGAAGGGTGTCTGGGTGCAGGGAAAAGATTGTTTATGTACAGGAGGAGGACCTTCCTGTACATAAACAATCTTTAAATGCCATTTGCCCCACTTTCATGTGTGCTGCTTAATGCAGCACACACAGAAATCACAAAATGGATTTTTTAACATTACAAATACAAGGCATTTTGCTTTTTCCATGTGTGCTGCACAAGGCAGCACACATGGATGAAGCAAAAATGAGGCGAAATAATGCATTTCTCCTAGTTTTGCCAGCTTAAGACCAGGTTTCCCCTGTTCTGAATTTTAACGCTGCCTCACTTTTTACGCTGCCCTTGTAAATAGGGCGCAACATCAAAATCAGTGCCTGTTGCAGTGGAACACCCACCGCAACACCCACTGCCCACCCTTTCACGCTACGCATAGCATGAAAAGGGGCCTTATTTACAAGGCAGCGTTAAGCCAAGTTAAGTGGCTTAACTCTGCCTTGTAAATACGGCAATGCCCGTATCGCCACCACAACGTCGTAAAAAGTGACGGTGTGGTGTCTATAGGGGCTTGTACATATGCCCCTGAGTATGATGAAACTATGAGTAGCACTATAAAAACAATTATATGTTTGCCAGAAAGGTGCTATAGAGAGATGAGGTGCATTGTTGGTGAGTGGTAGTGAGGGAATTCATCGAGGAGGAAACACTCATTGTTTTGAACATTATTTGCCGGATATGGCCCGGGATATGTGGGTGGCGGTCGATTATGTAGTGTACCAGATTCCAGAAATTTCTGTCAGGTGGTGGGTGGGGCCCGACATTTAAAAAAATTCATCTGGGGGGCTCAACCTTCAAAAGTTAGAAGACCTCTGCTCTACTCTATGTCAAGGTCCTCATACAGGTGGGTCATGAACCTACTCCTGCATCTTTCGGGAGGAACCATCTGGAGAGGAAAGTCTCATACCTGCCAGGGTATTCTATCTATGCTAGATATATTGTGGAAGTGGATGGAAATCATGGACTGTTCCGGGGACTGACCCCTCGCATTATCTCCAGCACACTATCAACCATCTCCCGTGGGGCCTTAAAGAAGGCCTATCCGTGGGAAGATTTGGAGCATGTTTCTAATAAAGATGATGTGAAAATATCACTCAGAAAGGTTGTGAAAGAGAGCTCTAGTGAGATGATGGTCCAGTGTTTGTCCAGGATTATTTCACATCCCCTGCATGTTATCTCTGTGCACTGCATGGTGCAATTTATAGGCCGGGAAGTAAAGTACAGTGGTGTGTTCGGGTTCATTTCAGCTATTTATAAAGAAGAGAGAATAATGGGATTCTTCCACGGTTTGGTTCCTCATATATTGGGAGAGGTGATTTTCTGGTGGTGCTGTATTCTCCTGTCCCACTTCATCAACGCATACACTGTAGATGACAACTTTATCCAAGCATTTGTGACCCGTAGCTACAGGAAGTTTGTGATGGGGATTGCTGTGAATCTGCTGACATATCCATTATTTTTAGTTGGAGATCTCATGGCAGTAAATAATTGTGAAAAAGATAAAAAGTGTGTTGGAGGGTCTGTGGGGTGGTTTTTAGACCAACTTTGCTCAAAAACCCCAATGTAAAACTTGTAACCAAAAACGAGAGAAAGTCAGTCTGTTGTCATGACAGATGGTCTGAAAGGCTCCCAGCAAACGTTCACCAGATGCATTCAACCCGCCCACTGGTAGGCTAGAGAAAAGTCTCCATCAGCCCACCCACTTGGCGGAGCATCGTCATATGGAAGAGTACGAGAGGAAAGGTCAGGCACAACCTTATGCCGCGTTGGGGCTGACGTAGGTCTGTGCTCGGCCGAATGCTCTCACTATTCTAAGCCAAAGCAGTTATTGCAGGCAGGATACAGTTGATGGAGTGCAGTGCTCGTGAGATATAAGTGAAGTTAAAACTGGCTATGGGGACAAAAAATAAAGTTTATTGGGTATTGTCCGTATGTCATGGGATAAAAATCGATCGCCTGATAGTGTAGAACAAATTTACTATCTCCTGGCGAGTAGCGAGGTTGACATGTTTCAGCCGTGAGGTCCCTTTGCCAGGCTTTCTTCAGGACCTAAAATTAGTTGAAAAAATGCTACTGCAAGGAAAGCAATCAAAATGTGAAGATATACACAGTGATTTGTACAAGATAAGAAAAGAAATCAGTGGTGCATTACCACCCTACCCGACATGATTCTCATGTATGTGTAGGTGAGACCGTTTCCTTCTTTCCTGAAACACAGAAAAGCTGTTGTAAGTGCCAGGGTGAAACTGAATCAAGTGAAAAGACAACTAGGAGTTTACAGAATCAAATAAGTCAAGAGAAGTGGATTATAAGTTTATAATCGACTATGCCAGTTCATTATTGTAACTTTTTCTGGCATCTAAAGGAATTTTTTACATTATGTTAGTACTCACCCAGCTTTCTGTGGGAGTGTGCCTCACCTCAACTGGCAACTGCTCGGAGATGGAGGCCCCTCTCTATTCGTGGACAAAACAGATATAGGAGGTTAATGTCTCATCCTCCTTGTATCAAATGTTTAGTCTTTATAAATTTGAAAATAAAAAAAAACTTAAACAACAGAATTAAAACATGGCGCTCTACACCAAGGCTGATCATTCGGCTGGCAATTAGCATGATGTAATTAACTTATATTCGATGATAGTAAGATCCAAAGGTTTATCAGTTACTGCTGATATGATTATTTAAATGCTCTGTCTATTAACCAATACTGTTTATTAATGTAGAGGGACTAGGTCATGGGAAACAAAAATACATCTCATGTCTGTCTTTAATGAATTTAGCACCAATTGTACATAGAATCTATTTCAATATTAAGCGTTCTCTTAGGTATTTAACTCAGAGCTTGCACATGCGGTTATTATAACTTAAGGCCTATTGGGCAGGCAGGACGATACTCAACATACAGCGTCCAGATGGGGGCCTCTTACCTGTCCGTCGGTACCTCGTTCCCGTCCTCAAGCAGTGAGAGAGGTACCGAAGGCAGGCGAAGCACTTCCTTATATACTAATGGTGATTGGATGATTAATCCTAGTTGGCAACTCAGCCAATTGTAGATGCGTTTGCTGTGATGGAGCGTTACCCGGTAGTTAGTAATTAAGGCTCACCGCGGGCATCTATTGGTTTGTGTTAAACTACTCTGTAAACGCATGAGCTGAGTAGGGACGCTCAATGATATGAAAGAGCGAGCGAGAGGCGGCTACAGCGCATGCGTATACAAGAGTCCTCACCCTACTGCACATGCGCATTTGGCACAGGTGACGGCAGAGACAGCACTGGTTCAGATCGCAGTAGCGCTGCAAAAAAGGGTGTGCTAGTAAACAAAACTCATCATATTACGTGTTACGGTACTATATGAAATGCCAAACTGCATAGAACTAGTCGTGTTGGCCCCAGATAAGAGGTAGAGGTATGGCACGCCGATCGAACAGGAGGCGTGGCATGCAGGGTTATTATCCAAACCAAGGCCAATGGTGGCCACCAGGCCCGTGGGGATATCAACCCCCTCCATTTGCTCCACACATGCAACCCTATCCTCCCCAACAATTTTTCCAAGACCAGTCTTTTTTAGGTCAGGGCCGAGGCCGCAGTCGAGGAAAAAGGAGGGCAACACCAACAGTACATTGGGAAGCAGATCAATCATTCCCCAACACGAGGAGCAGGTGAGGCTTACAACAGCAGGCACCCAACCAACTAGTGGAATAGCGGACCTAGTGGTCAACCTCAGCTCACGTGTATTGACAGAGAACGAATGCAGGATTCTGAACAAGGGTTTAGGATATGTTCCAACTCACACAGGAGACTCTTTCAAACTCCGATGCGAACTAGAAGGCTTCTTTAGGAAGATTCGGTTGCATTTCTTTTTCAAGAACAAGGACAATGAAGTGAATTCACAAGAGTCAGGGTCAAGTAATACAGGCCTACGTCCCAAATCCAGTGTTAACCCTCTAGGACACCAAGTC
The DNA here is from genome assembly GCF_964261635.1 of Lissotriton helveticus. Lineage (NCBI taxonomy): Eukaryota > Metazoa > Chordata > Amphibia > Caudata > Salamandridae > Lissotriton > Lissotriton helveticus. The sequence continues at coordinate 878,754,062 of NC_136069.1, forward strand.
CCTTCCCAGGCCACTACCTTTGAGAAGGCAGTGATCCACGACATAACAACACTGTGCAATTCCAGTAGGAGTGATTTGTGGATAGACGTACACTTCGAGATCTGGTGAAGGATGACTCTATCATTATTAAGCTAGCGGACAAAGGGGGAGCTACTGTCCTGCTCGACTCTGATGCATATCGGGCCGAGTGCCATAGACAATTGGCAGACATTAAATCTTACCGACTACTCGACACCGACCCCACTCCTAGATTACTTCTGGAGATCAAACAACTTGTTGAAGAGGCAGAAGCTGAGGCATGGATCACACCACATGAGGTGAGATACTTAATAACCACCCATCCTGTCATGCCCTACTTTTACTGCCTCCCTAAGATACACAAAGCTCAACGTCCGCCCCCAGGGCGCCCAATCATCTCTGGGATAGGCTCACTATTGGAGCCATTATCAACGTTCGTTGATTTCTTTTTACGTCCACTTGTGATTGAAATGCCGACCTACCTGAAGGATACAGCCGACTTACTGCGTCTGCTACCAGATATTGAATTCGATCCATCTACTGATTTGTTAGCAAGCTTTGATGTGGAGTCTTTATACACTTGTATCCCCCAGCAAGATACTCTAGACTCCATCAGGGACCTGATTGAATCCCGTGACCTTGAAAAAATCACTCCAGTTCATTTTATCATGGAGTGCGCAAGAATAGCCATGATGGAAAATGTCTTTGAGTTTGAGGACAAGATCTTTTTGCAAATCTCAGGGACCTCGATGGGGAGTGTATTTGCACCCAGTCTTGCTAACCTTTACATCCATCTTTTCGAACAGAAATGTATTCTCAACCACAGCAACCCGTATCTCCATCAGGTGTTGCTGTGGAAGAGATACATTGATGACGTGTTGGTAGTGTGGCGTGGAACTGCTACTGAAATCAGTATGTTCCACGAATGGCTCAACCAGCAGAACCCTTTCCTGAGATTTACCATGGAACATAGCGACTCCCGACTATCATTTTTAGACATTTCCATTTTTGTCTCAGATGGACAAATCCAATGTGAGCTATTTAAGAAACCCATGTCAAGAAACTCCTTGCTAACATATGACAGCCATCGTCCCCGAGCCCTTCGTGACAACCTCCCTGTAGGACAGTTCTTGAGGGTGCGGAGGAATTGTTCAACCACAGCACTTTTTGATAAGCATGCCCAAGAACTCTCTACACAATTACAGGTTCGCCATTATCCCAAGAGGTTAGTGTGCAGAGCCTGGAAGAGAGCTTCTAATGTCAATCGTGATGCTTTATTGGAACACAAGACCGTGAAAACCAAAATTGAAAGATTGACATTTGTAAACACCTTCTGTACATGGTCCAATCAAGTCCAGAAAACAATACGCAGACACTGGCGTATTTTAAATATTGCAACTGAGAACATTCCGCCACCATTGTTTGCATTTAAGAGAGGCCCAAGTCTACGCGACAGTCTTGTACACACCCGGCCAAGACAAACATCAAGTCAGGACACTAACACCATCTGGGGGCTCCCTCCTGTGTGGACACCACCCTTGTGGTTCCTGTAGTGTGTGCCCACAGACCACTAAAACAGTATCCATAGATATCGGCACTAATCGCCCGTGGATTCTCAAGCGTCACACTAATTGCAACAAAGACCATGTGATCTACATGATTACATGTCCCTGTGCCTTGAGATACATTGGCCATACGACTCGCAAAATTAAGTTGCGCATCAGTGAACATAAGAGTACCATCCATCGTAACAAACAGTCAACGTGCTTGACAAACCATTTCTTACTCCTTAAACACCATGCAGACGAAATGAGGTGGGTGATTTTGGAACATCCACATATTCCTAAACATGTGACTGATGTATCAAGGTTTCTTTTCATCAAGGAGCAGAAATGTATTTTCAAGCTGAAAACAGACACAGCAGGTCTGAATGACAACATTCCGTGGGTATCCATGTAATCCAAAGTTGCACCATGCAGCTGGCGCATTAATGTAATCAGCAAGTATGTTCAGACACTACTGAGACATGACATCATTTAAATAACCTATTCCCTACTTGGTGACACCAGGCGCGAGCACTTTGTTATACATACAACCAATTTGTCTGACACGCTCACATACAACCTTAGGTTTTGCATTCCTCCTACTTCAGGGTTAGTGGGTGGAGAGTGTAATATACAGCCTGCCGATTTATCACCAACGTTATAGGTAACCAACCCAGTGGGTTATTTACGATACCTACTGACAACAGAGTAGTGATTTCCACTCCTCTGTCTAATTTCTGAAATGTATCAAGGCTTTATAAACCGAGTGAAATTATGACAATAGTGGGCACCGATTTTTGCCATAAACTTCTGAGACACTCACTTAGTCCATTTGCCTATTCAACGTTATTATGGGCCAACACGACTAGTTCTATACAGTTTGGCATTTCACATAGTACCGTAGCACGTAATATGATGAGTTTTGTTTACTAGCACACCCTTTCTTGCGGCGCTACTGCGATCTGAACCAGTGCTGTCTCTGCCGTCACCTGTGCCAAATGCGCATGTGCAGTAGGGTGAGGACTCTTGTATACGCATGCGCTGTAGCCGCCTCGCGCTCGCTCTTTCATATCATTGAGCGTCCCTACTCAGCGCATGCGTTTACAGAGTAGTTTAACACAAACCAATAGATGCCCGCGGTGAGCCTTAATTACTAACTACCGGGTAACGCTCCATCACAGCAAACGCATCTACGATTGGCTGAGTTGCCAACTAGGATTAATCATCCAATCACCATTAGTATATAAGGAAGTGCTTCGCCTGCCGTCGGTACCTCCCTCACTGCTCGAGGACGGGAACGTGGTACCGACGGACAGGTAAGAGGCCCCCATCTGGACGCTGTATGTTGAGTGTCGTCCTGCCTGCCCAATAGGCCTTAAGTTATAATAACCGCATGTTCAAGCTCTGAGTTAAATACCTAAGAGAACGCTTAATATTGAAATAGATTCTATGTACAATTGGTGCTAAATTCATTAAAGACAGACATGAGATGTATTTTTGTTTCCCATGACCTAGTCCCTCTACATTAATAAACAATATTGGTTAATAGACAGAGCATTTAAATAATCATATCAGTAGTAACTGATAAACCTTTGGATCTTACTATTATCGAATATAAGTTGATTACATCATGCTAATTGCCAGCCGAATGATCAGCCTTGGTGTAGAGCGCCATGTTTTAATTCTGTTGTTTAAGGTTTTTTTGATTTTCGAATTTATAAAGACTAAACATTTGATACAAGGAGGATGAGACATTCACCTCCTATATCTGTTTTGTCCACGAATAGAGCGGGGCCTCCATCGACGAGCAGTTGCCGGTTGAGGTGAGGCACACTCCCACAGAAAGCTGGGTGAGTACTAACATAATGTAAAAAATTCATTTAGATGCCAGAAAAAGTTACAATAATGAACTGGCATAGTCGATTATAAACTTATAATCCACTTCTCTTGACTTATTTGATTCTGTAAACTCCTAGTTGTCTTTTCACTTGATTCAGTTTCACCCTGGCACTTACAACAGCTTTTCTGTGTTTCAGGAAAGAAGGAAACGGTCTCACCTACACATACATGAGAATCATGTCGGGTAGGGTGGTAATACACCACTGATTTCTTTTCTTATCTTGTACAAATCACTGTGTATATCTTCACATTTTGATTGCTTTCCTTGCAGTAGCATTTTTCAACAAATTTTAGGTCCTGAAGAAAGCCGGGCAAAGTAGCCTCACGGCTGAAACATGTCGACCTCACTACTCGCCAGGAGATAGTAAATTTGTTCTACACTATCAGGCGATCAATTTTTATCCCATGACATGCGGACAATACCCAATAAACTTTATTTTTTGTCACCATAGCCATTTTTAACTTCACTTATATCTCACGAGCACTGCACTCCATCAACTGTATCCTGCCTGCAATAACTGCTTTGGCTTAGAATAGTGAGAGCATTCGGCCGAGCACAGACCTACGTCAGCCGCAACGTGGCATAAGGTTGTGCCTGACCTTTCCTCTCTTAGTCTTCCATATGACGATGCTCCGCCAAGTTGGTGGGCTGATGGAGACTTTTCTCTAGCCTAGCAGTGGGCGGGTTGAATGCATCTGGTGAAAGTTTGCTGGGAGCCTTTCAGACCATCTGTCATGACAACAGACTGACTTTCTCTTGTTTTTGGTTACAAGTAAATAATTGTGGCCTTGCTGCTGGTCTCCCTCCATATTCTCCAGTTCATACTAGGCCTGGGCGGTAAATTCCGCCCTGCTCGCAGAATTTGCGGAATTTGGGTAATTTAGTGTTCCACGGAGAACGCGAAATTACCCAAATTTCTGCTTTCTGCGAATTCGCAATATTTTTTGTTAGTTCGCATTCGCAAATGCGTATTCATTAGATATTTCCCCCCAAGCATGCAACCAGCGATTGTGAACAGTAAAAAAGCATCGTGTACTAGCAATTCCGCGTGTTTGCGGAATTTCTGCGTGTTCGCAGAGATTTTTTACCGTTTCGCGGAGATTTGCATAACACGATTCTGCAAATTCCGCCCACACCTAGTTTATACATCATGGACCCGTTGTTGGAAACAACTTTCTTCCCGGGAACACTTATTTCGAGGCTCCAGTCTCTTCTTCCGCCAAACGTCTTCAGGCGCTTGCCTTTCTCTGCATTGATTCCTGGTTTTAGCGATGAAATGTTGAGAGTCCATGGATGGACCTGTGCAAGAAACTCTGAGTGACTTTATGACTTAATGAAACTTGATCGCAAGGTACCATTCTAACATGACCTGTACAACGAACTGCAGTCAGGAAATAACACAAGTTTTAGCTGTGTGGCCAGTCAAAGAGATACTAGACAATTCTATAACTTTCACTTATGTATGACATTGCAATCATAAATAGTATTAAGAATAAAAACAACTGATAATTGGTATCAGTAAGTCTCTCATTCACTGTTTAAGTATTTCAGGGGATCCGTGAGACGGTGCATCAATTTATCAATGGTTCTATAATGAACTGCGTGACTGCCTCTATGAACTGGTACTTCTGTGTCTCAATGGATCTGTGCTTTGGTTGCATGAGATTCTCAGTCAGCAGGTGCATGAGTACCTTCGTGCATTTGAAAGTAAGTATATGACTGTCAGACTGGATCTGTGAGTAGATATATAAGTGTCTAAGTGCATGTCTCAGTGGGTAAGTAAGTGGCTGAATGAGTGTCTGAGTGGGGTTGTGACTGAGTGCATAAGTCTCTCACTGGGTGTATCACTGGGAACATGAGTGTCTGAGTGGTTCTGTGAATGAGTGTGTGGGTCTCTGAATGCAACTCTGAATGGGTGCACGAGTCTCTGAGAGTATGAGTGACTGGGTGCATACGCCTCTAAGTGGGTCTCTGAGTGGGTGTCTGCATGACTGTATGGGTGTGTGAATATCTGAGTGGGTCTGGAGAGAATGTTTGAGTGAATCTGTGAGTGAGTGTACAAGTGTTTCAACGGGTCTCTGAATGAGAGCATAAGTCTTTGAGTGGGTGAGTGAATGAGTACATGTATGAGTGTCTGAGAGGATCTGTGACTGGGAGGGTGAGAATCTGGGTGGGTCTGTGAGTTGATGCATAAGTCTTTGAATGGGTGTCTGAGTGGGTGTGTGTTCATCCGAGTGAGTCTATAGGGGGTGTGTGAATCTCTGAGTGGGTCTATACATGGGTATGCGACTCTCTGAGTGAGTCTGTAAGTGGGTATATGAGTATCTGAGTGGGTCTGTGAGTGGGTACATTACTGCCCAGGTGGGTCTCTGAGTGGGTGTAAGAGTCTCCAAATGGGTATAAGACTGTGTGCATAAGTCTATGAGTGGGACTCTAAGTAGGTATGTGAGTTGATGAGTGGGTCTGTACATGGTACATGGGTGCATCACTCTCAGAGTGAGTCTGTAAGTGGGCGCATGAGTACCTAAATGGGTATGTGAGAGGGTGTATGAATATCTGAGTGGGTATGTGACTGGACGTATAAGTGTGTAAGTAGGTATGTTAATGGTTGTATAAGTGTCTGAGTGATTTTGAGTACATACATGAGTCTGTGACAGTGACCAGCAAGTGCATTTAATTTTCATCAATATTCACGATGTTGCAGTAATATTTGTGATGTCCCCACAATGGTACACTGGGGGCCAAACTGGGGGATGTGTGGCCTGGAATATCGCAAGCGATTTAAAACATCAATTTTGGACACATAACTTATGTCACTAACACCCCCATTTCTCAAACATTGGTTCAGAGTACCTCCACCCTGACCTCTCATCTTAGCTTCCACAGAAATTTTCAGCCCGGGGAACTGTTCCTGATCGATACAATGGCTGTCGTAACTTTCTGTTCAGGTTCCATCCAGCCAATCATACCTTTTCAGTTGGCTCGAATTCGCAATGTACCTCTTTAACAGAAGGACAAGAATGATTTATGTAGGTTTTTTATAATGTCTACAAAACATAATAAAGTGCATAGAATATTGAAAAGAGATGCCATTGTAGCCACAAGGGTCAGGTTATTTATTTGGTTCTATAATCCACAGTAGATGATAGACCATATTTAACCTAAAATGGATTAACAAAAACCAATAATAAAGAATTTGAACCAACCCCAGTTATGGCTCCAATAAGTATTTGTTTTCGACATGGCATATGCTCTGACTGTGGGTTTGGCCAACCCTTCTGTTCTCTGAGTGCATCCCTTTATCTAATGTAATGTGTGCATATACACAAAATAACCATATTCACAATCTTATCTGGGTTTGCAAAAAAACTCACTTCTCCCTATCAGAGCTCAGCAAGTGCTCACATACTGCAATCAGGGGATCAAGTGACACCTCTCGAGAAAAAGCCAATCCTTCAGGACCAATCTATTTAATTCACACTCTGGTCTGGTCTGTATAGTGAGCCATCTAAGAAAGGGACACAGCCCAAAAATATAATTCAAATAGGGTAAGCCCAATTCCTAATGAACAATATAAGAGGGAGTGCACTGTGGGGCTCCCAACAGGCTTCTGCAAAATTTATCGTCACTGACTTACAGCTGGTCAGAGCCCATGTACCCCCAAACATCTCCTCCACAAATAGCCACTGCCATGTCCTTTGACTGATACAATTTTGTCGTAATATCCAGGATTTTTTTGCCCATCTTGGTTGCAAACCCAAATATGGCCCCAATTCTCCTCTTTAAGGAAAGGTTCTTGCTCAACATAATGGAGGAACGGAAAGAACTCTTCTGAAATACATGTCCATGAGCAGAAACCTACATCAATTTCTTGAGCTTAGGGTTCATCATCATAGCATATGATTTTCTGTAATTTATGAAAAAGTCTAGATCTGTCATAAAAGTGACGAAATAATCTATGACTAATTGGAGACCTTAAGAGGTCCTAGGTAATAGGACTGCATCCCCAACATACAAAAGAGTTGGAATAAAACTTGACTCCTCCCGCGGGGAGTCTGAATTCCAAAAGTAGGGCTGATTCCAGCTTGATAATATATAAAGTGAAAAGTAAAGGGGCTGGGATACATCCCTGTCACATTCACTAACTCACTTTAAAGGACATGCTGTATCTCACCATTGCAGATATAATTTGGTACAGATCTCTTAAAAACACACAATTTCCGAACCACTTCATTTGACCACTCAATTGCCCATTGCTTGGCCCAATCCACCCTGTGAAGGTGAGGTCCATGAAATCTAGGTAAAGATGCCGAGAACCAGCAATCACATATTTACTTGCAATAAAGTGTAGATTTAGACATTGGTTACTTCTGCAAAGGCCTTGTCTAAAACCAAACTGCAGGTTAAAGAGGACCTTGTTTTCCACAGTAAGATTCTATTAAGGATTACCCTTCCCACTACTTTTACAACTGTATCTATTTAAGAAACGGGGCGATAACAATGAGAAGCTGCTGCTTCGCTCTTTTCTAAAGATGAGGATGATGACTGAGGTAGACAAGGACTTTAGTGAGCCCACCCTCACTGCCGCAGTAATGACGTAGGACAGGAGTGGGGACCATAAAACTGGATCACTCAAAAGGAGATCAGCCAGAATCTCATCAGGGCCTGGGGCTTTATTTCTTGAAAGGGTCATAATTGCTTTATTTACCTCCTCTGTATCCACTGACAAGGTAGGAAAACACTTTTGACTTGCTGTTAGTTTCAGAAACTGGACTATAAATAGCTTCAAAGTGAGTCACTCATGCATCTGGTGGAAAGTGGGACATGCCGGAATCCTTATCTAAGGCATTAGGGGGTGTTAATGACCGCCCAAAATTCAGCATTTTTTTTTTCAACTCAGATGCTACAGGTAAATCCTGCATTGCCTCATCCTTTTTCTCCTAAGGATTTGGGCTTTATAATCCCTCCTGTGACTAGCAAGCACGTTTTTATCTTGGGGATTGCTTCTCAATGCTTGGTACAAGCTCTATGGGCCATAGTATACTGCCTATCAAACCATCTCTGGATTACAGGGTGGCCCCCTGGGGTGGAAGTGACAAACAAAGAGTTGATCACCTTTGCAATAACAGCAAAAGCTCCTATAATCTCCATGTCATTATTGGAGCCTCTCATGCCTAATTCCAGTTCTTGGGAACAACCAACCCATTAATATACATATACCTCAGTCAGGACCACTTTTGACCATTGCCTTTGGCTATTTGTTATGATATCTACAGTATTGGAGCTAAAGGTGTCCCCTTCTAAAGGTAGGGACCATCACAATCTCAGAATTATGGGGTTGGTGATCATTAAAGCCCAAAGTATGGACCTTCATACTTTCTAAATCGCAAAACAAATTGCCTGAGACTAAAATAAAATCGATGAATGCCGAACTACCCCTTCCCACAAATGTGGGACAAAATGAGTTAAGATCCCTCAAATCAAACATATCAAGTGAGGAGATCAAATTAAATTCAGAAACAAACACATTTTAAAAATACACCAATTTACAGAGTTCAAAATGAGACTTGAAATCCTGAGAGAATGACAACTGAGACTCTGAAACAAAACAGTGGCTTCAGCATGGGTGTAGATTAAAGTCCCCCATTAATATTTTTCAGCACTGAGACAGGTCTCTGCTTCATTGCATCTCGAGCAGTCTATATAAAGCAATCAGATGCTGTGCAAGGGGACAACTGAAAATTAAATTATGAAAATTGACTGGGGGTGGGGTGGTAGATAACAAGTCACTCACTAGTCAGTCAACATCTGCCATTGAACTGAAAGGGTCAAAATGGTTAGAAATCTGTCTATTAGAAACACCTGTGGGGTTTACTAATCAATCAGGGTGGGCAGTGGCAGGAATGGGCACCTCAGACACAGATGGGTTTTCTGAGTGACACACTCTTGCTTCCAAGTGAAGAGAATTAAAAAAAACTAATGGAAGGAACCCAATAGCGGTTGATATCTATGCACATCGGCCAGATATCACACTGACACCCTCTTCTGCCTAAAATTCATAACCACACAGTATCCCTCCCATCTTTTATGAGTAAGGCCAATCCAAATATTACGTTGAACCAGGATAATAGAGTTGCTAATCGCACGCCTACTCCCATATAAGAGCTAAGGCAATGCGTAAATTAATTAACTAGGTAAAGTCTTCCAATGATCCGTCCCGTAAGGGCTGAACATTCCCTGGAAGCACAATGAAAGGAGTCCCCTCCAGCGGCAAATTAAAGGTGCAAACTATCGACCATACTCTATGATGGTCTTGCCTGTTTATCTGATTATCGGTATTCCCTACCGAACTGTCGGACAAGATTGGAGCAACACAAAGAGGTCCCTCAAGAGAAGCCAGGATGGCTAAGTGACAACTTGGACCTGGTAGATTAATTGTCTTCATTACGGTAAAAGTGCAAGGTGCTTTAAAAGGGCTGATAGATTCTACTGGTCTTTCTTGGCAACCCAGAATTTCGAGGTCATTTTCCATACCACACTCCCACTTAGTTTCATCACAGAATTAGATGATGTAATTCAACCATGATTTGAAGGATGCGGAGACCCCAAAACATGAGGTTAGCAAACATTTTTACAATTGCCGTGAGTCTAGAAACGATTCAGAAAAGGGGGTGGTGATGAACAGAGTGTCTGAATTAAGCAGACCACTCTTACCCAGTCCAAAGATCAGGGCTTGATCCATCACCGTTATTTATCTCACTGCCCCATCCCAGCTCAGAACCTGGCTATATGCAAATTAGTCTGTCCCTGGCCCAGTGCATCATGGGAACAGGGCAGACCAAACTACCAAGCCAATTCTTCACCAGAAAGGAGACAAGCTACCGGGGACCGGTTTCTGGCATTTCAGCCTCTTCGGCCCGGCTTGCTTGAATCCTGATGGAGCAGTGAGAAAGGGACTCATGTCTGAGTATACCCTGCCACACCTGTAGTGGCCAAAAACGATTCAGAAAAGGGGGTGGTGATGAACAGAGTGTCTGAATTAAGCAGACCACTCTTACCCAGTCCAAAGATCAGGGCTTGATCCATCACCGTTATTTATCTCACTGCCCCATCCCAGCTCAGAACCTGGCTATATGCAAATTAGTCTGTCCCTGGCCCAGTGCATCATGGGAACAGGGCAGACCAAACTACCAAGCCAATTCTTCACCAGAAAGGAGACAAGCTACCGGGGACCGGTTTCTGGCATTTCAGCCTCTTCGGCCCGGCTTGCTTGAATCCTGATGGAGCAGTGAGAAAGGGACTCATGTCTGAGTATACCCTGCAACACATGTAGTGGCCAAAAACGATTCAGAAAAGGGGGTGGTGATGAACAGAGTGTCTGAATTAAGCAGACCACTCTTACCCAGTCCAAAGATCAGGGCTTGATCCATCACCGTTATTTATCTCACTGCCCCATCCCAGCTCAGAACCTGGCTATATGCAAATTAGTCTGTCCCTGGCCCAGTGCATCATGGGAACAGGGCAGACCAAACTACCAAGCCAATTCTTCACCAGAAAGGAGACAAGCTACCGGGGGCCGGTTTCTGGCATTTCAGCCTCTTCGGCCCGGCTTGCTTGAATCCTGATGTAGCAGTGAGAAAGGGACTCATGTCTGAGTATACCCTGCCACACCTGTAGTGGCCAAAAACGATTCAGAAAAGGGGGTGGTGATGAACAGAGTGTCTGAATTAAGCAGACCACTCTTACCCAGTCCAAAGATCAGGGCTTGATCCATCACCGTTATTTATCTCACTGCCCCATCCCAGCTCAGAACCTGGCTATATGCAAATTAGTCTGTCCCTGGCCCAGTGCATCATGGGAACAGGGCAGACCAAACTACCAAGCCAATTCTTCACCAGAAAGGAGACAAGCTACCGGGGACCAGTTTCTGGCATTTCAGCCTCTTCGGCCCGGCTTGCTTGAATCCTGATGGAGCAGTGAGAAAGGGACTCATGTCTGAGTATACCCTGCCACACCTGTAGTGGCCAAAAACGATTCAGAAAAGGGGGTGGTGATGAACAGAGTGTCTGAATTAAGCAGACCACTCTTACCCAGTCCAAAGATCAGGGCTTGATCCATCACCGTTATTTATCTCACTGCCCCATCCCAGCTCAGAACCTGGCTATATGCAAATTAGTCTGTCCCTGGCCCAGTGCATCATGGGAACAGGGCAGACCAAACTACCAAGCCAATTCTTCACCAGAAAGGAGACAAGCTACCGGGGACCGGTTTCTGGCATTTCAGCCTCTTCGGCCCGGCTTGCTTGAATCCTGATGGAGCAGTGAGAAAGGGACTCACGTCTGAGTATACCCTGCCACACCTGTAGTGGCCAATAACGATTCAGAAAAGGGGGTGGTGATGAACAGAGTGTCTGAATTAAGCAGACCACTCTTACCCAGTCCAAAGATCAGGGCTTGATCCATCACCGTTATTTATCTCACTGCCCCATCCCAGCTCAGAACATGGCTATATGCAAATTAGTCTGTCCCTGGCCCAGTGCATCATGGGAACAGGGCAGACCAAACTACCAAGCCAATTCTTCACCAGAAAGGAGACAAGCTACCGGGGACCGGTTTCTGGCATTTCAGCCTCTTCGGCCCGGCTTGCTTGAATCCTGATGGAGCAGTGAGAAAGGGACTCATGTCTGAGTATACCCTGCCACACCTGTAGTGGCCAAAAACGATTCAGAAAAGGGGGTGGTGATGAACAGAGTGTCTGAATTAAGCAGACCACTCTTACCCAGTCCAAAGATCAGGGCTTGATCCATCACCGTTATTTATCTCACTGCCCCATCCCAGCTCAGAACCTGGCTATATGCAAATTAGTCTGTCCCTGGCCCAGTGCATCATGGGAACAGGGCAGACCAAACTACCAAGCCAATTCTTCACCAGAAAGGAGACAAGCTACCGGGGACCGGTTTCTGGCATTTCAGCCTCTTCGGCCCGGCTTGCGTGAGTCTAGAAAGGCATTTTCCAGTTGTGATTTAAAAATATCTTCTATCCTACTAGACAGTTTGTCTGCTATAACCTCCAGATTTATTGAAGCTACAGTTTTAGGCTCTCCCTCAGGTTTCTTCATTTGATTTGAGGCACTCTTTACTTTACACAAAGCCCCTTCAGGTCTGTTCCTTTCCCTTGAGCAGCTGGAAGGCAGCTCCCTCTTTTTTTTTAGGGATAGCAGATCAATGTTGTGGGGTGAAGTATTACTAAGTGTTCCCACCTTATTCTGTGGTTGATGCACCATCATGCAAGTCATAAGGGTAGTGCCTTCTTTAAGCCAACAGGATTGATTTCAGTTCCTGCTCCCCTTCTATTTTTTCTACATGCAAGATCCTCCATATGAGTATCTGCAAAAGAGTTTAGGTCTGCTAGAGATACCTTTGCATGTACATACAGTTCCTCTTCCACTGTGGTGATTTCTTCAGTGATAGCCACTACTGCAGTAGTCAGAAATCCCATAATTGTGTTTTTATTCCAAAGCCAAGTCCGAGTGGGAAGGGAGGTACAGCAAGGGGTAGATGACTTAAGGTTCACCATCACAGGTTTTAACACCCATCCACAAGCCACCAGATGCTTCTAAAAAGAAAAACAAAAAAGATACCAAAGAAAGTAGGGGTGGCCATAGATGGACCTGTTCTTGGCCCAATATTCCCCGAGGTACATGCCTGGGCTCATTCTGCACCACAGGCTTGGTCCTGGGCTTAAAAATCTCCCATCTGGTGCACTAGACTAATCCGCCACCTCCTCTGTCACCGGGAGTTGCAGGCTCTAGCCACAGCCCTCCAGCCTTGGGCTTAAAAGCTTCCCTCCTGGCATGTAAGCCCCCGCCCCCGCCTCCTCTGTCACAGGGTGTTGTGTGCTTTAGAGTCACAGCCCTCCAGCAATTTTGGTGTCATTACAAGTTCCTAAGTTATAGTTATACCATAATTTTCTATTTTACGCATCACCTATAAATTATTGTAACTTTATTTATTCTTTCTATACAAAAATAACAAAATACGCAAATTTTAGAAATTCTAAACTTATACCTTATATTGATAATTTACACAGCAATTTCAAATTACTATATGTTGAGCACTTCCCTATACAGTGTTGTCACCTGACTCACCACACTACATTACCTATAACTCGCTACTTTATCATGCACTGTGTTCTCACAAATAGTAGGATTTGCGATGTCATAATTGTCATTATAAATGCTATGATTTCACATGGTGTAATGGATGAAATATGCAAGAGTATAACCAGTTCTTTAATAAGGCACGAGTTATAGTTAATCTAGTGTGGCGAGTGATGTGACAACACTATGTATGGAGGTGGCAAATTATAGCAATCTGAAGGTAGTGTGTAGATGATAAGATTAAGGTATAACTAAAATGTAAGAATTTATAATGCTTGTATATTTTAAGTTTGGTTTGTATAAAGAGAATACATAACATTTTCCTAAGTATAACTACAGTTCAACCTTAGTTTCTTTCTTTGAAAATATATTAACTTATTAACTATGTAAGGATTTGATATGCCCAATGACATCATGGGAGCATAACTGAAAATATGTTTGGGGGACCGGCATCTCGAAGGTCCCTTGTTCAAAACCAAACAAAAACACATAAGATGAACTCTGCAAATTTCACGATGCAATTGTCAGCATTTTACTGTATTTTTTCTTTCCTTCAGACTGCAGTGTATTTTTGGTGGATCAGTGCACCATGGAAATTATGTTAATGTTAAATTTAATGACTGTTGCTTTAAGCACTACTGTGAGAAACAATGCCCTCCTTTCTAAAGTACTTTACTCCTACTGTGGTTGTTTGCAATTTAACATTGTACATGGGTTGTGCCTAGTTAGCTGCATTTGTTGGATTTCAGTTGTAAATCCTTCATTCAGACACCTATACATCCACTCATTCTTCAATATGTAAGACATATTTAAACTTTACAGAAACATACAGACACTGGATGTTGATATCATTGATATCATCAGTGATGTCATTTGAGATGTCATCAGTGATGTCATCAGTGATGTCACTGACCATGTCATGAATGATGTAATATGTGACATCATCAGCAGTGGATTGCGGGTGCGCGAAATATATAGTTAGTACAACTAACTATATATGCGAATTTCAATGGTTTTGTGTGAGTAAAATAAGGTTTTAAAAATGCTAATTCCTAACTATATATGGCCTATAACCTATGGTTTTTTCAGTGAATTTTCAAGGTTTTGTAAATGCTAATTCCTAACTATATATGGTCTATAACCTATGGTTTTTTCAGTGAATTTCAATGGTTTTTTAATAGCAAATATCAAAAGCTGTAAAATGTATTCTTCTTTTAATCGAAAAATATATTTTATATGATTTTAATATAATTTTTTTATGTATATATATATATATATATATATTTTTTTGTTTCGCTACCGGTCCGCGCACCGGGTAGCTTCCCGTTAGCTCAATTTGGTGCCGCGACCCGGTCCGCGAACCGGTAAACGTTCCATTAGCGCAACTGGCGCGTTAGAAAACAACATCGTGACGCGTCGCGTAAGCGCGACATATCGCGTTGCCGCGTAATGCGTCTTATGACTCGCCGCGTTAGCGCACCCGGAAGTGCTCCGTAGCGCGAACCGAGGCGCGAAGCGCAGCACCCCGGAAGCGATCCGGGGCGCGGCGCGGAGCGCGTAACGTAAGCGTAACAGGTCATGTGACTTGTTAATAAAACTTTTTATTGGTTCATTTCACTTTTGGTTGCCTAATGATGTAAGGCTAGGTCATGTGACCTAAAAATAACACTTTTCATTGGTTTAGAACATTTTTTTTCCCAAATGATGAAAGCCCCCACCTTTTTTCTCACTCTGACTTTCAACTTTGTGAGAGGAAGACCTATTTTTATTATTAAGAGATGGCTTCAATAGTAGCTGCAGCTGGTGCACCCCCACCACCTCCTAGGAAGGAAGGACCACCTACCCAGTTCCTTCCCAACCCTGAGGAAGAGGAGGAAGAAGAGGAAGAGGAGGTACATGAGAGAGTATTCTTGCCTGAACAGCCCCGGAAATCCCACCACAAGGACAGTTTCATTTGGCAATTTTTTACATTCCCAGAAAGTCAAAAAAAAGTCAATGCCCGTCATGTCACATGCCTGATCTGCAAAGAAGTTCTGTCCCGAGGCACAGATAAAAAATATAGCTATGGGAACTATACTATGCATCGCCACATGCAAAGGGGGCATCCAATAAATTACAGCGTGGCTGAGGTGCGTGACCTCCGTGAAAACCCACGAACTCCTGTGGCCACCACCTCAACACAGGAAAGTTTTTCAGGACCAGAGGCGAGGGAGACGGTCCCCAATATCCAGAGCAATTTTTAACACATCAAGCTAGTGTGTATTTATTGTGGGGGACTACTTTGCCACGGGGAGATGAGTGTGATTTTAATGAACAGAGCATTTGAAAATCACAAGTGCTCAAAACGCCCCAAAAAGTGATTTTTTTTTTGCTCCTGTTGAGCCCTTTCTAATGCCTGTTTTTCGTTGTCCCCCCCAAATAAACCAAAAAAAACATAAAATTGTTCAAAAAATACAAAAATAAAAAAAATATAAAGCAACAAAAACATTAAAAAAAGTTCTTTTCAGAACTACCTCCCATTTTAAAAAAATTACTAAAATTTTTAGCACTCTTCACTTCATTTTTCTCATGGGTGCGCTTCCCGGTACGCGCACCGGTGAGCGCCCCGTTAGCGCAACACACAAAAAAGAAAAAAAAACAAGAGAAGGAGAGCATAAGAGAAAGAGAAAGAGAGAGTAATGTTAAGAGACAGACAGCAAGAGAGAGCAACACAGATGTACTGTGTAATACATAGTAAAACAGTGTAAAAGATATAACAAAGTGTAAGAGAGAAAATTTAAAAAATATAAGGCTGTGAAACAAAGAAAGAGAGAAGAAGAATACTAAAGCAGAGGCACATGAAGAATGTGAGTGTCTGTAAAGACTAAAAGGAAAGAGAAAAAATGATGTACAAATAAAAGGTAATAACGGGACCAGATTTAAATAACACTGGAAAAGGCGAGAGAGAAAAAAGTAGTGTGCATAAATAAAGAGGGATGAAATAAGATGGATAACATCGAATAAAGTTAAAACATGTGGATTGACAGAGAAAAAAACTAAAAGAAGAAAAGAAGAAGTAACAGAAAGGAAATAATTGAAGCAGCAAAGAAATGTAAATAACGTAATGTGCTTGAACTTCAGGGAGAAAGCATAATGAACAAGTAGTGAAAGAGTGAAGAGACAGAGACAATTACAGTAAGATAGACGGACTGAGTGAACAGGAATGAAGAACTGTGAGAACAGAGGTACTGAGAAAAGGAGTGGAAGGAGTGCAGTAAGTAAATCACCCACACAACACAACAGCTACCCTACCTCAAAGCACTCTAAAATATTATTTTACGGTTTCTCTTTGTTTTCCCCTTGTTACGCTCCCCGGTGCGCTACCCATAGTAAAAGTAAAGAGGGGTGATAGAGGGAGAAATATTAAATTAGGATAACACATGGTGAGTGACAAAGAGAGAGGACAAAGAGAGTAAAAGGAACAGTACCTGAATGGGCTTGAGTACAACAGCAAAAAAAGATAAGTAATGCAGTGTGTGTGACTTACAGGGAGTTAGTGGGTGTAGGTCGGAGTGTGGGTGTGTAAGGTGTGTCTGTGGGTGTGGTTGTGTGGAGTGTTTTGGTGTGGGTAGAGATGAGGGTGTGTGAAATATGTGTGAGAAGTGTATGAGTGTGGGGTGTATATGTGTTCAATGTATGTGTGTGTATGGAATGTGTGTGTGTTTTTGAGGAGTGTGTGTGGGAGGTTTTTTTTGTGTGTATGATGTGTAGGTGTGGTGTGTGTGTGGGGTGTATGTTACAGGTGTGTGTATGTGTTGGGAGAGGGATGAGGTATATATGTAGGAGTAAGGTAAATAATTAAGAAAAAGAGAATGAGTAAATAAGCAAAGGAAGGGAACAGAGGGTAAGTGAAGTAAAGAATAGGGATCAAAAGAAGTTGAATATGAGAGGGTAAATAATGGAAGGGGAGTAAACATGGAAAATAAAAATAAGTGAGAGAAGCAGAGTAAAAACACAGGAGTGAGGTAGATTGAGAAAATGTTAGTGACCTTAAAGCAAAGGGTGATAACAAACTACATTTTTTTAGTCATACTTACCATATAATAAATGTAACTTTAATTTTTTTACTACAGTTGGTATCTGTGAAAGAGAGAAAAAAAATATAAGTTATAATTAGTAAAATATGTATTTTAAATTAAAATATACCAATGAAGAGCTAAAAACATCATAACACTCTATTTAGAAATATAGTGAGTGAAGAACACAGAAAGGGAAATAAACTAAGTTAGAAAGACAAAAAAAGGGAAAAAGAAATAGAAGGAGAGCAAATTACAATGAGTAAGGTATATAGATTCGCTAAGAAAAAGAGAGAGAAGTACAGAGAAATGAACTGAAAGTAAGAAAGATACTAAAACAATGTTAGTTAGCAAAACTAAATCAGGAAACACAAGTAAGTAAAAAGATAATGACTGAGACAGAAAACAGTCTAATTAATGATGCATTTAGAAGAATGAGGAATAGAAGATAACTGAGAGTAAGTGAAGAACAGTCATAGAGTGAAAGGATGAAGGGAGACAGAATTATATACAGCAATTGAAGGAAATGGACAAAGGAAGTTATAAGGTAGACACGCTAAGAGAAAAACAGAGTGAGGTGGAGTACAATGAGTGAGAAAAGAAAAAAAGTAAGTGAGCAAAAAAAAGGAAAGAGAGGAGAACATGACTAAAACAGTGCTACTGAGAAAAAATAATTTGGTGATGAAAGTAAAGAGAAGGACAATGAAAAAAAGGAAATGATGGATAGTAACGGAACCAGAGTAAAAGAAATGGGATGAAGAACGACGAGAGAGGAGCAGTGAAGTTGTTGTAAAAGAAGTGATAGAAGGTAGATAAACACAAGTGAAAATAATACAAGTAGAGTGAGGCACTGAGTACAGAGAAGTAGTGAACGAAAAATAGAGAGAAGAGGTCAAAAGTAAGAAGCAAACAAAGATAAGCGAGGGAGAGTGGATGTCAGAGAATGGGAATACAATTTAATTTACACAATCCAAACTATAGAATAATTTCTACAACATGTTACATAGTTTATTTTTGCTGTTCTCAGAATATATTGAATTTCACTTAAAGCAGTGAGTTCAAATTACTCATCATATGACAGCGGGAAAAAAAAACCACAATCTTAAAGATTGTGTTTTAAAAAAAACCTTACATACTGACAAACGACAAATGTACGCTAATCTTTGATTGACTTACTTTTCCTTGAGGCCAAATAGTATATCATGGAGGTCCTTTTCTCGTTACATAGTATTTTGCTGTTCACTTAGAAATCCATTTCATTGACTTTCTACAAGAAAAGCTCCAAGAACATCTGAACTATTTTCAAAAATGTAATATACTCCTTTTTTTCACTCATGACTCTTTACTCATTCTTGCACCTTTCCATTTGGCCAAATAGTGTCAGATGTATGAGTATATATGAGTATTCCTCCCGTCTTCATAGGCCAATTACCTTTACCTAAATTTTGGCTGTAAAAACACTAGGTATGAATTTATAAAGCCAAAAGGCAAACGTTGTTTGAAAGTCAAATTATTGTCGTTACATTGGGTCCAACCTTTAGAAGTTTTTAAATAGCATGTGTAATGCCCTGATGTTGTAGAAGGACCGTCATGAAAAATAATAGCTACAGTTGCAAAGGTTCTTCCTGAAATCGAAAACTGAGAAGCCACGAAATTTTGAATAGAAGTTGTCAATTTAGTTCCATCAGGTCTACATCGTTGGAACATTAAAATAACATAGTGACCATAATTTTGTAGAAATAATGTGGACAGCATTTCAGATTTACATTGGGTACACACCATATTGTGATCCGCTGCTTTAACTAGATTATTGAAAGACACTGATTTGCAGTCTGGTAAAGTTAAATATATAAATCTTTCAGAGTCTATTCTAGTAGTACTTGATGAAGCACAGTTATCACAGTCATGTTGCCATTGATAAGAAAGGCCAAATAGATTTTTTATATTTACTCCTTCATCTTGTAATACATCAAACATATACATTAAAAATTCCTGACAATCCTGCTGAATATTCAGTGAAAATTGATTTTGACCTGAACATATATCTAGAAGATTTCTAATTTCTGAAACACTTTCTATTTGAGCTCTATCACTACTACATTTCTCTAACACAGAATTCAATAAACAGCACAATGTTTGTTCCCGATTTTCAACAATCTCTCTTTGTATATTTTGAAGAAAAAAAAACAACATTAACTACTACATTAGCATAGCAGTTGACACCAGTACTGTTTTCAAACTGAAATCCAACAACATCTTCAACAGAATCCTTTTTGTTTCTCTTTACGATAACACTTTTATCTACTTTATGCCTTTTTGCTGATACCTCACTGCAATTACTCTCATTTCTTCTTTTTCGGCCTAGCACACGTTTTTCAATCAGAGGATATTGAGGCAAATGTGGAGCATACTCTCTTCTTAACCTATTGTATTCTTTTACACAATCTAAATCTGCACAAATCTTTGTTTCATCACACTCAATCAAGTACAATCCTGCTAAAGTTCTGACTCGTGATAATGCCACATATGCCATACCCTCTTTAAACACAGAACTTCCAATGTTCACCAAAGCGCTATCTACACTTAAACCTTGAGACTTATGAATTGTCACCGCATATGCCAAACAAATAGGAAACTGTTTTCGGCGAACATATAAGTCTTTCACGAGCAAAAATCTAGCTGAACAACGACAAATTTGTTCTATTTCATCAATGTCATCAAATTTAATTTTTAAAATTTCAATTCCATCTCTATTTTTGTAATTCAGAAAACCAACAACATAACCCATTGCTCCATTTACTAGACCTCTTTCAACATTTAAATTCCTTCTTAAAATGACACGACAATTCAAACACACATTCAGAGTCTTTTCAAAACCAGCAGTTTTAGATATAGTCTTCTCTAATGAATCCAATTTTGATTTCAAATTTTCAGACAAAATAATTGTTGCTCCCATATGCTCTATTTTATCAATAGCTTCCAGTTTCACTATCTCTTCATTTTCTAACTGTAACATTTTGTTGTTGAACATGGAACATTCTTTCAGAGTTGGCAACAAACATATGCCAGATTTCTTCTCGTTAATTTTCTTAAATATGTTCTCTGGAAGAATGTTTTCATTTGGGTACAAATTTGAAATTAATCGTGCATGTAAAGCTTCTTTCCCTTGCTGACTTACTTTTCCGATCCTTACATCTTGTAGAATATTTTTATAATCTTCATCATTTGCCTGCCGCATATTTTGAAGCAGTTCTGCATATTTAAAGTTTAACCATATATTAACGTTTCCGATGCTCCCTAAGCACTTCCTGGTATCTTCATGTGTGAGCATTTTGAACACAGGTTGTCCTTTCACTGGAGTCAACTGCAGAAGATCTCCAAAAACAATAATATTTTTTCCACCAAATAAGACATCATAGTCTGTTCTAAGAATTTCTTGCATTCTCAAATGCACAAAAGCAAGCATGATATTTGACACCATGCTTACTTCATCAATGATAAGAAGTTTCATTTTCTTCAGGACTCTCGAAACTTCAGAACACGCATCTCCTGATAGCTTGTGATACTCCAATTTGTTATCATGCTCCACTGGCAGCATCAGTAAACGATGTAAAGTAATCCCTTTAATGTTATGTGCTGCCAGCCGAGTTGGAGCAGTAACAACACAAGACAGCGGTGATTCAGTCCTTTTCTGCAGATAAGTTGCAATGGCTTTAATCAGAAAACTTTTTCCAGTTCCCGCTTCTCCACTCACGTACAGTTGGACAGGCTTAAATGATGTACATGAGCATTCTTTTTTCTCATTACTGAATCCATGTTCAATCTGTTTTGTGACTTCGTCATATATCTGTTTCTGCTCAAGGTTTAGTTGTTTCACCAAATCTTCTAAGTTAACTTCATCATCTTGACCTTGTTCCATAACTCTTTCCACCTCATCCATGGCAGTAGCAGCTTCATTTTGGATAATTGGTCCTCCTAGTGGATCCTGACTCAATGAAGCAGAACTCTGACTGCCTTGAGAACTGTCTCTCGCAATCTCTGCAGCAATTGTGGCTACTTGCTCTATTTCTTCATTTAACATTTGCAGATAATTTGGAAAAACAGGACATTCTATGGTATCCTTCGTTGCATTAAAGGAGTCTTCATAACAGAGAAAATCTCCAAGAAGTTCCTCTTCTTCACGCCATGGTTTAAACAGTTGCAAAAGAGCCAAATAATACAATTCTCTTTTATCTGGATTATCACAACTCAATTTGCGATGATTAATCAAATGACCTTTTTTCTGTTTCACTAGACATCCTTCACATCCAATGACTCCATATATTCCATTATTGATATCTTCTCTGATGTTCCTCTTATAAATATATCTCTGCAGAACTTCATAGAGACAAGCGTTCTCAAGGTGATGACTTCTATTTGGATAGTATGTATCCAACATGTTTGTCTTCAAAATATCTGTACTATCTGGTTCTTTCTCCGCCAAATACTCTATCTCTTGTACAGATTTCAAAACTCGATTTCGTGTTGCAGCAAGACCTAGACTCACCCAAATGATGGTTCTAGATTTGGCATAGAGACTTGCTGACGACAATCGATCAGAACATTCATACGCTCCAATTTCTCGATGCGACAACATCTTCAGACTGTAACTGTATAATTTCTTGCTTAGACTCTTTTCATGTGAAATGTCCTCCCACATTTCCTTTAGTTCTATCTTTTCTTTTTTTGTGATGTAAGACGTCACATATCGAGCCACAGCAATAGAGTTGTCAGCAACAAATTGAATATCCATGTTAGCATTCCACATGGACAAAATCACTGGGTTGTAGTTGTTGATGTACTTAGACTCTTCGTCTCTTTTTAAATTGTATGTATTTTTTGGTGATTTCCTCGTCACAGTATGTCGCAGAGAAGACATCAAATTATTTACTCTTACTTTAGAAATCACTGGTCGTGGAAAGCTGAAACGACATTTTGTGTAGAACTTGTCCTTGTTTCTGAATTTTCGAAGACAGTACTTTCCACAACGATGGGATTGAAAGCGTAAAACTTGTTGCCTTAAACTGTTTTCTTCTGTAGTTTTCGGAACAGCACATGTTGAATACTCTTCAATGAAACTCATCACTGTGTCATCCGAATCTGTTCCAAATTTGGGTGCATCTTTAATCCACAACAACATATGTATGTGAGGAGCACCTCTCGCTTGATACTTCTTTCTCCAAAAGAAATCCAAAACCTCTCCAAGGGGAGGATTTTTTTTGTTGGTAATAAAAGACATCATAGCTTCAAATCTATGATTAAAATATCTGCATACATTCACTGGATCTAAAGAGCACAGTTCTCCAGGTGTTTTGAATTCTATATTTTGTATATTAGCATTGGCCTCTCGTAGAAATTGAAGTAAGTCCTCCAATGCATACTCGGCACAGCTAAGAGTGAGGAACCATGTAGGAGTTCCTAAGTTTCTTAGCATACATTTCAATTCCCCATGGCGACGGTACCAATACTCATTTGTACCACGCTGACATGCCATGAGATTGATTAGATGAGATTCTAAAATATTATCTTGAAGATTCACTTTCTGCATAAAGTCCCTCGCCGAAACATTTTGTAGATGTGCTCCACTTTTCAGAATATGGTTTACTGCATAAGAAAGCCCAGACAAGTCACTTTCATACAGTAGATGAAACAAATAGGGAATGCATTGACGAAACCTTGCATCTTCAGCATATAATCTTACAGTTCGATATTCAGATGCAGGAATTTGAAGTGGTCGATCGTCATATCGTCCACCTCAACCTGTTGGAAATAGCTGTGGAAAACAACGAGCTTCCAAACTTTCTTCCCATACACTAATGGGACTTCCTTTTGCTGTTTTCATTTGAAACAAGTCAATTGCATTCCCCATTACTTCTTTGGAATGTAAAGGATGAACAGTATAATGTTCATATATTTCTTCACTTCTAGACACATCAACTTTTTCAATTTGGCCAGCTGAACAATCACTGTCTTCATCTGCAGCTGTTTCCTCTGCTGCAACACATACATCTTTGTAGTACTCATTGTTTTTGACTAAATACAACGTTGCCTTTTTGACTTTCCTAACATCCACTAAATCTTGCCAGATTTTTTTACTCTTTGTTGGAACCCCATTAACTAGAATAACTAAAGGTTCCTCTTCTACTTTTTCTATACCAATTGTATCAATATTTTTTTTCAAATCTAGGGGCAAATAAACAACTCTTCCCTTTAATCCTCTCTGCAAATCTGTAGGAGGCAATTTCCCTATCTTAGGCTCCATGCGAACAATTGCCTGAAAAGGATGGACACATTGAATCAAAATAGACTCATATGTATTTAAATCTATCAATTCACGGGGAATGTCTATCAACTCCAGATTATTATGAACAGCTCTAGCAGGCATTCTGTTTTGATTTAATTTGTCATAACAATATTTACAAATACGCTGATCAGAACTCAAATCAAAAGAATTCTCCACCCACAAATAAGTTGCTAAATCTTTCCACTCATAATTATCCATCTTTTCACTATTTGCATATAAATCAACTAACCTAGTCTGAATCTTATAATGAGTCCTTCGACAACACACACAAGTAAAATTCGGCCTTTCACTTGATTTCACCTTAAACCTGGTAATTTCCTTCTCAAACTTTTCTGTATTTAAAATCTGTACATTGTCTTCCACATTACCTTGAATTGCTGTCTCAATTTCTACACTGTCCTCTTGCTCACGAAAATAACAAATCTCAATTTCTTCACAAATCTTCTTCACATCTAATTCTGTTCCATGCAAAAGAGCACTGTTTAATTGTTTAAGCTTAAGTGCTGGACTTTTTGCATAATACAACATTCTCACTAATTTCCTCATTTTGGTATGATGCACTGCTAACATCCTAAAATGATGAAAAATACTCTGACAGACTTTTCTAGAAAGACAAGCCAGTGAATGGCCTTGCAAACCTGTGATTCCTCTCACACTGCAAGGATCTAAGTCTTGCAACAACTTCATTTTCTGCTTTAGACTTTTCTTACTATATGTACGTAAGAAATTACAAAACAAATCAATTGATTCCTGTCGCACACTACAAATACTACTACACTTCCAAGTGTACACTGGACCCTTAGTACGTCTCCCTAAAACTCCATCAGATAACACCTCTTCTGGTTCTCTAGGCACAAGTTTCTCTTTTTCAATTGGACAACCGTCTTTCACTTCATACGCTCGACCACTGGTGTCAACTGCATGCACTAAATCATTCTCCTGGAAGTAGCTCTCCTCATTAAAAAATGGCTCACAACTTGAACTGTGCATCCATTCTCCAGAAAAAACTTTACAAAAATTAGTCAGATTAATTACTCTTTTCCATCTACTGTTTGATTTGAAAACATCAATTGTCTTGTTAAGTGTCCTAATTCTATTGATTATTAAAATAAAAAATGTTTTCTTAACTTCAAAAGCCTGATCAACAATCTTCTCTACACTTTTCTTTTTCTTATAAAAAAGCAGCTCTCTGTTTACCTTTCCTAATGTTTTTTAACAAATTTAAAACCAACCTATTGCGAAACATTCGTCTACGAATGTCTCTAAACTGATTCTGCCTTCGATTCTTATACATATTATTCTCTCCTGCTCCAGTTTTAGGATTCTTTGAATTTCTCTCCTTCCTTTTCAATTTTACTCTCTCATTTTCTTTTTGTACATGGTGTCCATTATTTTTTCTGGATGTACATATGTTGCGTAAAAAAGACTTAGTTGTCTTACCAGGAGCTTTGTTCCTGTTTTTTGAAGTATCTGTTGTGGAAGAATGCTGTAATTCCGTTGCTATTTTTGATTTTTACCCGGTTGCGTTCTTTCTTTGTCCTTTCCTTTGTGGGCATCTTTGCTTTTTCTTCAAATAACGATTTCAATCTGTGTTAAAGAAAAACAGTACCACATTATAGACCACTATTACCAAACAACAAAGCAATGACAAAAAGCAAACGATCAATACAGGGTTTCAGATCAGGTGAGGATTCTCCAGTGGTGCACAAAAGGTGAGGAGTGTATTGAAAAATATAGTGGAAGACAGCTCTGTCCACAACTACAAAGAAGATCAGACCTATGTCTAACTCCACTGCACTCTTATACACAGGCTTCACCACCTATGCTTCCCAAGAAAATATTGAGTTATATAGTTATATAAAATTGTATTTTATAAAATTGTGAAGCTCCATGAGAAAGCGTTTGCCTCAGTCTTATTCCTGTTGTGAGGCAGGTGCAAGATTTTGCCTCAGTCTTATCCCTGCTGTGAGGCAGATGATTGTAAATAGGATCTGTGCTGTGTTTCCTAAATGTGATGTCAAAAACGATTTTGGAGAAAATGATTGGTTTTTACATTTTTTATTATAATGTGGCGCAGAGGTTTAAAAAGTGACGCATCTACCTACATGCATCAATTTTTAAATATGCAGCAAAAAGGTACTTGTTTGGGTTTTCCTGGGGAGCGTAGTTGGTGAAGCTTGTGTCTAAGAGTGCAGTGGACTAGGCTTCATGAAGCATATACTTGTCTGCATTCTTAGACGCAGGTGTCAATTTGACTCTTTACAGTGATGTTAGCTGTGTTTTAAATCAGTGTAGGAATCATATTGAGTTTGTTTGCATAGAGGAATTGTATTTTGTAAAATTGTGAAGCTTCATGTGAAAGCGTTTGCCTCAGTCTTATTCCTGTTGTGAGGCAGGTGCAAGATTTTGCCTCAGTCTTATCCCTGATGTGAGGCAGATGATTGTAAATATGATCTGTGCTGTGCTTCCTAAATTTGATATCAAAAACGATTTTGGGGAAAATAAATGTATTTTACATTTTTGAGTATAATGTGGCACAAAGGTTTAAAAAATGACGCATACATGCGTCACTTTTTAAATATGGGGAAAAAAGGTACATGTTTGGGTTTTCCTGGTGAGCCTAGGTGGTGAGGATTGTATCTAAGTGTGCAGTGGACTAGGCTTCATGAAGCATATCCCTGTCTGCATTCTTAGAGACAGGTGTCAATTTGACTCTTTACAATGATGTTACCTGTGTTTTAAATCAGTGTAGGAAGCATATTGAGTTTGTTTACATAGAGGAATTGTATTTTGTAAAATTGTGAAACTCCATGAGAAAGCGTTTGCCTCACTCTTATTCCTGTTGTGAGACAAGTTTTTTACATCACATTTACAAAACACAGCACAAGTCCTACGTAGAAGCATTCCATTTCACGACTAAAAATTCACAATTTTACAAAATACAATTACTCTATGCAGTAAAAACTTTTTACCAAGCATTATCAAAAAGCATGACACAAAGCAACATGTAAAGACCACAATTTTCTTCCAAATCTTCTCCATAGAGTATACAAGTCTCTATGTATATTAAATGAATCATAACTCACCTTTTTTTTTTTTGTCCTCATTTGCCATCCCTTGCTCCAAAGAGGAGAGAAATATGCACCGACCACCATGTGTGTCCTTCAGGAACCAAACTGGGACCTTCTCCTGAACACGTTTAGGACAAATGAACCAGATTGGCGGAAGATGTTTTACAAGGAATTTTTGTTTGCTCCATCTTAGGCGCCTGTTTTCCTGCCGGACTAGGGTGGTTTTCGGAATGTTGCGCCCTACCACCACCATGTCCAAGGAGTGAATGGGCATAATCATTGGACCCGGGAAAAAAAAACAAAAACAAAAAAAAAAACCCCGGCCCGTTCAAATGATCGATGTCATCGCCATTGCACCAATAGATTCCAGAATGAAAGATTTCGTTTACTGCAGGTTCTGGCCATGTCCACTTTGGATGTATCGTATAATGTCATTAACCAGCCAGCATGGGACGGAGCCTTGCAGTCAACCCAGTATTTACAAATCTGTCTTCTTGCAAGCAGGATTGCGTAGAATAGAAAGCTCTTTGCTGGTCCAGATACCGTGTCATCCAATCCAAAAATTATCAAAGGCAGGGTAATGGCTATTGATGTTTTAAAGATTGAATCCAAAGTAGCCTTAACTTTATCCCAGAAATCAATTAGATGTGGGCACTCCAAGAACATGTGTACGTCAGATGCTGCGGGTAGAAGGCATTTGTTACAACATTTTCCCGGAAGGAATTTGGAAAGCCTTAGTGGCGAAAAATAGGCACGATGTACGGTGAACAGGTGGTTTCGCCTCAGCCACGCTGGTTTAACCGTTTTATAAAGAAGGGAAAAGGATCTGGTCCAAAGATCACCCTGTACACTCATGTCTTGGCCCCATAGCTCCTCGAAAAGAGAAAAATCCCCATCCACCTCCTCTAGTAGTGTCCAGTACCATAATGCCACTTCCTTTCTACTCCCTTGTTTCTCTACCAGTTCTTTTTCTAAGAGGCAGTTCTTCCCAATTGGGAAATTTTTCTAGAAAGTTCACGGGCCCAGCTAATGAGTTGCAGATATTTAAATCGAGTTAAACTGGGACCGACCTTTTCACATAAGTTTTCCCACTCCACCAACTTTCCTCCTGCAAGAAGATCGCCCCATCTATAAATCTCGGCTTCCTTAATAGGGACCGCTAGACTGTCATTCAGGCATGGGGGAAGACCAGGGGAGTCCCAGATCGGGGCGAAGTTTGAGAAATAAGCCAGCCCTAGGAGTGTTTTTATTTGCACCCAGTCCTTTACCAGGGATAAAAGCGTCTTTAATCTCACTTTTTTTTAAAATCTCTGGTCACCAAACTTAAACATGAACCCGTCTAGTGGCAAATTAGCCCCAACCAGCATGGCTTTGAACATTTTCCCGTTTGAGGAGTCTAATGGAGTTTTTAGTAACATCCTTGAATGGGTCAGTTGAAAAGCCCAAGCGTAGTATTGGAGATCTGGCAATGCTAATCCTCCCTTTTCCCTCCTCCTCCTAAGTTTCTTCCATGCCAGTCTGGTAGTTTTGTACTTCCAGATAAAAGAATTGATTTCTTGCTGGCATTTTTGAAGCTGCTTTTTATCAAAGGTTAAGGGGATGGAATTGAAAATAAAAGTATATTTGGGAAGGATGGACATTTTTATCAGACTTGTCCTCCCAAGAAGCGTTAAGGGGAGAAAGGACCAAGACTTTAGTAATGTCCTACATTCTCGAGAGACCCGGTCTAGGTTAGTCTGGGCTAGTTTACTGATGTCCTGGGTGATCTTAATACCCAAGTAACGCATGGAAGAAGACACCGAGAGATTTGCATTGTCTAAATTCCATGTCATGATCTCTGTCTTTCCCTCATTGATTTCGTATCCAGAGATCCGGCCGAATTCCTTTGCCCTTCTTACTACAGTAGGGAATGCTTCTACGGGGTTAGTTGTGTAGACAAGGATGTCATCAGCATAGAGTCCTATTCGCTTCCCCCAACCCCCAAATTCAAATGATGGAATATTAGGCTCTTCTCTAAGAACTTGCAAAATGGGTTCTATGTAAATATTAAAAAGGAGCGGGGAGAACGGGCAACCCTGCCTGGTGCCTCTCTTAATCTCAAAAGGTTCGGTGCAAACGCCGTTGATCATGAGCCTGGCTTTTGGGTCCCTATATAGGAGGCTTATAGCTCGAGAAAACCTTTCCCCAAACCTAAACTTTCTCATGACAGCTATCAAATAAGACCAGTTGACGCGGTCGAATGCTTTAGTGGCATCTAAGGTCAGGACACCCAAAGGAAGAGAGAAAGTTGAAGCGATGTCAATTGTACCTATCAGATCATAAGTGAGATCTGCCAGCTGATGCCCTTGTATGAATCCCTTCTGGTCGTCGTGTATTATCGACCCGATCTCGCCCCCCAACCGCTTTGACAAGATTGCAGCAAAGATTTTGTAATCATCATTGAGGAGCGAGATCGGCCGATAAGACCCACAGTCAGTCGGATCCTTTCCTGGTTTGGGTATTAAGACTATGGTCGCCTCTTTCCATGAATCAGGTGGCGCTGAGCATTTCATAAAGATATCGTTAAAGAGGATTCTTAAGGTTGGAATGATAGCGGGACCAAGAACACGGTATAACTCCCCTGGTAGACCGTCTGGTCCTGCCGCTTTCCCTCGTTTTAATCGATTGATGGCATTACAGACTTCTAGTTCTGATATTTCTTGATCCAGGCTCTCCCTTTGTTCTGGTAAAAAAGAGGGTAGTTCGATCTTGTCTAACCAATTCTCCTGGGCCACCACACCCTCAATGATTTCCTCTTTATAGATATCCCTAAAGAAATTGTGGAAGGCACTTCCAATTTCAGAGGTTGATGTTCTAGCAGTCGATTCCCCCTCCACCTTTATTTCCCTGATGTATTTTTTGGCCTGGTCTGATTTAATTTTCCAGGCCAACACCTTGCCCGCAGCCTCTCCGTATTCGAAGTGTTGGAGCTTACTAGCTTCCCACCTCTTAGTCACTCTATTTTGAAGTAGATTTTCAAGGTCTCTTTTTAGATCCTCCCACCTCTTCTGATCTATGTTAGATAGAGTATTAGAACCGCTTATGAGGTCTATAGTTACTAGCTCTTGCTCGATGTTTGCGATTGCTTCTCTGTATTTCTTAGCTCTATGGGAGGCTCGGTTAGTTATACAGCCCCTTAGATAGGCTTTTAGTGTGTCCCATACTGTTGCAATCTTCACCGAGTTTAGATTTAACTCCAGAAACGAGGTGGTCTGCATGATGAGGAAGCTAGATTCTTCTTCTTCTAAAAGAATTGACCGGTCGAAGGACCAAGCGGGGTGTCTTGACTGCTGGGAAAGGGTTAGAGTAAAACGAATAGCGGAGTGGTCTGATAGGTGCGATGGCACATAAACCAAGTCCTTGACAGAATCTTTGAGACTATAACAGAAAAGGGCGTAATCTATTCTCGATTTGTGATAACTCACCTTTACAAATGCTTTAGGACATTCACAACAGTGTCAGATACACACACCAATATTTCTTTAGCAGAGCAAAAGGTATGTTCTCCAACCACTGCAAACCATAAAGGCACAGAAAACCTCTAATTCTACACAGATATCCCTTTTTGTTAACCAACTAAAACTCTTCCCTCTCTATATTCAAACCAACACCCTTCCCCCATCAGCTCTTTCTACCTGTTACCATAGCAACTCCCTCCTCACTGAGCTGCCAGGGTTAAAAGTTTATTCTACAAATGTTGCAAATCACCTCTGCAAGGATGTTTGACCTGCAAATACACCATCTTATCTGGTGTAAGGTTTCTTTAAATAACTTTTTTTTAACCATTCAAATTACTTCTTACACAGAACACAACCATGCACCCTAACTTTCAGTTTTCACCTATCTCATTCTACCAATCATTGCTTGTGATTCAAGAGCACTGAAACTCCACAGTTTTTTTTGCAAACTCCTATTATTCCAACTGCCATTTCTTTTCCACACTTCATCTAACTGCACCAGAATCTCCTCTGACCATGTATTCTGTCTGGATTATTGGACATAGTTATATCCACTGGGCTCAAAGGTATGCTAGTAACAGAAATTTACACAACCTTGATTTATCAAACGTGAACATAAAATGGATTGGCCACAGAGGATTAAAATGTCACCAATTGATTCCATTGGTGAAAATCTTTTTGCATTTGCCACACCCTGACCTGTTAATTCTGCACTGTGGAGGAAATGACTTGGACACTTTGACTGGTGTAGGTCTGGAAATGCTTTTAAAGGACACCTTTGATCAATTGATGGCACTTTTTCCACAAACTGCCTTGGTACATTCCAATATATGCCAAAGGCAGAAATGGAAGTGGTCCAACCAATTTTGTCCACAATTTGAAAAAGCACGGAACCATGTGAATAAATCTGTTTCTGCTTACATGAGAGACTATGGAATGGGTTCAATATACAACAACAACTTGCGTTACAACATGCAAGATATTTACAGAGAAGATAGTGTGCACTTCTCAGATGAAGGGAATAGAATATTCCTCCTGAATTTAAGACTGTGCATTGGTACCTACTTGTAGGTACCTAAATCAGCCACAGATCCCAAAAGCCCTTTTCAGGGCTACCCTATCTCTGATCACTCCAAATGATTATCTTTTTCTAACTTTTTTCACTATTTTTCACCAAGTACGCTCCCCGGTACGCTTCCCGGTGCGCGTACCGGGCGCTCCCCCCGCGAAAATTTAAAAATATAATTTTTTTTTGTCCTATATGGGCCTACTAAGACCCCCTCAGAAAACCTAGAGGGTCAGGGAGTGCCAACCGTGCCCCCTTATACCCATTCCCAACGTTGTTTGTCCGCCATTTTCTGACTCAAATCTACCGAAACACAAAATGGAGGACTCCCGTAGCGCTGCCGGTACGCGTACCAGGGTGCGCACCGGGAAGCGCTCCAAAAAAAATAATAAAAGATAATTTACAAAAAAACCACTGAAGACACTTTCACCAAATATAGAATAGGCAATACTACATACCAGTCCCTACCATTTTCCCAAATTTGGTGGAATTCCATTCAGCCATTTGGCCTGTAGCCCTGTCTAAATATCCTGAGGTAAATTACATAACAAAAACACATCTGAAGTGTTAGAATTGACAACCAATTAAAATGTTACTTTCATTTTCAATTTTTTTTTCCTGACATTTGATTGGTTATGTACATGAATATAAATGAAAAATGAAAGGGAAACACGGCCATTTTCACTACAACTACCTGAGGTACATCTTGAAAGGATTTTCGCATTTTTTCTTCTCCACCTCTCTCTAAAGTAAGTTGATAATTTGTAAGGGGCACTTTAAGTTAATTTGTAAAAACGTTTTCTGATAATTATTTACTGTCCCTCTGCTATAGTTATAGTTAGAGATAGGCTCCTCTGTTATATTTATAAATTGACTTAGGCTTCTCTGCTATAATTATGAATTTACTTACGCTTCTTCACAGGCACTTTTTAATATTTCTACTTCCTGCCTGTTACCATACATTGCCCAAAGTTAACTTCACTATTAAAAAATCAAAACTACCTGTCTGAACTTAAACCCAACAGTGCCATATTTCTACTGATTTTTTTTAATGTAAATTTCAGCACAAAAATGGAAGGAGAACAGAACATTTCCTTTGAAATTGTCCTAGAGATGAACAATGAGGAAATCATTGAACCCATTGACTTGGAATTCATGGATGAATCACGGGACCATGAACTTCTACAATGTGTAGAATCTGCGGATTTGTTAATTCAATATGAGGACGTTTCTGACAGTCAAATGTTGGAAGTTATGTTCACTCAACAAGAGAACATTTCGGACAGTCAAATGTTAGACGTTCTATTAAATTTTGAAAAAGAATCAGGAAAATAAATTTATATTTAATAATCAAAAATTGTTCAAGACATTATTCATTATTATATGTAAATCATAAACTATTACCAAATTGATTATAATATAAAGTCAGACTTATAGTATACTGTGCAACGTATTTGTGTTACATAGTAATTTTGCTCATAGTTACTTCTTTTCTCCCACTATATTATCTCCAATGTGTATTTGACATCTCTTTTTCATCTCCTGCCTCCATGTTGTTTCTGCTTCCCTGACAGACTATGGTATAGATTCCATATACATACCACACTAACTTCTATAACAACATGCAAATTATCTACAGAGGAAACGGTGTACATTGAATTTAAGACTCTGCATTGGTACCTACATGTTGGTACTTAAATCACCCACACAACACAACAACTCTATTCAGAGATACCCTACCTCTAAGCACTTTAAATTATTATTTTAGTGTTTCACTGAGTTTTCCCCATGTGTGGGGGTGGGGGAGGTGTGTGTGGGGGATGTGCGGGGGGTGTCTGTGAGGTGTGTATGTGTGTGTCTGTGTGTCTAGGGGGATGAGGTGTATAGGTGTGTGGGGTATATGGATGTGGGTGGGGATATTGGTATGTAAGGTGTGTGTGTGGGTGTGTGGGGTGTTTGAGTGTAGGTGGGAGTGTGGGTGTGTGAGGTGTGTGTGGGGTGTGTGTGGGTGTGGGAGTTATGTGTTTAGGATGTGTATGTATGTATGAGATGTGTGGATGTGTCTGTGAGTTGTCTCTGTGTGTGTTGGGGGGAGATGTGTGTGTGGGATGTGTGTGGTGTGTCTGTGAGATATTTGTGTGTATGTGCATGTGTGTGTGTGTGTGGTGGAAGGGGGTGAGGTGTGTGTTTGAGTGTGGGTGTGTGGGATGTGGGTGTAGCTGTGGATGTGTAAGGTGTCGATGTGGGGGTGTGGGGTGTTTGACTGTGGGTGGAAGTGTGCATGTGTGAAGTGTGTATGGGGAGTGTGTGGGTGTGTGAGTGTGGGGTTGTGTGCATGTGGGTGTGTGTGGGACACACTTGTAGGTACCTAAAACAGCCACAGAACCCAAAAGCTCTTTTCAGAGCTACCCTACATGTAATCACTCAAAATTATTATTTTACACTATTATTTTCACAATTTTTCACCTAAGTATGCTCCCTCGTACACTCCCCGGTGCGCGTACCGGGCGCTCCCCCCGCGAAAAAATAAATAAATAACTAAATAAATTTGTCCCACGGGACCCTTTTATGGCCCCCACATCAAACCTAGGGGGTCAGGGGGGGTCTACCCTGCCCCCTTTTGCTCATTTCCCCCTTTGATTTTTGCCACCTCTTGTATCTCAATCCTACCGAGACACAAGATGGCGGCCGCTGCTGACTGTTTCGAATGTTTACAGACACCCGAGAACCAATCAGCTTGCCGTGCGCAAGTCGCGTGGCGCGCCCGGAGCGCTCCCCGGTACGCGTACCGGGGCGCGCTTACAGATATACACATTTTTTTAAACCTAAATTACTCAAAATCCACTGGAGCACATATCTTGAGACATAGCAAAGGCACATCGGGCTACCAGTCCCTACAATTTTGCCAAGTTTGGTGAAAATCCATTCAGCCGTTCGAGCTAAAACTGCGACAGACCGCCCTATGGAAATTAACATGGGGAAAACACGTTTTGGGACCCCCTTTTATCTCAGCCCCCGCTTGACGAATCCCCCCCAAACTTTCAGGTAAGGAGCGGAGAGCCGCGGGGCAAAGTTGCTAAAAAATTCAGCCTGATTGCTCAACCGGCGCCAAAGTTATTCCAAATAGAATGTTGCGATTTCCCTATGGAAATCGATCCTAACTATATATACCTACTGGCGACCGCCAGTAGGTAATATATTTGAGGTTGGCAGATTCAGAGTGTCTCATATATATATATATTCACTGAAAAAACCATAGGTTATAGACCATATATAGTTAGGAATTAGCATTTACAAAACCTTGAAAATTCACTGAAAAAACCATAGGTTATAGACCATATATAGTTAGGAATTAGCATTTAAAAAACCTTATTTTACTCACACAAAACCATTGAAATTCCATATATAGTTAGTTGCACTAACTATATATCGCGCACCCGCAATCCACTGCTGATCATGTCACATATTACATCATTCATGACATGGTCAGTGACATCACTGATGACATCACTGATGACATCTCAAATGACATCACTGATGACATCACTGATGACAACATCCAGTTTAGCTTTCCACCTAGTAGTTCATCGTGGTTTACATGAGAATAATATGTTATTGCTCTACTATCTGCTTTGCTTGTTAAACTATATCTGTACAGCGAGTGCTAAAGTTTCAAGAACAACACGATACAGAATTGTTATGAGGTCTGATCTCCACGACTTCATACTCATAACATAAGTGCAACTTCTGCCAATTCTGGGCATGAGGCGGGTTTTATATTGCTTTGCCGAACACACATACACAACAGTTGATGCGGCTCACATGAAGAGAGAGCTGGTGTATGCTGATGTGATTCCTTCAAATCTAAGACACTAAAGTATGGGCACGCCCTAAACCAACACAAAGAGACCTTCTTAGCAAATAATATAATATGTGTATTAGGGAGGGTGAGATATAAGCAGCCGCGGGCCGTGGAGGGAGTTACGGTGAGGCAGGGAGGCGGGGAGGGGGAGAAGCAGGGTGGAGCCCTCTCTACCTTGCCCCTCCCCCTCCCCGCCTCCCTGCCCCACCGTAACTCCCTCCACGGCCCGCGGCTGCTTATAAGTGTTGCTAACTCTTATTCATTTACAGCATGTTAACATACTATCACCATTCGCTTTTTATGTACTAGTAACTATGCTGGTAATTTTGCTACTGATAATATGTGTACTTGTATTATCTAAGATACTAGAGCCTGTGAAGACGGCATTAGTAAATAAACATTTCAAATACACATGTGTTCTTCTTAACTCCATGTTCTGGTTTCTAAGAAATATATAACGACCGACTGTTCATGAGTTCCACGTATCCTGAGGTACTATAAGTTCATATTCTGGATTGTCTAAACATTGAGAGTTTGTTATATCCAATGTGACACTGTACCTAGCTTGCTAAGGAGTTTTTGATTACTAACGTGAGTTTTGGGACACCCTAATTCGCCGAGGTTCCAATCCTCTGTCCACAGTTCTGTGTGAGAACAGAAACCCTGCGACAGGGGCACCCCCGACCCTTGCTGGAGCTTCATCACACTTGCGATACAACTCCAGCAATGCGCCACCTTTACGGCACAGATACATCACGCATCTGTGCTGTTTTTGCCCCATGATGCGCCGCATTGTAAATGCAGCACACCATAGGTGACGGAACAGCGGCACAGAATGACTAACACATCCCT
The DNA here is from genome assembly GCF_964261635.1 of Lissotriton helveticus. Classification (NCBI taxonomy): domain Eukaryota; kingdom Metazoa; phylum Chordata; class Amphibia; order Caudata; family Salamandridae; genus Lissotriton; species Lissotriton helveticus. Next base: position 878,790,428 of record NC_136069.1, read on the forward strand.
GGTGATGCGCCAGTCATCATAAATGTATCCCTATGCTTCTTATCTTGTTAGAGGTGAACCGCCATATGTATCATCAAAGTTTTTTGCATTTCCTAAATAGCGAACTTTAAGGAATAAATAGCGATTCTTTACCATTCCTAGTTTGCGATGAGCTATTTGCTAATTACAAATTACCCATTCATTTCCTTCATTTCCATAGGGCGGTTGGACTCACTTTTAGCTCGAACGGCTGAATGGATTTCCACGAAACTTGGCAAAATTGTAGGGACTGGTAGCCCGATGTGCCTTTGCTATGTCTCAAGATATATGCTCCAGTGGTTTTTACGAAAATTAACTTTGAAAAATATATATTGGGCTACATTGGCCTATATATATGTTGGAGCCCAAATGTAGCCCAATGTAGCCCAATGTAGCCCAAAGATGGCCGCCAGACACACAAAAAAACAAATGTAGCCCAAATATCAGCCAGATGTAGCCCAACTATAGCCCAGTGACAGAATGACCAATCAGCTTCGCAAACCTCCGTTACGCGAAGCGGAGCGCTGTTACAGATATATATCTTTTTTTGAACGTTAATTTCTTAAAATCCACTGGAGCACATATATTGAGACCTAGCAAAGGCACATCGGGCTACCAGTCCCTAATATTTTGCCAAGTTTCGTGCAAATCCATTCAGCCATTCGATTATTATTATTATTATTATTTTTTGCCCCGCGGGGCCCTTTTAAAACCTCCACATCAAACCTAGGGGGTCAGCGAGGATCTACTATGCCCCCTTATAGTTATTTCCCCCTTTGTTTTGACCTCCTCTTGTCTCTCGATCCTACCGAGAGACAAGATGGCGGCCGCTACGGACTGTTTGGAATGTTGACAGACGCCGGAGAACCAATCAGCTTCGCTTCACAAAGCTCCGTTGCGCGAAAAGTACGCGTCCTGGGCCGCTGCCCAGTCCGCTGTTACAGATATATATCTTTTTTTAAACGTTAATTTCTCAAAATCCACTGGAGCACATATATTGAGACCTACAAAAGGCACATCGGGCTACCAGTCCCTACAATTTTGCCAAGTTTCGTGCAAATCCATTCAGCCGTTCGGGCTAAAAGTGAGGCCAACCGCCCTATGGAAATTAACATGGGAAAAACGCGTTTTGGGACCCCCCTTTTTTCTCGGCCCCCCCTTGACGAACCCCCCCAAAATTTTCAGGGGCTGCTCAGAAACAAAATGTGCCATTTTCCTGAAAATTTCAGCCAATTCCGTCCACAAACGCCAAAGTTATTAGACATAGAATTTTCAAAAATCCCATAGAGAAAAAATCCTAACTATATATACCTACTGGCGACCGCCAGTAGGTAATATATTCACTGAAAAGGTTATAGACCATATATAGTTAGGAATTAGCATTTACAAAACCTTATTTTACTCACACAAAACCATTGAAATTCCATATATAGTTAGTTGCACTAACTATATATCGCGCACCCGCAATCCACTGCTGATGATGTCACATATTACATCATTCATGACATGGTCAGTGACATCACTGATGACATCACTGATGACATCTCAAATGACATCAAAAAAACAAAAAAAATATAAAACTTCAAAAAATACAAAAAAAGTAAAAAATTGTTCAGAAAAATAATAAAAAAATATAAAACAACAAAAATAATAAAAAAAAAGTTCTTTTCAGAACTACCTCCCCTTTTTAAAAAAATTGCTAGAATGTTTAGCACTCTGGCAACCTCTATTTCTTTTGGTTCGCTTCCCGGTTCGCTCGCCGGTACGCGAACCGGGAGCGAACCAAACAAAAAAAAAAGAAGAGTAAGTATAAGGGAAGGAAACAGAGAGTAATGTTAAAAGAAAGACAGCTATAGGGAGTAACACAGAGATACTGTTTAATAGATCTATTTACCGAAGAAAAGATGGAAGAGGGTATAATTGTGAAAAACAAAATAGATAAGGAAGTGGAAGAAAAAAAGGAGAATAACAGAGAGAAAAAACAGAAAGCAGTAAAGAAGAAGTAAAAGAAAAGGAATGATTGAAACAGCAAAGAAATGTAAATAACATAGGGACATATTATCAACATAGGTGATAAAATTATCGCTGCTTTTATCGGCAGAAATCTGCCACTAAAGCCGCTTTTGCAGCAGTTTTCTGCCGATAATGACTGCTTTTATCGGCAGAAAACTGCCGCTAAAGCCGCTTTTGCGGAAGAAAACTGCCGCTAAATCCACTTTTGCGGCAGTTTTCTGCCGATAAAAGCAGCGATAATTTTATTGCCTGTGTTGATAATGTGCCCCTTAGTGTGCTTGAACTACAGAGAGAAAGCATAATGAACAAGTAGTGAAAGAGTGATCAGTCAGAGACAGTGAGAGTAATAGAGACGGAGTGAGTGAACAAGAGTGAGGAAGTATGAGAAGAGAGGGACTGAGAAAAAGAGTGGAAGGAGTAGAGTAAGTAAGTAAGTAATAGAGAAAGGAATGAGGGAAGTAGCAAAGGCAGGAAAGTGAGGGTTAAAGAAATGAAGTAGTGAAACTAATAGAAGTTAAATGTGATAGAAATGTAACGAAAAGAGTACAAAACATTTACCTTATAATTGTCGTTAACTTAGTCACTTGTTATTTTTATACTTTCAATCTGTGAAAGGGAGAACAAACATTTGAAAAATATTAAAACATGTATTTAAAAATTAGAAAAGACAAGGGAAAAGATTGAAGGACAAACAGTTTTTCAACAACTTTGACACTTACAGAAGCCTCTGCTTCTCCATGCCCCTACACAGTCCTAAAAATATACATTTTAAACTAACAGTATCTTGATGCAGATGAAGTGAGGCCTATCTTGCAACATGGTGCATCTTTTGCACTGCTGCTGTCTCACAAAAGTGACGCAACGGTAGCGCAAAAGAGGTGCACAGCCATCATAAAACTGTCCCTAACATTTTAAATGATTGTTTCAGGATGCCAATAAGGTGTGTCCTATCCAGAGGTTTGTTTGAGGTGAGGCCTACTCAGGGTTGCAGATGAAATTTAGAGTTGTTGAAGAGTACAGGAGATAATACATGTCCATGCCTACCAATGAAGTGAGTCATGTCCACTTTACTCTTGAACAAAGGCCAGACCTCCTCTGTTTCCCTGGACAGGCCTAAACTTGATCTGCACAATGCGATTCATAATATTAGGAAACACAGGTGATGTAATTGAAAAACGTGCAATTTCTTTTGCTCATTTCACAATCACATCACTTGTGTTTCCTTTGCTTAGGTATCTCATTGTGCAGATGTAGTCCAGCATATGAAAGAGTACACAGAAGTGCAGCACTGCATGCAACAACTTTGACACTTACTGAAGCCTCAGCTTCTGCATGCCCCCTACACAGTCCTAATTATATACATTTTAAACTGACGGTATCTTGCTGGAGATGAACTGAGGGCTATCTTGCAACATGGTGCATCTTTTACACTGCTGCTGCGTCACAAAAGTGATGGAACAGCGGCGCAAAAGAGGCGCACGGCCATCATAAATCTGCCCTTAACATTTTAAATGATTGTTTCTAGATGCTGATAAGGTGTGGCCTATCCACAGATTTGTTTCAGGTAAGTCCTACTCAGGGTTGCAGATGAAATTTAGGCTTGTTGAAGAGTACAGAGGAGATAATACATGTGCAGGCCTACCAACGAAGTGAGTCATGTCCACTGCACTCTTGAACAAATGTCAGACCTCCTCTGTCTCCTGGAACAGGCCTAAACCTCATCTACACAATGTGATGTGTAATGTTAGGAAACACAGGTAATTTAATTGAAAAACTTGCAATTTTTTTTGCTCATTCCACAATCACATCACCTGTGTTTCCTTTGCTTAGGTATCTCATTGTGCAGATGTAGTCTATCATATGAAAGACTACGTAGAATGTGAGCACTGTATGCAACAACTTTGACACTTACAGAAGCCTCAGCTTCTCCATGCCTACTACACAGTTCTAAATGTATATCATAAATACAAAAAGTACAGAATTAATTATACATGTTAAATGGTTTATTTTTGCTGTTCTCAGAATTTATCAAATTTCACTAAAAACAGTGACTTGAAGGTATTCATAATATAACAGCGGGGGAAAAAAAACACAATCAAATTGATTGTGTTTAAAAAACCCATATAACATAACCAATCAGAAATCAGAACTCCTGAAAAGTAACTTACTTTCCATGACGTCGAAGGATATCCTATGAACAGCTTACACTCTGTTGTGCTGTTATTATTTTCAGCCCGCCACTTTCTGAAAGAAAAGCTCCATCGTTTTGACAAATATGTTATATACAATAAATGACTTCTCGCTCTCTACCGCACTTTTCCACAAGGCCAGATCGTGTAAGAGCCATTTATAACTCTTGGAATTCTTCTAAGCAAATCCCGTCATTTTGTATTTCCGCAACTTTCAGAAAGAAAACGTTCAAGATCACTTTCACAATCCTGTACTAGTAATATCTCACCCTTCTTGCTCACTCATGTTCCACATTTCCTATGACACTGATACTGCTTACTATGAAGCAGACTTACACTACCTCTATGACTACTACAATTATTTAATTCTCTACATCACTTTAATCACAAAGCAATTTAAAACAGTAGATAAAATTATATCAACCCCTAGAATCATTATAGGCCAGTTACCTACCCTAAATTCTCTTTTCTGAAAACAGAAAGTAAGAATATTTTTAAGTAAAAAGGCAACATTGTATCGTAGTCAAATAGGAATCATTTACGAAACAGCAGCTTTTTTTACATTTTCAATAAGCTGTGTAATAAGCGGATCTTGTCAAAGGACCATCATGTCATATAATAGCTGCAGTTACAAATGTTCTTCCTAAAATCAACGACTGTGTAGCCACAACATTTGTAATTAAAGTTGAAGACTTCAGGTTTCAGGTTTCAAGTCTTTATTTCGATTTTTAACAAATCATAAAAGACACATTATGATACATTAAAAAGCAACAAGTTAAAAAAATATTTTCCAAAGAAAAAGATACAAAACATTAATAAGCAAAGGCTATATGCATGTAAGGCAAACCGTATGAACCAGACAATAATAACCTAAAATCAAATGATTTTGAAGAATTTTTTACAAAAATATTAAACATCTAAGGTAAGAAACCTGATTAGAGTATAAAGGTTTAATAATACATATCGAGTCATGTCAAAAGGGAAACTATTTCATGCTTAAAATGCAAAAAGTGCAAATAGTAGAAAACAGGTGTTTAAGCAATAAACAGAATAAGTCACTTTATGAAGCACAATTAGTGGGCTCTGGTAACTTGGACCTGTATTTTAACCTTATGAGCCAGGCCCACCCCAAATATTTGGCTAAGCTCACTACAAAGACCTCAGAGGTATTAGTTTTTAGCGCCCAGATGGCATCGGCAGATTTTCTAAATGGTAAACGCTGGAACAGTGGTTTTAACCATTTCTTTCGCGGCACTGAATAGCTGGGGCACGCGAAAAGAAAATGGCCCTCTGATTCTTTCTGGCCCAGACAACCTTTACAGAGATTTGATACCCCCGTGGACCATTTGTTTACAAAAGTATTCAGAGGCAGTGCACCCACTCTGAACTGATGATACAGTTTCTTGTCCAGAGATTTGGTAATAATATCCCAATAGGGCTCACGGGACATGTCCAGCTTAAATGTGAGAAACCTGCCCGTGAGGCTGATATTACTAGAAAGTGAAACTCGATTTTGGCGAACAGAAGCCCAATACAGGGCTTTAAACTCCTGTTTGGAGGGGAAAGCATTGGATAAAGGAGATATCCAAAGCTGTTCTAAGCCCATATCTTTGAGGATGTTTTTTACAGCTTGGAGCCATGGAATTTTTCCAGATCCACTGATTGACCTGACTTCTGCTAATTCTTTCGCAAATAGAGACAGGTCAGGGGAGGTCCATATTCGCCTCCACAGGGCCACCAACCTAAATCTGGCCATCTCATTGATCGGTAAGCACCCCAAATCCAGGCAAAGGGGGATTGATGGAGTCGACTGTGGTAAGCCTACCAGGTTCCGTAGGAACTTACATTGGGTTTTGAAGAGATTAAGGAGATCCATATGGCCCCAAAGATCTGCACCATATAGGATAGCAGTAGTAATTTTGGCGTCATAGATCTTAAGAGCTGGGAGGACCCGCTTAGTGATGGAACTCTTTTGCTCTTTTATAAGACAGCCCGTTAACCGTGCAAGCTTGAGATGTTGTGTGTTAATTTGATCTTTCCATCTCAAGCGGCTGTCAAGGGTAACCCCCAGGTAGGTCATAGTCTCGACTTGCTCGAGGTTGACTCAATTCAGGCTCACAGAGCTCCGGACAGGATGATTTCTGGAAAAAACCACGAACTTTGTTTTTCCCACATTCACCGCAAGATTGCTAATGGCACAAAACTCCTCAAAGCGGTCCAAGGCCCGCTGCAGCCCGCTGCGTGTTCTAGAGAGGAGTAGGGTGTCATCGGCGAAGATGAGCAGTGGGAATCTCGTCCCAGCCAACATTGGGGCATCAGTGGGGGTGTCCATGAAAAATGTCACCACTTGATCGATAAATAGGAGGAAGAGTGTAGGTGCCAGGACGCACCCCTGACGAACACCTCTAGTTACGGGAAATGTTTCCGTCACTTGTCCCTGGCCTCCCCACCTCACCCTCGCATAGTTATCCTCATGGAATTTTATTATGAGGTCAAGTAGCTCTGGTGGACAACCCAGGTTTTCCATCACTCCCCACAGTTTGTCCCTTGGCACTAGGTCGCAGGCGGACTTTAGATCGATAAATGCAGCAAAGATGGTTCCGCCGCCGAGCAAGACCACTTTCCAATAGATCAGACATAGTCTGAACACCTGATCAATGGTGCTTATGCCCGATCTAAAGCCCGCCTGCATAGGAGATAATATGTCCTCAGATTCAATCCAGTCCTGGACCCGTCCCAAGACCATACGTGCGATGATTTTTTGTATGGAATCAATGAGACTGATAGGGCGGTAATTCCCTGGTTTGGACCTATCGCCTTTTTTGAATATTGGAATTATCTCGGCTCCCTTCCATGATTTTGGGATCGTGGCTCCTTTAGCTAACGAGTTAGCAACCATGGTTATGTAGGGGAGCCACAAGGCTGGGTTTGATTTAAACAGGTCCGCTGGTATAAGATCCATGCCCGGAGCTTTCCCTCGAAGGGTCAAGCCCAAGGCCAGCTCGGCCTCTGATACTGAAAAAATCAGTTTCTCCCCATGGTTGTGTAACGGGGGTGTCGTATCCGGGATTTTTAAAGGTTCGGAATTATCAGCTCTGAATTGGGCAGAATAGAATGTTACCCACTCTTCTTGGGGCACATGATTAGCCGGGGTACTCAAGTCTGGATCCTTCCCCCACTTAACTAAATCCCAGCACTTTTTCTGATTATTCGTGGTGGAGGCATCCAAGAAATCTGACCAAAACCTGTCCTCCCACTCCCGTTTGGATTCCCACTGGGTTATTCTATAATGAAGCCTAGCCGCTTTGACTGCGCCCATGTCTCGAGATTTAATAGTTTTGATAAGATCAGTGTGGGCCTCCCTACATTTTTTGTTATACCATTTCTGGGGAAGGGAATTGGCTTTAATGGGAGCACTCCGGCAAGGGAGAGAAAGTAGGGACTTTAGATGGTCAAAGCAACTGATGTGGAGATTAATAACATTGTTTGCCAGGTCCAAACATCCCCCCAACAAGTCAATTTTTAACATGTCATTATTCACATTTTTGGCCATAGTGTTGACATTGTCCCATAGGGATTCATCCTCCATAATCCTGGACCATTTCAACCTCCTCCTGTCATTGGTTAACACAACATCCCCTGTTTGTGAAATAGTAGGCTCCTCTAGTCTCTTTATATCTGGCAGTTTCAATAATAATAACAGCGGATTATGATCACTTTCTGGGCGCTGTATTACTACCATGTCCACTAGTGAGGACCAATATTCCAATTTTAACAAAATATAGTCAATGCGGCTCCGCCTTAGGCCATTATCAAAGGTACAATTGGCTTCTTTATCCGAACTTGTGCGGCCATTACAAGCTCGGAATCCCCTATTTAGACAAAGGGCCATCCAGTTCACTGCCGCCTCAGTTGCTTTGGCCATTTTGTCAACCACCAGATCAGGAATGTCCCAAACAGCATCCTCAGCCGAGCTCCAACTGTCCCCCATATCAAACAATGGCTCTATGGTGCAGTTTAAGTCTCCAGCTAAGAGGGTAACCTTCCCACTACCTATTTCAGCAAGTTTATGATCAATAACATTCAGCAACAGCGGGCTGCGGCCACCAGGCATACCTCTGGCATATATATTAAAGATATACAGATCCCGTTGGTTAGCCTTACTCAGTTTGATCAAAAGAAGATCCGGGTGCTGAACAGGTAGCTCTGTTGGATAAAGACCCAATGACTGCTTCACCCAAATCAATAAGCCGCCTGAAGCACGCCCTTTACCCCCTTTAATCGCAGGTTTAAAAAAGTTAGTATAACCCAGCTTAAAGACTGGTTCAGTTGCCCAGGTTTCTTGAAACAGGATAATGTCATATTTGTCCACAAATTCCAGCCAATCTGCAGAGGACATGCGGGCCTTGGTTCCTGCAATATTCCAGGATAAGATTTTCAGATTGTCAAGATTTGGAACCGCAGGGGGAGGTTGCAGGGATGAAGCTAGAATAGATGATTGGTTGCGCCCTCTATCCTTCTTGTTCTCCATTATCTTAGGATTATCCATAGGATCAGCAATTATCAAAGTCTCTGGATCATCATTGGGTGCCGGAAGATTAATCGCCCTTGTCACTAGGCCTCCCTCAACTGCATCTAAGTTTTCAATTGGATGCGGGGTCTCCATACTACGCCTTATTGGCTCATAACCAACTACTTTAGCAGGGAAAGACTCACAAGATGTTATATGAAGTCAATCTATGGCCTCAAGGTCGGAGAGGGGACCAAAGTGGTTAAAGAGGAATGGGCGTTGGTGGTCAAGAGGGGTTAATGCCAAGGGGTGTCTTATAACTGGGGTCTGGCGGGAGGTGGAAAATGGTTGGATGGGTCTTAGCCTATGAGGGTAAAAGTAGGATAAGCCCAGAGTTTGGACATCCCCCTGTCTAGCAAATCGTGCTTCTCTTCAGATGGTATCTACCACCCATGGGTCTTTGAACGAGATCAAAATACAATCTCCCTCCAGATCCTTGGTCCCATGCCCCACCCAGTCCACTCTTCTTACAAATAGAATTTTAGTAGGAGAGGAGGGGGGTAAAGGTCGATTTTTATTTAGCCAGAAGATTACTTTGTTATGGAAATCCCCATACGACTCCTTTCTGCCAGGTTTAAGTGGAGCAACACCTGTCAAAACTATTGTGTGTTGTGTTGCTTCAACCGGTAGATCAGCGCGAGGGGTGGTGAATCTTCTGTGACTCCCCTCTCTATGATTGGTGTTACTGCGTTGGGTTGCTATATCTCTATGTGGTGGGGGACACGGGGGTGCGGGATTTATTTTAACCTGTGGGGGTGGCCCAATGCTTTGATGCCCACTAGAATTGCGTTTGTCATTAACCATTGTCTTGGGTGCCTGTATTGAGGTGCTCGTAGATGGATTAGAGGATGCGGTTTTTTGCTTCTCCCCCCCTGTGGACATATTGGTATTTGGCCTTAAGGTTTTATTATGGGCAAAATTGCTCATTGCAATATTATTACTAGCTAGGTTTTTTGGGGCAGTTTGAGTTTTGCTAACTCCTATGTGGCTAGTGGCAATCAATTTTTGTAACTCAGCATGGTTTGAGTTGATTACAGCCTCCATGCTGTTGATTTTTGAAGTCATTAGCCTTGTCCGCTCCAAAACAGGTAGTAATAAAGATTTAAGCATGGCCTCCATTTTTACTAACAGTATTTCATCACTGTTAAGGCACATAGGGCAAGTGTTTGAAGAGCCCAAAGTAGTAAGGGAGGGGCACAGCATATTGGAAAACGCAGAGGGATTTTGTGTGTCAAAAGGATGCTCGGGGCCCTGGCTCCCTTTATCTGAGGCATCTTTTATTTTTGGGATCTTTCGTTCTCTCCCTCCCGACAATCTAGAATCTTGTTTTCTCTTTTTAGTATTAGAGTCAGTGTTTGTATTTGAAGAATCAGCGGTGACAGTAGTGTTAGAGACGTTAAGGGGTAGGTATTCAGATGACTGGCTAGGTACAGGCCCCCCACTAGTCTGTGAATCGTCCCCCTGGCTAGCTTGTGAGTCGTCTATACTGTACCCATCATCCTCCAGAATAGGAGTAGTTGGACTCACCCCCATGCTTTCTAGATGGACGATGGCGTCCGAGGAAGAAGTTTGGACACAATTGAAAGCAGCATGTGCTACCGGGCTGGTAATAGTAGCTATTCCCCCCAGCGATGAGCGCTTTCCGCTGATAAGGTCGAGCGAGAGTCTTTTTTCGACCATGCCAATTTCCTTCTCCAATATCCCTGTGGCCCGTGTAATGAAGGCATCAAGGGGGCCTGATACAACTCCCTTGGTAGTGTGGATTTGGACTATGCGTTCTTTGCCTGACCTTAAAGGCATTATAAAATGTAGGTGGGATGAAAGATCACACAGTTACTTTAAATACGTCCTTACAGTTCCAAGAGGCTAACGTTTGTATGCTAAGGCGCGCCGCCTACCTTAGGTACTTCTGAACGGCCAGGGGGGGTGGGCCCGGGCCGGACTCTGCCGTACTCGAACGGCCTCAAACGGCCCGCTCTTTGCCCGGTCTTCGCCCCGAGCTGCGTCCCGCGCTGCGGGTGTCTGGTGTCGTGATATAGGGGCGTGGTGGGCGGGGGGCGGGCCAGCAGGGAGAGCGGACCGGATGGTGGCTCACCGGTCTCGCAGGGACTCCTGGTTACTGGAGTCCCCGCACGCTTGCAGCCCCGCCGAGCCTCACGCCCAAGCCACCGCCTTACTACTCCTCTTCCCCGGAAAACGTTTCTCCACGCACTCCTGTGCGAAGCGGCACCCGCGAAGCGGGTGCGGCAAGAAGTTGGTCAGTTTGCCTTAAAAGAACAGCGCCTGGTCTGTGATGCCTCTGTCCGGTAAGATACGGTGTCCCAACAAGTGAAGGTGGAGGGCGCATTTACAAGCCTCAGGTGTGCGGGGGCGGGCCAGCAGGGAGAGCGGACCAGATGGTGGCTCACCGGTCTCGCAGGGACTCCTGGTTACTGGAGTCCCCGCACGCTCGCAGCCCCGCCGAGCCTCAAGCCCAAGCCGCCGCCTTACTACTCCTCTTCCCCGGAAAACGTTTCTCCACGCACTCCTGTGCGAAGCGGCACCCGCGAAGCGGGTGCGGCAAGAAGTTGGTCGGTTTGCCTTAAAAGAACAGCGCCTGGTCTGTGATGCCTCTGTCCGGTAAGATACGGAAGACTTACTTTCATCAGGTTTATATAGTTGGAATTTTAAAATGACATTATAACGAAAAGTTTGGTCAAATAATCTAGACAGCATTGCAGACTTACATTACCTCTACTCCATGTTTTGATTGGCTGCTTGAATTAGCTTATAAAAAGAAACAGTTTTTCTGAACTCATTCAAAGTGCAGTTATTTTTCCATGACGTTAAGTGTTATGGTAAGAACACCGTTTGCTTTGGGAAATACTCTGTTGTCCTTTAACTAATCCGTGCCCACCACTTTCTGTAAGAAAACCTTCTTTTTTTCCAGGAACTATTTAAAACTCAAAAATAACTTTTGACTCTGTACTACACTTATCCTCAAGGCCAAATAGTGTAGGAGCCATTAGAACCTCTTGAAATTCCTCAGAGCAAATCCAGTGATTCCTTCCCTAAAATTTTGTTTTTAAAAACACCAGGTAAGAATTTTTAAGGTCAAAAGGCAATTTTTTTTTGAAAGTTAAAACAGAATCATTGCAGAATGACCAGCCGTCTCTAGACTTTAAATAAGCTGTGTAATGTCCTGATGTTGTTGAAGGACCGTCATGATATATAATTGCTGCAGTTACAAAAGTCCTTCCTGATATTGACAACTGCGAAGCCACAACATTTTTAATTAAAGTTGTCAATTTTGTTCCATCAGGCCTACATCGTTGGAACATTAAAATGACATACTGGCCATATGTTCGTATAAATAATGTTGACAACATTTCAGACTTACATTGGCTACACTCCATGTTGTGATCAGCTGCTTTTACTAGCTTATTAAAGGACACTGATTTACTGTCTGGCAAAGTTAAATATATAAATTTTTCTGAGTCTACACTAGTAGTACTTGATACCCTACAGTTCTCGCAGTCTTGCTGCCATTGATAAGAAAGCCCAAACAGGTGATCTACATCTACACCTTCATCATGCAATACATCAAGCATATACATTAAAAACTCCTGACAATCTTGCTGAATATTTTGAGAGAATTGTGTTTGACCTGAACATCTGTCTAACACTTTCTATTTTTGTTCTATCAGTGCTACATTTCTCTAACACAGAATTCAACAAACTGCAAAATCTTTGATCCAAATTAACCACAATCTCTTCTTTTACATTTTCTAGAGAAAACAAAACATTAACCACTACATTAGCATAGCAGTTGACACCAGAACTGTTTTCAAATTGAAAACCAACAAAATCTTCAACAAAATCCTTTTTCTTTCTGCTTATAATTTCTGGTTCATCGACTTTTCGTCTTTTTGCTACAACCTCCCTACTATTGGTCACATTTCTTCGTTTCCGGCCTACCACACGTTTCTCAAACAAAGGATATTGAGGCAAATGTGGCGCATACTCTCTTCTTAACCTATTGTATTCCTTAACACAATCTAGATCCGCACAAATGTTTGTGACATCACACTCAATCAAGTACAATCCCGATAAAGTTCTGACTCGTGACAATGCCACATATGCCATACCTTCCTTGACCACAGAACTGCCAATATTCACCAATGCACTGTCTACACTTAAACCTTGCGATTTATGGATTGTCACCGCATATGCCAAGCAAACAGGAAACTGCTTACGGCGAACATATAAGTCTTTCACAAGCAAAAACCTAGCAGAGCAACGACCAATTAGCTGTACTTCCTCAATGCCATCAAATTTAATTTTTAAAAATTCAATTCCATCTCTATTTCTGTATTTCACAAAATCAACAACATTACCCATTGATCCATTTACAGGACCTCTTTCAACATGTAAATTCCTTCTTAAAATTATACGGCAATTTAAGCACACATTCAGAGTCTTTTCAAAACCTGCAGTTTTAGATATAGTCTTCTCTAATGAATCCAATTTTCATTTCAAATTCTCAGACAAAATAATTGTTGATCCCATATGCTCTACTCTGTCAATAGCTTCCAGTTTCACAATCTCTTGGTTTTCTAAATGCAACATTTTGTTGTTAAAGATGGCACATTCTGCAAGAGTTGGCATCAAACATATTCCAGATTTCTTCTCAGTAATTTTCTGAAAAATATTCTCACGCATATTTTCACGCAGTTCAGCATAATTGAAGTTTAACCATATATTAACATTGCCAATGCTCTCTAGGCACTTCCTGGTATCTTCATGCGTGAGCATTTTGAACACAGGTTGTCCTTTCACTGGTGTCAGCTGCAGAAGATCACCGAAAACAATGATGTGTTTGCCACCAAATAACACATCATACTCTGTTTTGAGAACTTCTTGCATTCTCAAATGCACAAAGGCAAGCATGACATTGGAAACCATGCTTACTTCGTCAATGATAAGAAGTTTCATTTTCTTCAAGACTCTTGAAACTTCACAACAAGCATCTCCAGATAACTTGTGGTATTGTAATTTGTTATCATGCTCCACTGGCAGCATCAGTAGACGATACAAAGTAATACCTTTAATGTTATGTGCTGCCAGTCCAGTTGGAGCGGTGACAACACAAGACAGCGATGACTCAGTCCTTTTCTGCAAATAACATGAAATTGCTTTAATGAGGAAACTTTTTCCAGTTCCCGCTTCTCCACTCACGTACAGTCGGACAGGCTTCAACGACGTACATGAGCACTCTTTCTTCTCATGACTTAATCCATGATCAATTTGGTTGGTAACTTCGTCATATATTTTCCTCTGCTCAACGTTGAGTTGTCTTTCCAAGTCTTCTAAGTTAACCGCATCCTCCTGAGCATGTGCCATGACTCTTTCCACTTCAATCATGGCAGTGGCAGCTTCATTTTCGATAACTGGTCCTCCTAGTGGATCCTGACTCAATGAAACAGAACTCTGACTGTCCTGAGAACTGTCTCTAGCAATCTCGGCTGCAATCGTTGCTTCCTGCTCGATTTCCGCATTCAACATTTCTAGATATTTGGGAAAAACAGGACATTCTATGGTCTCCTTGGCGGCATTGAAAGAGTCTTCGTAACAGAGGAAATCTCCAAGCAGTTCCTCTTCTGCACGCCAAGGCTTGAAAAGTTGCAAAAGTGCTAAATAGAAAAACTCTTTTTTTTCAGGAGATTCGCCACTCAATTTTGGATGGTTTACCAAGTGGCATTTTCTTTGCTTGACCAGACATCCCTCACTTCCAATTACAGCATACACTCCTTTATCAATATCTTCTTTGATGTTCCTCTTGAATATGTAATTTTGTAGAACCTCATACAGACAAACATTCTCGAGGTGACTGCTTCTATTTGGATAATATGTATCCAACATGTTGGTCTTCAAATATCGGTACTGTTTGGCTCCTTTTCCGCCAAATACTCAATTTCCCGCACAGGTTTCAGAACTCGATTACGCGTTGCAGCAAGACCAAGACTCGCCCAAACGATACTCCTGGATTTGGCATAGAGACTTGCTGAAGACAACCGGTCAGAACATTCGTAAGCTCCGATTTCTCGATGTGACAACATCTTCAGACTGAAACTGTACAACTTCTTACTGAGGCTCTTTTCATGGGATATGTCCTCCCACATATCCTTCAATTCTGTCTTTTCTTTTTTGGTGATGTAAGATGTCACATACCGAGCCACAGCCATACAGTTATCAGCCACAAACTGTATATCCATGTTAGCATTCCACATGGACAAAATAACTGGGTTGTAGTCGTTGATGTACTTGGACTCTTCGTTCCTTTTCAAATTGTATGTGTTTTTAGGTGATTTCTTCATCACATTATGTCGCAGCGAAGACATCAAACTGTTCACTCTTCCTTTAGAAATCACCGGTCGTGGAAAGGCGAAATGACATTTGGTGTAGAACTTGTCCTTGTTTCTGAATTTACGACAACAGTACTTTCCACAACGATGGCTTTGGAAGCGTAAAACTTGTTCTCTTAGGCTTTTGTCTTCCTTTGCGTTTGGAACAGCACATGTAGAATACTGTTCTATGAAACTCATCACTAAGTCTTCTGGATCTGTTCCAAATTTAGGTGCATCCTTGATCCACAGCAGCATATGTATATGAGGAGCACCTCTTGCTTGGTACTCCTTTCGCCAGAAGAAATCCAACACCTCTCCAAGAGGTGGATTTTTCTTGTTCATGATGAAAGACATCATAGCTTCAAATCTATGATTGAAGTACCTGCGTACATTCACTGGATCCAAAGAGCACAGTTCTCCGGGTGTCTTGAATTCGATATATTGTCGAAACCTAGGATCTTCTGCATACAATCATAAAGTCCGGTATTCAGAAGCAGGAATGTGATGAGGTTGCTCATCATATCTTCCTCCTTGACCTGTTGGAAATAGCTGTGGGAAACACCGAGCTTCCAAACTTTCCTCCCAAACACTAATAGGACTCCCTTTGGCTTGTTTCATTTGAAACAACTCAATAGCATTCCCCATGACTTCCTTGGAATGCAAAGGATGAACACTATAATGTTCATATATTTCTTCACTTTTAGAGGGTTCTACTTTCTCAATTTGACCACCACACAAATCACTATCCTCTTCTTCACTTACTTCCTCTTCTGCAACATATACATTCTTATAGTACTTATTGCTTTTTTTCAAATACAATGTTGCCTTTTTGACTTTCCTAACATCCACTAAATCTTGCCATATTTTCTTACTCTTTGTCGGAACCCCATTAACTAAGATAACCAGAGGTTCCTCTTCCACTTTTTCTACTCCAATTGTATTAATGTTTTTCTTCAAATCTAGAGGCAAATAAACAACTCTTCCCTTTAATCCTCTCTGTAAATCTGATGGAGGCAATTTCCCTGTCTTTGGCTCCATTCTTACAATAGCCTGAAAGGGATGGATACTTTGAATCAAAATAGATTCATAAGTATTTAAATCCTTCAATTCAGAAGGAATCTCAACCAATTCCAGATTATTATGAACCGCTCTAGCAGGCATCCGGTTTTGATTTAATTTGTTACAACAATAAGTACACACACGTTGATCCAATCCCAAATCAAAACAATTTTCTACCATCAAGTATGTTGCGAACTCCTTCCATTCAGTATTATTTTCCCTTTCACTTTTCGCATATAAATCCACTAACTTAGTCTGATTCTTATAATAAGTACGTCGACAACACACACAAGTGAAATTAGGCCTCTCACTTGATTTCACCTGAAATGTGGCAATTTCCTTCTGAAAATTATCTGTACTGGAAACCTGTACACTATCTTCCATATTACCCTCTTCTTCTGGGTCAATTTCAACATTCTCCTCTTTACTTCCAAAGTAACAAAACTCAATTTCTTCACAAATATTCTTCACATCTATTTCAGAACCATGCAAAAGAGCAGTGCATAATTGTTTAAGCATAACTGCTGGACTCTTAGCATAATACAACATTCTAACTAATTTCCTCACTTTATTATGATGCACTGCTAGCATCCTGAAATGATGAAAAACACTCTGGCATACACTCCTGGAAAGACAAGCCAGTGAATGACCATGCAAACCTGTCACTTCTCTCACTCTGCAAGGATCTAATCCTTGCAACAACATCATTTTCTGCTTCAAACTTTTCTTATTAAATGTCCGTACAAAATCACAAAGCAAATTGATGGAATCCTGTCGCACACTGCAAATACTACTACACTTCCAGGTGTACACAGGTCCCTTAGGACGTCTTCCTAAAACCTCATTACCTAACACCTCTTCTGCCTCTGTTGTCACAATTTTTTCTTTTTCAACTGGACAACCATCTTTTACCTCATAAGCTCGACCACTGGTGTCAACTGCATGCACCAAATCATTATCCTGGAAATAACTCTCCTCATTAAAAAATGCCTCACAACTTGAACTATGCATCCATTCTCCTGAAAAAACTTCACAAAAATTACTACGATTAACTGTTCTCTTCCATCTACTATTTCTTTTGAAATCATAAATTGCCTTGTTTAGCTTCCTAATTCTATTGATTATCAAAATAAATAACTTTCGCTTAATTTCAAATGCCTGATCAATAACTTTCTCAATTTTGTTTTTCTCTTATAAAAAACCACTATCTGCTGACCTTTCTTAATATTTTTTAACAAATTGCCAATTATCCTGTTGCGGAACATTCGTCTGCGAATGTCCCTAAACTGATTTTTCCTTCTACTACCATGCACAGAGTTATCTCCTGCTCTAGCAGTAACATTTTTTATTGGCCTTCCCTTTCCGTTTAAATTGCTTCTATTTTTCTGGACTAAAACATTTTCTGTAGTACTACTTTTTTTTCTACAAATGTTTCTTATGAATGATTTTGTTGTCTTACCCGGAGCTTTCTTGGTGACTTGACAAGTTTTTATTGTAGAGGACTGCTGCAAAAATTTATTAAGCTGCTGTCTTTGACGTTTTGTAGCCTTTCGGTTTCGTTGTTTAGATGGCATTCTCTCCTTTGAAATGATCTGCAGTTGAATCTGTGGTAAAATATAATTAAAAATGTTATTAACCACTATTAGCAAACAGTAAATCAATAACAGTCGTCAAAAATTTAACACACTACTTGTCATTTTTACATAGAATAATTTTTAGTGCATTGGCAAATTAAGTATTCACAAATAGTAGCAAAGAAATGGAATGCTTCTACATTTGACCTGTGCTGTTTTATATGTGAATCTGAACTAATTTTATGAGCATATTTGACTATTTTATTAAAGACACTACACACAACCTGTTTTTGAACATTTGTTTAATTTTAAATGAAACGGTTTACATTTTTACTTTTCATTTCCAGTAACTTTTAAAAATAAATGTTTATAGTTCCATAGGCTCAAGCAGGTCAGCTTCCCACCCTATGTCATACAATTCTGACAAATCGGCATCCTCATCATGTTCTTCATCATCCTCAGGATTTAAATCATCCAAGGGATCTACTTCCACTGACGTTTCAATGACAAGTTCAATGATAAGATCGAGATCAACTGATTGCTCATTATCACTCATGGTTGATGTTGTCGTTATCTTTAAAGAAAGAGAACAACAATGAGGTGTTGCAGAGTAAGAGACAAATCTCAGAGACTATAATATTAAAATTGTTTAACAAGAGTAACATTTTGCAATTATTATTTAGCCATGTCCAGCGATGCTGAGGAGGTGAGGCCTATGTCCAAGTTTTCAGTGAACAGGACTCATCTGTTCTTAACCTTGGATAAGCCTCACCGACTCTGTGTACCCTGCTCATACTTAAATGTAAAGGGGCAGATTTATGTTAACTGGCGCATCCCCAGGGATGCACCAGTTAACGTGCACCGCTGCTCTGCCACCCATGATGTGCCGCATTTACAATGTGGAGCACCATTGAGCAAAAACAGCACAGATGCGTCACGCATCTGTGCCGCAAAAGCAGCACATTGCAGGAATCACGTCGTAAACGCGACATGTCTACTGCAATGCACAGGAGCAAGCCACACTTTGCATGGTGCATCACTCCTTATGCCTGTTTCAAACAGGCGTAAGGATTTGATTCAGCAATGCTGTAAAGCTGACTCAGTGAAATCTTCTAAATTTCACTGTGTTAGTTTTACAGGGCTTTCATGCAAATGAATGCCCACCCTGCAATAAAACGCCTATATGAAACCTGACGCAGGTTTCATGTGGCACAGGACTTTACAGCATGACACATCTGCCTAGATGCATCAAGTTGTAAATATGTCGCAACATAGCGCATCTTTTGCGCCGCCACTACGTCACAAAAGTGACGCACAACGGCACAAAAGAGGCACACAGCTATCATAAATCTGTCCCTAACATTTTAAATGATTGATTCAGGATGACGATAAGGTGTGGCCTATCCAGAGGTTTGTTTGAGGTGAGGCCTACTCAGGGTTGCAGATGAAATTTAGGCTTGTTGAAGAATACAGAGGAGATAATACATGTGCAGACCTACCAATGAAGTGAGTCATGTCCACTGCACTCTTGAACAAAGATCAGACCTCTTCTGTGTCCATGAACAGGCCTAAACCTCATCTGCACAATGTGATTCGTAAAGTTAGGAAACACAGGTGATGTAATTGAAAAATGTGGAATTTCTTTTCCTCATTTCACAATCACATCACCTGTGTTTCCTTTGCTTAGGTATCTCATTGTGCAGATGGAGTCTAGCATATCAAAGAGTACACAGAAGTTCAGCACTGTATACAACAATTTTGACATTTACAGAAGATTCAGCTTCTCCATGCCCCCTACACATTCCTAAATGTTTACAGTTTAAACAGACGGTATGTTGTAGGAGATGAAGTGAGGCCTGTCTTGCAACATGGTGCATCTTTTGCATCACTGCTGCATTGGTTTCATGTGGCACAGGACTTTACAGCATGACACATCTGCCTAGATGCATCAAGTTGTAAATATGTTGCAACATAGCAAATCTTTTGCACCGCCGCTGCGTCACAAAAGTGACGCACAGCGGCGCAAAAGAAGCACACACCTATCATAAATCTGTCCATAACATTTTAAATGATTGATTCAGGATGACGATAAGGTGTGCCCTATCCAGAGGTTTGTTTGAGGTGAGGCCTACTGAGGGTTGCAGATGAAATTTACGCTTGTTGAAGAATACAGAGGAGATAATACATGTGCAGGCCTACCAATGAAGTGAGTCATGTCCACTGCACTCTTGAACAAAGGTCAGACCTCTTCTGTGTCCGTGAACAGGCCTAAACCTCATCTGCACAATGTGATTCGTAACGTTAGGAAACACAGGTGATGTAATTGAAAAATGTGGAATTTCTTTTCCTCATTTCACAATCACATCACCTGTGTTTCCTTTGCTTAGGTATCTCATTGTGCAGATGGAGTCTAGCATATCAAAGAGTACACAGAAGTTGAGCACTGTATACAACAATTTTGACATTTACAGAAGATTCAGCTTCTCCATGCCCCCTACACATTCCTAAATGTTTACAGTTTAAACGGACGGTATGTTGTTGGAGATGAAGTGAGGCCTATCTTGCAACATGGTGCATCTTTTGCATCACTGCTGCATTGGTTTCATGTGGCACAGGACTTTACAGCATGACACATCTGCCTAGATGCATCAAGTTGTAAATATGTCGCAACATAGCAAATCTTTTGCGCCGCTGTGCGTCACTTTTGTGACGCAGCGGCGGCGCAAAAGAAGCACACACCTATCATAAATCTGTCCCTAACATTTTAAATGATTGATTCAGGATGACGATAAGGTGTGCCCTATCCAGAGGTTTGTTTGAGCTGAGGCCTACTCAGGGTTGCAGATGAAATTTACGCTTGTTGAAGAGTACAGAGGAGATAATACATGTGCAGGCCTACCAATGAAGTGAGTCATGTCCACTTCACTCTTGAACAAAGGCCAGACCTCTTCTGTGTCCGTGGACAGCTCTAAACCTCATCTGCACAATGTCATTTGTAAAGTTAGGAAACACAGGTGATGTAATTGAAAAATGTGGAATTTCTTTTCCTCATTTCACAATCACATCACCTGTGTTTCCTTTGCTTAGGTATCTCATAGTGCAGATGGAGTCTAGCATATCAAAGAGTACACAGAAGTTGAGCACTGTATACAACAATTTTGACATTTACAGAAGATTCAGCTTCTTATCTTGTTGGAGATGAAGTGAGTCCTGTCTTGCAACATGGTGCATCTTTTGCATCACTGCTGCATCGGTTTCATGTGGTACGGGACTTTACAGCATGACACATCTGCCTAGATGCATCAAGTTGTAAATATGTTGCCACATAGCAAATCTTTTGCACCGCCGCTGCGTCACAAAAGTGACGCACAGTGGCGCAAAAGAGGCACACACCTATCATAAATCTGTCCCTAACATTTTAAATGATTGATTCAGGATGACGATAAGGTGTGCCCTATCCAGAGGTTTGTTTGAGGTGAGGCCTACTCAGGGTTGCAGATGAAATTTACGCTTGTTGAAGAGTACAGAGGAGATAATACATGTGCAGGCCTACCAATGAAGTGAGTCATGTCCACTTCACTCTTGAACAAAGGCCAGACCTCTTCTGTGTCCGTGGACAGGCCTAAACCTCATCTGCACAATGTCATTCGTAAAGTTAGGAAACACAGGTGATGTAATTGAAAAATGTGGAATTTCTTTTCCTCATTTCACAATCACATCACCTGTCTTTCCTTTGCTTAGGTATCTCATAGTGCAGATGGAGTCTAGCATATCAAAGAGTACACAGAAGTTGAGCACTGTATACAACAATTTTGACATTTACAGAAGATTCAGCTTCTTATCTTGTTGGAGATGAAGTGAGGCCTGTCTTGCAACATGGTGCATCTTTTGCATCACTGCTGCATCGGTTTCATGTGGCACGGGACTTTACAGCATGACACATCTGCCTAGATGCATCAAGTTGTAAATATGTCGCAACATAGCAAATCTTTTGCGCCGCTGTGCGTCACTTTTGTGACGCAGCGGCTGCGCAAAAGAAGCACACACCTATCATAAATCTGTCCCTAACATTTTAAATGATTGATTCAGGATGACGATAAGGTGTGCCCTATCCAGAGGTTTGTTTGAGGTGAGGCCTACTCAGGGTTGCAGATGAAATTTACGCTTGTTGAAGAGTACAGAGGAGATAATACATGTGCAGGCCTACCAATGAAGTGAGTCATGTCAACTTCACTCTTGAACAAAGGCCAGACCTCTTCTGTGTCCGTGGACAGGCCTAAACCTCATCTGCACAATGTGATTCGTAAAGTTAGAAAACACAGGTGATGTAATTGAAAAATGTGGAATTTCTTTTCCTCATTTCACAATCACATCACCTGTGTTTCCTTTGCTTAGGTATCTCATTGTGCAGATGGAGTCTAGCATATCAAAGACTACGCAGAAGGTGAGCACTGTATGGAACATGGCTATGTAACTCAAAGAATCAAAATCTAAATTTGCCAAGCACACATGGGGGTGTATTTACAAGGACCTTCCACCACGGGGAAATGTCTTTAATTAAAATGGGAAAAATAACATCAAAGGGACTCAAATACCTTTTAAATATACCCCAAGCAACCTATGAAACTCTTGCACTACATATCAAGAAACCTAATTGATTTCAAAAATCGTTTTTAAACACATCATCTAAATCAATTATATACCTACATTCAAGGGGAAATGACTTAAAATGCCCTAAGACACATGAAAGCGTTTTTTTAAGGCCCTTGCACCATTTTTGGGTCACTTTTAACATGGCTATGTGACTCAAAGAATCAAAATCTAAATTTGCCAAGCACACATGGGGGCGTATTTACAAGGACCTTGCACCACAAGGAAATGTCTTAAAATAAAATGGGAAAAATTACATCAAATGAACTCAAAAGCCTTGTAAATATGCCCCAATTAACCTATGAAACTCTACCAGTACATATCAAGAAACCTAATTGATTTCAAAAAACGTTTTTAAACACATCTTGTAAAGCAATTATATTCCTACATTCATGGGGAAGTGAGTTAAAATGCCCTAAGACACATGAAAGCATTTTTGTAAGACCCTTGCACTATTTTTGCGTCACTTTTAACATGGCTATGTAACTCAAAGAAACAAAATCTATTTCTAAAACACTTGACACAAAGCAACATTTTAAATACACAACTTTCTTCATAATTTTCTCCTTAAAGCATACTATTCTCTATTTAAATTAAAAGAATCTTTTCTCACCTTAGCAAATACTTTTTGAGTTTCAAAACAGTCTCAGACACACACCAATTTGTCTTCAGCAGAGCAAAAGGTATGCACTCCAGAGCCTGCAACCATCAATGGCACAGAAATGCTGTAATTCATCACACATATCTCTCATGTCACCCAATCAAAACTCTTCCCTCACTTTTTTCAAATCAACACCCTTCCCCCCTCTGCCCTTTCTGCCTTTTTTGCATAGCAACCACCTCCTGAAAGACCTCTCATGTTTGCAAGTTCACACAACAATGTTTCAATTGAACTCTGAACTCTCAGTACACCTGCGTATCCAGTGCAATCTTTCATAAAATGATTTTTTCTTAACCATTCAAATTACATCTTTCAAAGAACTCATCTATGCACCCTAACTTTCTGTTTTCAGCAATCAAAATCCACCAATCACTGCTACTGATTAATTACCACAGAAACTCCACAGTTTTTTTCATTATACACTCTTATTTTTTCAACTGCCATTTCATTGCCACACTTCATCTGACTGCAGCAGAACCTTCTCTCACCATGTTTTCTGTCTGGATTGTTGGACATAGTTATATCCACTGGGCTCAAAGGTTTGCTGATAACAGAAATTTACACAACCTCAATTTACAAAATGTGGAAATCAAGTGGATTGGCCACAGAGGATTAAAATGTCACCAATTGATACCATTGGTGAAAACCTTTTTGCATTTGCCAAAACCTGACCTGTTAATTGTGCACTGTGGAGGAAATGACTTGGGCACTTTGACTGGGGTAGGTCTGGAAATGCTTTTAAAGGACACCTTTGAGCAATTGATGGCACTATTTCCTCAAACTGCCTTGGTATATTCAAATATATGCCAAAGACAGAAATGGAAGTGGTCCAACCAATTTTGTCCACAAATTGAGAAATCGAGGAAGCATGTAAATAAGTCTGTTTCAGCTTACATGAGAGACCATGGAATGGGCTCCATCTACAACAATAACTTGCGTTACTACATGCAAGATATCTACAGAGCAGATGGAGTTCACTTCTCAGATGAGGGGAACAGAATTTTCATCCTCAATTTAAGACTGTGCATTGGTACCTACTTGTAGGTACCTACATCAGCCACAGGACCCAAAAGCTCTTTTCAGAGCTACCCTACATCTTATGACTCACAATTATTATTTTACTCTAACTTTTTCACAAATTTTCACCAAAGTACGCTCCCCGGAGCGCTACCCGGTACGCGCACCGGACGCTAACTGCGCAAAAATGTGAAAAAAAATGGTTTTTTTCGCACATATGGTCCTCCTCAGACACCCTCAGAAAACCTAGGGGGTCAGGATACGTGTACCTTGCCCCCTTCTACCCATTCTGAACATTATTTTCCCTCCATCTTGTATCTCAATTCTACCGAAACACAAAATGGAGGACTCCCGTAACGCTGCCGGTTCGCGTACCGGGGCGCGCACCGGGAAGCGCTCGCTCAAAAAAAGGTGGGAAAGTAATTCACAGAAAAACCACTGAAGACACTTTTACCAAATATAGATTAGCTCATACTACATACCAATCCCTACCATTTTCACAAATTTGATTGGAATTCCATTTAGCCATTTAGCCTGTAGACCTCTCTAAATACCCTGAGGTAAATTACTTCACAAAACACATCTGAAGTGTTGGAATTGACAACCAATTAAAATGTTACTTTCATTTTCTACTTTTTTTACCTGACATTTGATTGGTTATGTACCTGAATATATATAAAGAAAGAGAGAGAAACACAGCCATTTTGACTACCACCACCTGAAGTAGATTTCAAGAAAATTTTCACTGAGAACTTAAACTGCTTTTTGAAATGTGAGTTGTTATTTTGAAAACTGAAGTATATTGTGCACTTAAAGTTAATTTGGAAAACTTTTTCTGTAATAGTTATAGATTTAGATAGACTTCTCTGTTATAGTTATGGATGGATTTAGGCTTCTCTTGTACAATTATGAATTTATTTAGGCTTCATCACATACACTTTTTTATATTTCTACTTCCAGTCTGATAACATACACTACCCAAAGATAAATTCACAGTTAAAAAATCCAAACTACCTGTCTGAACTTAAACCCAACAGTGCCCTAACTCTTCTGATATAGTTATTTTTTATGCAATTTACAGCAAAAAAATGGAAGGGGAGCAAGAAAATATCAATGTTTCCTTCGACATTACATCTGAGGAGATTTTAAATGAAGAATTTTTAGATGAAAATTTTATGGATCAGTCTTTGGATGAACAATTTATTGAATGCTTACAAGACATAGAAACATGCATGTTTGAGGAGATTCCAGATGATGTAATGCTGGAAGTTTTATTGAACTATGAAAATTCTGACCAATAGATTTTTATTTAATAATTAAAAAAATTTGAGACAATATTCATTTTTATATCTAATTCATGAAGTACAACCAAAATAAATAAATAAATAAAAAAAACAAAAAAAACACAACAAAAAGAACAATCAATAAACATACAATATTTCAAAATATCATAGTCTATCATTCTTTTTTCCTTATAGTACGCTCCCCAGACCGCTTCCCGGTGCGCTTACCGAGCGCTCCCCCCCCCAAAAAAAATAAAAAATTCTTTTTTTTGCCCCGCGGGGCCCTTTTAAAGCCTCCACATCAAACCTAGAGGGTCAGGGAGGATCTTCTATGCCCCCTTATGGTCATTTCCCCCTTTGTTTTGGCCTCCTCTTGTCTCTCGATCCTACCGAGAGACAAGATGGCGGCCGCTCCGGACTGTTTAGAATGTTGACAGACACCGGAGAGCCAATCAGCTTCGCTTCGCGAAGTTCCGTTACGCGTCAGGTACGCGAACCGGGGCGCTGCCCGGAGCGCGCTTACAGATATATATATTTTTTTGAACGTTAATTTCTCAAAATCCACTGGAGCACATATATTGAGACCTAGCAAAGGCACATCGGGCTACCAGTCCCTACAATTTTGCCAAGTTTCGTGGAAATCCATTCAGCCGTTCGAGCTAAAAGTGAGGCCAACCGCCCTATGGAAATTAACATGGGAAAAACGCATTTAGGGACCCCCCTTTTTTCTCGGCCCCCCCTTGACGAACCCCCCCCCAAATTTTCAGTGGCTGCTCAGAAACAAAATGTTCCATTTTCCTGAAAATTTCAGCCAATTCCGTCCACAAACGCCAAAGTTATTAGACATAGAATTTTCAAAAATCCCATAGAGAAAAAATCCTAACTATATATACCTACTGGCGACCGCCAGTAGGTAATATATATATATATATATATATATATATATATATATATATATATACACACACATATATATATATATGTATATATATATATATATACATACATATATATATGATGTCACTGACCATGTCATGAATGATGTAATATGTGACATCATCAGCAGTGGATTGCGGGTGCGCGATATATAGTTAGTGCAACTAACTATATATGGAATTTCAATGGTTTTGTGTGAGTAAAATAAGGTTTTGTAAATGCTAATTCCTAACTATATATGGTCTATAACCTATGGTTTTTTCAGTGAATTTTCAAGGTTTTGTAAATGCTAATTCCTAACTATATATGGTCTATAACCTATGGTTTTTTCAGTGAATTTCAATGGTTTTTTAATAGCAAATATCAAAAGCTTTAAAATGTATTCTTCTTTAAATCGAAAAATATATTTTATATGTTTTTAATACAATTTTTTTATGTATTTTTTTTAATAATTTTTTTTGATTCGCTCCCGGTCCGCGAACCGGGCGGCTTCCCGTTAGCTCAACTTGGTGCCGCGACCCGGTCCGCGAACCGGTAAACGTTCCATTTACGCAACTGCCGCGTTAGAAAACAACATCGTGACGTGTCGCGTAAGCGCGACGTATCGCGTTGTCGCGTAATGCGTCATATGACGCGCCGCGTTAACGCACCCGGAAGTGCTCCGGTGCGCGAAGCGAGGTGCGAAGCGCAGCTTCCCGGAAGCGATCCGGGACGCGGCGCGGATCGCGTAACGTAAGCGTAACAGGTCATGTGTCCTGTAAATAACACTTTTCATTGGCTCATTTCACTTTCAGTTTCCTATTGATGTAAGGCTAGGTCATTTGACCTAAAAATAACACTTTTCATTGGTTTAGAACTATTTTTTTTCCCAAATGATGAAA
The DNA here is from genome assembly GCF_964261635.1 of Lissotriton helveticus. Lineage (NCBI taxonomy): Eukaryota > Metazoa > Chordata > Amphibia > Caudata > Salamandridae > Lissotriton > Lissotriton helveticus. The sequence continues at coordinate 878,817,665 of NC_136069.1, forward strand.
ACCCATCCTTGTTTCCTCACTCTGACTTTCATCTTTGTGAGAGGAAGACCTTTTTTCATCACTTAGCGATGGCAAGTGTTGTAGCTTCAGCTGGTGCACCCCCACCACCACCACCACCTTTTAGGAAGAGAGGACCACCTCCTCAGGTTATGGTTGAGCAAGAGGAGGAAGAAGAGGAACAAGAGGAAGAGGAAGAAGAGGGGCATTTTTTGCCAGAAGAGCCTAGGAGGTCCCGAGTGAAAGAGAATTTTATTTGGCAATTTTTTAAATATCCCCGAGGCCAAAAAAAAGTGAATGCCCGTTACGTAACTTGCCTTATATGTAAAGATAATCTGTCCGGAGGGACAGATAAAAAATATAGTTATGGCAATTATACGATGCATCGCCATATGGAGAGGTGGCACCCTAACAACTACAGTGCTGCACAAGTACGTGACCTGCTCGATAAACCCCGTCCTGTGGCCAGTACATCACATCAACAGGCACTGACGGGACCAGAGGCGAGGGAGACGGTCCCAAATATTCAGCTGAAGTTTGGGGAAGTGAAATTTGTATGCATTTATTGCGAAAAATTGATTTGCTACAGAGAGAGTAGCGTAAATTTAATAAATGCTGCAATTGACAATCACAACTGTCCAAAACGCCCCAGAAAATAAATTATCTTTTTTTTTGCTCCTGTTGAGCCCTTTATAATAAATCATTTTTGTTCCCCCCCCCCAAAAAAAACCAAAAAAATATAAAATCCTTCAAAAAATGCAAAAAAAGTAAAAAAATGTTCAGAAAAATAATAAATAAAATATAAAACAACAAAAACAAAAAAAAAATAAGTTCTTTTCAGACCTACCTCCCCTTTATAAAAAAATTGCTAGAATGTTTAGCACTCTGGCAACCTCTATTTCTTTTGGTTCCCTTCCCGGTTCGCTCGCCGGTACGCGAACCGGAAGCGAACCAAAAAAAATAATTAAAAAAAAGAAGAGTAAGTATAAGGGAAGGAAACAGAGAGTAATGTTAAAAGAAAGACAGCTATAGGGAGTAAACCAGAGATACTGTTTAATAGATCTATTTACCGAAGAAAAGATGGAAGAGGGTATAATTGTGAAAAACAAAATAGATAACGAAGTGAAAGAAAAAAAGGAGAGTAGAAGAATAATAAACAAGAGTTTCTTAGAGAATGTGAGTCAATGTTCAAAATAAGATTAAAACATGTGGAATAACAGAGAGAAAAAACAGAAAGCAGAAAAGAAGAAGTAACAGAAAAGGAATGATTGAAACAGCAAAGAAATGTAAATAACATAGGGGCATATTATCAACATAGGCGATAAAATTATCGCTGCTTTTATCGGCAGAAATCTGCCGCTAAAGCCGGTTTTGCGGCAGAAAACTGCCGCTAAAGCCGCTTTTGCGGCAGTTTTCTGCTGATAATCACTGCTTTTATCGGCAGAAATCTGCCGCTAAAGCCGCTTTTGCAGCAGTTTTCTGCCGATAAAAGCAGCGATAATTTTATTGCCTGTGTTGATAATATGCCCCTTAGTGTGCTTGAACTACAGGGAGAAAGCATAATGAACAAGTAGTGAAAGAGTGATCAGTCAGAGACAGTGAGAGTAATAGAGACGGAGTGAGTGAAGAAGAGTGAGGAACTATGAGAACAGAGGGACTGAGAAAAGGAGTGGAAGGAGTAGAGAAAGGAATGAGGGAAGTAGCAAAGACAGGAAACTGAGGGTTAAAGAAATAAAGCAGTGGAACTAATAGAAGTTAAATGTGATAGAAATGTAATGAAAAGAGTACAAAACATTTACCTTATAATTGTCGTTAACTTAGTCACTTGTTATTTTTATACTTTCAATCTGTGAAAGATAGAACAAAAATTTGAAAAATATTAAAACATGTATTTAAAAATTAGAAAAGACAAGGGAAAAGATTGAAGGACAAACAGTTTTTCAACAACTTTGACACTTACAAACGCCTCTGCTTCTCCATGCCCCCTACACAGTCCTAAATATATACATTTTAAACTAACAGTATCTTGTTGCAGATGAAGTGAGGCCTATCTTGCAACATGGTGCATCTTTTGCATCACTGCTGCATCACATAAGTGACGCAACAGCGGCACAAAAGAGGCGCACGGCCATCATAAATCTGCCCCTAACATTTTAAATGATTGATTCAGGATGACGATAAGGTGTGGCCTATCCAGAGGTTTGTTTGAGGTGAGGCCTACTCAGGGTTGCAGATGAAATTTAGGCTTCTTGAAGAGTACAGAGGAGATAATACATGTGCTGGCCTACCAATGAAGTGAGTCATGTCCACTGCACTCTTGAACAAAGGCCAGACCTCTTCTGTGTCCCTGGACAAGCCTAAACCTCATCTGCACAATGTGATTCGTAATGTTAGGAAACACAGGTAATGTAATTGAAAAACGTGCAATTTTTTTTGCTCATTTCACAATCACATCACCTGTGTTTCCTTTGCTTAGATATCTCATTGTGCAGATGGAGTCTAGCATATCAAAGACTACGCAGAAGTGCAGCACTGCATGCAACAACTTTGACACTTACTGAAGCCTCAGCTTCTGCATGCCCCCTACACAGTCCTAATTATATACATTTTAAACTGACGGTATCTTGCTGGAGATGAACTGTGGCCTATCTTGCAACATGGTGCATCTTTTACACTGCTGCTGCGTCACAAAAGTGACGGAACAGCGGCGCAAAAGAGGCGCACGGCCATCATAAATCTGCCCTTAACATTTAAATGATTGTTTCTAGATGCTGATAAGGTGTGGCCTATCCACAGATTTGTTTCAGGTGAGTCCTACTCAGGGTTGCAGATGAAATTTAGGCTTGTTGAAGAGTACAGAGGAGATAATACATGTGCAGGCCTACCAACGAAGTGAGTCATGTCCACTGCGCTCTTGAACAAATGTCAGACCTCCTCTGTCTCCTGGAACAGGCCTAAACCTCATCTACACAATGTGATGTGTAATGTTAGGAAACACAGGGAATGTAATTGAAAAACGTGCAATTTTTTTTGCTCATTCCACAATCACATCACCTGTGTTTCCTTTGCTTAGGTATCTCATTGTGCAGATGTAGTCTATCACATGAAAGACTACGCAGAATGTGAGCACTGTATGCAACAACTTTGACACTTACAGAAGCCTCAGTTTCTCCATGCCTACTACACAGTTCTAAATGTATATCATAAATACAAAAAGTACAGAATTAATTATACATGTTAAATGGTTTATTTTTGCTGTTCTCAGAATTTATCAAATTTCACTAAAAACAGTGACTTGAAGGTATTCATCATATAACAGCGGGGAAAAAAAACCACAATCAAAATGATTGTGTTTAAAAAACCCATATAAATGACTTCTCGCTCTCTACCGCACTTTTCCACAAGGCCAAATCGTGTAAGAGCCATTTATAACTCTTGGAATTCTTCTAAGCAAATCCCGTCATTTTGTATTTCCGCAACTTTCAGAAAGAAAACGTTCAAGATCACTTTCACAATCCTGTACTAGTAATATCTCACCCTTCTTGCTCACTCATGTTCCACATTTCCTATGACACTGATACTGCTTACTATGAGGCACATTACACTACCTCTATGACTACTACAATTATTTAATTCTCTTGATCACAGTGGATGTTGTCAAAGGACCATCATGTCATATAATAGCTGCAGTTAGAAATGTTCTTCCTAAAATCAACAACTGTGTAGCCACAACATTTGTAATTAAAGTTGAAAACTTATTTTCATCAGGTTTATATAGTTGGAATTTTTAAATGACATTATAACCAAAAGTTTGTTCAAAATATGTCGACAGCATTGCAGACTTACATTACCTCTACTCCATGTTTTGATTGGCTGCTTGAATTAGCTTATTAAAAGAAACAGTTTTTCTGAACTCATTCAAAGTGCAGTTATTTTTCCATGACATCAAGTGTTATGGTAAGAACACCGTTTGCTTTGGGAAATACTCTGTTGTCCTTTAACTAATCCGTGCCCACCACTTTCTGTAAGAAAACCTTTTTTTTTTTTCAGTAACTACTTTAAACTCAAAAATAAATTTTGACTCTGTACTACACTTATCCTCAAGGCCAAATAGTGTAGGAGCCATTAGAACCTCTTGAAATTCCTGAGATTCTTTCCCTAAAATTTTGGTTGTAAAAACACCAGGTAAGAATTTTTAAGGTCAAAAGGCAATTTTTTTTTTGAAAGTTAAAACAGAATCGTTCGGAGAACATGGCGGCTGCTGGTTAGGGCAGTCCGCGCGTTGGAGACAGACCTCTCCCTTGCCCGTGAAGCGGCGGTTATGCGAGTGACCAGACGCTGCTCATTTCTTTACCGGCAATAGAAACTATCCATTTACCGGCAATAGACGTGAAGAACGCTAAGGTTCCTGTGCGGTTCCTGTGCGGCTTGGAGGTTGTAGGTCGGCTGGGTGACATGGCGGTGCTCGATTCGGTGCTTCCATACGACCTGATCGGCCCCATTTACTTAGAGAGGCTGCGGTGTGCGGAGCTCTGCCGGCTGGTCGGATGTGCGCGATCTCAGCGATCTCAGCCTCGCCACCTCCCCTTCTCCCGCGGTGGTTTGAAGCAGCCGTGGAGCTTCGGCGCGGCCGCACTGCGGCAGCCCGCGGTCTCCTCAGAGGCTGTCTGGGCAGAGCAGAGGAGCAAACGACCAGGAAGGCAGCAATTCATCCGTTTTTTACAGAGCAGCCAACATTGGAGCCTGAAGGAAGCAGAGACAATAGCCCCATAGCGCCTCACGGAACCTCAGCCACAGCAGCAGTTACTGTCAGTAAGGAGGGGGCACAAGGAGGGAAGGGGGGAAAGGTTAAAAAACACGCTGCCCAATTTAATGCAACCCCTGACAAGAGAGCCAAAGGCAGGAGAAGGGGGAGAGGAGGGAGAGGGGGTAAAGGCATTTCTACTACCTCCTACATAAAAAAATCTGCAGAAGGAAAAATAGTGCCCACTGGCAATCCACCAGCCATATCAGCCATATATCCAGTGACTGTCCACGGGGCGGAGGCAGAGGGAGAAGTGAATGTAAGCATTGAGGAGGAACCTGTAGAGGTCTCTCAGGAAACTGCAATTAGAATAGGGGGGTCAAAATTCCCGCACACACCGCAGTCTCTTCAAACCCTATCTATCAATAGTAGCAGTACAAGATCTAACACCCAGGTTAGGTGTAGCAGAAGAACTAAAAGGGGGTTTAAAAGCCCAGTACGGGTTACACCCTCGCTCCGTTCCTTTTTTAAGGTTCTTCCTCAAGTGCTGGACATCCATCAAAGTGTTGGGATGGCTAGCGGGTCAGGAGGAAACAGCACGGAAAGTGTAAAATCCTCTAAAGTCGGTGAAGAGGACGGGGGGGCCGCAGCCGAGGCGGACCAACTAACTGAAGCAGGGGGTAGCGGAAGCCCAGACCCGGACAGTGATACAGCTACAACACCGAGTGCCAGTTCCCTGGGAGAGCCTTCTGGGGACGATCGCCTAGAGTTACTTCTATCAGCAATAAGGGAGGAAATTAAATGTGGGTTTACAGAATCCAAGAACAACCAGAATGACATCAGGGCAGCTTGTGAGACCCTCGAAAAAAAAGTGGACGGGCTTTTTGAGAGAACTGAAGGCCTGGAATGTACAGTGGGGGAGTTAAAAGCTAACCTTGAGTCAGCAGAGAACAAGATCCAGTGTCTCAGGAGGGATGGTGACGCAATGAAGGAGAGAGTCGAGTCCCTGGAGAATTATTCTAGGAGAAATAATCTTCGACTCCTGAAGGTTCCGGAAGGGAAAGAGGGAAGCGACATAAAAGCCTACGTTGTGTCCACTCTGAAGATCGCCTTGAACTTGGAAGAAACTACAGAAGATTTGGAAAAAGACATACAAAGGATCCATAGAGACCCCTTTCGCCTTAAACCTGGGAGAGAGAAACCTAGGAAAATTCTAGTGAACTTTTTAACCTACAGTCTTAAAGAAAAAATTCTGAATCTTGCACTAAAAGCGAAATCACTAAAGGCACAAGACTTCTCCTTCGAAGTTCGATCAGACCTGTCCAAAACAACATTAGATAGACAGTGGGAACTAGGTCAGAGGATGGAGGGGTTTAGGGCCCTGGGTGCAACGGTGCAGATGAGGTTCCCCGCATTTTTGAGGGTGATGTTCAATAATAAAATGCACAATGTGCGTTCCCCTCTCGAGGCAGATGAATTATTAGCCTCTATCAGGGATTATGGACGTTTAGACCCTAGATCCCAGGTAATTTCTAGGGGCTCCCAGTACAACTTCTGCGCTATTTTTTTTCTGTCTTTTTTGCGACATTTACAAGGTAAATCCCCGCATGGTATAGATAGATGTTTTAATCATCTTGTATACACTAACCCTAACTAGTGGGGATTCTTTCGGATCAAATAGTAGTTGTACCCTCTGTAAGTGTAAGTGTATAAAAAGGACACATACACATATATATAGGAGGGAGAGAGCTGGTAACATCTTGGGGGTTTCTTTTCGGAACCTCAAATACAATCACAAATCCAGGATAGATTATGCCCTTTTCAGCTACAGTCTCAAAGATTCTGTCAAGGACCTACTTTACCTGCCATCGCACCTTTCAGACCACTCTGCTATTTGTTTCACTCTAACCCTTTCCCAGCAGTCAAGACACCCTCCTTGGTCGTTTGACCGGTCAATTCTTCTAGAAGAGGAAGAATCTAGCTTTCTCATCATGCAGACCACCTCGTTCTTGGAATTAAATTTAACCTCTGTGAAGATTGCAATAGTATGGGACACACTAAAAGCCTATTTAAGGGGATGTATAACTAACCGAGCCTCCTATAGAGCAAAAAAATATGGAGAAGCAATTGCAAACATCGAGCAAGAGTTAGCAACTATAGATCACAAAAGTGGTTCCAACGCCCCATCCAAGGTAGATCAAAAGAGGTGGGAGGAGCTAAAAATAGACCTAGAAAACTTACTTCAAAGCAGAGTGACTAAGAGGTGGGAAGCTAGCAAGCTTCAACACTTCGAATACGGAGAGGCGGCTGGCAAGGTGTTGGCCTGGAAAATTAAATCTGACCAAGCCAAAAAATACATCAGGGAAATAAAGGTGGGGGGGAAGCGACTGCTAGAACTTCAATCTCAGGAATCGGAAGTGCCTTCTATAAATTCTTTAGGGATATCTACAAAGAGGAGATTACTGAGGATATATTGGCCCAGGAGAATTGGTTAGACAAGACTGAATTACCCTCTTTTTCACCAGAGCAAAGGGATAGCCTGGACCAAGAAATCTCAGAACTAGAAGTCGGCAATGCCATCAATAGACTAAAACGAGGGAAGGCAGCGGGACCAGACGGTCTACCAGGGGAGCTTTACCGCGTTCTTGGCCCTGCTATCATTCCAACCTTAAGGAACCTCTTCAATGATATCTTCATGAAAGGCGCAGTCCCTCCTGAGTCGTGGAGGGAGGCGACCATAGTCCTAATACCTAAACCAGGAAAGGACCCGTCTGATTGTGGGTCATACCGACCGATCTCGCTCCTCAATGACGAATATAAAATCTTTGCTGCAATTCTTTCAAAGCGGCTGGGGGCGAGATCGGGTCGATAATACACGACGACCAGAAGGGATTCATACAAGGGCGTCAGCTGGCCGATCTTACCTATGATCTGATTGGCAGAATTGACATCGCCTCAACCTTCTCTCTCCCTCTGGGTGTCCTGACTTTAGATGCCACCAAAGCTTTCGACCGTGTCAATTGGTCTTACCTAGGAGCTGTCATGAGAAAGTTTAGGTTTGGGGAAAGGTTTTCTCGAGCTATTAGCCTCCTGTATAGGGATCCAAAAGCCAGGCTCATGATCAACGGCGTTTGTACCGAACCTTTTGAGATTAAGAGAGGCACTAGGCAGGGCTGCCCGCTCTCCCCGCTCCTTTTTAATATTTACATAGAACCCTTCGTGCAGGTTCTTAGAGAAGAGCCTAATATTCTACCATTTGAATTTGGAGGATGGGGGAAGCGGGTAGGACTTTATGCCGATGACATCCTTGTCTATACAACTAACCCTGTAGAAGCATTCCCCATTGTGGTAAAAAGGGCAAAGGAATTCGGGCGGATTTCCGGATACGAAATTAATGAGGGAAAGACAGAGATCATGTCATGGAATTTAGACAACGTAAATCTCTCAGTGTCCTCTTCTATGCGATACTTGGGCATAAAGATCACCCAAGATATTAGTAAATTAGCCCAGACTAATTTAGACCTGGTCTTTCGAGAATGTAGGGCACTATTAAAATCTTGGTCCTTTCTCCCCTTAACGCTTTTTGGGAGGACAAGTCTGATAAAAATGTCCATCCTCCCGAAATATACGTTTATTTTTAATTCTATCCCCTTAACCTTCGATAAAAAGCAGCTTCAAAAATGCCAGCAAGAAATCAATTCCTTCATTTGGAAGTACAAAACAACTAGACTGGCATGGAAGAAACTTAGGAGGAGGAGGGAAAAGGGAGGGTTAGCATTGCCAGATCTCCAATACTACGCTTGGGCTTTTCAACTGACCCATTCAAGGATGTTATTAAAAGTTCCATCAGACTCCTCAAATGGGAGAATGTTCAAAGCCATGCTGGTTGGGGCCAATCTGCCACTAGATGGGTTCATGTTTAAATTTGGTGACCAGAGATTTAAAAAAAAAAAAGTAAGATTAAAGACTCTACTATCCCTGGTAAAGGCCTGGGTGCAAATAAAAACAATCCTAGGTCTCGCTTATTTTTCAAATTTCGCCCCAATATGGGACTCCCCGGGGCTCCCACCATGCTTGAATGACAGTCTTGCAGTCCCTATTAAGGAAGCTGAGTTTTACAGATGGGGCGAACTTCTTGCAGGAGGAAAGTTGGTGGAGTGGGAAAACTTATATGGAAAGGCTGGTCCCGGTTTAACTAGATTTAAATACCTGCAACTCGTCAGCTGGGTCCGGGAACTTTCTAGAAAAAATGTCCCAATTGGGAAAAACTGCCTCCTAGAAAAAGAACTGGTAGTGAAACAAGGGGGTAAAAAGGAGGTAGCACTATGGTACTGGATACTACTAGAGGAGGTGGACGGGGAATTTTCTCTTTTTGAGGAGATATGGGGCCAAGACATGAGTGTACAGGAGGATCTTTGGACCAGATCCTTTTCCCTCCTGTATAAAATGGTAAAACCAGCGTGGCTGAGGCGAAACCACCTGTTCACTGTACATCGTGCCTATTTCTCGCCACTAAAGCTCTCCAAATTCCTTCCAGGAAAGTGCTGTAACAAATGCCTCCTACCCGCAGCATCTGATATACACATGTTCTTGGAGTGCCCACATCTATTGGATTTCTGGGATAAAATTAAGGTTACCTTGGATTCAAACCTTAAAACATCAATAGCCATCACCCTGCCTTTAATAATTTTTGGGCTGGACGACTCGGTATCTGGACCAGCAAAGAGCTTCCTATTCTATGCAATCTTGCTTGCAAGAAGACAGATCTGTAAATACTGGGTTGATTCCAAGGCTCCGTCCCATGCTGGCTGGTTAATGTCACTATACGACACATCTAAAGTGGACATGGCCAGAACACGCAGTAAACGTAATCTTACATTTTGGAATCTGTTGGTGCAATGGCGATAACATCGATCATTTGAACAGCCCGGGGTTATTTATTTATTTATTTATTTATTTATTTTCCCGGGTCCGATGATTATGCCCATATACTCCATGGACATGGTGGTGGTAGGGCGCAACATTTTGACAACCACCCCAGCCCAGTAGGCAAACAGGAGCCTAAGATGGAGCAATCAAAAATTCCTTGTAAAACATCTTCCGCCAATCTGGTAAATTTGTCCTAAACTTGGTCATGAGAAGGTCCCAGTCGGTTTCCTAAAGGACACGCATGGTGGTCGGTGCATACATTTCTCCTCTTGGAGCAAGGGATGGCAAATGAGGACAAAAAAAAAAAGAAAGTTAAAACAGAATCATTGCAGAATGACCAGCCGTTTCTAGACTTCAAATAAGCTGTGTAATGTCCTGATGTTGTTGAAGGACCGTCATGATATATAATTGCTGCAGTTACAAAAGTCCTTCCTGATATTGACAACTGCGAAGCCACAACATTTTTTATTAAAGTTGTCCATTTTGTTCCATCAGGCCTACATCGTTGGAACATTAAAATGACATACAGGCCATATGTTCGTATAAATAATGTGGACAACATTTCAGACTTACATTGGCTACACTCCATGTTGTGATCAGCTGCTTTTACTAGCTTATTAAAGGACACTGATTTACTGTCTGGCAAAGTTAAATATATAAATTTTTCGGAGTCTACACTAGTAGTACTTGATACCATACAGTTCTCGCAGTCATGCTGCCATTGATAAGAAAGCCCAAACAGGTGATCTACATCTACACCTTCATCTTGCAATACATCAAGCATATACATTAAAAACTCCTGACAATCTTGCTGAATATTTTGAGAGAATTCGTTTGACCTGAACATTTGTCTAACAGATTTCGAATTTCAGACACACTTTCTATTTTTGTTCTATCAGTGCTACATTTCTCTAACACAGAATTCAACAAACTGCAAAATCTTTGATCCGAATTGACCACAATCTCTTCTTTTAAATTTTCTAGAGAAAACAAAACATTAGCCACTACATTAGCATAGCAGTTGACACCAGAACTGTTTTCAAATTGAAAACCAACAACATCTTCAACAAAATCCGTTTTCTTTCTGCTTATAATTTCTGGTTCATCGACTTTTCGTCTTTTTGCTACAACCTCTCTACTATTGGTCACATTTCTTCGTTTCCGGCCTACCACACGTTTCTCAAACAAAGGATATTGAGGCAAATGTGGCGCATACTCTCTTCTTAACCTATTGTATTCCTTAACACAATCTAGATCCGCACAAATGTTTGTGACATCACACTCAATCAAGTACAATCCCGATAAAGTTCTGACTCGTGACAATGCCACATATGCCATACCTTCCTTGACCACAGAACTGCCAATATTCACCAATGCACTGTCTACACTTAAACCTTGCGATTTATGGATTGTCACCGCATATGCCAAGCAAACAGGAAACTGCTTACGGCGAACATATAAGTCTTTTACAAGCAAAAACCTAGCAGAGCAACGACCAATTAGCTGTACTTCCTCAATGCCATCAAATTTAATTTTTAAAAATTCAATTCCATCTCTATTTCTGTATTTCTCAAAATCAACAACATTACCCATTGATCCATTTACCAGACCTCTTTCAACATGTAAATTCCTTCTTAAAATTATACGGCAATTTAAGCACACATTCAGAGTCTTTTCAAAACCAGCAGTTTTAGATATAGTCTTCTCTAATGAATCCAATTTTGATTTCAAATTCTCAGACAAAATAATTGTTACTCCCATATTCTCTACTCTGTCAATAGCTTCCAGTTTCACAATCTCTTGGTTTTCTAAAGGCAACATTTTGTTGTTGAAGATGGCACATTCTGCAAGAGTTGGCATCAAACATATTCCAGATTTCTTCTCAGTAATTTTCTGAAAAATATTCTCAGGCACAACGTCTTCTTCTGGATACAAATTTGACAGTAATCGTGCATGTAATGCTTCTTTCCCATGCTCGGTCACTTTTCCGATTCTAACATCTTGTAGAATATTCTTATAATCTTCATCCTTCGCTTGACGCATATTTTCACGCAGTTCAGCATAATTGAAGTTTAACCATATATTGACGTTGCCAATACTCCCTAGGCACTTCCTGGTATCTTCATGCGTGAGCATTTTGAACACAGGTTGTCCTTTCACTGGTGTCAGCTGCAGAAGATCACCGAAAACAATGATGTGTTTGCCACCAAATAACACATCATACTCTGTTTTGAGAACTTCTTGCATTCTCAAATGCACAAAGGCAAGCATGACATTGGAAACCATGCTTACTTCGTCAATGATAAGAAGTTTCATTTTCCTCAAGACTCTTGAAACTTCACAACAAGCATCTCCAGATAACTTGTGGTATTGTAATTTGTTATCATGCTCCACTGGCAGCATCAGTAGACGATGCAAAGTAATACCTTTAATGTTGTGTGCTGCCAGTCCAGTTGGAGCGGTGACAACACAAGACAGCGATGACTCAGTCCTTTTCTGCAAATAACATGAAATTGCTTTAATGAGGAAACTTTTTCCAGTTCCCGCTTCTCCACTCACGTACAGTCGGACAGGCTTCAACGACGTACATGAGCACTCTTTCTTCTCATGACTTAATCCATGATCTATTTGGTTGGTAACTTCGTCATATATTTTCCTCTGCTCAACGTTGAGTTGTCTTTCCAAGTCTTCTAAGTTAACCGCATCCTCCTGAGCATGTGCCATGGCTCTTTCCACTTCAATCATGGCAGTGGCAGCTTCATTTTCGATAACTGGTCCTCCTAGTGGATCCTGACTCAATGAAACAGAACTCTGACTGTCCTGAGAACTGTCTCTAGTAATCTCGGCTGCAATCGTTGCTTCCTGCTCGATTTCCGCATTCAACATTTCTAGATATTTGGGAAAAACAGGACATTCTATGGTCTCCTTGGCGGCATTGAAAGAGTCTTCGTAACAGAGGAAATCTCCAAGCAGTTCCTCTTCTGCACGCCAAGGCTTGAAAAGTTGCAAAAGTGCTAAATAGAAAAACTCTTTTCTTTCAGGAGGTTTGCCACTCAATTTTCGATGGTTTACCAAGTGGCATTTTCTTTGCTTGACCAGATATCCCTCACTTCCAATTACAGCATACACTCCTTTATCAATATCTTCTTTGATGTTCCTCTTGAATATGTAATTTTGTAGAACCTCATACAGACAAACATTCTCGAGGTGACTGCTTCTATTTGGATAATATGTATCCAACATGTTGGTCTTCAAAATATCTGTACTGTTTGGCTCCTTTTCCGCCAAATACTCAATTTCCCGCACAGGTTTCAGAACTCGATTACGCGTTGCAGCAAGACCAAGACTCGCCCAAACGATACTCCTGGATTTGGCATAGAGACTTGCTGAAGACAACCGGTCACAACATTCGTAAGCTCCGATTTCTCGATGCGACAACATCTTCAGACTGAAACTGTACAACTTCTTACTGAGGCTCTTTTCATGGGAAATGTCCTCCCACATATCCTTCAATTCTGTCTTTTCTTTTTTGGTGATGTAAGATGTCACATACCGAGCCACAGCCATACAGTTATCAGCCACAAACTGTATATCCATGTTAGCATTCCACATGGACAAAATCACTGGGTTGTAGTCGTTGATGTACTTGGACTCTTCGTTCCTTTTCAAATTGTATGTGTTTTTAGGTGATTTCTTCATCACATTATGTCGCAGCGAAGACATCACACTGTTCACTCTTCCTTTAGAAATCACCGGTCGTGGAAAGGCGAAACGACATTTGGTGTAGAACTTGTCCTTGTTTCTGAATTTACGACAACAGTACTTTCCACAACGATGGCTTTGGAAGCGTAAAACTTGTTCTCTTAGGCTTTTGTCTTCCTTTGCGTTTGGAACAGCACATGTAGAATACTGTTCTATGAAACTCATCACTAAGTCTTCTGGATCTGTTCCAAATTTAGGTGCATCCTTGATCCACACCAGCATATGTATATGAGGAGCACCTCTTGCTTGGTACTCCTTTCTCCAGAAGAAATCCAACACCTCTCCAAGAGGTGGATTTTTCTTGTTCATGATGAAAGACATCATAGCTTCAAATCTATGATTGAAGTACCTGCGTACATTCACTGGATCCAAAGAGCACAGTTCTCCGGGTGTCTTGAATTCGATATATTGTCGAAACCTAGGATCTTCTGCATACAATCGTAAAGTCCGGTATTCAGAAGCAGGAATGTGATGAGGTCGCTCATCATATCTTCCTCCTTGACCTGTTGGAAATAGCTGTGGGAAACACCGAGCTTCCAAACTTTCCTCCCAAACACTAATAGGACTCCCTTTGGCTTGTTTCATTTAAAACAACTCAATAGCATTCCCCATGACTTCCTTGGAATGCAAAGGATGAACACTATAATGTTCATATATTTCTTCACTTTTAGAGGGTTCTACTTTCTCAATTTGACCACCACACAAATCACTATCCTCTTCTTCACTTACTTCCTCTTCTGCAACATATACATTCTTATAGTACTTATTGCTTTTTTTCAAATACAATGTTGCCTTTTTGACTTTCCTAACATCCACTAAATCTTGCCATATTTTCTTACTCTTTGTCGGAACCCCATTAACTAAGATAACCAGAGGTTCCTCTTCCACTTTTTCTACTCCAATTGTATTAATGTTTTTCTTCAAATCTAGAGGCAAATAAACAACTCTTCCCTTTAATCCTCTCTGTAAATCTGATGGAGGCAATTTCCCTGTCTTTGGCTCCATTCTTACAATAGCTTGAAAGGGATGGATACTTTGAATCAAAATAGATTCATAAGTATTTAAATCCTTCAATTCAGAAGGAATCTCAACCAATTCCAGATTATTATGAACCGCTCTAGCAGGCATCCGGTTTTGATTTAATTTGTTACAACAATAAGTACACACACGTTGATCCAATCCCAAATCAAAACAATTTTCTACCATCAAGTATGTTGCGAAATCCTTCCATTCAGTATTATTTTCCCTTTCACTTTTCGCATATAAATCCACTAACTTAGTCTGATTCTTATAATAAGTATGTCGACAACACACACAAGTGAAATTAGGCCTCTCACTTGATTTCACCTGAAACGTGGCAATTTCCTTCTGAAAATTATCTGTACTGGAAACCTGTACACTATCTTCCACATTACCCTCTTCTTCTGGGTCAATTTCAACATTCTCCTCTTTACTTCCAAAGTAATAAAACTCAATTTCTTCACAAATATTCTTCACATCTATTTCAGAACCATGCAAAAGAGCAGTGCATAATTGTTTAAGCATAACTGCTGGACTCTTAGCATAATACAACATTCTAACTAATTTCCTCACTTTATTATGATGCACTGCTAGCATCCTGAAATGATGAAAAACACTCTGGCATACTCTCCTGGAAAGACAAGCCAGTGAATGACCATGCAAACCTGTCCTTTCTCTCACTCTGCAAGGATCTAATTCTTGCAACAACTTCATTTTCTGTTTCAAACTTTTCTTATTAAATGTCCGTACAAAATCACAAAGCAAATTGATGGAATCCTGTTGCACACTGCAAATACTACTACACTTCCAGATATACACTGGTCCCTTAGGACGTCTTCCTAAAACCTCATTACCTAACACCTCTTCTGCCTCTGTTGTCACAAGTTTTTCTTTTTCAACTGGACAACCATCTTTCACCTCATAAGCTCGACCACTGGTGTCAACTGCATGCACCAAATCATTATCCTGGAAATAACTCTCCTCATTAAAAAATGCCTCACAACTTGAACTATGCATCCATTCTCCTGAAAAAACTTCACAAAAATTACTACGATTAACTGTTCTCTTCCATCTACTATTTCTTTTGAAATCATAAATTGCCTTGTTTAGCTTCCTAATTCTATTGATTATCAAAATAAATAACTTTCGCTTAATTTCAAATGCCTGATCAATAATTTTCTCAACTTTTTTTTTCTCTTATAAAAAACCACTTTCTGTTGACCTTTCTTAATATTTTTTAACAAATTGCCAATTATCCTGTTGCGGAACATTCGTCTACGAATGTCCCTAAACTGATTTTTCCTTCTACTACCATGCACAGAGTTATCTCCTGCTCTAGCAGTAACATTTTTGATTGGCCTTTCCTTTCCGTTTAAATTGGTTCTCTTTTTCTGGACTAAAACATTTTCTGTAGTACTACTTTTTTTCTACAAATGTTTCTTATGAATGATTTCGTTGTCTTACCCGGAGCTTTCTTGGTGACTTGACGAGTTTTTATTGTAGAGGACTGCTGCAAGAATTTATTAAGCTGCTGTCTTTGACGTTTTGTAGCCTTTCGGTTTCGTTGTTTAGATGGCATGATGTACTTTTGAAATGATCTGCAGTTGAATCTGTGGTAAAATATAATTAAAAATGTTATTAACCACTATTAGCAAACAGTAAATCAATAACAGTCGTCAAAAATTTAACACACTACTTGTCATTTTTACATACAATAATTTTTAGTGCATTGGCAAATTTAGTAGTCACAAATAGTAGCAAAGAAATGGAATGCTTCTACATTTGACTTGTGCTGTTTTATATGTGAATCTGAACTAATTTTATGAGCATATTTGACTATTTTATTAAAGCCACTACACACAACCTGTTTTTGAAGTTGTGTTTAATTTTAAATGAAACGGTTTACATGTTTACTTTTCATTTCCAGTAACTTTTAAAAATAAATGTTTATAGTTCCATAGGCTCAAGCAGGTCAGCTTCCCACCCTATGTCATACAATTCTGACAAATCGGCATCCTCATCATGTTCTTCATCATCCTCAGGATTTAAAACATCCAAGGGATCTACTTCCACTGACGATTCAATGACAAGTTCAATGATAAGATCGAGATCAACGGATTGCTCATTATCACTCATGGTTGATGTTGTCGTTATCTTTAAAGAAAGAGAACAACAATGAGATGTTGCAGAGTAAGAGACAAATCTCAGAGACTATAATAGTAAAATTGTTTAACAAGAGTAACATTTTGCAGCTATTATTTAGCCATGTCCAGAGATGCTGAGGAGGTGAGGCCTATGTCCAAGTTTTCAGTGAACAGGACTAATCTCTTCTTAACCTTGGATAAGCCTCACCGACTCTGTGTCCCCTGCTCATACTTAAATGTAAAGGGGCAGATTTATGTTTACTGGCGCATCCCCAGGGATGCACCAGTTAACGTGCACCGCTGCTCTGCCACCCATGGTGTGCCGCATTTACAATGTGGAGCACCATTGAGCAAAAACAGCACAGATGCGTCACGCATCTGTGCCGCAAAAGCGGCACATTGCAGGAATCACGTCGTAAGCGCGACATGTCTACTGCAATGCACAGGGGCAAACCACACATTGCATGGTGCATCACTCCTTATGCCTGTTTCAAACAGGCGTAAGGATTTGATTCAGCAATGCCATAAAGCTGACTCAGTGAAATCTTCTAAATTTCACTGTGTTAGTTTTACAGGGCTTTCATGCAAATGAATGCCCAGCCTGCAACAAAACGCCTATATGAAACCTGACGCAGGTTTCATGTGGCACAGGACTTTACAGCATGACACATCTGCCTAGATGCATCAAGTTGTAAATATGTCGCAACATAGCAAATCTTTTGCACCGCCGCTGCGTCACAAAAGTGACGCACAGCGGCGCAAAAGAGGCACACGGCTATCATAAATCTGTCCCTAACATTTTAAATGATTGATTCAGGATAACAATAAGGTGTGGCCTATGCAGAGGTTTGTTTGAGGTGAGGCCTACTCAGGGTTGCAGATGAAATTTAGGCTTGTTGAAGAGTACAGAGGAGATAATACATGTGGAGGCCTACCAATGAAGTGAGTCATGTCCACTTCACTCTTGAACAAAGGCCAGACCTCCTCTGTGTCTGTGGACAGGCCTAAACCTCATCTGCACAATGTCATTCGTAAAGTTAGGAAACACAGGTGATGTAATTGAAAAATGTGGAATTTCTTTTCCTCATTTCACAATCACATCACCTGTGTTTCCTTTGCTTAGGTATCTCATTGTGCAGATGGAGTCTAGCATATCAAAGAGTACACAGAAGTTGAGCACTGTACACAACAATTTTGACATTTACAGAAGATTCAGCTTCTCCATGCCCCCTACACAATCCTAAATGTTTACAGTTTAAACTGACGGTATCTTGTTGGAGATGAAGTGAGGCCTGTCTTGCAACATGGTGCATCTTTTGCATCACTGCTGCATCGGTTTCATGTGGCACAGGACTTTACAGCATGACACATCTGCCTAGATGCATCAAGTTGTAAATATGTCGCCACATAGCAAATCTTTTGCACCGCCGCTGCGTCACAAAAGTGACGCACAGTGGCGCAAAAGAGGCACACGGCTATCATAAATCTGTCCCTAACATTTTAAATGATTGATTCAGGATGACGATAAGGTGTGGCCTATTCAGAGGTTTGTTTGAGGTGAGGCCTACTCAGGGTTGCAGATGAAATTTAAGCTTGTTGAAGAGTACAGAGGAGATAATACATGTACAGGGCTACCAATGAAGTAAGTCATGTCCACTTCACTCTTGAACAAAGGCCAGACAGGCCTAAACCTCATCTGCACAATGTGATTCGTAAAGATAGGAAACACAGGTGATGTAATTGAAAAATGTGGAATTTCTTTTGCTCATTTCACAATCACATCACCTGTGTTTCCTTTGCTTAGATATCTCATTGTGCAGATGGAGTCTAGCATATCAAAGACTACGCAGAAGGTGAGCACTGTATGGAACATGGCTATGTAACTCAAAGAATCAAAATCTAAATTTGCCAAGCACAGATGGGGACGTATTTACAAGGACCTTGCACCACGGGGAAATGTCTTAAATTAAAATGGGAAAAATAACATCAAAGGGACTCAAATGCCTTGTAAATATGCCCCAAGCAACCTATGAAACTCTAGCAGTACATATCAAGAAACCTAATTGATTTCAAAAAACGTTTTTAAACAAATGATGTAAAGCAATTATATACCTACATTCATGGGGAAGTGACTTAAAATGCTCTAAGACACATGAAAGCGTT
Source organism: Lissotriton helveticus (assembly GCF_964261635.1). Lineage (NCBI taxonomy): Eukaryota > Metazoa > Chordata > Amphibia > Caudata > Salamandridae > Lissotriton > Lissotriton helveticus. The sequence goes on from NC_136069.1 coordinate 878,836,424, forward strand.
TTTTTAAGGCCCTTGCACCATTTTTGCGTCACTTTTAACATGGCTATGTAACTCAAAGAATGAAAATCTAAATTTGCCAAGCACACATGGGGGCGTATTTACAAGGACCTTCCACCACGGGGAAATGTCTTTAATTAAAATGGGAAAAATAACATCAGAGAGACTCAAAGGCCTTATAAATATGCCCCAAGCAACCTATGAAACTCTAGCAGTACATATAAAGAAACCTAATTGATTTCAAAAAACGTTTTTAAACACATCATGTACATCAATTATATACCTACATTCAAGGGGAAATGACTTAAAATGCCCTAAGACACATGAAAGCGTTTTTTTTAAGGCCCTTGCACCATTTTTGCGTCACTTTTAACATGGCTATGTAACTCAAATAATCAAAATCTAAATTTGCCAAGCACAGATGGGGTGTATTTACAAGGACCTTGCACCACGGGGAAATGTCTTAAATTAAAATGGGAAAAATAACATCAAAGAGACTCAAAGGCCTTATAAATATGCCCCAAGCAACCTATGAAACTCTAGCAGTACATATCAAGAAACCTAATTGATTTCAAAAAACGTTTTTAAACACATCATGTAAAGCAATTATTCAACCACATTCATGGGGAAGTGAGTTAAAATGCTCTAAGACACATGAAAGCGTATTTTGAAGGCCCTTGCACCATTTTTGCGTCACTTTTAACATGGCTATGTAACTCAAAGAAACAAAATCTATTTGTAAAACACTTGACACAAAGCAACATTTTAAATACACAACTTTCTTCATAATTTTCTCCCTAAAGCATACTATTCTCTATATGAATTAAATGAATCTTTTCTCACCTTAGCACACACACCAATTTGTCTTCAGAAGAGCAAAGGGTATGCACTCCAGAGATTGCAACCAACAATGGCACACAAATGCTGTAATTCATCACACATATCTCTAATGTCACCCAATCAAAACTCTTCCCTCACTTTTTTCAAATCAACACCCTTCCCCCCTCTGCCCTTTCTGCCTTTTTTGCATAGCAACCACCTCCTGAAAGACCTCTCATGTTTGCAACTTCACACAACAATGTTTCAATTGAACTCTGAACTCTCAGTACACCTGCGTATCCAGTGCAATCTTTCATAAAATGATTTTTTCTTGACCATTCAAATTACATCTTTCAAAGAACTCATCCATGCACCCTAACTTTCTGTTTCCAGCAATCAAAATCCACCAATCACTGCTACTGATTCATTAGCACAGAAACTCCACAGTTTTTTTCATTATAAACTCTTATTTTTTCAACTGCCATTTCATTGCCACACTTCATCTGACTGCAGCAGAACCTTCTCTCACCATGTTTTCTGTCTGGATTGTTGGACATAGTTATATCCACTGGGCTCAAAGGTTTGCTGATAACAGAAATTTACACAACCTCAATTTACAAAATGTGGAAATCAAGTGGATTGGCCACAGAGGATTAAAATGTCACCAATTGATACCATTGGTGAAAACCTTTTTGCATTTGCCAAAACCTGACCTGTTAATTGTGCACTGTGGAGGAAATGACTTGGACACTTTTACTGGGGTAGGTCTGGAAATGCTTTTAAAGGACACCTTTGACCAATTGATGGCACTTTTCCCTCAAACTGCCTTGGTATATTCAAATATATGCCAAAGACAGAAATGGAGGTGGTCGAACCAATTTTGTCCACAAATTGAGAAATCGAGGAAGCATGTAAATAAGTCTGTTTCAGCTTACATGAGAGACCATGGAATGGGCTCCATGTACAACAATAACTTACGTTACTACATGCAAGATATCTACAGAGCAGATGGAGTTCACTTCTCAGATGAGGGTAACAGAATTTTCATCCTGAATTTAAGACTGTGCATTGGTACCTACTTGTAGGTACCTAAATCAGCCACAGGACCCAAAAGCTCTTTTCAGAGCTACCCTACATCTGATCACTCACAATTATTATTTTACTCTAACTTTTTTCACTAATTTTCACCAAAGTACGCTCCCCGGAGCGCTCCCCGGTACACGCACCGGACGCTAACCATGCGAAAAGTTTTACAAAAAGTTTTTTCCCGCACATATGGGCCTCCTCAACCACCCTCAGAAAACCTAGGGGGTCAGGATACGTGTACCTTGCCCCCTTCTACCCATTCTGATCATTATTTGCCCTCCATCTTGTATCTCAATTATACCGAAACACAAAATGGAGGACTCCCGTAACGCTGCCAGTTCGCGTACCGGGGCCCGCACCGGGAAGCGCTCGCTCAAAAAAGGTGGGAAAGTAATATACAGAAAAACCACTGGAGACACTTTCACCAAATATAGATTAGCTCATACTACATACCAATCCCTACCATTTTCACAAATTTGGTTGGAATTCCATTTAACCATTTAGCCTGTAGACCTCTCTAAATACCCTGAGGTAAATTACTTCACAAAACACATCTGAAGTGTTGGAATCGACAACCAATTAAAATGTTACTTTCATTTTCTACTTTTTTTACCTGACATTTGATTGGTTATGTACCTGAATATATATAAAAAAAAGAGAGAGAAACACAGCCATTTTGACTACTACTTCCTGAACTACATTGCAAGATCATTTTCACTCACAACTTAAACTTGTTTTTAAAAGGTAAGATATTATTTTATAAATTTGAAAACATTTTCAGATAGTTATATACTATCCCTCTGTAAGAGTTACACATTGAGAAAGGCTTGTTTATTATAATTATGGATTGATTTAGGTTTCTGTAGTATAATTATGAATTTACTTAGGCTTTTTCACAGGCACTTTTTAATAGTACTACTTCATGCCTCAAAAGTACCTGTCTGAACTTAAACCCAACAGTGCCCTATCTCTACTGATATATTTATTTTTTATTCAAATTTCAGCACAAAAATGCAAGGAGAACAGAACGTTTCCTTTGAAATTGTCCAAGACATGAACAATGAGGAAATCATTGAACCCATTGACTTGGAATTCATGGATGAATCACGAGACCATGAACTTCTACAATGTGTAGAATCTGTGGATTTCTTACTTCAATATGAGGACGGTCAAATGTGGGAAGTTATGTTCAGTCAAAAAGAAGACATATCGGACAGTCAAATGTTAGACGTTCTATAAAATTTTGAAAAAGAATCAGAAAAATAAAATTATATTTAATATTAAAAAATTGTTTGAGTCTTTAATCATTTTTATATGTAATTCATAAACTAGTACCAAATTGATTATAATGTAAAGTCAGACTTACAGTATACTGTGCACAATCCCAAAAATAAATTCATATTTAATAATCATAAAAACTGCTACTTAAATAAAAAAAAAAAATTAAAACAACAAAAAGAACAATCAATAAACATACAATATTTCAAAATATCATAGTCTATCATTCTTTTTTACTTATAGTACGCTCACCAGACCGCTTCCCGGTGCGCGTACCGGGCGCTCCCCACGCAAAAAATTTTTTTTTTAAAATTTTTTGTTGCCCCGCGGGGCCCTTTTAAAGCCTCCACATCAAACCTAGGGGGTCAGGGAGGATCTACTATGCCCCCTTATGGTCATTTCCCCCTTTGTTTTGGCCTCCTCTTGTCTCTCGATCCTACCGAGAGACAAGATGGCGGCCGCTCCGGACTGTTTAGAATGTTGACAGACACCGGAGAGCCAATCAGCTTCGCTTCGCGAAGTTCCTTTACGCGTCAGGTACGCGAACCGGGGCGCTGCCCGGAGCGCGCTTACAGATATATATATTTTTTTGAACGTTAATTTCTCAAAATCCACTGGAGCACATATATTCAGACCTAGCAAAGGCACATCGGACTAACAGTCCCTACAATTTTGCCAAGTTTCGTGCAAATCCATTCTGCCGTTCGGGCTAAAAGTGAGGCCAACCGCCCTATGGAAATTAACATGGGAAAAACGTGTTTTGGGACCCCCCTTTTTTCTTGGCCCCCCCTTGACGAACCCCCTCCAAATTTTCAGGGGCTGCTCAAAAACAAACTGTTCCATTTTCCTGAAAATGTCAGCCAATTCCGTCCACAAACGCCAAAGTTATTAGACATAGAATTTTCAAAAATCCCATAGAGAAAAAATCCTAACTATCTATACCTACTGACGACCGCCAGTAGGTAATATATATATATATATATATATATATATATATATATATATATATATATATATATAAACTGAAAAAACCACCATAGGTTTTAGGGGAGTTATAGTTAGCTGGACATTTCACTCGTACAAAACCATTGAAATTCCTCCGTTATAGTTAGTTGTACTAAATTACTAAATATAACTCGTGTGCCCGCGATCCACTGATGATGATGTCACATATTACATCATTCATGACATGTTCATCTGCCCATCCTTCTCAAGCTGGCCTGGAGGTTCTGGTTCCTGCTTCGTTCTGAAGTATTTGTTTCTTCACGTTACTGAAAACGCCAGGCTCACCTATCAGCGCAAACTGAACTATAGCGGTGCAACGAGGTTATCAACCTCAGCTTGGGTAGGTTGCATTTCTGCCTGCCCCCGCTTAATGACATTCGTGCTCTAGGTCGAAGGATAAAGGGGACTAGAGTGACATTTTTTACATTTTCGACAGGGATTTGTTCAAGCGCTGTGCACAAGTACTTATTTTTCTGCACACCCTCGGCAGCACTTCCCTGGATACCATTGGTGCATCCTGGGTGTTGGAGTCCTGGATTAAAAAGGACCTTATTCATCAAGTGAATTCACCGGCGGAGGGGTGGAGCGGATATTGCACCAACCGGTATGCAGCATTGCACATTCAAATGCAGAGCGCATGAAACTCCCTTGTTACACCACGGCGCTGACGAGGCCTGATGAGGCCGAAATGCATACGACAAACCCACGAATTAAAGGTGTTGTCTTCTAATCCCCCAGAGGCTCCTGCTTCTTTCAACTTTGGGAGGAGGTTTTTTATATATATATATATATATATATTCACTGAAAAAACCATAGGTTATAGACCATATATAGTTAGGAATTAGCATTTAAAAAACCTTATTTTACTCACACAAAACCAATGAAATTCCATATATAGTTAGTTGTACTAACTATATATCACGCACCCGCAATCCACTGCTGATGATGTCACATATTACATCATTCATGACATGGTCAGTGACATCACTGATGACATCACTGATGACATCTCAAATGACATCACTGATGACATAACTGATGACATCTCAAATGACATCACTGATGACATCACTGATGACATCTCAAATGACATCACTGATGACATCACTGATGACATCTCATTTGACATTACTGATCACATCACTGATGACATCACTCATGTGATAATACGATGAACCTCTTCAGACTCTAATATAACCTTAGATACACTCAGTGAAAACAGACACTCACAGACTGTCACTCATCCATGGAGTTACTTACACACCTAGTCAGTCATGCAAAGAATCAATCACACCTCCATTTTCACAACTATACAGTTATACACATCTTACTTATTCAAACATATACTAAAACATATTTACTCACTTATACAATCCTGGATACAAGAGCACAATGATCCATACAGCCACTCACACATTCACTGGCTCTTATGCACAGTTATTTATATATGTCAACTCTCACATGTACTGTATTTTACATATGTACTTACTTTGACATGTAGCACTGAGATATCCATTCACTCACCAATACAGTCATGCACACAGTCAACCGCCCATACAGCTGTTTCCACATGCACTTTTGAACCCATACATCTATGCACAGTCATACACCTCCCAGCCACTCACACACACACTCAGTCTCCCATACAAATGCTTGGGCAACCAATCAATAACCCATATAGTTACTCATATAGCTACTGATCAACACATGCAGCAGTTTACAGAACAACAGACATAATGATGCACAAATTAAGACAGTTTAGTCACTAACCCATGCACTCAGTGAGACACATTTAACCACTCACTCATACAGTCAGTCATGCACCTACTAAATCCTTCATCCAGACACTTATACATCCACTCATTCTTAAATATGTAAGACATATTTTAACTTTACAGAAAAATACAGTCACTGTATGATGTCATCAATGATGTCATCAGTGATGTCATTTGAGATGTCATCAGTGATGTCATCAGTGATGTCATTTGAGATGTCATCAGTGATGTCATCAGTGATGTCACTGACCATGTCATGAATGATGTAATATGTGACATCATCAGCAGTGGATTGCGGGTGCGTGATATATAGTTAGTACAACTAACTATATATGGAATTTCATTGGTTTTGTGTGAGTAAAATAAGGTTTTTTAAATGCTAATTCCTAACTATATATGGTCTATAACCTATGGTTTTTTCAGTGAATTTTCAAGGTTTTTTAAATGCTAATTCCTAACTATATATGGTTTATAACCTATGGTTTTTTCAGTGAATTTCAATGGTTTTTTAATAGCAAATATCTATAGCTATAAAATGTATTCTTATTTAAATCCAAAAATATATTTTATATGTTTATTAATAATTTTTTTTTAATATTTTTTTTGTTTCGCTCCCGGTCCGCGAACCGGGAAGCTTCCCGTTAGCTCAATTTGATGCCGCGACCCGGTCCGCGAACCGGTAAAAAATCAACTTAGTGACGGTATCGCGTTGCCGCGTAATGCGTCTTATGACGTACTGCGTTAGCGCACCCGGAAGTGCCCCGGGGCGCGGACCGAGGCGCGAAGCTCAGCGACCCGGAAGCTAACCGGGGCGCGTCGCGAAAGCGCGACGTATCGCGTTGCCGCGTAATGCGTCTTGTGACGTACCGCGTTAGCGCACCCGGAAGTGTCCCGGGGCGCGGACCGGGGCGCGAAGCTTAGCGACCCGGAAGCTAACCGGGGCACGTTCCGCAGCGCGTAACATGAGCGTGAGAGGTCATGTGACTTGTTAATAAAACTTTTCATTGGTTCATTTCACTTTTGGTTTCATAATGATGGAAGGCTAGGTCAGGTGACTTAAAAATAACACTTTTCATTGGTTGAGAAGTATTGTTTTTTCCCAAATGATGAAAACCCCTCCTTCTTTCCTCACTCTGACTTTCATCATTGTGAGAGGAAGACCTATTTTGCTTGTTGGAAAATGGCTTCATTGGTAGCTTCAGCTGGTGGACCCCCACCACCACCACCACCTCCTCATGGGAAGAGAGGACCACCTCCCCAGGTCCTTACCAACACTGAGGAGGAAGAGGAAGAAATGGATGAGGAGGGAGAAGAACCACAATTTTTAGAAGAGTTGCCCCGGGTTTCCAGAAAGAAAGCCAGTTTCATCTGGCATTTTTTTTCAATACCTCGTTGCCAAAAAAAAGTCAACGCGAGGTATGTCACCTGCCTGATATGCAAGGAACAATTGTCCAGAGGGACGGACAAAAAATATAGCTTTGGAAATCACACAATGCACAGGCACATGACAAGGAAACATCCCCTAAATTACAGCCGGGCGGAATTAAGGGATATGCACGACAATCCAAGACCAACTCCTGTGGCCAGACCAACAATACCGGTTTCTCTAACACCAGAAGAGGCACGGGAAACTGTGCCAAATATTCAAGAAAATTTTGGGCACATGATTCACTTATGTATGCACTGTCGTGCATTATTAGCTTGTGGCAACATGAGCATCAATGCACTCAACCTGGCGTATGAACACCATGATTGCCCTAACCGCCCCCAGTAATTTTTTTTTGCTCCTGTTGAGCCCTTTTCAACGCCTGTTTTTTGTTGTTTCCCCCCCCCAAAAAAACCCAAAAAAAATATAAAATCGTTCAAAAAATACAAAAAAAACAAAAAATAAAAAAAAATAAAAAAAAAATATAAAACAACAAAAATATATAAAAAAAAGTTCTTTTCAGAACTACCTTCCCTTTCCAAAAAAATTGCTAGAATGTTTAGCACTCTGGCAAGCTCTATTTCTTTTGGTTCGCTTCCGGGTTAGCTTCCCGGTACGCGGACCGGGAGCTAACCAAAAAAAAAAAAAAAAAAAAAAAGTGTAAGTATAAGGAAAGGAAACAGAGAGTGATGTTAAAAGAAAGACAGCTATAGGGAGTAAAGAAGAGATACTGTTTAATAGATCTATTTACCGAAGAAAAGACAGAAGAGGGTATAATTGTGAAAAACAAAATAGATAACGAAGTGAAAGAAAAAAAAAGAGAGTATAACATTAACAAAGAAGAGTTTCTTGGAGAATGTGAGTGAATGTTCAAAATAAGATTAAAACATGAGGAATAACAGAGAGAAAAAATAGAAAACAGAAAACAAAAAATAACAGAAAAAGATTAATTGAAACAGCAAAGAAATGTAATTAACATAGAGCCATATCATCAACATAGGCAATAAAAGTTTTGCAGCTTTTATTGGCAGAAATGTGTCGCTAAAGCTGCTTTTGTGGCAGAAAACTGCCACTAAAACCACTTTTGCACCAGTTTTCTGCCAATAAAAAGAGCAATAATTTTATTGGATGTGTTCATAATATTCCCCTTAGTGTGCTTCAACTACACAGAGAAAGCATTATGAACAAGTAGTGATAGAGTGATCAGTCAAAGACACTAAGAGTAATAGAGATGCAGTGAGTGAACAAGAGTGAGGAACTATGAGAAGAGAGGGACTGAGAAAAAGAGTGGAAGGAGTTGAGTAAGTAGGTAATAGAGAAAGGAATGAGGGAAGTAGCAAAGGCAGGAAACTGAGGGTTAAAGAAATGAAGCAGTGGAACTAATAGTAGTTAAATGTGATAGAAATGTAACGAAAACAGTACAAAATATTTACCTTATAATTGTCGTTAAATTACTCACTTTTTGTTTTTATACTTTCAATCTGTGAAAGAGAGAACAAACATTTGAAAAATATTAAAAAATGTATTTAAAAATGAGAAAAGACAAGGGAAAAGATTGAAGGACAAACAGTTTTTCAACAACTTTGACACTTACAGAAGCTTCTGCTTCTCCAGGCCCCCTACACAGTCCTAAAGATATACATTTTAAACTAACAGTATCTTGATGCAGATGAAGTGAGGCCTATCTTAAAACATGGTGCATCTTTTGCATTGCTGTTGTTTCAGAAAAGTGTCGCAAGACACTAAAATTTTAAATAATTGCTTCAGGATGCCAATAAGATGTCTACTATCCAGAGGTTTGTTTCAGGTGAGGCCTACTCAGGGTTGCAGATGAGATTTACACTTGTTGAAGAGTACAGAGGAGATAATACATGTGAAGGTCTACCAATGAAGTGAGTCATGTCCACTGCACTCTTCAACAAAGTCCAAATCTCCTATGTTTCCCTGGACAGACCTAAACTTGATCTGCACAATGTGATTCGTAATGATAGGAAACACAGGTGATGTAATTGAAATACGTGCAATTTATTTTGCTCATTTCACAATCACATCACTTGTGTTTCCTTTGCTTAGGTATCTCATTGTGCAGATGTGGTCTAGCATATGAAAGAATACGCAGAAGTGCAGCACTGCATGCAACAACTTTGACACTTACAGAAGCCTCACCTTCTCCATGCCTCCTACACAGTTCTACATATACATCATAAATGCAAACAGTACAGAATTAATTATACATGTTAAATGGTTTATTTTTGCTGTTCTCAGAATGTATCAAATTTCACTAAAAACAGTGACTTGAAGGTATTCATCATGTAACAGCGGGGAAAAAATAACACAATCAAAATGATTGTGTTTAAAAAACCCATACAACATCAGAAATCAAAATTCAGAACTCCTTAAAGTTAACTTACTTTCCATGACGTCCAAGGATGTCCTATGAACAGCTTACACTCTTTTGTGCTGTTATTACTTTCAGCCCGCCACTTTCTGAAAACACGTTACATGCAATAAATGACTTCTTGCTCTCTACCACAATTTTCCACAAGGCCAAATCTGGTCAGAGCCATTTATAACTCTTGGATTTCTTGTAAGCCAATCCCGTCATTTGGCATTTCCGCAACTTTCAGAATTAAAATGTTGAAGATCATTTTCACAATCCTGGAATAGTAATATCTTCCCCTTCTTGCTCAGTCATGTTCTACATTTCCTATGACACTGATACTGCTTACTATGAAGCAGACTTACACTACCTCTATGACTACTACAATTATTTAATTCTCTACATCACTTTTAATCACAAAGCAATGTAAAACAGTAGACAGCATTGCAGACTTACATTCCCTCTACTCTATGTTTTGATTGGCTGCTTCAATTAGCTTATAAAAAGAAACAGTTTTTCTGAACTCATTGAAAGTGCACGTATTTCTCCATGACGTCCAGTCCTATGGTTAGAAGTTATGTCTCTGAACTACACTTATCCTCAAGGCCAAATTGTGTAGGAGCCATTAGAACTTCTTGAAATTCCACAGAGCACATCCCGAGATTATTTCCCTAAAATTTTGGTTTTAAAAACACCAGGTAAGAGTTTTTAAGGTCATACGGCAATTTTTTTTTGAAAATTAAAACAGAATCATTGCAGAATGACCAGCCATTTCTAGACTTTAAATAAGCTGTGTAATGTCCTGATGTTATTGAAGGGCCGTCATGATATATAATTGCTGCAGTTACAAAAGTCCTTCCTGATATTGACAACTGCGAAGCTACAAAATTTTTAATTAAAGTTGTCAATTTTGTTCCATCAGGCCTACATCGTTGGAACATTAAAATGACATACTGGCCATATGTTCGTATAAATAATGTGGACATCATTTCAGATTTACATTGGCTACACTCCATGTTGTGATCAGCTGCTTTTACTAGCTTATTAAAGGAGACTGATTTACTGTCTGGCAAAGTTAAATATATAAATCTTTCTGAGTCTACACTAGTAGTACTTGATACCATACAGTTCTCGCAGTCATGCTGCCATTGATAAGAAAGCCCAAACAGCTGATCTACATCTACACCTTCAGCATGTAATACATCAAGCATATACATTAAAAACTCCTGACAATCTTGCTGAATATTTTGAGAGAATTGTGTTTGGCCTGAACATCTGTCTAACAGATTTCGAATTTCAGACACACTTTCTATGTTTCTTCTATCAGTGCTACATTTCTCTAACACAGAATTTAACAAACTGCAAAATCTTTGATCAGAATTGACCACAATCTCTTCTTTTACATTTTTTAGAGAAAACAAAACATTAACCACTACATTAGCATAGCAGTTGACACCAGAACTGTTTTCAAACTGAAAACCAACAACATCTTCAACAGAATCCTTTTTGTTTCTGCTTGTAATTTTAGGTTCATTGACTTTTTGTCTTTTTGCTACAACCTCCCCAGTATTGTTCTCATTTCTTCGTTTCCGGCCTACCACACGTTTCTCAAACAAAGGATACTGAGGCAAATGTGGCGCATACTCTCTTCTTAACCTATTGTATTCCTTAACACAATCTAGATCCGCACAAATGTTTGTGACATCACACTCAATCAAGTACAATCCCGATAAAGTTCTAACTCGTGACAATGCCACATATGCCATACCCTCCTTGAACACAGAACTGCCAATATTCACCAATGCACTGTCTACACTTAAACCTTGCGATTTATGAATTGTCACCGCATATGCCAAGCAAACAGGAAACTGCTTACGGCGAACATATAAGTCTTTTACAAGCAAAAATCTAGCAGAACAACGAGCAATTAGCTGTACTTCCTCAATGCCATCAAATTTAATTTTTAAAAATTCAATTCCATCTCTATTTCTGTATTTCACAAAATCAACAACATTACCCATTGATCCATTTACCAGACCTCTTTCAACATGTACATTCCTTCTTAAAATTATACGGCAGTTCAAGCACACATTCAGAGTCTTTTCAAAACCTGCAGTTTTAGATATACTCTTCTCTAATGAATCCAATTTTGTTTTCAGATTCTCAGACAAAATAATTGTTGATCCCATATGCTCTACTCTATCAATAGCTTCCAGTTTCACAATCTCTTGCTTTTCTAAATGCAACATTTTGTTGTTAAATTTGGCACATTCTGCAAGAGTTGGCATCAAACATATTCCAGATTTCTTCTCAGTAATTTTCTGAAAAATATTCTCAGGCACAACATCTTGTTCTGGATATAAATTTGACAGTAATCGTGCATGTAAAGCTTCTTTCCCATGCTCGGTCACTTTTCCAATTCTAACATCTTGTAGAATAGTCTTGTAAACTTCATCCTTCGCCTGACGCATATTTTCATGCAGTTCAGCATAATTGAAGTTTAACCATATATTGACGTTGCCAATGCTGCCTAGGCACTTCCTGGTATCTTCATGCGTGAGCATTTTGAACACAGGTTGCCCTTTCACTGGTGTCAGCTGCAGAAGATCTCCGAAAACAATGATGTGTTTGCCACCAAATAACACATCATACTCTGTTTTGAGAACTTCTTGCATCCTCAAATGCACAAAGGCAAGCATGACATTGGAAACCATGCTTACTTCGTCAATGATAAGAAGTTTCATTTTCCTCAAGATTCTTGAAACTTCAAAACAAGCATCTCCAGATAGCTTGTGATATTGTAATTTGTTGTCATGCTCCATTGGCAGCATCAGTAAACGATGTAAAGTAATCCCTTTAATATTATGTGCTGCCAGTCCAGTTGGAGCAGTGACAACACAAGACAGCGATGACTCTGTCCTTTCCTGCAAATAGCATGAAATTGCTTTAATGAGGAAACTTTTTCCAGTTCCCGGTTCTCCACTCACGTACAGTCGGACAGGCTTCAACGACATACATGAGCACTCTTTCTTATCATGACTTAATCCATGATCAATTTGCATGGTAACTTCGTCATATATTTTCCTCTGCTCAACGTTGAGTTGTCTTTCCAACTCTTCTAAGTTAACCGCATCCTCTTGAGCATGTGCCATGGCTCTTTCCACTTCATTCATAGCAGTGGCAGCTTCATTTTCAATAACAGGTCCTCCTAGTGGATCCTGACTCAATGAAGCAGAACTCTGACTGTCCTGAGAACTGTCTCTGGCAATCTCGGCTGCAATCGTTGCTTCCTGCTCAATTTCCGCATTCAACATTTCTACATATTTGGGAAAAGCAGGACATTCTATGGTCTCCTTGGCGGCATTGAAAGAGTCTTCGTAACAGAGGAAATCTCCAAGCAGTTCCTCTTCTGCACGCCAAGGCTTGAAAAGTTGCAAAAGTGCTAAATAGAAAAACTCCTTTTTTTCAGGAGATTCGCCACTCAATTTTCGATGGTTTACCAAGTGGCATTTTCTTTGCTTGACCAGACATCCCTCACTTCCTATTACAGCATACACTCCTTTCTCAGTATCTTCTTTGATGTTCCTCTTGAATATGTAATTTTGCAGAACCTCATACAGACAAACATTCTCGAGGTGACTGCTTCGATTTGGATAATATGTATCCAACATGTTTGTCTTCAAAATGTCGGTACTGTTTGGCTCCTTTTCCGCCAAATACTCAATTTCCCGCACAGGTTTGAGAACTCGATTACGCGTTGCTGCAAGACCAAGACTCGCCCAAACGATACTCCTGGACTTGGCATAGAGACTTGCTGAAGACAACCGGTCAGAACATTCGTACGCTCCGATTTCTCGATGCGACAACATCTTCAGACTGAAACTGTACAACTTCTTGCTGAGGCTCTTTTCATGGGAAATGTCCTCCCACATATCCTTCAATTCTGTCTTCTCTTTTTTGGTGATGTAAGACGTCACATACCGAGCCACAGCCATACAGTTATCAGCCACAAACTGTATATCCATGTTAGCATTCCACATGGACAAAATCACCGGGTTGTAGTCGTTGATGTACTTGGACTCTTCGTTCCTCTTCAAATTGTAAGTGTTTTTAGGTGATTTCTTCATGACATTGTGTCGCAGCGAAGACATCAAACTGTTTACTCTTCCTTTAGAAATCACCGGTCGTGGAAAGCCGAAACGACATTTAGTGTTGAACTTGTCCTTGTTTCGGAATTTACGACGGCAGTACTTTCCACATCGATGGCTTTGGAAACGCAGAACTTTTTCTCTTAGGCTTTTCTTCTCCTTTGCGTTTGGAACAGCACACGTAGAATACTGTTGGATGAAACTCATCACTGAGTCTTCTGGATTCGTTCCAAATTTAGGTGCATCCTTGATCCACAGCAACATATGTATATGAGGAGCACCTCTTGCTTGGTACTCCTTTCTCCAGAAGAAATCCAACACCTCTCCAAGAGGTGGATTCTTCTTATTCATGATGAAAGACATCATAGCTTCAAATCTATGATTGAAGTACCTACATACATTGACTGGATCCAAAGAGCACAGTTCTCCGGGTGTCTTGAATTCGATGTTATCTACGTTAGCATTTGCCTCTCGTAGAAATTCAAGTAAGTCTTCCCAGCCATACTCGGCACAGCTCAGAGTGAGGAACCATGTGGGAGTACCTAAGTTCCTCAACATACATTTTAAATCACCATGACGACGGTACCAGTACTCATTAGTACCACGCTGACACGCCATGAGATTAATCAGGTGAGAATCCAAAATACTGTCTTGGACATTGACTTTATCCATAAAGTCACTTGCCGAGATGTTTTGCATGTGTATACCACTTTTCAAGATGTGGTTCACTGCATATGACAGTCCAGACAGATCGCTTTCAAACAGGAGATGAAACAAATAAGGAATGCATTGTCGAAACCTAGCATCTCCTGCATACAATCGCAAAGTCCGGTATTCAGAAGCAGGAATTTGATGAGGTCGCTCATCATATCTTCCTCCCTGACCTGTTGGAAAAAGCTGTGGGAAACACCGAGCTTCCAAACTTTCCTCCCAAACACTAATGGGACTCCCTTTGGCTTGTTTCATTTGAAACAACTCAATAGCATTCCCCATGACTTCCTTGGAATGCAAAGGATGAACACTATAATGTTCATATATTTCTTCACTAGTAGAGGGTTCTACTTTCTCAATTTGACCAGCACACAAATCGCTATCCTCTTCCTCACTTACTTCCTCTTCTGCAACATATACATTCTTATAGTATTTATAATTTTTTTTCAAATACAATGTTGCCTTTTTAACTTTCCTAACATCTACTAAATCTTGCCATATTTTCTTATTCTTTGTCGGAACCCCATTAACTAAGATAACCAGAGGTTCCTCTTCCACTTTTTCTACTCCAATTGTGTTAAT
Source organism: Lissotriton helveticus (assembly GCF_964261635.1). Lineage (NCBI taxonomy): Eukaryota > Metazoa > Chordata > Amphibia > Caudata > Salamandridae > Lissotriton > Lissotriton helveticus. Next base: position 878,851,631 of record NC_136069.1, read on the forward strand.
GTTTTTCTTCAAATCTAGAGGCAAATAAACAACTCTTCCCTTTAATCCTCTCTGTAAATCTGATGGAGGCAATTTCCCTGTCTTTGGCTCCATTCTTACAATAGCCTGAAAGGGATGGATACTTTGAATCAAAATAGATTCATAAGTATTTAAATCCTTCAATTCAGAAGGAATCTCAACCAATTCCAGATTATTATGAACTGCTCTAGCAGGCATCTGGTTTTGATTTAATTTGCAACAACAATAACTACACACACGTTGATCCAATCCCAAATCAAAACAATTTTCTACCATCAAGTATGTTGCGAAATCCTTCCATTCACTATTATTTTCCCTTTCACTTTTTGCATATAAATCCACTAACTTAGTCTGATTCTTATAATAAGTGCGTCGACAACACACACAAGTGAAATTAGGCCTCTCACTTGATTTCACCTCAAACGTCGCAATTTCCCTCTGGAAATTATCTGTACTGGAAACCTGTACACTATCTTCCACATGACCCTCTTCTTCTTGCTCAATTTCAACATTCTCCTCTTTACTTCCAAAGTAACAAAACTCAATTTCTTCACATATATTCTTCACATCTATTTCAGAACCATGCAAAAGAGCAGCGCATAATTGTTTAAGCATAATTGCTGGACTCTTAGCATAATACAACATTCTAACTAATTTCCTCACTTTATTATGATGCACTGCTAGCATCCTGAAATGATGAAAAACACTCTGGCATACTCTCCTGGAAAGACAAGCCAGTGAATGACCATGCAAACCGGTCACTTCTCTTACTCTGCAAGGATCTAATTCTTGCAACAACCTTATTTTCTGCTTCAAACTTTTCTTATTAAATGACCGTACAAAATCACAAAGCAAATTGATGGAATCCTGTCGCACACTGCAAATACTACTACACTTCCAGGTGTACACAGGACCCTTAGCACGTCTTCCTAAAACCTCATTACCTAACACCTCTTCTGCCTCTGTTGTCACAAGTTTTTCTTTTTCAACTGGACAACCATCTTTCACTTCATAAGCACGACCACTGGTGTCAACTGCATGCACCAAATCATTATCCTGGAAATAACTCTCCTCATTAAAAAATGCCTCACAGCTTGAACTATGCATCCATTCTCCAGAAAAAACTTCACAAAAATTACTACGATTAACTATTCTCTTCCATCTACTATTTCTTTTGAAATCATAAATTGCCTTGTTTAGCTTCCTAATTCTATTGATTATCAAAATAAATAACTTACGTTTAATTTCAAATGCCTGATCAATAACTTTCTCAACTTTTTTTTTTCTCTTATAAAAAACCAGTTTCTGTTGACCTTTCTTAATATTTTTTAACAAATTGCCAATTATCCTGTTGCGGAACATTCGTTTACGAATCTCCCTAAACTGTTGTTTCCTTCTACTATCATGCACAGAGTTATCTCTTGCTCTAGCAGTAACATTTTTCATTGGCCTTTCCTTTCCATTTGAATTCCTTCTCGTTTTATGGACTGAAACATTTTCTGTAGTAATATTTTTTTTACTACACATATTTCTTATTAAATATTTTGTGCTCTTACCCGGTGCTTTCTTCGTGACTTGACAAATCTTTTTGTTAGAGGACTGCTGCTTATTTTCTTTCACCTGCTGTCTTTGACGTTTTGCAGCCTTTCTCTGTCTTTCTATTGTTGGCATGGTGAAATCTTGAAATGATCTGCAGTTGAATCTGTGGTAAAATATAATAAAAAATGTTATTAACCATTATTACCAAACAGTAAAACAATAACAGTGATCAAAAACTTAACACACTACTTGACATTTTAAATAGAAGATTTTTTAGTCCTTGCAAATTTACAATACAGAAATAGCAGAAAAGAAATGACATTTATATTTATGTTACCTGTGCTATTTTATATGTGAATCTGATCTAATTTTATGAGCATATTTTAATATTTTATTGAAGACACTACACATAACCTGCTTTTGAAGGTGTCTTTATTTTTAAATTAAACGGTTTACCTTTTTACTTTTTATTAATTATAAATTTTAAAAATAAATGTTTATATTTCCATAGGCTCAAGCAGGTCAGCTTCCCATCCTATGTCATATAATTCGGACAAATCTGCATCCTCATCACGCTCTTCTTCATCCTCAGGATTTAAATCATCCAAGGGATCAACATCCACTGATGTTTCAATTACAAGTTCAATGATGAGGTCAAAATCAACTGATTGCAGATTGTCGCTCATGTTGAGGTTGTCTTTATCTTTAAAGAAAGATAACAACAATGAGATGTTGCAGAGTAAGAGACGAATCTCAGAGATTATAATAGTAAAATTGTTTAACAAGAGTAATATTTTGCAGCTATTATTTAGCCATGTCCATCAATGCTGAGCAGGTGAAGACTATGTCTAAATTTTCAGTGAACAGGACTCATCTCTTCTTAACCTTGGATAAGCCTCACCGACTCTGTGTGTCCTGCACATACTTAAATGTAAAGGGGCAGATTTATGTTAAATGGCACATCCCCAGGCATGCACCAGTTAACGTGCACCACTACTCTGCCACCCATGGTGTGCCGTATTTACAATCAGATAGGAGAAAGCTTCGTCAAAACCCTGCGCCTGCTTTAAGCAGGCATAGGTCTTGACGCAACATTGTGGAGATGGGGCACCCCTGAGCCTTGCTTGAGCTGCATCGCACTTGCGATACAACTCCAGCAATCACTACCTTTACAGCACAGATACGTCACGCATCTGTGCCATTTTTGCCCCATGATGCCCCGCATTCTAAATGCAGCACACCATGGGTGGCGGAACAGCGGCGCAGGATGACTGACACATCCCTGGTGATGCACCAGTCATCATAAATCTATCCCTAAGCTTCTTATCTTGTTACAGATGAACCGCCATATGTAGCATGAAACTATTTTGCATTTCCTAAATAGCGAATTTTAAGGAATAAATAGCAATTCTTTACCATTCCTAATTTGCAATGAGCAAATTGCTAATTGCAAGTTACCCATTCATTTCCATGGGCTAGGAGGCTCATAGGAATGAAGGTTTAATTTGCGATTAGCAATTTGCTCATCACAAATTAGGAATTTTTCCAAGGGTGCAGGGGTGTCTCAAGAACACCCTGCTGCACCCCTGAAAAAGAAATTTGGGGGCATATGGCACACATACATGCCCTAAGGGCATGTGTTGGCGTCATATGGCACCTTTTGTTTTTTTGAAAAAAAGCTTTTTGAAAAGAATTCACAAATTACCACCAATTTACCACAATAGTTTCCAAATCCTTAATGTCATTTTTTACATATTTTTTGTTTGATACATTGCATTTAAGTAGTCACAAAATTTGCAAATCCTTCAGTGCAATTGCAAAATAAGGAATAGCAAATTTTGCTACTCCTTATTTTGCATCAAACTTGTTTGATACACACCATTTGTATAATTAACATTCGCAAAGGCCATAATTCGTAGAATTTTGATCTTTGCGAATGCTAATTAGCTTGATACATATGGCCCCAAGTGAGGCCTGTCTTGCGACATGGTGCATCTTTTGCATCACTGCTGCATCGGTTTCATGTGGTACGTTTTTTTTACACCATGACATATCTGCCTAAATGCATCAATTTGTAATGTTGTCGCCTCATAGCAAATCTTTTGCACCGCCGCTGCATCATAAAAGTGACGCACAGTGGCGCAAAAGAGGCATACACCTATCATAAATCTGTCTCTACCATTTTAAATGATTAATTCAGGATGACGATAAGGTGTGGCCTATCCAGAGGTTTGTTTAAGGTGAGGCCTACTCAGGATTGCAGATTAAAGTTACGCTTGATGAAGAATACAGAGGACATAATACATGTAAAGCTCTACCAATGAAGTAAGTGATGTCCACTTCATTGCGCCAGTCATCATAAATGTATCCCTAAGCTTCTTATCTTGTTACAGATGAACCACCATATGTACCATCAAACTATTTTGCATTTCCTAAATAGCAAATTTTAAGGAATAAATAGCAATTCTTTACCATTCCTAATTTGCAATGAGCAAATTGCTAATTGCAAATTAGCACCGCCGCTGCATCATAAAAGTGACGCACAGTGGCACAAAAGAGGCATACACCTATCATAAATCTGTCCCTAGCATTTTAAATGATTAATCCAGGATGACGATAAGGTGTGGCCTATCCAGAGGTTTGTTTAAGGTGAGGCCTACTCAGGATTGCAGATTAAAGTTACGCTTGATGAAGAATACAGAGGAGATAATACATGTAAAGGCCTACCAATGAAGTAAGTAATGTCCACTTTATTGCGCCAGTCATCATAAATGTATCCCTAAGCTTCTTATCTTGTTACAGATGAACCACCATATGTACCATCAAACTATTTTGCATTTCCTAAATAGCAAATTTTAAGGAATAAATAGCAATTCTTTACCATTCCCAATTTGCAATGAGCAAATTGCTAATTGCAAGTTACCCATTCATTTCCATGGGCTAGGAGGCTCATAGGAATGAAGGTTGCAATTTGCGATTAGCAATTAGCTCATCACAAAATAGGAAATTTTTCAAGCGTGCAGGGGTATCTCAAGAACACCCTGCTACACCCCTGAAAAAGAAATTTGGGGGCATATGGCACACATACATGCCCTAAGGACATGTATAGGCGTCATATGGCACCTTTTGTTTTTTGGAAAAAAATGCTTTTTGAAAAGAATTCGCAAATTACCACAAACTAGAAGTTGGTGGTAGTTTCCAAATCCTTAATATCATTTTTTACATATTTTTTGTTTGATACATTGCATTTAAGGAATCGCAAAATTTGCAAATCCTTCAGTGCAATCGCAAAATAAGGAATAGCAAATTTTGAATTAAGGACATTTTAAGTAATTTCCACATGTGCAGTGTTTTCAAATTATGATTTGAAAATCATTTTTGGGGAAAAGTAATGGTTAAAAATTTATGACAAGGACATAATGGTGTATGCTTCTCTATAAGGCATTTCAGTGTCTCCGATGTCATTTTTCCCATATTACATTATAAGACCTTTCCCCATAAAGCACATTCCTTGTAAATATGCTCCCACCTGTGCATGGTGAATTTAGATTTTGACTGTTTGAGTCACATAGCCATGTTAAAAGTCACCCCAAAAAATTGCAAACGCTTTAAAAAAACACATTCATGTGTCTTAAGGACATTTTAAGTCATTTCCCCGTGGACAGTGTTTTGTAAGTGGCACAAAAGAGGCATACACCTATCATAAATCTGTCCCTAGCATTTTAAATGATTAATTCAGGATGACGATAAGGTGTGGCCTATCCAGAGGTTTGTTTAAGGTGAGGCCTACTCAGGATTGCAGATTAAAGTTACGCTTGATGAAGAATACAGAGGACATAATACATGTAAAGCTCTACCAATGAAGTAAGTGATGTCCACTTCATTGCGCCAGTCATCATAAATGTATCCCTAAGCTTCTTATCTTGTTAGACATTAACCGCCATATGTATCATATAACTATTTTGCATTTCCAAAATAGCGAATTTTAAGGAATAAATAGCGATTCTTTACCATTCCTAATTTGCGATGAGCAAATTGCTAATTGCAAATTACCCATTCATTTCCATGGAGCAGGAGGCCCATAGGAATGAAGGTGCAATTTGCGATTAGCAATTAGCTCATCGCAAATTAGGAATTTTTCCAAAGGTGCAGGGGTGTCTCAAGAACACCCTGCTGCACCCCTGAAAACGAAATTTGTGGGCATATGGCGCACATAAATTTTAACAACATTCCTTTACCTCAAAAACGATTTTCAATTCATAATTTGAAAACACTGCCCACAGGGAAATTACTTAAAATGTCCTTAAGACACATGAAAGTGTTTTTTTATTGCCTTTCCAGCATGGTTGGGTCACTTTTAACATGGCTATGTAACACAAACATTTAAAATCTAAATTTCCCATGCACAGGTCGGAGCATATTTACAAGCAACTTGCACCACAGAGAAAGGTCTTACATTAAAATGGGAAAAATAACATCAGGGACAGTCAATTGCCGTATAAAGAAGCATACACCATTATGTCCTTGTCATAAATTTAAAAACAATTCCTTTTCCCCAAAAACGATTTTCAAATCATAATTTCAAAACACTGCACATGGGAAAATTACTTAAAATGTCCTTAAGACACATAAAAGCGTTTTTTGATTGCCTTTGCAGCATGTTTGTATCACTTTTAACATGGCTATGTAACACAAACATTCAAAATCTAAATTTTCCATGCACATGTGGGATCATATTTACAAGCAATTTGCGCCACATAATTCATAATTTTCTCCTTAAAGCACACTATTCTCTATCTAAATTAAAGAAATATTTTCTCACCTTAGCAAATACTTTGAGTTTGAAAACAGTCTCAGAAACACACCAATTTGTCTTCAGCAGAGCAAAAGGTATGCACTCCAGAGTCTGCAGCTATCAAAAGCACAGAAATGCTGTAAATCTTCACACATATCTCTCATGTCACCCAATCAAAACTCTTCCCTCACTTTTTTTCAAATGAAAACCCTTCCCCCCTCTGCCATTTCATGCCTTTTGTGCATGGCAACCACCTCATTGGAAGACTTCTGGTGTTTGCAAGTTCACACAACTTTGTTGCAATTGAACTCTGAACTCTCAGTGCACCTGCATATCCAGTGCATTCTTTCATTTAATGATTTTTTATTGACCATTCAAAATACATCTTTCAAAGAACACATCCGTGCACCCTAACTTTCTGTTTTCAGCAATCAAAATCCACCAATCACTGTTACTGCTTCATGAACACAGAAACTCCACAGTTTTTTTCATTTTAAACTCTCATTTTTTCAACTGCCATTTCATTGCCACACTTCATCTGACTGCAGGAGAACCTTCTCTCACCATGTTTTCTGTCTGGATTGTTGGACATAGTTATATTCACTGGGCTCAAAGGTACGTTGAAAACAGGAATTTACCTAACCTCAATTTACAAGATGTGGAAATTAAGTGGTTTGGCCACAGAGGATTAAAATGTCACCAATTGATACCATTGGTGAAAACCTTTATGCATTTGCCCAAACCTGACCTGTTAATTGTGCACTGTGGAGGTAATGACTTGGGCACTTTGACTGGGGTAGGTCTGGAAATGCTTTTAAAGGACACCTTTGAGCAATTGATGGCACTTTTTCCTCAGACTGCCTTGGTATATTCAAATATATGCCAAAGACAGAAATGGAGGTGGTCAAACCAATTTTGTCCACAAATTGAGAAGTCGAGGAAGCATGTAAACAAATCTGTTTCAGCTTACATGAGAGACCATGGAATGGGCTCCCTGTACAACAATAACTTGCGTTACTACATGCAAGATATCTACAGAGGAGATGGAGTTCACTTCTCAGATGAGGGCAACAGAGTTTTCACTCTGAATTTAAGAATGTGCATTGGTACCTACTTATAAGTACCTAAATGTACCATAAACCCAAAAGCTCTTCTCAGAGCTACCCTACATCTAATCACTCACAATTATTATTTTACTCTAACATTTTTCACTAATTTTCAACAAAGTACGCTCCCCGGGGCGCTACCCGGTACGCGAACCGGGAGCTAACCTCGCGAAATTTTTTTAAAAAATGGGTTTTTTCCGCACATATAAGCCTCCTCAGCCACCCTCACAAAACCTAGGGGGTCAAGATAAGTCTACCGTGCCCCCTTCTACCCATTCTGAACATTATTTGCCCTCCATCTTGTATCTTAATTCGACCGAAACACAAAATGGTGGACTCCCGTAACGCTTAAGGTTCGCGTACCGGGGCGCTCACCGGTTCGCGTACCGGGTCGCTCCCTGGGAAGCGCACCATCAAAAAAGGTGGGAAAGTAGTTCACAGAAAAGCCACTGGAGACAATTTCACCAAATATAGATTAGCTCATACTACATACCAATCCCTACCATTTTCACAAATTTGATTGGAATTCCATTTAGTCATTTAGCCTGTAGACCTCTCTAAATACCCTGAGGTAAATTACTTCACAAAACACATCTGAAGTGTTGGAATTGACAACCAATGAAAATGTTACTTTCATTTTCTACTTTTTTTACCTGACATTTCATTGGTTATATACCTGAATATATATAAAGGAAGAGAAGAAAACACAGCCATTTTGACTACTACTTCTTGCTGTACATTTCAATAGTATTTTCGCTAATTCCTTCAACTTCTTTCTAAAGGTAAGTTTTTATTTTTAAAACTGAAGTATATTGTGCACTATAAGTTAATATGGTAAACTTTTTCTGATAGATATATACTATCCCTCTGTAGTAGTTATAGATTTAGAGAGACTTCTCTGTTATAGTTATGGATGGAGTTAGGCTTCTCTTGTATAATTATGAATTTACTTACGTTAAATCACATACACTTTTTTAAATTCCTACTTCCACTCTGATACTATACACTGCCCAAAGATAAATTCACTGATAAAAAATGCCTATCTAAAATTATTCCCAACATTGCCCTATCTCTACTAATATATATTTTTTTAATCCAAATTTCAGGCAAAATGGAAGGCGAAAACCAAGTTTCTTTTGAAATGGACCTGCAAGTGAGCAGCCAAGAATTGATTGATACAATTGATCAAATTGACATTGAATTTTTCGATGAAACTTGGGACAATGAACTACTGCAATGTGTACAAGCAGTAGATAACCTCCTTGCAAATGAGGACATTTTACACCCTCAGAGACTACAATGTATATTCCATGATAATTATGAAATTTCTGACAATGAAATGTTAGAAAGTTTAATAAATTATGAAACACAATCACAATAAAAAAAAATGCTTAAAAAATAAAGAAAATAAAAAATAATCAACAAAACCAACAATCAATTAACATACTGCATTTGAAAAGTCTCTCATTCTTTTTTCATTGTAGTACGCTGCCCAGAACGCTTCCCGGTTCGCGTACCGGGCGCTACCCACGCAAAAAAAACAAAAAAAAAAATTATTTTTTTTGCCCCGCGGTGCCCTTTTAAAGCCTCCACATTAAACCTAGGGGGTCAGGGAGGATCTACTATGCCCCCTTATGGTCATTTCCCCCTTTGTTTTGGCCTCCTCTTGTCTCTCAATCCTACCGAGAGACAAGATGGCGGCTGCTACGGACTGTTTAGAATGTTGACAGACACCGGAGAGCCAATCAGCTTCGCTACGCGAAGTTCCGGTACGCGCCCCGGTCCGCGAACCGGGGCGCGGACCGGAGCGCGCTTACAGATATATATCTTTTTTAAATGTTAATTTCTCAAAATCCACTGGAGCACATATATTGAGACCTACAAAAGGCACATCGGGCTACCAGTCCCTACAATTTTGCCAAGTTTCGTGCAAATCCATTCAGCCGTTCGGGCTAAAAGTGAGGCCAACCGCCCTATGGAAAACTCAATGTTAAAAACACGTTTTGGGACCCCCCTTTTTTCTCGGCCCCCCCTTGACGAACCCCCCCCAAATTTTCAAGGGCTGCTCAGAAACAAAATGTTCCATTTTCCAGAAAATTTCAGCCAATTCCGTCCACAAACACCAAAGTTATTAGACATAGAATTTTCAAAAATCCCATAGGGAAAAAATCCTAACTATATATACCTACTGGCGACCGCCAGTAGGTAATATATATATATATATATATATATATATATATATATATATATATATATATATATATATATATATATACATATATATAAACTGAAAAAACCACCATAGGTTTTAGGGGAGTTATAGTTAGCTGGACATTTCACTCGTACAAAACCATTGAAATTCCTCCGTTATAGTTAGTTGTACTAAATATAACTCGTGTGCCCGCGACCCACTGATGATGATGTCACATATTACATCATTCATGACATGTTCAGTGACATCACTGATGACATCTCAAATGACATCACTGATGACATCACTGATGACATCATCCAGTAAATGTGGTTTGCTTCTATATTTAAAAAAGTATTATGTATTTAGGAACCTGTATTGAAGACTGAGTGGATGTATAAGTGTCTAGATCATGGGTACTCACAAACTTTCTCTCGGGGGCCAAATTTACAGTGTGGTTTGTGGCCGAGGGCCGCACTGGTGGGGGCGGGGTCAGTGGGGGAGGGGGCGGGTCTAGAGCAAAATAAAAACTGTTACCATGAGGTTGAACACAGGCCCCTGCAGCGGACGCCTTCGTCCACTGAGTCACCAGACCCGGCATACACACATTTCTCTCTCTCTCTCTCTCTCTCTCTCTCTCTCTCTCTCTCTCTCACCCGCTGTCACCCTCACACTGACTGTCTCTCTCTCTCTCTCTCTGTCTCACTCCCTCTCTCTCTCTCACCCTCTGCTACCCTCACTCTGTCTCTCTCTCTCCCTCCCTCCCTGTCTCCGTCTCCCTCCCTCCCTCCCTCTGTCTCTGTCTCTCTCTGTCGGTCACCCTATTTCAACCTACCTCTGTCTCTCTCCCAATCTCCCTCTCTCTCCTTCCCTCTCTCTGTCTCCCTCCCTGTCTCCCTCTCCCTCGTCTCAGTCTCCCCCCTCCCTCCCTCTGTCTCCCTCCCTCCTTCTGTCTGACTCACTCCCTCTGTCAGTCTCCCTCCCTCCGTCTGTCTGTCTCCCTCTGTCTCCCTCCCTCTCTGTCTCCCTCCCTCTCTTTCTCCCCCTCCCTCCCTCTCCCCCTCCCATTTACAGACTTCTGGCTAGTAAACCTTTATGTAAAGACAGAACACTTCTAAATCATAGCCCTTCAGGAATTGTTCCAGAATTGAAGGTGATAGGAGAGGGACTTCACGACCACCACTGATTTAAATGATGCATATTTTCACATTGCAGTGCATTCATTTCTCATTTTTATCTTCTTTTTGTGGCAAGCGAACATATCCCCAATTTAGTCTTGCGTTGCGGAATAATGTCAACTACATGGGTGTTTACAAATTGTTTGGTAGTGGGTGTGACACATTTACATTGTGAAAGTGCCCATGTATATCATAAGTCCATAATTAGAAGGCTGGTGTAAGAGAGCACAACTCAAAAATGCCATTTACTAGCTCAAAAACTTTGCTACTCAATCTTGGATTTAATACCACGGTAAAAAAAAGTCACATCTGCATTCCTAGCAAATACCGAATTTTCTGGATGAACTCTCAATTTAACGATAGAAAAGGTTTAAACTTAAACCGAGTGACTATGGTTGTTTCTAATTTACTACATGTCACAATCTCTAACAGTGAGAAAAGTAAAAAACGTAATAGTAATGCTGGTGGCATGCATCGCATTGGCTCTAAATGCTCATTTTCAAATGAATTCCTTGCTGGAATCATTGGCACAGCAGAGGTTAGAAGCAACTGGAATCTAGAAAGACCTAGGGGCAGATTTATGAAGGCCTTGCGACACCGGTGCGTCACTTTTAACATGGGAAAAAGTGACGCACCGGCGGCGCAGGGCCTTCATAAATCTGCCCCCTAGTGTTATAGCACGGAGTAAGGTACAGTCTAAAATTATTAAACAGTAAGAATGTGATGCTGAGCAGAGTTTTGCAGACCCACATTCACTAGTAACTGTCTCCCTTCCTCTGCCTCTCTCTCCTCCCTTACCCTCCATCTCCTTCCCTCTGTCATCTCACCTGGCGTGCGTGTGTGTCAGCCAGGGCTGAGGCAGCTCGCCGGCCGCACCCGAGTACTTCACAGGTCTTTAATAGACCACTTACTTGTTAATGAGGCTTTGTTGTATTCTGCCTCTTTTTAGCGCCCCTGCATTTCCACTCTGGCCTTCCAACCCCCATAGAGCGCTGCTGCAACCGCAGTGTTTGTGGACACACTTTTTACATTTAAAAAAAAAACCACACACACGGTGAAAGGGTCCGTCAATCCCCGCCCAGCATGAGGGCACAGCTCGGCAGAAAGAGGCCCTGGCACCGGGCGCTTTCAAAGGCTCCAAAGAGAGGCCCTCAGCGCCCCACGGGCTGCTGCCAGCCGAGGCTCCCAGAAAAACAAACACAGCTTTTGGAGGGCGACGCAAATCATTTAATGTGCACGCATTTCAACCCCTTGTGCGTCTCGCTCGCTTTTGTAACACTCACTGCAAGAAAAGCCGTGAAGCTATGAATTACAAGTCGGCTTCAATTAAATAAATTACTTTGAATTTCATATGGGGTGGAACTTTATAGCGATAAATGGCACAGATCTAGCAGTGCTTGGCGCGCGAACACCACTACAAGTAATAATCGTGCACTCGGCAAGGTGGCCAGGGGTCCCACACACAGTGGGTATTACAGATGTCTGCAAGGTCCGCGGGCCGCAGCGGAAGGCTTGCCGGGCCGCCGCTGGCCCGCGGGCCGTACTATGAGTACCCCTGGTCTAGATGGAGCATTTAGTAGTACTGAGATTGACTCTCTAAGTGCCTAATTTAAAGTGTCTCATTAAATATATGAGATAGTGATTAAACTGTGTGAATATCTGTATCACTCTGTCTCTTGTTGTGTAAACAACTGCATAAGTTGGTTACTACCTATGTGAAACTCTATATTAGTTTTTAATTAGTTAAGTGAGTATTTGTATGGGAGAGTGAATGCGCATGTGGTTGAGTGGGAGGTGCGTGACTGTCCAAATATGTGTAAATAGTTGATTTAATAGGTATATCATGTTTAGACTGCATGTGGAAACAGTTGTTTGGGGATTGAATCTCTTTATGGGTGTGTTGATGAGTAAGTATATTTCTCAATGATACATGTCTAACAATGTTGCAATATAAAAGGCAATATATGTGACAGTTGATGTATATAAATAAGTATATATAAGAATCAGTGGCTTTCTGACTAAATGTAGGGAAAACTGTATACATATAATAGTGATTTAATAACGCACTAAGTTTGAGTAACTTTCTATGTCAATAAATAAAGTTATGTTTGTATAAGTGTGTAGCTGAGTAAATGTAAGTAGGATCAATTATTTGCATAATTGAGTAGGATGACTGCATAAGTAAGTAGGATATAAGCTGCTCTGTAATGTTGATATAGATGTATAAGTATATTTAATATTGTTCTATTAATCTTTGTCAGCATTATGAGTGAATGTATAGATAAGTGTTTAGATGTGTGTGTAGATCTACACATCACCGAGAGGGCTTTTAAAAACTTTTGTTGGTGTGTCAATGGTTTAAAAAATGGTAGTTTATATTTTTAATAGTGAGTGATGAAAGATTATAATAGTGTATGATGAGGTGTATCTGATTGTCACATGGATGATGTCATCAGTGATGTTATCAGGGATGTCATTTGAGATGTCATCAGTGATGTCACTGACCATGTCATGAATGATGTAATATGTGACATCATCAGCAGTGGATTTCGGGCGCGCGAGTTATATTTAGTACAACTAACTATAATGGAGGAATTTCAATGGTTTTGTACGAGTGAAATTTCCAGCTAACTATAACACCCCTAAAACCTATGGTTTTTTCAGTGAATTTCTAAGGTTTTTTAAATGTTAATCCCTAACTATAACATGTCTGAAACCTATGATTTTTTCAGTGAATTTCAAAGGTTTTTTAAATGATAATTCCTAACTATAACATGTCTGAAACCTATGGTTTTCCAGTGAATTTCAAAGGTTTTGTAAATGAAAATTTTTAAATGTAATAATTCCTATATTTATTTTTTTGATACTGATTTACTACATTTTTTAAACTATTTATTTTTAGATATTTTGTTTTTAAATCACATTTTAATTACATTATACATTATATTACAAAATATACTTTCTCAGAATTAATTTCTTTAGTCTAAATACTTGGCAAATAGGCAATAGGCTTTTTAAGTACAGTAGTTACAGTGGTTTCAAGGGGCAACACCATTTCAAACACATTGCAACATTGAGCTCAATGGGGATTTTTAGTTAAATTGCAATTAGTTACTTTATGGATTACTTTTCTAACCACAGGACTGGATCCTAGATTCGGTCCTGTGATATCTCCTGTAAACAGTTGAGTAAAAACGTTTTAGTTACAGTAGTGATTTTTAAGGAATTTTATTCTATTTTAAAAGTTGACACTTAGAAACTTTTTCACATAGAATCACCAATGTTATCCTATGGGAGGAAATTTACTTAGCAGGTAAGTAGTGCTATGGGCACTTTTTCTTACTCTGTGGTGGATCCTGGATCCAGCACTGGTGCATCTCCAGTAAACAGTTGAAAGAAGTCATGCAGGCCATTTTTTAGGAATATTTTTAGTTTGGGAAAATAGACACTTAGAAACTTTTCTAGTGAAAACCAGACAATAGATTCCTATAGAAGGAAATACAAGTTACTGGTAAGTATGCTTAGAATTACTTTTCAGGGTCAGTGCTGGGCTAAAAGATGCAGCACTGGGTTCTCTCCTGATAACAGGTGAGTAAACAGAATTCGTTGTTCGGATGAATTTAGGTGAATATTTTAAAGTTCCAAAACTCCACACTTTGAAGATTTTCCAAGTGAAACCAGACAATGTAAGCCTATGGAAGGAAATTCAAGTTACTGGTAAGTATGGTTAGAAGTACTTTTCATGATTAGTACTGGGCTCAAAGATGCAGCACTGAGGTTTCTCCCGATAACAGATGAGTAAATCGGACTTCGTAGTTCTATTGATTTTATAGGAATATTTTAAAGTTTCAAAACTCCATACTTAAAAGAATTTCCAAGTGAAACCAGTCAATGTTACCCTATGGAAGGAAATTCACTTAGCAGGTAAGTAGTGTTATTGTTACCTTTTCTTACTCAGTGGTGGATCCTGGATCCAGCACAGCTGCATCTCCTGTAAACAATGAAAGAATGCGTTTAAGTCATACAGGCGATTTTTTAAGAATATTTTTAGTTTGTGAAAATAGACACTTAGAAACTTTTCTGGTGAAAACCAGACAATGGATTCCTATGGAAGAAAATACAAGTATGTAAGTATGGTCACAATTACTTTTCAGGGTCAGTGATGGACTAAAAGATGCAGCACTGAGGTCTCTCCTGATAACAGGTGAGTAAATCGGAACTCGTAGTTCTTCTGACTTTATATGAATATTTTAAAGTTCCAAAACTCCACACTTAGAAGAATTTCCAAGTGAAACCAGTCAATGTTACCCTATGGAATGAAATTCACTTAGCAGTTAAGTAGAGTTTTCGTTACCTTTTCTTACTCAGCGGTGGATCCTGGATCCAGCACTACTGCATCTCCTGTAAACTGTTGAAAGAATGCGCATAAGTCATACAGGTAACTTTTTATGAATATTTTTAGTTTGTTAAAATAGACACTTAGAAACTTTTCTAGTGAAAACCAGACAATGGATTCCTATGGAAGGAAATACAAGTTACTGGTAAGTACGGTTAGAATTACTTTTCAGTTTCTGCGCTGGGCTAAAAGATGTAGCACTGGGTTCTCTCCTGCTAACAGGTGAGTAAATCGGAATTCGTTGTTCGGATGATTTTAGGTGAATATTTTAAAGTTCCAAAACTCCAAACTTAGACTAATTTCCAAGTGAAACCAGTCAATGTTAGCCTATAGAAAGAAATTCAAGTTACTGGTCAGTATGGTCAGAATTAATTTTCAGAATCAGTACTGGGCTCAAAGATGCAGCCCTGAGGTCTCTAGTGATAACAGGTGGGTAAATCGGAATTCGCAGTACATCCAGTAAGCGCCACAGAGCTGCGTAGCAGAGAGATGTAAAAAGGGGCACGGCCTGCACCACCTCTCTGCAATGCAGCTCAGTGGCGTTTCCTGGAAGCACCTGGTGGGCTACTTGGCCCCCATGGTCCCTCAAAGTTTGGGAATTTTTTCCCCAACTTAAAACGCGCCACAGGGCGTGTTTGCACACATCATGTCAGGCTTGGTCCCCTCCCTCCACAACTGTGTAAATGCGCCCTGCCACCGTTCTAAGTTGAGAGACTAAGTCCCCTTGAATCCTAAGGGTCCCTAGGGTCAAAGTAGCCCACTAGGTACCTCCAGTAAGCGCCACAGAGCTGCGTTGCATAGAGGTGTAAAAAGGGGTGTGGCCTCTGAACACCTGTCTGCAACACTGCTCCCTGGCACATACTGGAGATTTCTGTTGGGCTATTTGACCCTCAGGGACCCTCAGTATTGAAAGAGAATTAATTCCACAACTTAAAACGTGCCACAGTGCACGTTTACACAGTGGTGAAGGAAGGGGGCGTGGCCTGATGTGATATGTCTGCAAACACGCCCTGTGGTGCGTTTTAAGTTAGATAATTAATTCCTCCTCAATCCTGTGTGTCCCTGGGGGTCAACTAGGCCACCAGGTACCTCCGGTATGCGGCAGGAGGCTGCATTGCCGAGAGGTGTTCAGAAGCCATGCCCCTTTTTACAACACTCTGCAACACAGCTGTGTGGCGCTTGCTGGAGGTACCTGGTGGGCTAGTTGGCCCCCAGGAACCCTCAGTATTCAAGGGGAGTAAATCCCCCAACTTAAAACACGCCACAGGGTGTATTTGCACACATATTACCTGAGGCCCCGCCCCTACCTTCACCACTGTGCAAACGCGCCCCGTGGCATGTTTTAAGTTGGGGGATAAAGTCCCTTTGAATCCTGAAGGTCCCTGGGGTCCAACTAGCCCATCAGGTAACTCCAGTAAGCGCCAGCAGGCAGCTTTCCAAGGAAGTGTAAAAAGGGGTGTGGCCTGTAGCACCTCTCTGCAACGCAGCCCTGTGGCGCTTACTGGAGGTACCTGGTGGGCTAGTTGGCCCCCAGGGACCCCCAGTATTGAAGTGGAATTGATGTTTGTGAGGGGGCGGGCCTAGCGACGATTGAGTCTTTTTTGTGTGGAAAGGGGAACTGTGTGGCGTCCCTTGCTTTTACTTTTTTGGGGGCCTGTGGACCCCATCCCCCAGGGCCTCACCCCCAAATTAAAAATAAATAAAAAAAAATACGGGAAAGGGCCGCATGGCCCCCCTCCCATGGCCAATTCCGTGCCCCGGGGACCCCATCCCCCGGGGCATGGCCAAATTTCTAAATATTGCGTAGCCCCCCTCCTCTGCCCACATAAGGCCCCAGGGAACCCTCGGTTCTACGAGCCACAAGATGGCTGCCAACACGTCCTGATTTGGAGTGTTGACAGCCAATTAGAATACAGCTCGTGCTTTTCGGGATGCGCGTAGGCTGCGCTTAGGGTACACGGACACTCCGAGGCCATAGATATATTAATGAGTTTATCTGTCATTTTCTCAGGAACTACTGAACGGATTTACACCATTTAAGCAAGAGGCACGAGTCTGAACTAAGGACTACCTCTTTGCCAAATTTGGTGTAATTCCGTTCAGCAGTTCGGGCTGTAGCTGCGGCTAAAGGTCCTATGGGAAATTGCATAGGGAAAACGTGTTTTGGGACCCCCTTTTTTCTTGACCCCCCCACTTGATGAATTACCATGACACTTTCAGGATAGGAGCGGACTGGAGCTGACCATAAGTTCTAAAAATTTCGCAAAAGGTTCGTCAACCGGCGCCAAAGTTATTCTAAATAGAAGGTTGCGGATTTCCTATGGAAAATTGGTCCTAACTATAACTATCTACTGGCGACCACCAGTAGATAATATATATCTCAATAGGGCGTATGTATGAAAATACTTCAAAGTACATTGACCATTTTCTTAGACCATATGTACAGGCATTACAACCCTTTGTGCAGGATACCGGAGATTTAACAAAAAAAAATAGAGAATGTGCATTGAAGCTAAGCTATGCTATTGCTAACACTTGATGTCAATAGCCTCTATACTTGTATACCCCATGATTTGGGCTTAGAAGCCTGCCGGTATTACCTTAAAAGTTGTCCTTTATTTTATTTAATGCATACGGAAATGCTGTTGAACATGATGCTTACGTGTCTGACAATTTCTTCATTTTTGATCACACCATCTATTGTCAAGAACAGGGAACGGCTATGGGAACCTGCTTCGCCCCCAGCTATGCGGGTTTGTGCCTAGGATGGTGGGAGGCGCAGGTGGTAAATAACATTGAAGCCTTTAATTACCATGTCATTCTCTGGGCAAGATACATTGATGACATATTCTGTGTCTGGAGAGGGGATGAGAGTGAAGCAAGCAACTTTGTTGAATCCCTGAAAGACAAGAATTTAAATTTGAAGTTTACTTGCTCAATGGACAGGAATACTATTGAATTCCTAGATGGAGAAGTAAAAGTAAACGGAAATCGGCAAAGTAAATTGTTTCGAAAAAGTACTGCTGGAAACAGTATATTACATGCTGAGGGTTGTCATCCAACTATTCTCATTAATAGTATACCCTATGGGGAACTATTAAGAGCACGCCATAACTGTAGCTCAGACTTGGCATTTATTGCATAAATGAGTAATATGAAGATACGATTTGAAGAGAGAGGTTACTCTCAAAAAGTGATCAGAAAAGCTTGTGAAAAGTTGAAAGGCTTTAAAAGAGAGGAATTGTTAAAAATAAAAGATGATGTCGATACGGAGGAGGAATCCATAACATTCATTACATCATTTAGCAATCAGGCAGGAGATGTATGAAAATGTTTAAAAAGATTTTGGAATGTGCTGAGCATGGATGAAACTTTGGTGGATTAATAGTAATCCAAAAATCATATTTCGCAGGTGCCCAGCATTAAAAAAACATGGTATGTAAAAAGTGTCTTATCCACTGAGACTGATTTTCAATTGAAAATACATGGGTTTTATACTTGTAGATCTTGCAAGGCATGCAGGAATAGCATGAGTTGCAAGCAAATTACATTATCAAAAACCCAGAAAACATTTACAATTACAAAGTTATAAATCAGACATTTGTGTATATGATTTAATGTGCCCCTGCCAGCTGATATACATTGCCAGCACTATCCATCAGGTTAAGCGATGAATTTTAGAACATATGCGGGCAATAACAAATGAAGATAGGCAATATCCTATTGCCCGACATTTTAAAGAATTTCATAATAAGAATGTGAGTTTGCTCAGATACTGTGCACTTAACAGTATCCATATCTCAGAAAGGGGTGGGACTAGGATTCAGGAATTACGGAGGTTGGAATCCAGAATGATTATAAAGTACGAAATCATGTACCCTGAGGGCATTAATGAGGATGAGGATTTATCAGTGCATTTAGGCTGAAGATGAGATATACTAAAAATCTGTAGGAAGAAAGTGCTGTTTTTAGACAAAAAACCTGCATGATTGCCTCTAGAGTAAGATGTTCATGTTTTAAAAAAGGAGACAGATCATTTATTTATCACTGCTTTTGGTTTTATTTATTTTTTAGGAGACGGAGTTAATGCCTTGTTATGGAGAAATGCAGAATGAGCTACCATGGACGGTGTTATTTTGTAAATTTGAATTATGCATATTAAATTGTGTAATTGGCCCAATTGGGCAGAAGTGATGAATAATAGAAAGAGCATGTGATGTTATATATAACAGAAAATTAACTGATGAAAATCTTTGGGCCCACTGGGACTGAATTGTCACAAGCACAGAAATGTATGCTGTCCCATTTTTATAAAAATGGTTTCATGGGAATTTTTTAATATAAATCGATTCCTCATGTAGAACAGAATAATCATGTATATATATGTGGTTCTGTTGATTTAATTTGAAACATGAAACATTAACTTTATTTTCATTTGAAAAACTATACAAACTAGCTGTTGTAAAATGGATGCTATATATTTAAGGCATCAAAGTAGTCCTTTGTTACTGTTTACCATATTATTTGCACTATATCACATGGAAAAAGAAATGTCAGATTGACCTGTGAGAAAGGAACGGCTGTTCCAAAACGCGGTGTTTGTATATATATATATATAGCAGAATTGCTTTTGCTCAAGGGGAGCAGCATGTCAGCAGCTCCCCTTGTGCAAAAGCAATGCCAGCTCCCGCAGGACGCAGGGAGCCGGTGGGACTAAGGGGGCATTGGGACTCACCCCACGGTCCTTAATAATGAGGCCAGGCCCCTGGGAATGGGGTCCCCAGGACCAGAGGTGGCCCAGGAGGGGGCCCACACGACCTCTTCCTGTTTTGTTAAAAAAGAATTATAAATAGGGGTCAGGCCCTGGGGGAAGGGGTCCCCAGGGCCCCAAAAATGGTTAATGAAGGAGGGTCACACACCCCACCTTCTAAAAAATAAAATTAAAATAAAAAGCGGGCATCTCGCTGGAGGCCCGCCCCTCCCCCTCTCTGCACCACTCTGCAAACGTCACCCCTTGGTGCGTTGTAAGTTAGGGAATTAATTCCCCTTGAATACTAAGGGTCCCTGGGGGCCAACTAGCACACCAGGTACACCCAGTATGCACCACAGAGCTGCGTTACAGAGAGGTGGTCCGAGGCCATACCCATTTTTACTCCACTCTGCAAACACGCCTCTTGGCGCATGACCACTCTCAGCAATCCAGGTGTATGGCACTTACTGGAGGTACCTGGTGGGCTAGTTGACCCCCCAGGGACCCTCGGGAATGAAGGGGACTTAATACCCCAACTTAGAACGCGCCAGGAGGCGCGTTTGCATAGTGGTGGGGAAAGGGAGCATGGTCTTTGTCCACCTCTCAGCAATCCCTTTGTGTGGGGCTTACTGGAGGTAAGAGGTAGGGTAGTTGGCCCCTAAAGAACACCCAGCAGTGAAGGGGGCTTCAATCCTCATCCATCAGCGTGCCGAGGAGCACATTTGCACGGTAGTTTGCAAAGGGGGCGTGGCCTGCTATGAGAACTTAGCAATCATGCTGTGTGGGACTTACTGGAGGTTATAGGACTAGACTAATAGGTCTAGTTACCTCCAGTAAGTCCCACACAGTGTGATTGCTAAGACGTCTTCGGAAGTCATGCCCCCCCTTTCTCCACCACTCTGCAAATGCACCTTCTGGCATACTATGAGATGGGGATGAAGTCCAATTTACTCCTGAGGGACTTTGGGGGCCAAGAAGCCCTACTGCTACCATCTGTAAAGCCCTACGCAGTGGAATTCATGAGTGCTGGTCGGAGGCCCAGCATCCTTTCTCCACCACTCTGCAAATGCGACTACTAGTTAAAGAAGTGTTTCCAATGTAATAGGTTTTGCATTTGTGAGAATTAGAGCTGTTGGCATTATAAATGCAAAAGTGTTTTACTAATGTTTTTTGGAATGGATTGGAAGTACATTGTGTGTAGTGGAATTATGTGGTTTGTTGTGCAGTGAAATTATGTGGATAGAAAGTATGTGGTATTTAGTGTATAGGAATTATGTAGAGTGGGATTATGTGTTATGGGCAGTAATTATGTGGTATGGTAGTCTGTGTTGTGGAGTGGTAACCGCAGGTTAGTCTTCCTTGTTTCCATAGAAGCTCAATTATGAACTCAGTGAGACAAAAAAATGAATCACTGAGGAGCACTTGTGGACCTAGTCAGAGGTATGAGCAGGGCCACTGTAAATTATGTGACTGTTTGGCTGCACCATTATACATTTTCTGCATTAGCCACATGATTCATCATATGCACCCAAATCTGCATACTTGAACAAACAAGCCTTGTTTCTAGCTCAAACGGCTCAAACGTTACCAAAAATGCAGCGACAAGTGTTACAGTGTGGTGGAAGGCCCTTTGAAAACCTAGAATGGTCACCTGTTACTTATTGCTACATGTGGGTGTAAATTGGTACCAGTCTTGCTTCCCCATGCACCTCTCTTGCCTCTTTCTGCATTTCTGTTGCTGCTTTTTGCATGTTTCTTTCTTTTTCTGCACTTCTCTTGACCTCATTCTGCAAATCTCTTGTACTTTCTACACCTCTCTTCCCTCTTTCTGCATGTATGTTCCCTCTTTCTGCACCTCATTTGCTTCTTACTGTACCCCTCTTATATCTTTCTGTACCCTTTTTGCATTGTTCTGCACCTCTGTTCTTGATTTCCACACTTCTTGCACCTGTCTTGCTTCTTTCTGTACCCCTCTTGCCTCTCTCTCCACCCCTCTTCCCTCTTTCTGCACTTCTGTTGCTTCTTTCTGCACTTATCTTGCTTCTTTCTGTACCTCACTTGCCTCTTTCTGCACATCTATTGCCTCCTTCTGTAACTCTCTTTGCACCTCACTTGGTTCTTTCTGTACCCCTTTTGCCTGTTTCTGCACCCCTCTTCCCTCATTGTGCAAACCCACTTGCCTCTTTCTATACCTCTCTTCCCTCTTTCTGCACCACTCTTCCCTCTTTCTGCACCACTCTTCCCTCTTTCTTTACCTCTGCTGCTTCTTTCTTCGCCTGCCTTGGCTCTTTCAGCACCTCTCTTGCTTCTATCTGCAGTTCTCTTCCTCTTTGTGTACCCCTCCTGTCTCTTTCTGTACCCCTCTTGCCTTTTTGTGTACCTCTCCTACCCCTTTCATCACCCCTCTTGCCTCCTTTTCCACCTCAGTTGGTTCTTTCTGCACCTCTTTTGCTTTGTTCTGGTCTTCACTTGCCTCTTTCTGTACCCCTCTTGCCTCTTTCTGTACCTCTGTTGGTTCTTTCTGCACTGCTCTGGCTTCTTCCTGCACCTCTGTTCCAAATTTCTTCATCTCTCTTGCCTTTTTCTGCACCTCTCTTCCCTCTTTCTGTACCTCTCTTGCCTAATTCTACCCACCTGTTCTCTCTTTCTGTACCTCTTTTGCCTGTTTCTGCAACTCTCTTGCCTGTTTCTGCAGTTCTCTTGCCTCCTTCTGTACCTCACTTGTCTCTTTTGTTTACCTCTGTTGGTTCTTTTGCACTGCTCTTGTACTTTCTGCACCTCTCTTGCACATTTCTGCACTCCTTTTACCTATTTATGTACCTCTCTTGCCTCTGTCTGCACCTCAGTTCCCTCTTTCTGTACCTCTTTTGCCTGTGTCTGCAACTCTCTTGCCTCTTTCTAGAGTTCTCTTGCCTCCTTCTTTACCTCTGTTGCTTCTTTTTGTACTTCTCTTGCCTCTTTCTGCACCCCTGTTGCTCCACACTTTCCATGCTTCTTTCTGCACCTGTCTCGCACCCCTGTTGTCTCTTTCTGCATGTGTCTTCCCTCTTTCTGTACCTTTCTTGCCTGCTTCTGCATCTCAGTTGCCTCTTTATGCACTTTTCTTGCTTCTTTCTACACCTCTGTGGCTTCTTTCAGCAATTCTCTTGCCTCTTTCTGAAGTTCTCTTACATGTTTCAGCACCCCTCCTGTCTGTTTCTGCACCCGTCATCCCTTTCTGAACAACTCTCTAGCCTCTCTTTCCCCTTTCTGTACCACTCTTGCCTATTTTTGTACCTCTGTTTCTTCTTTCTGCACTTCTCTTGCCTCTTGCTGTACCCTTTGTGCCTCTTTCAGCACCTCTGTTGCTTCTTTCTGCACTGCTCTTCCTTCTTTCTGTACTACTCGTGTCTCCTTCTGCACCTCTGTTGCTTCTTTCTGTACTTATCTTGGTTCTTTCTGCACTGCTGTTGCCTCTTTCTTTGTTCCTCCTGCCTTTTAGAGCACCACTTTTGCTTCACTGTGCACTTCTCTCTCCCTTTTCTGCACAACTCTTGCCTCTTTGTGTACCTCTGATGCTTCTTCCTGCACTTATATTGCCTTTTTCTGCACCTGCCTTTCTTCTTTCTGTACCTGACTTGCCTCTTTCAGCCCCTTTGATGCATTTTTCTGCAGACCTTCTGCCTCTTTCTGTCCCTCACTTGCCTGTTTCAGCACCTCTGTTGCTTTTGTCTTTAGATCTCTTGCTTCTTTCTGCAATCCTCTTTTCTCTTTTCTCTTCCTGCACCCTTTGCGCCTCTTTCAGGACCTCTGTTACTTCTTTCTGCACTTCTCTTCCTACTTTCTGAACCCCTCATGCCTCTTTCAGCACCTTTGTTGCTTCTTTCTTCACCTCACTTGCCTCTTTCTGCACTTCTCTTCCTTCTTTCTGCACCCCTCGTGACTCCTTCTGCACCTCTGTTGCTTATTTCTGCACTCCTCTTCCTCTTTCTGTACTTCTCTGCTTCTTTCTACGCGTCTGTTGCTTCTTTCAGCAATTCTCTTGACTATTTCTGCACTTCTCTTCCTTCTTTTTGCAAGCCTTCTGTTTCTTTTTGTACCTCTCCTACCTCTTTATTTACCCCTCTTGCCCCCTTTTGGACCTCCGTTGGTTCTTTCTGCACTGCTTTTGCTTCTTTATGCACCTCACTTGCCTCTTTCTGCACTTTTATTCCTTCTTTCTGCACCCCTACTGCCTCTTTCTATACCTCTCTTGCCTCTTTGTGCTCCCCTCCTACCTTTTTCTGTACCCCTATTGAGTCTTTTTGCACCTCTGTTAGTTCTTTCTGCACTACTCTTTCTGCCTCTTTGTGCACCCTTGTTCCTTTTTTGCACCTTTCCTGTCTGTTTATGTACTTCTTTTGCCTCTTTCTGCACCTCTGAGTTAGGGGTAGTTTTAACCCCACTGCCCTTTTATGTAGTAGGACCTTACAGGGAGGTCATACCAATCACAGGGGTACTCCAACCCCTAGTGTACCCTAGTGTATGTAGGTGTTTTCACTGTATTCTAAGTATCTTTTAGCATAGTACTGGCTCTGGGCCTAGTTAGTCAGAGATAGTTACAACCAGTAGAAGTCAGTAAAAAGTTGGGGGGCACAGGATGACTTTGCAACAAGGCCTTTTTATGCACCTCTGTTGGTTCTTTCTGCATATCTCTTGCTTCTTCCTGTACTTCTCTTCATCTTTCTGGACTTCTGTAGCCTCTTTCTGCATTTCTCTTGCTCCTTTCTGTGCCTTTCTTCCTCTTTCTTCACATGTCCTACCTCTGTACACAAAGTTAGAAATTATCATTTAAAAACCTTAGAAACTCACTGAAAAAAAACATAGGTTTGAAGGACGTTATAGTTAGAAATTATCTTTTAAAAAACCTTGGAAATTCACTGAATAAAGAATAGGTTTCAGGGACGTTTTAGTTAGAAATTAGAATTTAAAAAACCTTTGAAATTCACTGAAAAAAACCATAGGTTTCAGGGACGTTATAGTTAGAAATTAGCATTCAAAAACACATCGACATTCACTGGAAAAAACATAGGTTTCAGGGACGTTATAGTTAGTAGGACATTTCACTCGTGCAAAATTAGAGAAATTCGGCCGTTAGAGTTAGTTGAGCTAACTTTAACTCGTGCCCCTGCAATGCACTGCTGATGAAGTCAAATATTACATCATTCATGACATGGTCAGTGACATCACTGATGACATCTCAAATGACATCACTGATGATGTGATAATCTGATGCACCTCCTCACACCCTAACATAACCTTTGATACACTCACTCTAAAATACAGACTACCATTTTTCGAAACCACAGACACACCAATACCAATTACTATGTACTCACTCACAGATTTCTAGGCCTACATAATGTCCACTAATGCTCCCATATAAATGTAAATTCTTTTATTGTATAGTTAATAAAAACCATTACAAAAAATAAAATGCAGTAATATTTAAAACTGATCGAAAGATATATACATAATTAAGGATTAAAACCAAGGGTAAGGTATGATATCCTTTAAACTTCGAAAAGCCAAGTCAGTTATAGAGGAAGCAGTTACGAAGATGCAAGATCAGGGTTTGTGTTGGATCTTTGCAGGAGTTCCTCTTTTTATCTCAACCATGGTGATAAATTTAACTGATCTACAGATGAGTTGCGGGTCCGCTGAGCACAGGACTTGTATGATCGCAGAACGGCAGGTGCGAATTCGGTGTTCATTGAATTTCGCTTTTAGCCTGTTCTGGCGTTCCTGGTCCAATGCGGGACAAATGCAAATCGGGTGGATAAAATCTTGTTTTGCGGCACCATATAAGTCACACTCCTTGGAGACTTGGGACCACCAATTAGGTTGAACGGCATTTGTTGGCAGGTTGCCCATCCTTAAGCTGAGGTATTTGAGTTTGACATATGATGAAAAGGCAAGTCCTAAATAGGCTGCCGATGTGGACTTTTTGTATGATTGTATTATCATCCAGGCATGTGAGCGATGGCTCAGGGTTGTCTTAACGTTGATCAATGAGTGCCTATTGGCCGCCTTTGTTACTGCCAGCTTGAACGTTGACACAGGTAGCTTGGTTTCCCACAGTGCTACTAGTTCAGTGGTTTCAAGGGCGAGTTTTAAAAACTTGGCGTACTGAGAATTGGGACTGGTTTGCATTGCTTCCCACATGGCACGATTGACCTCAATTTCCCGATTCACCCAGACGTCATACCAGAATTTGGCTGTCTCATATTTTTTTTTCAGAACTTGAGACTGCAGGCCGAACTCGAGTCGGACCTGCGCAGGTGAGGCGTTGTGCGTTAAGCCGAATACATGCTTGTAGACTCTCGTTTGAATTTTGTCTATAAGCTGTGCACTCCTTCCCTGGTGTAGCACGCTACCATAGGCTATTGTTAGGAGTAGCTTGGCTTTGATGACGATTAGGAGAGGGTTGAACAGCGGGCCTTTTAGTTGGTTTGATAAACTGCGAAATGCGTGTAACAAGGCTGTTCCCTTTTTTTCGATGGCGTCGAAATGCAAGGAAAAATTAAGGCGCTTGTCCAGTTGTATCCCCAAGTAATTGTAGCTTTCCACTACTTCCAATTTAGTGTTGTCTATACCAAAGGTTGGTTATCCTTTGCAGCGTCGAGTTATTACCATATTCTTTGTTTTCTTGCTATTTATTTCAAGAAGGTTCTGTTTTGTATATCCGACCAATTCTTGCAAGAGACGCTGCAAGCCTATTTTCGTCAGGCTCAGGAGAACCACATCGTCCGCATAGGAGAGATGTGTTAGGCGTAGTGCTCCTAGCAGCTTTGGCTGAGCATTGATCCTATCTTGCCTTGATGTCAGGTCAGCCATGCATAAATTGAAAAGATGGGGGGCCAAAACGCAGCCTTGTATTAGTCCGTCATGAGTACTGATCTTCCGCGTTAGCCGCTGCCCGTTTTCGATCTTTACCTGCATCCAGATGTTGGTGTACAGGTCCATTATTGGGCTTAAGATTGAGTCCGGCAGGCCCTGCTGCTTTAGTTTAGACCAGAGTAGATGCCTGCTGACACGGTCGAACGCCGCCTTAAAGTCTATAAAGCAGGCGTACAGGGCTTGGTGATTTTGCAGACTTTTTTCGGCTATTAAGCTTCTCACCATGACGTTAGCCATAGTGCCTGTGCCACGGCGAAACCCTGTCTGGTTTATCGGGATTTTATTGTTGACTTCGGACCATTGTGCAAGGTCTGTTAACACCAGGGATGCATAATACTTGGCTTCAGCATCAATGAGTGCTATCAGGTGGTAATTAGCTGGATTCTTACGATCTCCGCCTTTATAGATAGGATTAATGATCGCCCCTCTCCAGCTTTCTGGGAGCCGACTTGTTTTGTTTATTGACCTAAACAAGAAGTTGAAGTTACGAGCCCAGTAGTGGGGGTTCTCCTTGTAGATTGCCTGGGGGACACCATTCGGTCCTGCTCCCATATAGTCATTTATACATGCAGACACGTATCAATACAGCACTATCATTTGCACTCATACACCCATACAGACACTCACACATCACCATTCATCCATAGAGTTACTCACACACCTAGTCAATCATGCAAAGAATCATTCACTCTCCCATTTACTCACCTATACAATTATACACACACCACCTCACTTATTCATAACACCTACTTACTCTCTTTTACAATCACTGATACAAGCACAAACTCATCCATACAGCCAATCTCACCATCACTCACTCTCACATATAGTAATTTATATACTCCAACACTCACATATACTGCCTTTCACGACTGTAGTTATTCACACATGTACCCCTGAGACATCCATTCACTCACCAACACACCCATACACATACTGTCCCACCCATATAGCCCCTCACATATGTACTCTTGAACCCATACACCCAGTGAATTACCCACTCACATACCCATGCAGTGAGGCACATCCACCCACACAGACACTCAGGCGCCCATACAGATACTCAGACAAGCAATCAATAACTGATATAGACACTCATGTAGCTACTCACCAACCCATGTAACCACTCACACACCAACAGACAGACTGATACAGATATTCACACAGTTTATTCACTAGTGCATGCATTCAGTAATATATGTATATTACCTACTGGCGATAGCCAGTAGGTATATATAGTTAGGATTTTTTCTCTATGGGATTTTTGAAAATTCTATGTCTAATAACTTTGGCGTTTGTGGACGGAATTGGCTGAAATTTTCAGGAAAATGGAACATTTTGTTTCTGAGTAGCCCCTGAAAATTTGGGGGGGGGGGTTCGTCAAGGGGGGGCCGAGAAAAAAGGGGGGTCCCAAAACACGTTTTTCCCATGTTAATTTCCATAGGGCGGTTGGCCTCACTTTTAGCCCGAACGGCTGAATGGATTTGCACGAAACTTGGCAAAATTGTAGGGACTGGTAGCCCGATGTGCCTTTGCTAGGTCTCAATATATGTGCTCCAGTGGATTTTGAGAAATTAACGTTCAAAAAAAGATATATATCTGTAAGCGCGCTCCAGGCAGCGCTCCGGTTCGCGTACTTGACGCGTAACGGAACTTCGCGTAGCGAAGCTGATTGGCTCGCCGGTGTCTGTCAACATTCCAAACAGTCCGGAGCGGCCGCCATCTTGTCTCTCGGTAGGATCGAGAGACAAGAGGAGACCAAAACAAAGGGGGAAATGACCATAAGGGGGCATAGTAGATCCTCCCTGACCCCCTAGGTTTGATGTGGAGGCTTTAAAAGGGCCCCGCAGGGCAAAAAAAAAATAATAATAATTTTTGCGTGGGGAGCGCCCGGTTCGCGAACCGGGAAGCGTTCTGGGGAGCGTACTATAGGAAAAAAGAATGATAGACTTTTCAAATACTGTATGTTAATTGATTGTTGGTTTTGTTGATTATTTTTTAATTTTTTAATTTTTTAAGCAATTATTTATTATTGTGATTGTGTTTCAAAATTTAATAACATTTCTAACATTTCACTGTCTGAAATGTCGTTATTTTCATTGAACATAGTTTGTAATCTCTGAGTGTGTAAAATGTCCTCATTTTGAAGGAGGTCATCTACTGCTTGCACACATTGCAGTAGTTCTTGGTCCCAACTTTCATCCATAAATTCTATATAATTTGGATCAATTATTTCTTGGCTGCTCTCTTGCAGGACAATTTGAAATGAAAGTTTGTGTTCGCCTTCCATTTTGTCTGAAATTTGGATAAAAAAAATATATATTAGTAGAGATAGGGCACTGTTGGGATTAATTTTAGATAGGCAGTTTTTATCAGTGAATTTATCTTTGGGCAGTGTATAGTATCAGAGTGGAAGTAGGAATATAAAAAAGTGTATGTGATTTAACGTAAGTAAATTCATAATTATACAAGAGAAACCTAACTCCATCCATAACTATAACAGAGAAGTCTATCTAAATCTATAACTACTACAGAGGGATAGTATATAACTATCAGAAAAAGTTTACCATATTAACTTATAGTGCACAATATACTTCAGTTTTTAAAATAACAACTTACCTTTACAAAGAAGTTGAAGTGATTAGTGAAAATCCTATTGAAATGTACAACAAGAAGTAGTAGTCAAAATGGCTGTGTTTCCTTCTCTTCCTTTATATATATTCAGGTATATAACCAATCAAATGTCAGGTAAAAAAAGTAGAAAATGAAAGTAACATTTTCATTGGTATTCAATTCCAACACTTCAGATGTGTTTTGTGAAGTAATTTACCTCACGGTATTTAGAGAGGTCTACAGGCTAAATGGCTAAATGGAATTTCAATCAAATTTGTGAAAATGATAGGGATTGGTATGTAGTATGAGCTAATCTATATTTGGTGAAAGTGTCTCCAGTCGTTTTTCTGTAAATTACTTTCCCACCTTTTTTTGATGGAGCGCTTCCCGGGGAGCGCCCCAGTACGCGAACTGGCGAGCGCCCCGGTACGCGAACCTGAAGCGTTACGGGAGTCCACCAATTTGTGTTTCGGTCGAATTAAGATACAAGATGGAGGGCAACTAATGTTCAGAATGGGTAGAAGGGGGCACGGTAGACTTATCTTGACCCCCTAGGTTTTCTGAGGGTGGCTGAGGAGGCCCATATGTGAGGAAAAAAAACATTTATTTAAAAAATTTCGCGAGGTTAGCTTCCGGTCCGCGTACCGGGTAGCGCCCCGGGGAGCGTACTTTGTTGAAAATTAGTGAAAAAAGTTAGAGTAAAATAATAATTGTGAGTGATCAGATGTAGGGTAGCTCTGAGAAGAGCTTTTGGGTTTATGGTACATTTAGGTACTTATAAGTAGGTACCAATGCACAGTCTTAAATTCAGAATGAAAATTCTGTTGCCCTCATCTGAGAAGTGAACTCCATCTCCTCTGTAGATATCTTGCATGTAGTAACACAAGTTATTGTTGTACACGGAGCCCATTCCATGGTCTCTCATGTAAGCTGAAACAGATTTGTTTACATGCTTCCTCGACTTCTCAATTTGTGGACAAAATTGGTTCGACCGCCTCCATTTCTGTCTTTGGCATATATTTGAATATACCAAGGCAGTCTGAGGAAAAAGTGCCATTAATTGCTCAAAGGTGTCCTTTAAAAGCATTTCCAGACCTACCCCAGTCAAAGTGCCCAAGTCATTACCTCCACAGTGCACAATTAACAGGTCAGGTTTTGGCAAATGCATAAAGGTTTTCACCAATGGTATCAATTGGTGACATTTTAATCCTCTGTGGCCAAACCACTTAATTTCCACATCTTGTAAATTGAGGTTAGGTAAATTTCTGTTATAAGCATACCTCTGAGCCCAGTAGATGTAACTATGTCCAACAATCCAGACAGAAAACATGGTGAGAGAAGGTTCTGCTGCAGTCAGATGAAGTGTGGCAATGAAATGGCAGTTGAAAAAATAAGAGTTTAAAATGAAAAAAAACTGTGGAGTTTCTGTGTTAATGAAGCAGTAACAGTGATTGGTGGATTTTGATTGCTGAAAACAGAAAGTTAGGGTGCATGGATGAGTTCTTTGAAAGATGTATTTTGAGTGGTCAAAAAAAATCATTAAATGAAAGATTGCACTGGATATGCAGGTGCACTGAGAGTTCAGAGTTCAATTGAAACATTGTTGTGTGAACTTGCAAACACCAGAGGTCTTCCAAGAGGTGGTTGCTATGCAAAAAAGGCAGAGAGGGCAGAGGGGGGAAGGGTTTTGATTTGAAAAAAGTGAGGGAAGAGTTTTGATTGGGTGACATGAGAGATATGTGTGAAGAATTACAGCATTTCTGTGCTTTTGATAGCTGCAGACTCTGGAGTGCATACCTTTTGCTCTGCTAAAGACAAAGTGGTGTGTTTCTGAGACTGTTTTGAAACTCATAAAGTATTTGCTAAGGTGAGAAAAGATTTATTTAATTTAGATAGAGAATAGTGTGCTTTAAGGAGAAAATTATGAAGAAAGTTGTGTTTTTAAAATGTTGCTTTGCCTCAAGTGTTTTACAAATAGATTATGTTTCTTTGAGAAATTGTAATTGGAGAAAATGTGAAGTATTAGTACTGACAGGGTGTTTTTGTGCATAGGAGCTGTGCAGTGTTTTCAAATTATGACTTGAAAATCGTTTTTGAGGAAAAGGAATGCTTTTAACATTTATGAGAAGGACATAATGGTGTCTGCTTCTTTATAAGGCATTGGAGTGTCTCTGATGTTATTTTTCCCATTTTAATGTAAGACCTTTCCCCGTGGTGCAAATTCCTTGTAAATATGCTCCCACCTGTGCTTGGCAAATTTAGATTTTGAATGTTTGAGTTACATAGCCATGTTAAAAGTGACCCTAAAATGCTGCAAAGGCAATCAAAAAACGCTTCCATGTGTCTTACGGACATTTTAAGTCATTTCCCCATGTGCAGTGTTTTCAAATTATGACTTGAAAATCGTTTTTGAGGTAAAGGAATGCTTTTAACATTTATGAGAAGGACATAATGGTGTCTGCTTCTTTATAAGGCATTGGAGTGTCTCTGATGTTATTTTTCCCATTTTAATGTAAGACCTTTCCCCGTGGTGCAAATTCCTTGTAAATATGCTCCCACCTGTGTTTGGCAAATTTAGATTTTGAATGTTTGAGTTACATAGCCATGTTAAAAGTGACCCTAAAATGCTGCAAAGGCAATCAAAAAACGCTTCCGTGTGTCTTAAGGACATTTTAAGTCATTTCCCCATGTGCAGTGTTTTCAAATTATGACTTGAAAATCGTTTTTGAGGTAAAGGAATGCTTTTAACATTTATGAGAAGGACATAATGGTGTCTGCTTCTTTATAAGGCATTGGAGTGTCTCTGATGTTATTTTTCCCATTTTAATGTAAGACCTTTCCCCGTGGTGCAAATTCCTTGTAAATATGCTCCCACCTGTGCTTGGCAAATTTAGATTTTGAATGTTTGAGTTACATAGCCATGTTAAAAGTGACCCTAAAATGCTGCAAAGGCAATCAAAAAACGCTTCCATGTGTCTTAAGGACATTTTAAGTCATTTCCCCATGTGCAGTGTTTTCAAATTATGACTTGAAAATCGTTTTTGAGGTAAAGGAATGCTTTTAACATTTATGAGAAGGACATAAAGGTGTCTGCTTCTTTATAAGGCATTGGAGTATCTCTGATGTTATTTTTCCCATTTTAATGTAAGACCTTTCCCCGTGGTGCAAATTCCTTGTAAATATGCTCTCACCTGTGCTTGGCAAATTTACATTTTGATAGTTTGAGTTACATAGCCATGTTAAAAGTGACCCTAAAATGCTGCAAAGGCAATCAAAAAACGCTTTCATGTGTCTTAAGGACATTTTAAGTCATTTCCCCATGTGCAGTGTTTTCAAATTAAGACTTGAAAATCGTTTTTGAGGAAAAGGAATGCTTTTAACATTTATGACTAGGACATAATGGTGTATGCTTCTTTATAAGGCATTTGAGTGTCTCTGATGTTGTTT
Source organism: Lissotriton helveticus (assembly GCF_964261635.1). Classification (NCBI taxonomy): domain Eukaryota; kingdom Metazoa; phylum Chordata; class Amphibia; order Caudata; family Salamandridae; genus Lissotriton; species Lissotriton helveticus. Next base: position 878,884,582 of record NC_136069.1, read on the forward strand.
TTCCATTTTAATGTAAGACCTTTCCCCGTGGTGCAAATTCCTTGTAAATATGCTCCCACCTGTGCTTGGCAAATTTAGATTTTGATTGTTTAAGTTACATAGCCATGTTAAAAGTGACCCAAAAATGCTGCAAAGGCTTTTAAAAAACGCGTTCATGTGTCTTAAGGACATTTTAATTCATTTCCCCATGAATGTAGGTAGGCCTCACCTTAAACAAACCTCTGGATAGGCCACAACTTATCGTCATCCTGAATGAATCATTTAAAATGCTAGGGACAGATTTATGATAGGTGTATGTCTCTTTTGCGCCACTGTGCGTCACTTTTGTGATGCAGTGGCGGTGCAAAAGATTTGCTATGTGGCGACAAAATTACAAATTGATGCATCTAGGCAGATGTGTCATGCTGTAAAAAAACTGTGCCACATGAAACCGATGCAGCAGTGATGCAAAAGATGGACCATGTTGCAAGACAGGCCTCACTTCATCTCCAACAAGATAAGAAGCTTAGGGATAGATTTATGATGACTGGTGCATCCACAGGGATGTGCCAGTCATCCTGCGCCGCTGTTCCGCCACCCATGGTGCGCTGCATTTACAATGCGGCGCACCATGGGGCAAAAACAGCACAGATGCGTGACGCATCTGTGCCGTAAAGGTGGCGCATTGCTGGAGCTGCATCGCAAGTGCCATGCAGCTCCAGCAAGGCTTATGGGTGCCCCATCTCCATTTAATCTGCAACCCTGAGTAGGCCTCACCTTAAACAAACCTCTGGATAGGCCACACCTTATCGTCATCCTGAATCAATCATTTAACATGTTAGGGACAGATTTATGATAGCCGTGTGCCTCTTTTGTGCCGCTGTGCGTCACTTTTGTGACGCAGCGGCGGTGCAAAAGATTTGCTATGTGGCGACATATTTAAAAATTGATGCATCTAGGCAGATGTGTCATGCTGTAAAGTCCTGTGCCACATGAAACCTGCGTCAGTTTTCATATAGGTGTTTTGTTGCAAGGTATGCATTAATTTGCAAGAAAGCCCTGTAAAACTAACACAGTGAAATTTAGAAGATTTCACTGACTCAGCTTTATAGCATTGCTGAATCAAATCATTACGCCTGTTTGAAACAGGCATAAGGAGTGATGCACCATGCAATGTGTGGCTTGCTCCTGTGCATTGCAGTAGACATGTTGCGCTTACGACGTGATTCCTGAAATGTGCTGCTTTTGCGGCACAGATGCGTGACGCATCTGTGCTGTTTTCACTCAATCGTGCTCCACATTTAAAATGCTAGGGACAGATTTATGATAGGTGTATGCCTCTTTTGCGCCACTGTGCGTCACTTTTGTGACGCAGTGGCGGTGCAAAAGATTTGCTATGTGGCGACAAAATTACAAATTGATGCATCTAGGCAGATGTGTCATGCTGTAAAAAAAACGTGCCACATAAAACCGATGCAGCAGTGATGCAAAAGATGCACCATGTTGCAAGACAGGCCTCACTTCATCTCCAACAAGATAAGAATCTTAGGGATAGATTTATGATGACTGGTGCATCCCCAGGGATGTGCCAGTTATCCTGCGCCGCTGTTCCGCCACCCATGGTGCGCAGCATTTACAATGCGGCGCACCATGGGGCAAAAACAGCACAGATGCGTGACGCATCTGTGCCATAAAGGTGGCGCATTGCTGGAGCCGTGTGCCTCTTTTGTGCCGCTGTGCGTCACTTTTGTGACGCAGCGGCGGTGCAAAAGATTTGCTATGTGGCGACATATTTAAAAATTGATGCATCTAGGCAGAAAGTCCTGTGCCACATGAAACCTGCGTCAGTTTTCATATAGGTGTTTTGTTGCAAGGTATGCATTAATTTGCAAATAAAGCCCTGTAAAACTAACACAGTGAAATTTAGAAGATTTCACTGTATTGCTGAATCAAATAATTACGCCTGTTTGAAACAGGCATAAGGAGTGATGCACCATGCAATGTGTGGCTTGCTCCTGTGCATTGCAGTAGACATGTTGCGCTTACGACGTGATTCCTGCAATGTGCTGCTTTTGCGGCACAGATGCGTGACGCATCTGTGCTGTTTTCACTCAATGGTGCTCCACATTGTAAATGCGGCACACCATGGGTGGCAGAGCAGCGGTGCACATTAACTGGTGCATCCCTGGGAATGCGTCAGTTAACATAAATCTGCCACTTTACATTTAAGTATGAGCAGGGGACACAGAGTTGGTGAGGCTTATCCAAGGTTAAGAAGAGATGAGTCCTGTTCACTGAAAACTTGGACATAGGCCTTACCTCCTCAGCATCGCTGGTCATGGCTAAATAATAGCTGCAAAATGTTACTCTTGTTAAACAATTTTACTATTATAGTCTCTGAGATTTGTGCCTTACTCTGCAACATCTCATTGTTTTTCTCTTTCTTTAAAGATAACGACAACATCAACATGAGCGACAATCAGCAATCAGTTGATCTCGACCTCATAATTGAACTCGTAATTGAAACATCAGTGGAAGTAGATCCCTTGGATGATTTAAATCCTGAGGATGAAGAAGAACATGATGAGGATGCAGATTTGTCAGAATTGTATGACATAGGGTGGGAAGCTGATGTGCTTGAGCCTATGGAACTATAATTATTTATTTTTAAAAATTTATAATAAATGAAAAGTAAAAATGTAAACCGTTTCATTTAAAAATAAAGACACCTTCAAAAACAGGTTATGTGTAGTGTCTTCAATAAAATATTAAAATATGCTCATAAAATTAGATCAGATTCACATATAAAACAGCACAGGTAAAATGAATATGAATTCCATTTCTTTTCTGCTATTTCTGTATTCTAAATTTGCCAAGCACTAAAAATGTCAAGTAGTGTGTTAAGTTTTTGATGACTGTTATTGATTTACTGTTTGGTAATAGTGGTTAATAACATTTTTTATTATATTTTACCACAGATTCAACTGCAGATCATTTCAAGATTTCAGCATGCCAACCAAAGAAAGACTGAGAAAGGCTGCAAAATGTCAAAGACAGCAGGTCAATGAAAAAAAGCAGCAGTCCTCTAACAAAAAGATTTGTCAAGTCACCAAGAAAGCACCGGGTAAGAGTACAAAAACATTCATAAGAAATATCTGTAGTAAAAAAAATATTACTACAGAAAATGTTTCAGTCCAGAAAAAGAGAAGCAATTCAAACGGAAAGGAAAGGCCAATGAAAAATGTTACTGCTAGAGCAAGAGATAACTCTGTGCTTGATAGTAGAAGGAAACAACAGTTTAGGGACATTCGTAAACGAATGTTCCGCAACAGGATAATTGGCAATTTGTTAAAAAATATTAAGAAAGGTCAACAGAAAGTGGTTTCTTATAAGAGAAAAAAAATAGTTGAGAAAGTTATTGATCAGGCATTTGAAATTAAACGTAAGTTATTTATTTTGATAATCAATAGAATTAGGAAGCTAAACAAGGCAATTTATGATTTCAAAAGAAATAGTAGATGGAAGAGAATAGTTAATCGTAGTAATTTTTGTGAAGTTTTTTCTGGAGAATGGATGCATAGTTCAAGCTGTGAGGCATTTTTTAATGAGGAGAGTTATTTCCAGGATAATGATTTGGTGCATGCAGTTGACACCAGTGGTCGAGCTTATGAAGTGAAAGATGGTTGTCCAGTTGAAAAAGAAAAACTTGTGACAACAGAGACAGAAGAGGTGTTAGGTAATGAGGTTTTAGGAAGACGTCCTAAGGGTCCTGTGTACACCTGGAAGTGTAGTAGTATTTGCAGTGTGCGACAGGATTCCATCAATTTGCTCTGTGATTTTGTACGGACATTTAATAAGAAAAGTTTGAAGCAGAAAATGAAGTTGTTGCAAGAATTAGATCCTTGCAGAGTGAGAGAAGTGACAGGTTTGCATGGTCATTCACTGGCTTGTCTTTCCGGGAGAGTATGCCAGAGTGTTTTTCATCATTTCAGGATGCTAGCAGTGCATCATAATAAAGTGAGGAAATTAGTTAGAATGTTGTATTATGCTAAGAGTCCAGCAATTATGGTTAAACAATTATGCGCTGCTCTTTTGCATGGTTCAGAAGTAGATGTGAAGAATATTTGTGCAGAAATTGAGTTTGGTTACTTTGGAAGTAAAGAGGAGAATGTTGAAATTGACCAAGAAGAAGAGGGTAATGTGGAAGATAGTGTACAGGTTTCCAGTACAGATAATTTTCAGAGGGAAATTGCGACGTTTCAGGTGAAATCAAGTGAGAGGCCTAATTTCACTTGTGTGTGTTGTCGACGCACTTATTATAAGAATCAGACTAAGTTAGTGGATTTATATGCAAAAAGTGAAAGGGAAAATAATAGTGAATGGAAGGATTTCACAACATATTTGATGGTAGAAAATTGTTTTGATTTGGGATCGGATCAACGTGTGTGTACTTATTGTTGTAGCAAATTAAATCAAAACCAGATGCCTGCTAGAGCAGTTCATAATAATCTGGAATTGGTTGAGATTCCTTCTGAATTGAAGGATTTAAATACTTATGAATCTATTTTGATTCAAAGTATCCATCCCTTTCAGGCTATTGTAAGAATGGAGCCAAAGACAGGGAAATTGCCTCCATCAGATTTACAGAGAGGATTAAAGGGAAGAGTTGTTTATTTGCCTCTAGATTTGAAGAAAAACATTAACACAATTGGAGTAGAAAAAGTGGAAGAGGAACCTCTGGTTATCTTAGTTAATGGGGTTCCGACAAAGAATAAGAAAATATGGCAAGATTTAGTGGATGTTAGGAAAGTCAAAAAGGCAACATTGTATTTGAAAAAAAATAATAAGTACTATAAGAATGTTTATGTTGCAGAAGAGGAAGTAAGTGAGGAAGAGGATAGCGATTTGTGTGCTGGTCAAATTGAGAAAGTAGAACCCTCTACTAGTGAAGAAATATATGAACATTATAGTGTTCATCCTTTGCATTCCAAGGAAGTCATGGGGAATGCTATTGAGTTGTTTCAAATGAAACAAGCCAAAGGGAGTCCCATTAGTGTTTGGGAGGAAAGTTTGGAAGCTCGGTGTTTCCCACAGCTTTTTCCAACAGGTCAGGGAGGAAGATATGATGAGCGACCTCATCAAATTCCTGCTTCTGAATACCGGACTTTGCGATTGTATGCAGGAGATGCTAGGTTTCGACAATGTATTCCCTATTTGTTTCATCTCCTGTTTGAAAGCGATCTGTCTGGACTGTCATATGCAGTGAACCACATCTTGAAAAGTGGTATACACATGCAAAACATCTCGGCAAGTGACTTTATGGATAAAGTCAATGTCCAAGACAGTATTTTAGATTCTCACCTGATTAATCTCATGGCGTGTCAGCGTGGTACTAATGAGTACTGGTACCGTCGTCATGGTGATTTAAAATGTATGCTGAGGAACTTAGGAACTCCCACATGGTTCCTCACTCTGAGCTGTGCCGAGTATGGCTGGGAAGACTTACTTGAATTTCTACGAGAGGCAAATGGAAACATCGAAAACATCGAATTCAAGACACCCGGAGAACTGTGCTCTTTGGATCCAGTCAATGTATGCCGGTACTTCAATCATAGATTTGAAGCTATGATGTCTTTCATCATGAATAAGAAGAATCCACCTCTTGGAGAGGTGTTGGATTTCTTCTGGAGAAAGGAGTACCAAGCAAGAGGTGCTCCTCACATACATATGCTGTTGTGGATCAAGGATGCACCTAAATTTGGAACAGATCCAGAAGACTCAGTGATGAGTTTCATACAACAGTATTCTACGTGTGCTGTTCCAAACGCAAAGGAGAAGAAAAGCCTAAGAGAAAAAGTTCTACGTTTCCAAAGCCATCGTTGTGGAAAGTACTGTCATTGTAAATTCCGAAACAAGGACAAGTTCTACACCAAATGTCGTTTCGGCTTTCCACGACCGGTGATTTCTAAAGGAAGAGTAAACAGTTTGATGTCTTCGCTGCGACATAATGTGATGAAGAAATCACCTAAAAACACATACAATTTGAAGAGGAACGAAGAGTCCAAGTACATCAACGACTACAACCCGGTGATTTTGTCCATGTGGAATGCTAACATGGATATACAGTTTGTGGCTGATAACTGTATGGCTGTGGCTCGGTATGTGACATCTTACATCACCAAAAAAGAGAAGACAGAATTGAAGGATATGTGGGAGGACATTTCCCATGAAAAGAGCCTCAGCAAGAAATTATACAGTTTCAGTCTGAAGATGTTGTCGCATCGAGAAATCGGAGCTTACGAATGTTCTGACCGGTTGTCTTCAGCAAGTCTCTATGCCAAATCCAGGAGTATCGTTTGGGCGAGTCTTGGTCTTGCTGCAACGCGTAATCGAGTTCTGAAACCTGTGCGGGAAATTGAGTATTTGGCGGAAAAGGAGCCAAACAGTACCGACATTTTGAAGACCAACATGTTGGATACATATTATCCAAATCGAAGCAGTCACCTCGAGAATGTTTGTCTGTATGAGGTTCTTCAAAATTACATATTCAAGAGGAATATCAAAGAAGATACTGAGAAAGGAGTGTATGCTGTAATTGGAAGTGAGGGATGTCTGGTCAAGCAAAGAAAATGCCACTTGGTAAACCATCGAAAATTGAGTGGCGAATCTCCTGAAAAAAAGGAGTTTTTCTATTTAGCACTTTTACAACTTTTCAAGCCTTGGCGTGCAGAAGAGGAACTGCTTGGAGATTTCCTCTGTTACGAAGACTCTTTCACTGCCGCCAAGGAGACCATAGAATGTCCTGCTTTTCCCAAATATGTAGAAATGTTGAATGTGGAAATCGAGCAGGAAGCAACGATTGCAGCCGAGATTGCCAGAGACAGTTCTCAGGACAGTCAGAGTTCTGCTTCATTGAGTCAGGATCCACTAGGAGGACCTGTTATCGAAAATGAAGCTGCCACTGCTATGAATGAAGTGGAAAGAGCCATGGCACATGCTCAGGAGGATGCGGTTAACTTAGAAGAGTTGGAAAGACAACTCAACGTTGAGCAGAGGAAAATATGCACCATGCAATTTGATCATGGATTAAGTCATGAGAAGAAAGAGTGCTCATGTACGTCGTTGAAGCCTGTCCGACTCTACGTGAGTGGAGAAGCGGGAACTGGAAAAAGTTTCCTTATTAAAGCAATTTCATGTTATTTGCAGGAAAGGACTGAGTCATCGCTGTCTTGTGTTGTCACCGCTCCAACTGGACTGGCAGCACATAACATTAAAGGGATTACTTTACATCGTTTACTGATGCTGCCAGTGGAGCATGACAACAAATTACAATATCACAAGCTATCTGGAGATGCTTGTTGTGAAGTTTCAAGAATCTTGAGGAAAATGAAACTTCTTATCATTGACGAAGTAAGCATGGTTTCCAATGTCATGCTTGCCTTTGTGCATTTGAGAATGCAAGAAGTTCTCAAAACAGAGTATGATGTGTTATTTGGTGGCAAACACATCATTGTTTTCGGAGATCTTCTGCAGCTGACACCAGTGAAAGGGCAACCTGTGTTCAAAATGCTCACGCATGAAGATACCAGGAAGTGCCTAGGGAGCATTGGCAACGTCAATATATGGTTAAACTTCAATTATGCTGAACTGCATGAAAATATGCGTCAGGCGAAGGATGAAGTTTACAAGAATATTCTACAAGATGTTAGAATTGGAAAAGTGACCGAGCATGGGAAAGAAGCTTTACATGCACGATTACTGTCAAATTTATATCCAGAACAAGATGTTGTGCCTGAGAATATTTTTCAGAAAATTACTGAGAAGAAATCTGGAATATGTTTGATGCCAACTCTTGCAGAATGTGCCATCTTCAACAACAAAATGTTGCATTTAGAAAAGCAAGAGATTGTGAAACTGGAAGCTATTGACAGAGTAGAGCATATGGGATCAACAATTATTTTGTCTGAGAATTTGAAATCAAAATTGGATTCATTAGAGAAGACTATATCTAAAACTGCAGGTTTTGAAAAGAGTCTGAATGTGTGCTTGAACTGCCGTATAATTTTAAGAAGGAATTTACATGTTGAAAGAGGTCTGGTAAATGGATCAATGGGTAATGTTGTCGATTTTGTGAAATACAGAAATAGAGATGGAATTGAATTTTTAAAAATTAAATTTGATGGCATTGAGGAAGTACAGCTAATTGGTCGTTGTTCTGCTAGATTTTTGCTTGTAAAAGACTTATATGTTCGCCGTAAGCAGTTTCCTGTTTGCTTGGCATATGCGGTGACAATCCATAAATCGCAAGGTTTAAGTGTAGACAGTGCATTGGTGAATATTGGCAGTTCTGTGTTCAAGGAGGGTATGGCATATGTGGCATTGTCAAGAGTTAGAACTTTATCGGGATTGTACTTGATTGAGTGTGATGTCACAAACATTTGTGCGGATCTAGATTGTGTTAAGGAATACAATAGGTTGAGAAGAGAGTATGCGCCACATTTGCCTCAATATCCTTTGTTTGAGAAACGTGTGGTAGGCCGGAAACGAAGAAATGTGACCAATACTGGGGAGGTTGTAGCAAAAAAACGAAAAGTCGATGAACCTGAAATTATAAGCAGAAACAAAAAGGATTCTGTTGAAGATGTTGTTGGTTTTCAATTTGAAAACACTTCTGGTGTCAACTGCTATGCTAATGTAGTGGTTAATGTTTTGTTTTCTCTAGAAAATGTAAAAGAAGAGATTGTGGTCAATTCTGATCAAAGATTATGCAGTTTGTTAAATTCTGTGTTAGAGAAATGTAGCCCTGATAGAACAAAAATAGAAAGTGTGTCTGAAATTCGAAATCTGTTAGACAGATGTTCAGGCCAAACACAATTCTCTCAAAATATTCAGCAAGATTGTCAGGAGTTTTTATTGTATATGCTTGATGTATTGCATGCTGAAGGTGTAGATGTAGATCACCTGTTTGGGCTTTCTTATGAATGGCAGCATGACTGCGAGAACTGTAGGGTATCAAGTACTACTAGTGTAGACTCAGAAAGATTTATATATTTAACTTTGCCAGACAGTAAATCAGTCTCCTTTAATAAGCTAGTAAAAGCAGCTGATCACAACATGGAATGTAGCCAATGTAAATCTGAAATGATGTCAACCTTATTTATACGAACATATGGCCAGTATGTCATTTTAATGTTCCAACGATGTAGGTCTGATGGAACAAAATTGACAACTTTAATTAAAAATTTTGTGGCTTCACAGTTGTCAATATCAGGAAGGACTTTTGTAACTGTAGCAATTATATATCATGACGGTCCTTCAATAACATCAGGACATTACACAGCTTATTTAAAGTCTAGAAATGGCTGGTCATTCTGCAACGATTCTGTTTTAATTTTCAAAAAAAAATTGCCGTATGACCTTAAAAATTCTTACCTGGTGTTTTTAAAACCAAAATTTTAGGGAAAGAATCTCTGGATGTGCTCTGAGGAATTTCAAGAAGTTCTAATGGCTCCTACATGATTTGGCCTTGAGGATAAGTGTAGTACAGAGACATAACTTCTTACCATAACACTGGACGTCATGGAAAAATAAGTGCACTTTGAATGAGTTCAGAAAAACTATTTCTTTTTATAAGCTAATTCAAGCAGCCAATCAAAACATGGAGTAGAGGGAATGTAAGTCTGCAATGCTGTCTACTGTTTTATATTGCTTTGTGATTAAAAGTGATGTAGAGAATTAAATAATTGTAGTAGTCATAGAGGTAGTGTAAGTCTGCTTCATAGTAAGCAGTATCAGTGTCATAGGAAATGTAGAACATGAGTGAGCAAGAAGGGTAAGATATTAGTAATCCAGGATTGTGAAAATGATCTTCAACATTTTAATTCTGAAAGTTGCGGAAATACAACATGACGGGATTGGCTTACAAGAATTCCAAGAGTTATAAATGGCTCTGACATGATTTGGCCTTGTGGAAACGTGTGGTAGAGAGCGAGAAGTCATTTATTGTATGTAACATATTTTTCAAAACGATGGAGGTTTTCTTTCAGAAAGTGGCGGGCTGAAAGTAATAACAGCACAACAGAGTGTAAGCTGTTCATAGGACATCCTTCGACGTCATGGAAAGTAAGTTAACTTTAAGGAGTTCTGAATTCTGATTTGTTATGTTGTATGGGTTTTTTAAACACAATCATTTTGATTGTGTTTTTTTTTCCCCGCTGTTATATGATGAATACCTTCAAGTCACTGTTTTTAGTGAAATTTGATACATTCTGAGAACAGCAAAAATAAACCATTTAACATGTATAATTAATTCTGTACTGTTTGCATTTATGATGTACATGTAGAACTGTGTAGGAGGCATGGAGAAGGTGAGGCTTCTGTAAGTGTCAAAGTTGTTGCATACAGTGCTCATATTCTACGTAGTCTTTCATATGATAGACTACATTTCCACAATGAGATACCTAAGCAAAGGAAACACAGGTGATATGATTGTGGAATGAGCAAAAAAAATTGCACGTTTTTCAATTATTTTACCTGTGTTTCCTAACATTACACATCACATTGTGTAGATGAGGTTTAGGCCTGTTCCTGGAGACAGAGGAGGTCTGACATTTGTTCAAGAGTGCAGTGGACATGACTCACTTCGTTGGTAGGCCTGCACATGTATTATCTCCTCTGTATTCTTCAACAAACCTAAATTTCATCTGCAACTCTGAGTAGGACTTACCTGAAACAAATCTGTGGATAGGTTACACCTTATCGGCATCTTGAAACAATCATTTAAAATGTTAGGGTCAGATTTATGATGGCCGTGCGCCTCTTTTGCTCCGCTGTGGGTCACTTTTGTGTAAAAGATGCACCATGTTGCAAGATAGGTTTCAGTTCATCTCCAGCAAGATACCATCAGTTTAAAATGTATATAATTAGCACTGTGTAGGGGGCATGCAGAAGCTGAAGCTTTTGTAAGTGTCAAAGTTGTTGCATGCAGTGCTGCACTTCTGGGTACTGTTTCATATGCTGGACTACATCTGCACTATGAGATACCTAAGCAAAGGCAACACAGGTGATGTGATTGTGAAATGAGGAAAAGAAACTCCACATTTTTCAATTACATCACCTGTGTTTCCTAAGTTTACGAATGACATTGTGCAGATGAAGTTTAGGTCTGTCCACGGACACAGAAGAGGTCTGGCCTTTGTTCAAGAGTGAAGTGGACATGACTTACTTCATTGGTAGGCCTTCACATGTATTATCTCCTCTGTATTCTTCAACAAGCGTAAATTTGATCTGCAATCCTGAGTAGACCTCACCTTAAACAAACCTCTGGATAGGCCACACCTTATCGTCATCCTGAATCAATCATTTCAAATGTTAGGGACAGATTTATGATAGGTGTATGCCTCTTTTGCGCCACTGTGCGTCACTTTTGTGATGCAGCGGCGGTGCAAAAGATTTGCTATGAGGCGACAAAATTACAAATTGATGCATCTAGGCAGATGTGTCATGCTGTAAAAAACCCGTGCCACATGAAACCGATGCAGCAGTGAAGCAAAAGATGCACCATGTTGCAAGACAGGCCTGACTTCATCTCCAACAAGATAAGAAGCTAAGTCTTCTGTAAATGTCAAAATTGTTGTATATACTGCTCAACTTCTATGTACTCTTTGATATGCTAGACTCCATCTGCACTATGAGATACCTAACCAAAGGCAACACAGGTGATGTGATTGTGAAATGAGGAAAAGAAACTCCACATTTTTCAATTACATCACCTGTGTTTCCTAAGTTTATGAATGACATTGTGCAGATGAAGTTTAGGTCTGTCCACGGACACAGAAGAGGTCTGGCCTTTGTTCAAGAGTGAAGTAGACATGACTTACTTCATTGGTAGGCCTTCACATGTATTATGTCCTCTGTTCTCTTCAACAACTTGAAATTTCATTTGGAACCCTGAGTAGGCCTCACCTCAAACAAACCTCTGGATAGGACACATCTTATTGGCATCCTGAAACAATCATTTAAAATGTTAGTGTCTTGCGACACTTTTGTGAGACAACAGCAGTGCAAAAGATGCACCATGTTTTAAGATAGGCCTCACTTCATCTGCATCGAGATACTGTTAGTTTAAAATGTATATCTTTAGGACTGTGTAGGGGGCCTGGAGAAGCAGAAGCTTCTGTAAGTGTCAAAGTTGTTGAAAAACTGTTTGTCCTTCAATCTTTTCCCTTGTCTTTTCTAATTTTTAAATACATGTTTTAATATTTTTCAAATGTTTGTTCTCTCTTTCACAGATTGAAAGTATAAAAATAAAAAGTGAGTAAGTTAACGACAATTATAAGGTAAATGTTTTGTTCTCTTTTCGTTACATTTCTATCACATTCACCTACTATTAGTTCCACAGCTTCATTTCTTTAACCCTCAGTTTCCTGCCTTTGCTACTTTCCTCATTCCTTTCTCTATTACCTACTTACTCAACTCCTTCCACTCTTTTTCTCAGTCCCTCTCTTCTCATAGTTCCTCACTCTTGTTCACTCACTCCGTCTCTATTACTCTTAGTGTCTTTGACTGATCACTCTTTCACTACTTGTTCATAATGCTTTCTCTGTGTAGTTGAAGCACACTAAGGAGCATATTATGAACACAGCCAATAAAATTATTGCTGTTTTTATTGGCAGAAAACTGCTGCAAAAGTGGTTTTAGCGGCAGTTTTCTGCCGCAAAAGCGGCTTTAGCGACACATTTCTGCCGATAAAAGCTGCAAAACTTTTATTGGCTATGTTGATGATATGGCTCTATGTTATTTACATTTCTTTGCTGTTTCAATTAATCTTTTTCTGTTATTTTTTCTTTTCTGTTTTCTGTTTTTTCTCTCTATTATTCCACATGTTTTAATCTTATTTTGAACATTCACTCACATTCTCCAAGAAACTCTTCTTTGTTATTGTTCTACTCTCTTTTTTTTCTTTCACTTCCTTTTTTATTTTGTTTTTCACAATTATACCCTCTTCCATCTTTTCTTCGGTAAATAGATCTATTAAACAGTATCTCTGGTTTAATCCCTATAGCTGTCTTTCTTTTAACATTACTCTCTGTTTACTTGCCTTTTACTAACTCTTCTTTTTTTTTTTTTAATTTTTTTTGGGTTCGCTCCCGGTTCGCGAACCGGGAAGCGAACGGGGAAGCGAACCAAAAGAAATAGAGCTTGCCAGAGTGCTAAACATTCTAGCAATTTTTTTTGAAAGGGGAGGTAGTTCTGAAAAGAACTGTTTTTTTATGTTTTTGTTGTTTTATATATTTTTTTTATTTTTCTGATCATTTTTTGTTTTTTTTATATTTTTTGAACAGTTTTTTTTTTTTTGTTTTTGATGGAGGGGAAACAACAAAAAACAGGCATTGGAAACGGCTCAACAGGAGCAAAAAAAAAAATACTGTCTGGGGCGTTTAGGGCAATTGTGGTTTTCATAAGCTCGGTTGATTAAGGTAATACTCATATTACCACAAGACAATAATGCACCACAATACAAGCAGGTAAACTTCATATGGACAAAGTTGTCCTGAATGTTTGGCACGGTTTCCCGTGCCTCTGCTGGTGTCAAAGATATCTGTGATGATGACCTGGCCACAGGAGTTGTTGGGTTGTCCTGCTGGTCACGTATCTCTGCCCGGCTGTAGTTTAAAGGATGCCACCTGCTCATATGACGATGCATGGTGTAGTTACCGAAGCTGTATTTTTTTAAGGTGCCTCTAGATAACTTCTCCTTACATATGAGGCAGGTGACATATCTGGCATTTACTTTCTTCTGCCCTTTAGGGATCGAAAAAAACTGCCAAATAAAACTGGTTTTCCGATGAGAAACCCGGGGCTGCTCTTCTAAAAACTGTGGTCCTTCTGTCTCCTCTTCCTCTTGCTCATCCTCTTCCTCCTCTGTGTTGCTGATGAACTGGGGAGTTGGTCCTCTCTTCCCATGAGGAGGTGGTGGTGGTGGTGGGGGTCCACCAGCTGAAGCTACCAATGAAGCCATTGCTGAACTATCAAAAAAGGTCTTCCTCTCACAAAGATGAAAGTCAGAGTGAGGAAAGAAGGAGGGGTTTTCATCATTTGGGAAAAACAATAGTTCTAAACCAATGAAAAGTGTTATTTTTAGGTCACCTGACCTAGCCTTACATCATTATGAAACCAAAAGTGAAATGAACCAATGAAAAGTTTTATTAACAAGTCACATGACCTGTTACGCTTATGTTACGCACTGCGGAACGCGCCCCGGATCGCTTCCGGGTCGCTGCGCTTCGCGCCTCGGTTCGCGCTCCGGAGCACTTCCGGGTGCGCTAACGCGGCGCGTCATAAGACGCATTACGCGGCAACGCGATACGACGCGCTTTCGCGACGCGCCCCTGATCGCTTCCGGGGAGCTGCGCTTCGCGTCTCAGTTCGCGTACCGGAGCACTTCCGGGTGCGCTAACGCAGCGCGTCATAAGACGCATTACGCGACAACGCGATACGTCGTGCTTCCGCGACGCGTCACGATGTTGATTTCTAACGCGGCAGTTGCGCAAACGGAATGTTTACCGGTTCGTGGACCGGGTCGCGGCATCAAATTGAGCTAACGGGAAGCTTCCCGGTTCGCGAACCGGGAGCGAAGAAAAAAAATATTTAAAATTTTTTTTATTAATAAACATATAACATATATTTTTGGATTTAAAGAAGAATACATTTTACAGCTACAGATATTAGCTTTTAAAAACCCAATGAAATTCACTGAAAAAACTATAGGTTATAGACCATATATAGTTAGGAATTAGCATTTACAAAACCTTGAAAATTCACTGAAAAAACCATAGGTTATAGACCATATATAGTTAGGGATTAGCATTTCAAAAACCTTATTTTACTCACACAAAACCATTGAAATTCCATATATAGTTAGTTGTACTAACTATATATCGCGCACCCGCAATCCACTGCTGATCATGTCACATATTACATCATTCATGACATGGTCAGTGACATCACTGATGACATCACTGATGACATCTCAAATGACATCACTGATGACATCACTGATGACATCACTGATTTCCTTCCCATGTAAACTTTTATCTGTGAAAAAACCCTCTCAACATTGGCACTTGAGACGGGCAATGCCATAACGGCCAGTGCACAATTTGCTAACACTGGCCACTGACATAGCTTTCCATGCCAACATTGGTGCACCTGAAGATTGTGATTATCTGGGACAGATTCTGCAATATATGCGTTGAACTGTGCACATATGCCCTCAGAGTTATTAAAGCGGTAAAAAATTGAACTGCTTTTGAAAGTTCTGAGAAAATTCCCCTCTATGGAAGGGATCTAGAACTTGTTCAGAGTACCAGAGTGAAGCTTCATTGACTTCAAATGCCATGGTTGGTGAAGGGACATTTCTATGCATCATTGCACCATTGCAAGCCATTTCTCATACATTGTAAAATAAAACTTCCTGAATTGCTCCTCAACATTTCTTTGCTTACTAAGTGGCAAGCACTCTAACGTGGAACAAGTCGCAGTGACAAAGTCACTAAAAGTGTCACCCAGCCTACTCTCAAGGAGATATTTCACATCAAAACCATTTATGCTGAACACGTGATAGACAAGAATGTATTCAGACTAGTTTTTTTTAATATGTCCACTACAGCAGTCATGTTTTCCTGTAAAACTTTAAGAATGCAGTAGAGTGTACTTTTTCACATCACTATCAATATGCAACCAAAGATCCTCACATTTCTTGCCTTTGGCATCATCACTCAGCAAAGACTCTGAAAACTGTTTCCACATGGACATTATAGCATTCACAGCCTCTGTGACTGAGAACCACCAACTAAGTGACACCGTTGGGATCACTCATTTTTTGATGCCACACAAAGCACAAAATGAGAAATATTTACGTTTTGGTCTCCACGCATACCAAAACAGTGCACAAGAATGGTCTAAAAAGCCAATAGCATTCTTCATTAACTCTGACAATTGTAAAGATGTTTTCAGCATACCATCTCACAAGTGGCAAGTATCTCTTACAGGGAAGCACTTCAGCTTGGGTATCGATTTTGACAGGTCATCACACAACTGAATCACTGTAAATACAAACAATATCATTTCAATCTTTGTTGATCTTGGTAAGAACTTTTTGCAGCAGCATTCCAAGTGACACTGCTCTCCAGGTTTTCTAAAAGTCTAGTGTCATGTTTTCACCACTATCGCAAATGCTTGGTGACAGAACTCTTTTCACATATACTTGTCACTGCACCTTGCATTGAATGTTTAAAGCCTGGGTTTTTGGGCAATTCACCTATCAATACCGACTCACTAGAAAAGGGGGCTGATGTATCAAGGGGCTTTACCCATTCTCTGTGGTTAAATGTGATGGTATATATTGGGAAAGATTCGTATGAAGCCAGCCATTTTACTTATCATTTAAAGATTCAAAGGTAACCAATAATCAAATATGATTTTGACATTTCCTGATTCTCTACAGTTTATGAAATAATTAAACAAGACCTAAAACATGCTTTTGAACCTTGCATCATCCAGTGACTGTATTTCTGTGAAGTTTAAATATGTTTTATATATATATATATATATATGTATATACGCCAAGGTGTTTTGAAGAATAAGTTGGTATATGAGTGTCTGAATGGATTATTTAGTAGGTATTTGACTGACTATATAAGTGAGTGATTAACCGTGTCTTACTGAATGCATGGGTTAGTGACTAAACTGTGTGAATATCACCAAGGCCGGGGGAGTGGATCTTTTCCGCAATCTTAATGTGTGTTCTTAATTGTGGCTATTAGCCTTTTATATCGATGTTTTACTGTTTATGAGAGACAGACAACTTTTGTAATGGTTTTAATTAACTGTATAATAAACATATTACTATTACTGTGTGAATATCTGTATCAGTCAGACTGTTGGTGTGTAAGCAGTTACACTGGTTGGTGAGTAGCTACATGAGGGTCTATATGAGATATCGATTTATTGATTGCTTATCTGAGTATCTGTATGGGTGCCTGAGTGTCTGTGTCGGTGGGTGAGGTTTGTGTGACTCAGTGCATGGATATGTAAGTGGGTGATTAACTGGGTGTATGGGTTCAAGAGTACGTCTGTGAGAGGCTGTATGGGTGGGTGAGTGTGTGTATGGGTGTGTTGGTTAGTGAATGGATGTCTCAATGGTAAATGTGTGAATAACTACATATGTGAAAGGCAGTATATGTGAATGTTGGAGTATATAAATGACTATATGTGAGAGTGAGTGATTGTGAGAGTGGTTGTATGGATGAGTGTGTGCCTTTGTCAGTGATTGTATAGGAGAGTAAATATGTGTTAGTATATGTTTAAATAAGTGAGGAGGTGTGTGTATAACTGTATAGGTGAGTAAATGGAAGTGTGAATGATTCTTTGCATGATTGACTGGGTGTGTGAATACCTCTGTTGATGAGTGGCGATGTGTGAGTGTCTGTATAGGTATATGAGTACAATTGATAGTGCTGTATTGATGAGTGATTGCATGTATGAGTGACTGTATGGGTGAATGAGTGGATGTGTGTATAGACCTAGGAATCAGTGAGTGGTTATGTAGTAACTGGTATTGGTGTGTCTATGGTTTCGAAAATGGTAGTCTCCATTTTAGAGTGGGTGTATCAAATGTTATATAATGGGGTGAGAAGGTGCATCAGATTATCATGTGGAGGATATCCTCAGTGATGTCATTTGAGATGTCATCAGTGATGTCATGAATGATGTCACTGACCATGTCATGAATGATGTAATATGTAACGTCATCAGCAGTGCATTGCGGGCGTGAGTTATAGTTAGCTCAACTAACTATAACAGCCTAATTTCTCAGTTTTTTTATGAGTTAAATGTCCAACTAACTATAACGTCCCTGAAATCTATGGTGTTTTCAGGGAATTTCTAAGGTTATTTAAATGCTAATCTCTAACTCTTACGTCCCTTAAACCTTTGTTTTTTTCAGTAAATTTCTAAGGTTTTTTAATGCTAATTTCTAGCTATCGCGTCCCTGAAACATATGTTTTTTTCAGTGAATTTCAAAGGTTTTTTAAATGATCATTTCTAACTATACCGTCTCTGAAACCTATGTTTTTTTCTGTGAATTGTTAGGGTTTTTAAATGCTAATTTGTTAGTATAATGTCCCAAAAGTATATTTTCCTATTTTTGTCTTTGTTATAAATATAACGTTTTATTTTCTAATTTTTAAGAAGTAAATATAAATTTTTTTATAAAAAAAATGGATTTGCACACTGATCGTGTACCTGTCTCGATCAGTGCGTGAATTCAAGCCGCAACGTCGGTAAAGTCATGTAGGATGTGAGCTTCGTAAGTGATAAGTACGCGAATTACGACCCCTCATAACGTTACGTATGTAGTTGCGGAGGTCACGCTGGGTGCGCAACTCTGCCGCAAAATCTTAAGTTTTAAAACTATATATATATATACATTTTATATGTATATTAAAGTAAGAGATTATTGAAGTTATTTATAAAAATCATATATTTGTAAGTAGAATAAAGATAAATTATTCTTAAATATATTTTTCTATTTTTGCGATGGTTGCTCGCTGTGTGCGTGCTCCGTGCGCAAATCCATGTGACTTAAAAAAAAGAATTTCATTGGTTGAGAACCTTTTCATTCTAGAAGTCACAAGACCCCATCCAATGTTGTCATTCCTTGAAGAACCTTTGCAGGAGACACATCTGCTGTGTTTTTTGCTCTTCTTCATTTCTTTTTGGTGTTTTTTTGCAGCAACATTGCAAATTTGGCATCTTCAACTGCACCATTGGACCTTCATAAAGAAGGTGAAGATTTGGAGGAACCTCCATGTAAAAAAAAGTGTTGTCTGGGCGTTCTTCACTTTTCCGGAGGGTAAGATGAAAGTCAATGCCAGCAAGGTGACCTGCAGCATCTGACACCACATTTTATCAAGGGGCTCTGATAAGAAGTACTCTTGTGGTACTACTTCTATGTTAAGGCATCTGCAAATTATCCACCCTCGGCAGCTGGCCCAAGAGCAGAGAAAGAGAGAGCTCGAACAACAAGCCCTCCAGGATGACCACCAACCAGGACCGGGCACATCTTCAGGTCCTGGCTCTTTCAACAGAGGACCAGACATCAGGCTCAAACTCACTGCTGTTGAACGAAGTTGCATCAAATGCAAGAAGAGTTGGTGTTCAGGGAGCAGTCTGTTGATGCCATCGTTTTTTCTGCTCGCAGCGTTCATTGTTGATTTTTTTGTTTTGCAATGTTGTTTTATTTGCAAAAGTTGTGACACCAGTTGTGTCACTTTTCCAATTGTTTATGTTTTCTTTTTTAAAAACACCAGAAAAATTTGAAAAAAAGTAAAAAATTATATAAAAACTAAAAAGAAGAATAAACGTTTTTTGTTAGAACTACCTATTCTGATAAAAAAGAGAAATGTGTATGTGTTATATGCTGAAGTGTGTTTATAATATCTGCATGATTACAAGGGTGCATGGGTACTGCATGGATGACTGCAGAACTGCAAGGATAGTCACTGAGTGATTGCAAGAGTACATGGGTAATGCTTTGGTGATTTCATGAGTGCATGGGTAGTGCCTGGTTGAGTGATTGGGTATTGGCGGAGTGATTGCATGAGTACATAAGAAGTTCATGGTGATTGCATGAGGGCAAGGGTAATGCCTGGCTGATTGCACGAGTACATGGGTAGTGCTTGAGTGATTGAAAGAGTGCCTGGGTGATTGCATGAGTGCATCAGTAGTAGGTAGGTGCTTGCATGAGTGCATGGGTACTGCCTAGGTGATTGCATGAGTGTTGTGTAAGGCTTTGTAGGCTTTGTAGGCATGAGTGAGGAGCTTGAAAGTGACTCTCTTGTTGACTGGAAACCAGTTGTCAGAGCTGTTGCGTGATGTGGCTGTGGTGGGGGATGTTGAGGACCAGTCTGATGGTGGCGTTTTGGATGTACTGAAGTTTATTGAGCTGTGTCTGGGTGACGCCCATGTACAGGGCATTGCCATAGTCGAGCCTGCTGGTGATGAGTGCATGGGTGACCGTCCTTCTGGATTCTGTGGGGGTCCATCAGAAAGTCTTTCTGAGCAGGCAGAACGTGTGGAAGCAGTCTGAGGAAACTAAGTTGATTTGGCAATCTATTATGAGTAAAGAGTCCAGTATAATGCCAAGGTTGCATTGTCGGGGTGAGGGAGCACCAAGAGTGGCTGGCCACCAGGAGTCGTCCCAGGCTGAAGAGATGGGACCCAGAATGAGAACTTTGGTCCAGTCCGAGTTGAGCTTAAGGCAGCTGTCTTTCATCCATGTCACAATGGCCTTCCTTCCACTGTGGAAGCTGGTTCTGGCAGTTGAGGGTTCATTGGTGAGGGAGAGTATCGGCTGGGTGTTGTTGCCATAGGAGACAAGTCCATGGCTTCTGACGATGGCTGTGAGGGGGCCATGTAGATGTTGAAAAGGGTGACATTCAGGGAGGAGCCCTGGGGGACTCCACAGCTGATCTCTTTGGGTTCTGAGAGGAACGGTAGTAGTCGGACTTGCTGGGTCTGGCCAGTGAGGAAAGAGTGGATCCAGTCCAGAGCCCTGTTGCAGAAGTCAGCGTTGTGGAGTCTGGTGAATAGGGTGTGGTGGGAGATGGTGTCAAAGGAGGTCGAGAGGTCTAGTAGGATAAGGGCTGCTGTCTCGCTGCAGTCGAGGAGTGAGAGAATGTCGTCTGTGGCTACCAAGAGTGCAGTCTCTGTGCTGTGGTTGCTTCAGAAGCCAGATTTAGAGGTGTCCAGGATGTGGTTCACTTTGATTAACTCAGAGAGTTAGGCATGGATGGCCTTCTCTATAACCTTGGCTGGGAAGGGGAGGAGAGAGTTTGGTCTGAAGTTCTTGAGGTCTGTGGAAGAGGTGTGGTGCAGCGACCAGAGTGCCTGACTCCGGGCTACGGGGTTCATGGTTCAATCCCCGGTGCTTGCGGCAGGTTAGCCCAGCACCATGTGACTCTGAGCAATAGCTTGCCTAATCTTCTCAAGGGCCCACAGCACAAGGACACCACTTCAGAGGTAGCTGTGCACTTTACAAATACTACTATTTCAATTCATTTCATTTCTGAGGATGGCTTCTTCGGCATGGGGTTGATCTTGGTGTGTTTACAGTCATCAGGAAAGGTGGAGGTTTTGGTGGAGCCGTTGATGGTGCGGTGGAGCTGGGGGGCAATGGCGGCGGCTGCTCTGTGGAAGATATGGTACAAGCACTGGTCCATCAGGGCACCTGAGTGGATGCTCTTCGTGGTCTTGAGTGCGTCCTCTGTGGTGAACGAGATCCAGCAGAGCACGGTCTGTTGAGGCGTGGCTTGGTTGTCAGCAATGATGGTGGACGTGGTGGCCGGGTCTAGGGTGTAAAAGCTGCTGTATATATTCTTGATCTTGTGGTGGCAGAAGGTGCTGAGTTTGTTGCAGAAGTCTTGGGAGGGGGATGTCTAAGGTGTTGCTGTTGGCCATGATGAACTCTTTGATGATGGTGTTTTCTTAGTGGTTTTGAGGAGAAGGCGGTGTGTGTTGATGGGGGACTAGAAAGTAGCGTGATTTTCCGGAGTTTGGTTGCTCCTCCATTTCTTCTCAAGACGTCTGCAGGTGCATCTAGACTAGTGAAGAATGGGGGTGAACCAGCTGGCCGCCTTGGATCATTGTTTGCCTGTTCTTCTCTTGAGGGGTGCCAGGGTGTTGGCTCAGTTGGAGATCCATTAGTGGAGGTTGCGTGGTGCGGTGTAGGTGTTCAAGGGCATTGGTGGAGTGGTTGTGCTAAGGAAGTTGACGAAGAGTTCTTCGGTGGCCTTGATCCGGCTGCGTCTGGGGGGCAATAGTTGTGGTGGTGTGCGGTGGGTGTGTCAAAGGCGGGATGTACAATGTGATGGTTGGTCCAGGAGAGCTTGGCGTTGTGGCTGTAGCTGCTGTTTCTGCTAGTGGAGAAGGCAGGGTCAAGCATGTGTCCAGCTGTGTGGGTCGGTGCATTGACTAGCTGCTTGAGTTTGATGTTGGCGAGGTTATCCTGGAGGGTGGCGGCAGTCTGGTTGCAGGGGTTGTGCAGGCGGGAATTGAGATCTCTGAGTAGGATGTAGTCACTGGAAGCGAGAGCCTGGGGTGCGATGAGGTCTACGATGGAGTTGCCGAAGGGAGGTCAGGGGCCAGGGGGCCTGTAGACAAGGGTGCCACGGAGGGTGGTGTTGGGGTTGGTCCAGATCTGGAGGTGGAGGTGGAGGTGCTCCATGTTTGTTGTAGGGTCGTTAGAGTGCGCGGTTATTCGGAGCGTTCTTTTGTGGACGATGCTGATACTACTTGTCCAGCAGTAGGGCAGGTCCTTGTGGGTGATCTTGTAGCCATCACGGATGGTGATGTCTTGTCTAAAGCCAGGGTTTGTCCAGGTTTCTGTAAGGCAGATGATATCAGGAATGGTGTTGTCCAGGCGTTCTCATATTTCTGTGGCATGTTTGTGGAGGGACATCACATTGAGGAGGATGCAGTTGAGGCAGACGGGTGTGCTGTCGGTCAACTGGGCAACAGGGGGGCTGGCGTGATGGCGTCGCTGAAGGTGAGGCTGCAGTTACGGCAGGCGAATGGTCCATGGGTCTTCTTCATTGATGCTAGGTGGCAGGCGGTGTGTCATCCCGGGTTGAGGGTGAGGAGGGTCCTGGTGTCGTAGCGGTGAGGGTCCAAGAAGCAAGCTCCCTGCTGCTGGGTGCAGTACATTCACGGCAGGCACAGAAAAGCTTGCTTGTGCTCCATCTGCGGCTGCCTTTAAGTAGTGCTGCGAGATAGCTGGACAGATGGGAGGTGGGAAGTATGGGAGTGGGATAAAGGGCCCTAGAAGGGGGCGAGGCCAGGGGAAACACAACAGCAATGAGGGAGAGGGCAGCAAAAACAGAAGAAAAAGCCAAAAGCAAAGAAACCAGAGGAAGCAAGAGAGTGAATAAAGGCAGAGGCAGAAAAATGAAATAAAAACAGAAAGAGGGACAGAAACAGAAAGAAGAGGGCAGTCAAGCAGCAGAGCAGTGTCACTCTTCCACAGGACCACTAGGGATGAGAAACAGGGAGGAGCCTGCGGGTGGAGCAGAGCCTCGAGCTTCTGACCTCCAGGTCAGAGGCGCCAGCAGCAGCAGGAGGGTACTGCAGCAGCAACTACCAGATGGCACTGTGCTGTGGAAGGAGCAAGTCCATTATGGATTGTGGACAGCACTTTCACCGCGCAGCACCCGCCATTAAGTAGTGCTGTGCGGGGGCTGGACAGCTGGGAGGTGGGAAATGCTGCTGCGGGAAAAAGGACACTGGAAGGGGCAGGGCCACGCAGAAATGCAGCAGCAACGGGGAGAGGGCAGCAAAAACTAGAAAACAGGAAAAAAAAGTCAAAAGCAAAGAAACCAGAGGAAGCATGAGAGTGAATAAAGGCAGAAAAAAGGAAATAAAAATAGAGAAAGGGACAGAAACAGAGAGAAAAGGGTAGTCAAGCCGCAGAGCAGTGACGCTCTACCACTGGACCACAAGGGATGAGGTACAGGCAGTAGCCTGCAGGTGGAAGAGGGCCTCAAACTTCTGACCTCCAGGTCAGTGGTACCAACAACAGCAGGAGGGGACTGTAGCAGCTACCAGACAGCGCAGTGCTGCGCTGCAGAAGCAGCAAGTCCACCAAGGACACAGCGAGGGAATTGGTTCTCTGGACCTTCCAGCATCAGAGACTTAGTCAATGTGCCAACATGAGACAGAGAACCCGGTGGACTCTAGCCACCCTCAAACTACTGAGCATTACATGAGTCAGGTGAGTATTAGGTAACAAATAATCCTGAGAGACTCACAAGAGGTAGTTGTTGTTAGTGGACCTTGTACCTTCTTTCATCATGAATAGACACATTCTAGAATTTGCACTAAGAATGCATTTTTATGTTTTGTTAAAATCATACATCTATGTTAGTGTACCCAATACAATTAGTAGCTACAATGAAGATAACTATGATAGTGGAAGTTAACTGTGATAATAGCACAGACACTTTGAGCAAAGATTGCTTGAATGGAGTAGTTGTGCCCCAAAGGTATGGCTTTGAAAAGTCACCAATAGAAACTAGGACTCAATAAAAACAAGCGATAATCTCAGCAGAAAGACTAGATAATCTTCAAGAAAATAATGAATAAAATATGTAGCAATGGTTTACTCAAGAATCTGACTGAGCCACCAGGTTTTGGAAATATCTTCAGTTTAACATCTACGGTACATTTAAAACAATATCAGTTTTGTGACTTTGTTGTTCTCAGGAATTGATGGGGACTTAAAACATTGGAATGTTGGGAGCTCCAATGAATATAATTAAGTGGCATAACACCAATCAATCAAGTGACTTGCAAAGTGTGACTAATCACCTGTAAGGTTTCAAGGCACTGTGCAGTGAGGGAGGACTGCTGATCCATCAAGGGCACTGTGGTTCATTCAAAGAGCCAGGTCTTGAAGTCCTTCCTGAATTAAGGGAGTGACAGTAATTATCTGAGGTGGAGAAGCAGGATGTTTCATGTCTTTGCTGCGAGGTAGGAGAATGATCTTCCTCCGGCTGTGGTCTTGCGGATATGTGGATCAGCAGCCAGTTGGGGGAGCAGAGGTCTCTGGTGGGTGCATGGAATGAGAGGCGGTGGTTGAGGTACGCAGGTCCCAATTCATGCAAGCTTTGTAGGCATGTGTGAGGAGCTTGAAGGTGATTCTTTTGTTGACTTTGGAGGTCGCTCAGGTTGCCAGTGATGTGGCTTCTGCGACAGATATTAAGGATGCATCTGGCGGAGGCGTTCTGAATGCTTTGTAGTTTCTTGAGGAGTTTCTGGGTGATACCGGTGTAGAGTGCATTGCCGTGGTCTTCTGCTGCTGATGAGTGCATGGCGACCGTCTTTCTGGACTCGATGGGGATCCACTTGAAGATCTTTCAGAGCAGGTGTAGCGTGTAGAAGCAGGATGATGAGACAGCATTGATCTGGCAGTTAATGGCAAGCGAGGAGTCCAGGATGATGCAGATGTTTTGTGCGTGGTCTGTTGGGGGATCAAAAATCTGCACACCACCAGGAGTCATCCCAGGCAGAGAGAGTGGAGCCCAGGATGAAGAATTGTTTCTTCTCTGAGTTTAGTTTGAAGCAGCTGTCCTTCATCCAGGTGGCGACAGCTTTCATCCCACTATGGAAGTTGTTCTTTGCGACTGTGAGTTTGTTGTAGAGGGAGAGATCAGCTGGGTGTCATTGGCATAGGAGACAATGTTGAGTCTGTGTTTCTGACAATGGATGTGAGCAGGGACATGTAGATGTGGAAGAGAGTGGGGCTCTGGGAGGAGGCACTCCTCAGCTGTTATATGTAGGTACATAGCAAACCCAAAAATCACTGGTATAGGCCTTCTGATCCAACTTTGTCTTTCTGTTTCTCGCTTTTTAATTAGAATATTTTATCCTTTGTAGGATGAATGTTCTAATAACCTTACAGCCATTCTGCCTCATTCTATACCAGTTATTAAAGATCCATTTTCTAGTTATAAGCACTCACCTCCAACTTGGCCCCTATCCAGGGTAAAGTGTATTTCCAACCAGTATAGACCTCATCCAGGGATGTAAGTCATTGGTAATCATTTAAGAGCTACTGAATTTTCAACTCATATACAGTTCTTAACATCACCTCATATTTCATAGGGTGTTTAATATGTATATTACTCACAGAAAAAGTATATCCTACTCTTGGTACAGAGTTTGCTTTTGTGGATGCTGGTGATAGCTGTGTTTTAAAGCTTGAGTGCTGCATTCAAATCAACTCATCAAAATAAGCAATGTACTTCTTGTATTTGGAAGAATATTGCAGAAAAGGATCAACTCATATTGCCATAATAATCATGCTAAACAAGAACTTTGGGTTCATTGAAAAAGCTTTTCTACAGATAAAGTTCTGCACAGTATGGTTTGCACAACATAACTGTGATCTTCAAATATTCGGATCATAGTTATTTGTGATAATTGATTTCTGATTCACTTTATGTCGACCTAGTGTGTGCCTATACATTTATATCAACTTAAAAAAATAAAACAACTTTAAAAATCACTGAAATAAAACACAGTTAAAGTTCATTTACCCACTGTGAGCAACCAACTCACAATGAGCATGACCTTCGGCTGTGCGTAGTATGATTTGGTCAAAAGGGCTGGACTTTAGCCAGCAATATGGCCAACCCATCATAGGCAGCCAACCCCCACTGCAGCCAGGCTCTGAGCCAAATACTTTACTCATGGCCAAACCCTAATTTACAGAGCATTTAGCCAAACAGATTGGCGGTTGGATGCAGGGACTGACATATGGTCAGACATTGCTCCCCACCCTGCATAACCAGTAGGATATAAACAACCCTACTTTATATATATATAGAGAGAGAGAGAAGGAGAAGAAATGGTCTCTGATATTTACTGCAAGAAAGCATGCAAGGTCTGACATCCGCAATGGAAAGATACATCATCCAATCAAACACTATGGCCCACATGGATCAAAAAATGAGTTTGCGATTCCTTAATAGCAAAAAATAAGGAATCACTATTACGGAATCGCAAAACCGAATGCAGCAATGAAATCGGTAAATATTTGAGATTCAGTAAATTTCGCAAATATCATTACCGATTCCCTGTTTACCTATTCTGTAATTGCGAATTCGCAATTACAGAATTGGAAATTGCAAATTACCCATATTGCTGCATTGCAATGACATCACACGCAGGAAGTGATTCACTGATTCCACACACCTGTACACAGGGAGAGGAGGAGGAGGAAGACTGGTGGAGCACACCCTGGAGGAACTGTTTGAACAGCAGCTGTAAGAAAAACACACCATTGCCACTGAATAAGCACTATAAGAAGGAGAAGGCAGGAAGAGAAAGATCAAGTACAGTGACAAGGAACTTGAAATCCTCACTGAGGAAGTGGTCCAGAGACATGACCAGCTGATTGGGAAACAATCCCTGCATGTTGCTGAGTCTGTGAAGAGGAAGATTTGGCTTGGGATACACGCCAAGGTAAATGCTGTGGGGGTAACACATTGTGACATCCCTAACCTGCAGAAGAGATGGTATGACCTGCACAGCCGAGCAAAAGAGAGGGTGGCAGAAAGGCTAGCCGCAGCAAAGCAAAACAGGAGGGGGACCATCTAGTGAGTGCCCAAAAACCCCATTGGAGGACATGGTGGAATCCACTTTGCAGCCAGTGGCAGTTGTTGGTGTGACACAGATTGACACCTCAGGACATGCGGGCACCCCCAAGGTAAGAGCACAGCGAAACTTATTTGCATTTCAAATGTAATTCCAAACTGACACAAATGCATACCCTGCATAGTGTAGCACACCTGAGTCCAGTCCACCTTTTACTTGAAACAACCTAATTCATTGTGGGAGTTGTATGCAGACAAATGTAAGGGCAAGACATGGAGGGACTAACACAGCTCTAGTGCAGCAGAGTACAGCAAGGAAGTGACACCAGTCGACTTTTCACTTTACAAAACTAGATTTAATATGCCTCCACATGCGCAAACTAACTGACCTTGCACTGTTCTAATCACAGATGGAGCACATGACAGTGACGTGGCTGACAACCAAGAGTCCGAAGGACACATGGAACAGCATGATGAGGAACAAGAAATGCCAGCATCCTCACCCATGCCCGCTCCCAATCACCGAAGGAGAAGAGAACAACCACTGCCTGATTTGGAGAGTGATGAGGACAGCCAAACAGGTGCACACACACAGCAGCCTGCACATACACCACCATCACCACCACCAGAGCCAACAATGCAGCAACGTTCCTTGTAGTTCCGCAGGAGAAGGCCCAGGGCAATCCTCACGTCTGCTGAGGATGATGGCGAACCCACCATAAATGTTCTAGAGTCCAGGATGCTGAGGGTCCAGTGCTTGCAAGGGAAAAATATTCCTATCATGCAGGGCCAACGGGGAACAACAGCAAGACATATGGGTGTATTCATGACTGTCTGAGAGAGCTAACTACTGCAGTAGTTGAAGGGCACAGGGCGAACAGTGAGAAACTTGACCGTGTTGCGACTGCCATTGAAGATATGTGCAGGGTAATCCAGGCTGAGCATGTCTCAAATGGTAGGAGGCATCAGACTTCAATGGGACGCATGCACAGTTACACCAGGGCAATACATAGGCTGAGTCATATCACAGCTCAGCTTTCCAGGCGTGCAGTCAGCATGCAGGTGGAGATGTGGCAGGGGCCTCATTCAGATCACCACTGCTGTGGAAGGACTACAGACTGCAGCAGCTAGTGGAAGCCTCATGTGTGCAGGGGGGGGGACAGTGAGGAGGGCTCCAGCCTGAGCAACCTACTGGTACCTATGTCACATGGAAGGAGGTGCAGTACCAGGAGTCAAGCAAGCACAGAAGGCTCAATGACGGTAGGAGCAGAGCCTACTGACAGGGCCACAAAAGTGCGCGCCAGGAGGAAGTAGACATTTGGACATGTACCAATCTGGTGACATAACCAGAAATGTGTATCCTGTTCACACTGATGTTGCAGTGCTAAGACAATGACACTTGATTGTCTGTTCCCACACTGAACTTGTCTGACAATGGTATGTGCACACCAACACAACTACCCAACTAACAAAATAAACCTTTAAGCAAATACTGTGTTGTGTTGTGATTACTAACCTTAGAAGTAACGTTGCATGATTTCTGCCCATCTCCATCTCCTCTATGCTGCATTTGGACCGCATGCGGTTTGGGGTGGTTGTCTTGGCTGGTTGTCGAGTTCTGGCTTGCTATCAGAGTCTTTCAAGGGAATGCCCCTATTAGTGGCTATGTTGTGCAACATAGCACATGTTGCAACAATTTTACAGCATGTCTCTGGCCTATACTGTAAAGCCCCACCGGTTTTATGGAGGATGCGAAACCTGGATTTGAGTACACCAAATGTTCTCTCAGTCACATTGCGGGTCTCAATGTGTGCCTGATTGGATCGCTGCTCCCTTTGAGTTGCTGGATTCAGATAGGTAGTGAGGATGAAAGACCTCACAGCGTGTGCGCTATCACCTACAGGATGTGAAAATTAAATATATATTTGTCACTGCTATGTGTCACCATGGCGGACAGGTGTGCAAGACAGTATGAAATCTGTTTACCAAGCAAATATCCTTCTCCAAATGTACCCGCAAGTAGAGGTCTGTGTATGCCTCTCTGCCGGAAGATGTATGCATCATGTGCACTGTCAGGGTAACTTGCTACTGTGTCTGTGATCATAGTTTTCGAGTTGCAGACTACTTGTATGTTCAGTGAATGGTAAGATGTGTGGTTTCTGTAGATGTACTCATTCACTGAGGGGGGACATATGGGTACCTGCATCCCATCAATGCAACCATTCACATGTGGGAATTGTGCAACCTGATAAAAAATTTATTTAGTTTGCTTCAATTTCTATGGTGTTGTGGGGAACCTAATGTGGTGTTGTATCCTCTGCAACATGGCATTTAGGAAACAGTTAAAAAGGCGCGAAAGTGCACTCTGAGAAACACCTCCAGCTGCAGCAATTACTCCCTGGAAGCTTCCTGAAGCTAGGAGATGCAGAGAACACAGGACCTGCACATGGGTGGGTATGGCATGTGTCTTGCGCGTCTGACACTGCAGTATCGGGTCTAACTCAGCAATGAGATCTAAGATAGTGGCAGCATTCAGCCTATATTTATCATATATCTCCTCCTCCGTCTGCCCTATCAAAGTGACGCGCACTCTGAATATTCTCTCCTGTATCCTCCTTCTTCTCTTTGCTGTTGCTCTAAGCCTCATCCTCCTTGCCACAATGTAGAGCGCTGCCATTGTGCAACATTCAGATGCATTCTGGGACTGTTTAAGTAGTTTGTTGATGATGTACACCTGTTTTTGTTAAGTGAGATTTTTACCACCTGATTTGATTTCTTCTATTTAAGAAATGCAAAGTGCGTTTCTTGTCTTATTCTGTATTTGTGATTTTATGTTGCATCTGAATTGCGATTTCTTATTTGTGAATATCTAATACGGAATCACTATTACAGATTTGGTATTTTGGTATTTGCTAATATTGCGAAAACTAGGATTTTTTGCGAATTTGCTTCATGCAAGTGAACAAGCTATTTTGCGATCGCAACCGGCCTTTTTTTGCAACTCGCAACATTTGCGATCGAAAATTAGCTGGATGCATGTGGGCCTAAGTCCCCGAAATGTACCTGGTGGGAAAAACAAGAAAATTAAGAGGAACACCATTGAATCAGGTGCTGAGAAGTCAGAAAAGACAATAAAGCTATCCAGTCATGGACATGGGACTGACTGAAAGCTAACTCAAATATGTTCAATGTATTGGAAATAATGTGTCCAACACACAGCTACGCAAAGCTAATAAAGAAGCCATAATTATGGTACAAGTATCCTGCTGTCAGCAGGAAGTGGGAAGAATCAAATGTAAATGTATAAAGCTACGAGTATCAAGGTTATCTAGATAGCACAGTGGAACTTTCTTTCATTTGGTATTTAAAAACGTTAGTCTTTTGCTGTGCCATGTTCTTTCAGTCCACAAGGCCACTCCTTATAGCTGCAAAGTAAACATTATATTTTATTCCCGATTTCAGCTGAGCTAATAATCCTGTATTGGGCAGAAACGTCTGAGATTACAAATCCGCTTCGCGCAATAACACACTGTCCACAACTTCTTGGTTCGCAAGAAAGGCCACTTTATTAAGACAGGTGCAAATTAACTTCTAATCAAACATCTTGCAATTCATTATTTAATAAAACAAAAATTCCTTCAACTTATTTTAGCATCCTCATGAAAGATGAACCCCCCACCAAGTTAACCCAAACAAACCCAGGAGCAACTGACTCTTGTTGATACCACCCTCCTTTCCTTTAACTGCCCTTTGAGGATGGACCAACCCGCTCCAGGCTGTCCACTCCTCAGAAAAAGCACCTACCGACTAAAAATGCACCTAGACCAGTCGTAGCATGGCAACCAGGAAAAAACTGCATCGGCAGTACCCACAGCACAATAAAAAACAACAAACAAACAGGACCTGAAAGAGAAAGAAGGAGGGGTGGGTGGTGCAAAAATAACCTTCGCCACCTGCCTCCCCCGGCACAGTTCCTTTCCCGCCCTTTCTACCCCTATTTATCCCTTTTCCCTTCCGCTCCAACTAGCCAATCACCCCCCTGCACCTGTGGCCAGTTCCCTCACGCGAACCAACCCAGGGGAGAGACCGGCTTGGCACGGCTCTCCCTGGGTCCCCCTCGCGCAATAACACACTGTCCACAACTTCTTGTTTAGCAAGAAATGCCACTTTATTAAGACAGGTGCAGATTAACTTCTATTTAAACATCTTTCAATTTATTATTTAATAAACCAAAAATTCCTTCAACTTATCTTAGCATCCTTATGAAAGATGAAACCCCCACCAAGTTAACCCAAACAAACCCAGGAGCAACTGACTCTTGTTGTTACCCCCTCCTTTCCTTTAACTGCCCTTTGAGGATGGACCAACCCGCTCCAGGCTGCCCACCCCCCAGAAAAAGCGCCAACCAGGAAAACCGAATAGAGTTTTCCTGCCCCACAAAGAGAAAAAATGTCAATCCCGTCCTGTAGAGCACCACAGATGTTCGTCCAAAATCCTAGCAATCAAATCCTGCAATTCCAGTAAATAAAAAGCCTGCCCCATCTGAGAAAGGTGGACCCCATCCTCATGGAAAAGATGCCCCTCAGTAAGCCGCAGATGAGTGTGAGATAAAATGTGAACACCCACTCCCTCACAAAAAATGTTCATTGCTCTATTAAGTCTCCTCCATGCTCTTTCAATAGCTGTGTGATCTCGTGCTCCTCTCCAGTGCAGCCGCGGTACGAATTCGGTCCAAATCACCATGGTGCTCTCCCAGGTGTCTTTGATGACCGCCAGATCCAATTTCATCAGTTTTAACAAAGTCAGGCCAGATAAGGCTACAAGATCAATCTCGCCGAGGTGAAGGACCAGCAAATCTGGAGGGCTTCCCCCTCCTACGCATAGTGCTGACAACAAAGGAAACAAACCCCCCCAACGCATTCCCCTTTACCATTCCATAGCACCTCATGGTTCACACTGTTGAGTCCAAGTGATCTCCCACAAATCTGTTGTTCAGCATAAACCACAGCCCATTTAACGAAGGAGTGTCCCACAATCCAAGTTGTCTGTTTACCTTTCACAATCCTGTGCAATGGACCTAGGCAGAAAAACAGGTATTAACAAGAAAAGAAAAACAACTGACTACTTCCTCACATACTTTTCGCAGCATTTTGACCTCCATCGTCCAATTCTGCGGATTTGTGACCAGTCCCACCCCAATCTGGCAGCCTCAGTCGCTGCCCCAATACGGAAAGAGTGCGTTCCAAAATGCAATGGATTCTCCCCCAAAGTCAGCAACACCTTCCTGAAAACAACAGCCAACAACTGAGCAATAGAAATTGGACTCCCTTCAGCATGACAAAATATTATACCAGGCTTGAAGAAAGAAGAGTCCTTGAAAACCTCCCATTCCCGAACCGGGCAACAAAAATCCAAACCACCCCTGCCCAAGAAAACCCATTTGCCCCTACCCAACTGATCCATCTTAGAAGCCCACAGCCAAAGCCTCAACCTGTTGCCCTCCACAAAGACCTTGTTACTAGTCATCCCAGCCCTGCTCCTCAAACCCAGTAGTTCCGAAGCTCTGAATGCCCCAAACAATAACCATAAAAAACACAACCTAAACTTCCCACACTCAAAATCATCATAGCAGCAAGAGGACAACTGATTCAACATCCTCTGAAGCAAACCAAAAGTCACTGGCTGCCGCAAAAGCTTAGAACCAGCCTGTTGCCTACCCAATCCCTTCAGAACCTTTTTTACCAACCCCCCCCCCCCACAGGATCCCTCCCCCACCGCAACTGCCCATAAAAAGAAATGCCAGCCAGTTTAACAGAGATAGTGGTATGGGAAAGACCTATGTCGATCAGGTGCAAAACAAAACTCAACAAAAACTGTTCCTCAGACATCCCCCCATTAAAAGGAAACCTGTTACCATAACTCAAGAATTCCTGCCATGCTTGTAGATAACTCCGTCTCGTAGAATCAGCCACTGAATTCTCTACCAACTGGACAATCCGCAATCCCCCATGCCCATACGTAATGTGGGATCTGGGTCTTGTTGAGATCTGCCCCAGGAGCCAGCCTGCGGAATTCCTCCTACTGAAAACAAGACAAAGCGTCTGCTATACAATTATTAACTCCTGGAATATGTCTCGCTTTGAAAATAATATTCAGCTGTAAACACCTGAGCATGAAAGCACGCAGCAACCTCAACACTCGCAAGTCCTTTGCCCTTTGCCTGTTAATCAAATCAACCACCACCAAGTTATCCACATGGAATAAAACTGTTCTGAAATTCCCCACCCCATACGTACAAAGCAACCAGCAGTGGAAACAACTCCAAAAAAGCAATGTTGCGACCTTGGCGGTGCCAGTGTAAAGGCCAATTTTCCGTGCACCATCGCCCCTCCCAGAATATGCCAAAGCCTTTTGCATCAGAAGCATCCGTGTAAACCTGTACTCGCCAAATCATATCTTCGTGTGCAAAAAACAAAGATACTCTTTTGAAAAATCCCTGAGAAAAGTTAGCCATATGGACAGATCTGCCCTGACTGCAGAAGAAATGTGCACCCGATGATGTGGAAAAGAGGCCCCAGACAATGACATACCAAGCCTCCCACAAAATGTCCTACCAGCTCGAACCACCCTACAGGCAAAATTCAGGTAGCCCAACAATTTCTGAACCTTTCTGAGCTCCAATTTACGCTCTTCTACCACTGATAACAAAAATGCAGAACTTTCCTGAACCTTGTCTGCTGGCAGTCTTGCTACCATGGCCAGAGTGTCAATTTCTATCCCCAAAAAAGTCAAAGTTGTACAAGGCCCCTCTGTTTTGTCATGAGCCAAAGGCACACCAAGTTCCTGAGTCATAGCCTGAAAAGTTTGTAATGCCAAATGACACTGTCCGGTATTGTGCACACCAATGAACAAAAAAATCATCCAAATAATGGCAAACTAGCCCATGGCCGCTGAGGAAAGTAAAATGCCACTGTAAAAACGTGCTAAAGGTTTCGAATAAAGCACAGGACACCGAACACCCCATGGGCAAAACATTATCCACATAGAACTCTCCCTGGAATTGCATCCCCAGCAGACCAAAGCCAGACGGATGAATGGGCAGAAGCTGGAATGCTGACTGGATGTCACTTTTTGCCAATTGTGCCACCTGGCCCGCCTATCTCACCAACCTCAAAGCATCATCCACCGATGCGTAAGACACACTAGAATCTTCAGGTGCGATAAAATTATTAATAGAAGATCCCTCGGGCCAAGACAAGTGATGGATCAAGCGGAAATCCCCAGCTTTCTTCTTAGGCACCACCCCAGAGGAGAAACAATCAAATCAGGCAGCGGACAATGCACAAAAGGACCAGCAACACTGCCCGCCTCAACTTCAGCCCTCAACTTCTTCTGCACAACCAGGGGGAATTCTTTAGCAGACTTCGAGTTGTCCGACCACCTGCTCTGATGTGGACCACGATACCCGATCTTAAAACCCAGTTGGAAGCCCCAAAACAATCTGTTTGCCGCATCAGTGTCTGGGTAGTCTGCCAACCATTGTGCTAAAACCTCCACCTTAATAGGTGTAGGAGCCCTTTGGGACAAACTGAAAAGACTGGCCTCGGCCCCCTTGTCCCCGCCCTTGATCACCAAACCGCTGCCCGGGGAAACATTGAGTGAGAGGGTGCCTACCTCCACATTGCGAGCACTCATGCTTATATCTACAGAACTGCCTATGGCAAAGTCCTTTGTTATAATGCCAACATGCTCCAGAGGCTGCCGCCTGCCCCCTGCCAACGTCCCTGCCCCAGACTGGGCGGGACGAAATTGAAAGGGCCGACATGTCACAGGTAACCCACTAGCAGTGTGT
Source organism: Lissotriton helveticus (assembly GCF_964261635.1). Classification (NCBI taxonomy): domain Eukaryota; kingdom Metazoa; phylum Chordata; class Amphibia; order Caudata; family Salamandridae; genus Lissotriton; species Lissotriton helveticus. The sequence continues at coordinate 878,919,628 of NC_136069.1, forward strand.
GTAGTAGCAGGCGGCTGGGAAGAAGCCATCCATTGTAGCCATAACTCTGAATCCACATCACCCCAAGAACGATCAGGAAAAGTACTCATTCTAGCTCGGAATTCCTCATCATAAGAGAGCCAGGCATAACCCCCAATATAACTGTGCGCTTTTCTGATAATATCCATATACTTGAACATAGCTACCGCCTTATCTTGTTGCTGTTCACAGTAAACACTGGCGTATATAAGGAAAGCAGAAGTCCAATTCTCAATTGATTTTGGAACCCTAGGACACCGAGCTAACTCCCACTCCTCCTCCTTAGACCCCTCCTTGGCTTGAATATCACGATGGAGCAATTTAAAAACATCAACAAATTCATGCCTCCAAATTCTACCCTTAGTCTTGTCCGACAAATGAGATCCTAAAGGCATGCCAATTCCCACGTAAGGCAATTTCTTATGTATGTTCTTATCCTCTTCCGCATTCTCCTTGGATGTAGAATCCCCCCCTGTAGGCCCTTGACCCACTGCGACAGTGTCCCCACTAGCTTTCACCCCTTCAGTAGCATGCCGCGCAGGCAGCGTTCCTTCAGCAACTTTCTCCACAATCATCTCATCTCCAGTGCCAATAGACCTGGTATGCTTAGTAGGTATACCCTCCCCCTGTTGCCAAACAGACCACAATCCTGTCTTACCTCTTGGCAACTGTGACGTTCTCTGTTGAAAAACCACAGGGTCCTTCTGCCGAGACTTGATGGACGAGGAGACCCGTACTTTAGCTTGGTCCGCACTTGACTCCTGCAAAATACTAAAAACACTGGATATCCTCAAAACACCCCTCTGTTCTTGTACTCCAACATCTCCAAAATCCCCACCTCATAATTCACCCTTCTCCAGGTCATCATCAGCAATATCCAAAACTATTTTGTCTCCATGTCCAACATAATCCCCACTGCCACCAGGCATTTCCCCATCACCAACTCCACCATCATAGAATTGCCATTGAATATCATTTTTATCCACACCGCCGCCTGTAGAAGAAAGGAAATCCGCTCCAGATCCCTTTCATTTGCTCCCCCTCAAACTGAACCGCAGCATATTCAGCCCGCAACTTCCTCTTGCCAGCCGATGCCCTGTGCGCTGTAGGTGGAACCTTGCCCTTGCGGCCGCTCATGCCAGCCTGTGCCTGACCAGAAGACCCAGAAACCCCCACCTTATCAACCAAAACTGACCTTGAATCATCACCCGGGCCCAACCACATCACTGTCCACCCCGGGGAGCCTGAATCACCTGCTGAGCCAAAGCACCACAAACCCTGCCGGGGGGACCCGGTACCAGTACCTGCTGGGGCAACAGCAGGGTCCCTCTGCACCGTGTACCATCCACTGTACCCGAGAGACCTAACACTTGAAAATTCTGGGGGAGAAGGGGCAGCTGCAAAGCGTCCCCCTGTGCTGCTGTACCAGCATGACAAACCACTGCACCACTTCTGACTGCCTGTCCTGGCTTGGCCCCATCCAAGTGCACCACACCGACCTCCAGGAGACACTGCCCCTCAGGCCCAGCCCCCGTATCCTGCCTGCGCACAACATTGCCATTATCCCCATGTGTCAACTGGGCAGGACTCACCAGATATTGTTGCCCGTTAATAAATCATAACTGTGCTGCCCTTGCCGAAGCCTGCCAGACTGCAGGGCCTCCAGGGCTTGCAGCACCTCCTTCGGTGCATCCACAATGCTGCCCTGCACCTCCTCGCTCTTTGCCCGACTTCCCCTCCCATTAGCAGCAGCCCGGAGGGACGTGCGGCCCATAGCCCCGTGCCGCAACTTCGTGGACCGCCCCCACGACCGCCCCCGCCTCTCGCCTACCACCCCAGACTTTCCCACAGCTCCTGAGGGAGCCACACGTACCTTTGTTGGGCCGGAAGCACGGGGGGACCGCCGTCTCCGCTTCTCCATTCTCGGCCCCCGCTGGCATGGCCGCAACGCAATCGTCTTCGTCTGCCTGCAAGGATAAGCAGGCAGACACCGCCCTCGCCACTCCACCGGCCGCCTTCCGTGTAGGGCGTGCTAGCCCCACCCACGCCTCCACCGGAACACCAGGCAGAAGAAGGTCTTCCCGACCCGCCGCACAAAGGACCTGAATATCCCTCTTCACCTCCAACGACGCCTCCATGACCGCTGCCAGCAGCCAGGTACGTGTCGCAGCGCCAATTGAGCAAACCCGGGGGCAAAAACAACCTTCCCCACCCGCCTCCCCGGCACAGTTCCTTTCATGCCCTTTCTACCCCTATTTATCCCTTTTCCCTTCTGCTCCAACTAGCTAATCACCCCCCCTGCACCTGTGGCCAGTTCCCTCGCGCGAACCAACCCTGGGGAGAGACCGGCTCACGCACGGCTCCCCCTGGTTACCCCCTTCAATTGCACTGGCAAAGATGTTTTCACTCCAGGTGAGAGGCAGGTAAAACTTGTCAAATCGAGTGACACCTTTGAATCAGGGAAAATAGGCGCATTATGTACGTTATCCCACATTCCAAGGCCAGCAGCACGGAATCAGGTGCAACTGGTAATTTTAGCAGGTAATCACTTTTTACGCGCAGTTGTGCGACTCTTTCAATCAGTATTTAAAAAAGGAAACTCTGTACGGAAGCCTTGTTGAGGGTAGACTATTGTAGAACAACGTGAACAAATCAAGTCTTCGGCAGATGGTGTTTCAGTTCCCCAGAGTTTTTTTATTGAGAATGAGTTTGATGGAAAAGAAGTTCCATAAAAAATAATGTAATTTAAATATACTTATTTTAATATGCCATATTGACAATGTACATTTTAACGACATACATTCTAACTTAGAGGAGTTGGGAAGTACTATAAAGGTGAGTTAAAAGCGTAGTCAGCACGTTCCTGTGTATTCAGCATTGTAGTGTGGTTTAAAATAATTATGCGTTTCGATAAAAGAAATTGTGGCATCACCACTTGACAGCCCACATTAACACAAACTAGAAGCTCTTGCTTACTTTGCACTTCCTACATTTCAGAAAAATTCACAGATGCCTAATATACGTGTTAGTCCCTTTTGAAAGCTAAATTAGTAGCAAAGGATGAATATTGGGCATGATAACCAGTGGCGGCTGGTGGATTTTCAAAGCGTTGATGTAGAAATTGTGTACTGGAGTAAAATGAACGAGTGATCCGGAAGCGCAAAAGGAGGGTGTAGGGGAGTTCTCCCCCGCAAGAACATTTAGAAAAAAGTGGATTTAAATGGTGTATTTTACATAGATATTTACTGCAAATTGTTGAATGAAGGGGATCCAAGTAAGCATTTTATAGCACAAATGTGAAAAAATCATTAGAAACAAGTAAAAAATTTGCCAAATCCAGCCTGCATTTGCTATTGGTTGCCCGTCCACCTACCGCCCGTCACTGCTTGCCTCGATGAACTGTGTTGTACAGATTTCCTCCTCCCCCCAACTCTGCTTTTCACTTTTTTCGTGCAGTTTTACATAGCGCCAACACCACCAACAGGTAGTAGAGCACTTTACATTAGCACCAGTTACTTTGCTTGTGCAGTTTTTTATAGTGGCAACACCACTCAATGTACCGGGTTGCTTTACATTAGCACCAGTTTCTTTACACAAGGACACATTCATTTTTGTAGGAATAGGGAGTTTAAATAATTTGCCCAAATTCAAGGATGTTAAGCAGAAATTCAAAATTGAACCCGGTTTCTCAGCACCATCTTTGGCAGCTGTGGCCCGTACATCATATCCTCTCCCAAGATAATGCCACATCATCTCCCAAGCCCCTGCCTCAGTTCCACATTTTGTGATTACGGCCAAATCACTTAACCTTCCTGTAGCAGCCCAAATTTGCTGTTGGTTGCCCATCCACCTCCCACCCGTCGCTGCTTGCCGGCTTGATTCCGTTGCGGTTCCCCTCCTTCCTCTGCAGCAGCTATTTTTATTTTGTGCAGTTTCATATAATGCCAGCACCACACAATGGTATTGGAGTTTGTTACATTAGCACTACTTACTTTACACAAGGACACATACATTTTTGTAGGGACTGCAAGATTAGGTCATTTGCCCAAAATCAAGGCTGTGACACTTATGCCAAAACTCAAACCCAGTTTACCAGGTCCATAGTCGGCAGCTCTGGCCCTTACACCACATCTTCTCTTGAAAGGGAGCTATATAATCATGCTAGACTTTGCCTCAATTCCTTATTTTGTGATTACAGATAAATCACTTAATCTCCCCGTTTCTAAACAAGCATTGGCATAGCCAGTAGGTGAAGGAGCCTGAGATCTACCCAGTGTGCCAGTTTCTACAATAACACATGCTAGATGCCAAGTGTGCAGCTACTGTAGGACTAAGAATGGGAGGGATTCAATCAATCAATAAATTCTTCATTCGGTACGGATCTTTGAGCCATAAAAGTACAGACTAAAATCGTGATAAAAATATATTAAAAACAGCACAGTGCATAACAAGCAGATTTTAAAGTGCAAATGCAAACTCTTGAGCAGACTAAATTTCCAATGCAGACATTGATTTTCGTGCCCGCACTACAACTTTCAGAAACAGTTTAACACAGTTAATAATATCCTCATCTTCTAATCGGAGAAATGCCTCATTAGATTCTCTGCAATTGCTAAATTGACGGATCTTAATCAAAGGAAGAAGAAAACACTTAGTGTATGTAAGATAAAAACTACAAAAGAATAAAAAGTGCAGCATCGATTTCCGGGATTTCCCATCACAGGGACAAGGACAGGTGTCTAGGTTGGCTTGGAAGCCTAATAGAAAGTTCAATTAATATTTTATGGTGCCTTCTCTAAGGCGAAACAATAAACTGCGCTCCCAATCACTCGTATTACCAGTCAAATAATTTTGTGGTGAGCCAACTCGTCCCTGATTCCTAGTAAGGTAGTCTGATACTCTTGTTTTTGCTGTCTCCCTTTTTATTCTCTCTTCCTGCATATATTCATACCAGCGCGCCTGCAGCTGTTAGTAACAAGGTGAGGGCCCAGGGAGGGATTCACGCGAGGGAAGGCAGGGTGAAATGCAGCAGGCCAAAGCAAAACTTCACACAAAACTAACTCACCTACGCACTTATTCTCCCTGCGGTCCTGGTGACTGGACTGCAGTGGCACAAACTATTAAACCACACTGTAAAATAACCTGGAAGGAAGCTGCTGGACTCCTAACCCAGTCCCCAGACCGCCACCATAATATAATCAACAGGAGTTACTGGGTGTTATTGGAAAAGGCAGAGGCCACTAACACACCCACTTCTACATTGTCTCAGACGGTGTGCCCCGGGCCCAGGAATTGAGATTAATGGGGATCTTCTGACTCCTCCCTGGGCCATGTCAATAACACCCAAAGGAAAAGTCTGTTCTCTGCAGTAACACACACACCACAATCAACAGTGTGTTGTCTTTGCCCTGATTTATGCCTCGAGGTCGAGGAAAACCTTGTTGAGCCAACGAATGCACAGGGCTAAAGGACATCCTATCTCACTAAAAAAAAAACCAGAAACAAAAAAACTGATTTGCACATCTTTGTCACTGAGCAGCATGCCCAATTTGTTGCTTGCTGCTCTGTGTTTCTCCACACCCGTTTCCTACTTCCCCAGGGTGACAGGGCAATGTCTATCTCGCCCCTTAACATCAGCTGTTCCTGATGCTTCACTGTTTCACTTTATAACAAGAAAACACGTGAAGTAGGGCAGCATCTGCCTAATGTAGATCTTGATTGGTGGTCTCTGTGTCCCCCTACTGGTTTTCAGTCATTTATGACCTCCAATCTAGAAAGCTGCATGCACTTTAAATAGATCCACTGCTTTTTGATTCCTTGTAGATCTGTGCTCATCTAGAGATCTGCATGCTAGACATCTTTCACTATTCCCCATGTTTGTGAGCCCCTGAGCTTTCAGAGTCTGAGAAATTGATTTGATTTTTTTTTAACTACAAAGGATATGTATATTTCTGCAACGGCCTAAATATGTAGTTTCTATGAATGAAATAACAGATTGTTCCAATGTTTCTGTCAACCAACTGAAAGTGACTTGAAACTCACAGCATCTATCCCTATAAACAGATAATTTGCTGCTGTAGCAGAACTACTGTCATTTCAGCAATAACAGAACACCACATACAGGGCCATTCAACTCGTGTAATTGTTTGGATTTATTTGCGATGCAATAGGTCTCTTATTTTAGAAACTTTCACCTATTGGTATTGTAAATGACAATGCCTTTTATTATTGCAGGTTTTTTTGCAACACATAAATAAAAAGCATTGTCATTTACAATGCCAATAGCTCAAAATCTCGTAATTGCGAGACCGATTGCATTGCAAATGCTTGTTATATTTGTACTCATGCTGCAAAGCAGCCTTAGTACCAAAATGAAAGATCCTTGTGCCAAACGTCAGAGGCCCTAGCTCCAGACATACTTGACAACAGCTTCAACCTCATACACATGGACCTTAATTCACTGAAATTCCAGGGGTAGTGGAAGTGACATCACACGCCCTTTGACCTTCACTTTCAGTCACACACACATTAAAAATACACACAATTTCACACATATTGAGTCTCACACATAAACACTCATCCACAAGCACGCAGATAACATACATTTAGAAGCATGTTTTACTTACCTCAGCTGGTATGGAAGGGCACTTTCCAGCTTATTATACTTCAGTTATTTACACTATTAATGAATTATATATTTTATTTATTCACTATTAGTGTAATAAAATATTGACAGAAAATAAAGAGAGTGATGCTCATGTTCCTGTCACTGAATTAGTCAGCTCTGAGGCCAGGGGTCGCAAAGGCAGTGCTAGGGATAGCAAAGGGCAAGCCAGGGGTCGCAGCTGCGACCCCTAAATGAAGTCCATGCTCAATAGTACATATTTATTTAATTTAAGAAAGAAAACACTACAAAAGGAAAAGGGGTCGATATTTGAAGAGCCATAGCTTGACCATGCATTCACCTTTACATCATGGTTCTAAAGAGGATGAAATAGCGAGCACGGCCTTTCGCAACTTGTCTAGATGCATGAAAAGTGACACGCTATACTAATGCCTTTCCTTCGACAAGAAAAAACGCTATGCATGTCTTTTTCGATCGGATTCCTCAAATGCCTGTTGATCAAGGTCCGGAAACTTCAGCTTGAAGACTGAATAGTAATGAGTATACGATCTGGAAACAGACTCACCCTTTATCATTATCAATGTCTAAATGAGCTTCAAACTCCTTCGAATTATCTTCAAACCGCTGTGCAGTGCGAACCTACTGAATTTAAAGTATATTTTTTCAACCGCAATCCTTGAAAATAATCATAGGTTGCCGTTCGCTTCGTGACTTACTCCGGATACTTTTGCACCTAACTATTAGTTATGGTGATGTGTACCCTTGATAAAGCATCCCAAACCACTTATGTAAATTAAAAAGTACCCCTTCTTAAAGTTAGTTTGCAGGCAAAGTTATCAAGCTATCCATTGTAGTCTCCTGTGGGTAAAACTACTGCTGATGCACTTCAAGGTTTTTGTGTCAATATACAAATGGTGGGAAGCAACCCGGGTAAGTATTGCAAAAATGACCTTCGTAATGCAAATGATTTAGGTCTGTGATGATTTGACCTCGGTCGTATGTAGCACTGTATTAATACACTTTTTGAGGAAGTCAGTGTTGTTTTTTTCGCAGAAAAAAATATACATGTGTAATTTTTCTGTTAAGCTCAATATTCTAACTTTGATTCAGAAATTACTCGCAGATTGTCTGGTTTAATGTATGCACTTTCGACAGAGCCATTTAAGAAAAATCGTAACCGTTTACCCGGTTTTGATTTTGCTCACAAGTGAAAACGGGATTATAGTAAGAGCCCGCTTATCTTCAATAGCTGTTTCCAACCAGGTCCAGTTTTCTAGGTGCATAATTGATTCTTATACACGTAAATAAAAAAATATATATATGAAAAAAAAACAGATACCAGTAAATGACGGAAAATAAATTCAGTGCCCTTGCTGTAGGAAACACATGATCCCACTTCACCTTGTAATCCAATTGAACATTAAGACATTCTCAGCATAAAAGTTGTTGAAGGATATCAGATGAAAATCTAGACCGGTGGGGATAGAAGCTACTATAGGGACTTTCTACTGCTTGAAACAATCTGCTTCTTCATAACTGAACCATTCACATGATAAAGGTACTTGAGTCTTCACTAGATCGAGGTTAGCACAAACAGACGCATGTATAGACGTGTGGCTGCTTGGGATCAATGACCCCCCCCCCCTTAATCTTATAGTTGTAAGACTCCATACCTCATCATACTTCAGGCGCAGGACTGTAGGTTAAAGTGTATTGAATCTTCAGCAGGCTGTCCACCTCAAGGTATCACTTGCATCCAGAAGGGGGCCTCTGTTTGTTTGCTTTTGGGGGCACTTGTTTGAAGAAACACTCACCGCTGGACCCAGGGACGCAGGGAGGCACAAGCTAGCTGACAGTTTCCCCCAGCGCCGAAGACCATTCCGGCCGCTGAGTGGGGACGAGCTGCGCCTCACGGGACCACAATACCCAGCGCCCCCTGCCTGACCGGGACGCCGCCTCCTCACGCCTGCTGCTTCCGCCCAGAGGTGCTTAAACACCAGCAGCACCTCCGGGGGAGCGGGACGCGCGCGGGCAAAGCCGGGCTGAGCCCGGGCAAAGGGCGGGCCGTCTGTGGCCGTCCGGGGACGACAAGGGACGGGACGGGCCATCCCCCTTACCAGTGATATCCCAGTCTACATGATTTCGGCACCTACTACAAAGGTACTGTTTTTTTGGAGCATTTTGCCTTCTAGCTATCGCTCACTGATCTACTGGGCTATCGCCGGACTGAGTGTACATACTTTGATCATTGCGGGACTTCTTAGTGGGTGTCCCGGCCCTTAGTGGGGGGAAAAGAGAATACGAGGCAGACCTATATAACAAGTGTGTACAGTGGTTGAACCTAAATAGACCCATGCCTCCAAACATCTCGGGGGAAATACTGGCAGTGAGAAGAATAGATTGGATTGGGAGGGGCCCTAAAACAGTGGCAGGGGATGTCGTTACTATTAATTTTAGGGACTCCTCCGCTGTGGACCACATCTGTAAAGCCCCTTCCTACAGAGAATCCCAAAATTTCCCTCTGCATTTATCCTATTTCTATCCTACCCCTAATCACAAATTGACTTCCCATAGGAGATCCCAACTGACTAGAAATTGCTACCCGCCTCCTAATAGGATTCACCACTGGCAGTCATTCGGGGAGGGTATTTTTCCAACAATTCCTACCTACCCACTTGAAGCCCACTGGAATAGGTTTAGTGTCCTCGAGGAGGTTGATTGACTCACCTCGAAAGGAACTCCCCCACTACAATTCAACAATGGCAACCAAGCGGAGGGGATTGGAACCAAGGAGAAGACCTTACCAATGGTTACCGGTGAGAATTCCTCTCCCAATGCAGTGACAAGGGTGGGGTCAAGTGCAGAGCAGAGATTGGGTCAGGAACCCCCTCTAGAACAAGGGGATGCGCAATGTACAAAGGAGGCCATGGAAGGAAGTATAAAAATCCTTTCATGGAATGTAGCCGGGCTAAAGAGTAAGCTACTTGATTCAGGGTTGTCTTCTTTTATGGCCACATATGATATTTGCCTGATGCAAGAAACTTGGTCCTTTAGAGGAGAGTGCTAGTCCCGGTTTTGCCACCTATGACATCTATGCAGTTTCTGGGGGAAGGGTCGTCCGTCTGGCGGCTTATCCATATGGGTAGGCGCACACCTAGGTGCACAGGTTACTCATGTGGATACAAAATCAAACGATATACAATGTGTCGTACTAAAAACCATAGATAAATCCTGTGTGGCTATTATAAATATTTACTCAAGGCCCACTGCGAATGGAAAGGAATCGAGCACTATTAAAGCGCTCGCTCTTTTTCTCCAAACACTGTACCCAACAACTTCGATAATCCTTGGTGGCGATTTTAATTGCCAGTTTGAGCCCCTGGGTGGATCTGAGTTGTGCGTTGAGGATGAGGTTGATCTGCTCTGGCATATCCCTGCCCCAAGGATTGCCCCGGTAAGGGCCTGGACTCCGCTAGTACTACAAATCAAATCCCTGACCCTTGCAATGTCCCTGCGGGCATGTAATGGAAGGGCTAATAATGATAGTTCGGGCTTACCCACATATAATCGGACTAATCGTACTTCCACCATTGACTATCTTATGTTGGAAGCCAAACATTGGGACAGGTTTAAAGATTTTAGGGTCATCCCAAGGCATGACAGCGACCACAACGCCCTGGTCCTGACGCTTAAGCCTGGATCATTTGGACTAACTAATCCCGACCCTAGTAATAATATGGTAGTGCCATCTTATACTTTATCTAACAATAGGAGAAGGGTCAAATGGCCCTCGGTGTGGACTCTCCAAGCCGTCTTGCAGAAATCTACCAGATTGCTACCCCACTTATAAGTGATATGGGGAGGGCCACCTCCCATGGGCAGATTATTGAGTCTCACAGAAAGTTAGTTCTGAGTCTAGGGGATGTATTTTATCCAGTTAGTGGGACGAAGCCGCGTAGGACTAAAACACACCCTTGGCATGACCATGCCTGTAAGAAATCTAAGAAAGACCTTCTTACAGCAATTAAATCTAAGGACACTGTAAAAATCCAAGCCACAAGATTGCTTTACAAGAAGGAACTCACCAGGGCCAAGAGTGAGTGGGAGGTATCTAGATGGGATGAGATGAGACAGGCACTCCTTCTAAAAGATTCTAAGACCTTTTGGGCCATTGTTACCTCCTCGGCGTGTGGTGAGCGAGACGGTGGGGTCTCGAACATCGCTCCCATAGTCTGGGAGATGCATTTTAGTCACTTTACACTAGTCCTGAGTTGGGGACACTTGAGCGCCAAGGTCGGGATAACTTGCCTAGAGTGATTTTGCCCCTCCGGATTTGCACGGTCCGGGACCTCCGGCACGAGCATTGACTGCCGGGGGTCCCGGGGCCTGGGGCTTCCTCCCGTAAAAATCAGGACACTATGCTAGTCCCTGGGGTTTCCATGACCCCAGACCCCCCGCACGAGTATAGACTGCCGGGGGTCTGGGGGCCCGGTGTTTCCTTTTGTAAAAGTCAGGACACTATGCCAGTCCCCAGGGTTTCCACGGCCCCAGACCCCCCGCATGAGCATAGACTGCCGGGGGTCTGGGGGTTCGGGGCTCCCCCCCGTAAAAATCAAGACACTACGCTCGCTCTTGGGACTCCCACGGCTCCAGACCTCCCGCACGAGCATCGACTGCCGGGGGTCTTGGGTCCCGAGGTTTCCTTTTGTAAAAGTCAGGACACCGTGCTAGCCCCTGGGGTTTCCGCGGCCCCAGACTCCCCGCACGACTATAGACTGCCGGGGGCCTTGGGCCCTGGAGACGGGACGGGACAATTGGGTGCCCATGAGAGGATTACCACATTTAATCTCGACTCTATCTCCCTTAGGGAAGTTGAGTCGGCAATCGAGAGATTGCTCCCGAACAAAGCTCCTGGTCTTGACAGGCTTCCAGGAGATCTTTTCCATTCTCAACCTAAAATCTGGGCCCCATACCTGATGGTCTTGTTCAATGCGGTCCTACAAGGTTCCGCATTGCCTGAGACCTGGCTTGGAGCCGAGATTGTTCCAATTTTTAAAAAGGGTTGCCCGCTCGCCCCAGCTAACTATAGACCAACCAGCTTAATCAACACCACCCAGAAGCTGATGGGGCGAATCCTACTCGGTAGATTATTTGGCTGGATGGAGGAGAATAAAATCTTGACCACCCTCCAAGCCGGATTTAGAACAGGGGTCTCGACCATGGACCAGATCTTTCGACTCCAGGTCCTATACTGGAAAACTGCAAGAGTAGAGGGTGGCAGCCTCTAACTTGTCTTTGTGGACCTGCGGGCCGTATTTGATCTGGTTCCCAGGGAGAGGCTCTGGACGGTCTTGGAGGAGCTTGGTCTCCATCCCTATTTACTAGGTGCCCTTATCAGACTCCACACAGGGAATTATGCACAGGTGAAGTGTGGGAGGAACGGGGAATTATCAGCTCGCTTCCCCGTTAACCGGGGTGTACACCAGGGTTGTGTACTGGCCCCCACCCTCTTTAGCCTGTACGTCAATGGTCTGATAGATGTACTCAATGGCGTTAGGGATATCGATGCTCCTCGCCTGGCCACTTGTAGGGTGCCCGCTCTGATGTTCGCGGACGACACTTTGTTGTTATCGCGAACATCAACGGGCATCCAGTGGGTTCTGGACGGGTTTGTGTCCTTCTGTGCCTCACGGGGGCTGGAGGTCAACTTGGAGAAAACCAAGTTCATGATCTTCAATCCCCCGAGGCACACCCGCCCAAATCCCACACTGAACGGAACTCCCCTGGAGCGAGTCAAGACTTTTGTATACTTGGGGGTCACATTGACTGAGCATTTTACTTGGGATCACCAAATTTCAAAATCATCCCTGAGACTGGCTCAGATTATGGGAGGCATAGGTAGATTTCATAGAGCTTCAACCTTTAAACCTGTCACTCCTGCCCTTGAGATATACAAAACACAGGTCAGGTCAGCAGCTTTGTATGCTGCAGAACTCTGGGGACACACGAAAGTACATGAGTTATTGAAGGTTGAACAGGCCTTCATGCGACACCTGGTTGCCCTTCCCCAAAGCACTCCCCTCATACCATTACGCCTAGACCTAGGCTTGGAATCCATCGATGAACTGGCAGCTGCACAACCTCTGCTCTATTGGAGAAGGCTCTGGTCCGTGCCGGAGCTTGTACCTTTTAGAACAGAGTTCACTGCAATTTGGGGACAGTTACAGCATAAGAAAATACCCTGGCTGGCTCATGTTAAGGCTTTCTTCCATCAAATTGGTATGCCACAACTTTGGGATGCACCTGAAGACAGCTGCGTGAGGACGCAAAGGCCCGAAATAGTGGCGGCTGTAAGGTCACATAACCTTAAAACTCAACATTGCTCGACCTCCCTGGGCAGGCTGTCCACAGAGTTTTTATTGATGAAAGTTGATTTCAGGACGGAGGTGTTTTTGGACCTGGTGCAGCCTCCACTTGCAAGAAAATTATACACTCAACTGAGGCATGCCTCCATACCGATAGGGGCACTAACATCCAGATGGTCAAACTCGATGGAAGCCAATTACCCTGCTTGCAACTACTAGAGGGAAGACATTGTACATATCTTTTTTTCCTGCCTGGCATACAGCGGAATCCGGAAATGCTGGATCCTTCCACTGTGTAAAAATCTGGGTTTTAGACAATGTGCACAAGCTTCAAGAGTTTTAACCTATGATACTGCCCCTCCCATTGTTTTTGCTGTCTCCCGTTTTTTATATGGCATGTGGCGGAGAAGAACTCTTTTCATCAGTATGAAATAATGGCCCATAATTATCTATTGTACCCTTACTCTTTGATAACTCAATGTTTAATAACTTTTAACTTGACTGTATTTATGTTTTTTTTGTCGTGCCTGTATATATCTTATTGCACTTTTATGGTCTCCGACCGAAATAAAGTTATCAAATGAATGAATGAAAATGAATGATTCAGAAATTACTCGCAGATTGTCTGGTTTAATGTATGCACTTTCGTCAGAGCCATTTCAGAAAAATCGTAACCGTTGACCCGGTTCTGAGTTTGCTCACAAGTGAAAACGGGATCACAGTAAGAGCCCGCTTATCTTCAACAGCTGTTTTCAACCACAGGAAGTTTTCTAGGGGCATAATCGATTCTTATACACGTAAATAAAAAAAATATATATATGAAAAAAAAACAGATACCAGTAAATGACGGAAAATAAATTCAGTGCCCTTGCTGTAGGAAACACATGATCCCACTTCACCTTGTAATCCAATTGAACATTAAGACATTCTCAGCATAAAAGTTGTTGAAGGATATCAGATGAAAATCTAGACCGGTGGGCATAGAAGCTACTATAGGGACTTTCTACTGCTTGAAACAATCGGCTTCTTCATAACTGAACCATTCACATGATAAAGGTACTTGAGTCTTCACTAGATCGAGGTTAGCACAAACAGACGCATGTATAGACGTGTGGCTGCTTGGGATCAATGACCCCCCCCTTAATCTTATAGTTGTAAGACTCTATACCTAATCATACTTCAGGCGCAGGACTGTAGGTTAAAGTGTATTGAATCTTCAGCAGGCTGTCCACCTCCAGGTATCACTTGCATCCAGAAAAAAAACTCCATCTTGTTTCCCGTGTAGCCCAAGATGTAATTGCCACCATTAGGGTCGAGAGAATTATGAGGATGTACAGGATGAGCCAGAGAATGATGAATTGTAATGGGCATTTTGTAGGTTGATTGTGAACTTTATGAGCAAATACATTTTGTGGATTTTTGAATCACGTAACCGCAGGCAGAAGCAGAGACGGTTATGCTCAATCAATCTAGATTTACAAAGCGCTACAAATCACCCGCAAGGTTATCCCAGGCACTGGGAGCCATGCTGCTCGGGTGGAATCAGTCCAACAAACAAGTCTTAATGCCCCTACTGAATTGCTGAAGAGTGGTCTGGAGGAGGAGGTGGTGGTCGTTCCAGGACTTCATGGAGAGGTAGGAGAAGAAGCGCCCTCCACTGTTGCTTAGGCCGATGCTGGTTGTGTGAGCGAGTGAGAGGGAGGTAGAGTGCAGGTGTCTAGAGGGGCACCAAAAGCTCTGGCGGTGGTTGATGTAGGCTGGTCCTTTATTATGCAGGTCTTTGTAGGCAGGGTCAGCATCTTAAATTAGCCTCTCTTGTGGAGTACAGAGACTGCTCTAGTTGAAATTTCCGAGGCAATCCGGGAATGTCTAGACGGAGGTGGCAGAGCGGCTCTGATTTTATTGGACCTCTCTGCCGCCTTCGATACGGTTCCTCACTCCCTTTTGCTCACCAGACTAGCGGCCATAGGCATCACAGGCCCCGCCCTCGACTGGCTGACATCATTTCTAGATAATAGAACACAACAAGTTTGGATGCCGCCCTTTGCTTCCTCCCCCAAAAAACTTACAACTGGTGTCCCTCAGGGCTCCACCCTCAGCCCCCTGCTTTTTAACATTTACCTTACCCCTCTCATATATCTTGCAGAACAGTTAGAAGCAAAAATTATGGCTTACGCCGACGACACACAACTTCTGTTTACGTGGCCAAAAAACAACTTGGATACGTCGGGAGCCCAATCCTGCCTATCATCTGTCTTTCGTTGGCTAGCCTTTGCCCAACTAAAATGCAACGAAAGCAAATCAGAGATCCTTCTGTATGGTTCCTTTCCAGACAACTTTAGTGATTCTCTGAGGCCTGCCGACCTACCATGCCCTAAATCTATCGGCGGCCCTGCTAAAAATCTAGGAGTATGGTTTAACAATGACCTCAAATTTGAGGATCATCTAAAAAAACTCACAGGGGTCTGCTTTTCCACACTCAAAACGTTATGCAGATTTTTTCCTCTTCTTCCGAGGGAGGCCAAGGAGACCGTCATTCGCGCCCTTATACTATCTAGATTAGATTACGCGAATGCTCTTTTCTGCGGTCTACCAGCTTATCTGACACATCGCCTCCAGGTTATTCAAAATGCCGCTGTGCGTCTTTTGTTTAACATACCCAAAAGCTCCAGTGTCCGCCAACCTCTTCGCGCCCTCCACTGGCTCCCGGTCGCTCACAGGATTTTGTTTAAAATCCTTGTTCTCTCATATCGCGCTGTCCATCAAACCGGTCCAGTCTATTTGAGAAAAAGATTTTCCCTTTACGTCCCTAACCGACCCCTTAGGTCGGCTAATTTGTGCCAAATGACTGTACCAAGATTTAAATACAGCAGACTTGGTGGCCAATCCATCTCTGTCAGAGCTGCGACAGCTTGGAACACCCTTCCTCTCCACTTGAAAACAGCCCCTTCCATCACTGTGTTTAAGAAAGGACTGAAGACCCACCTTTTTAACATTACTGTATAGGGTCCTCCTCCCTCTCTTTGCTCTGGATTCTCTCTGCTCTGCCTTCTCTCTCTTCCGCGCCAGGATACTATTTTCTTAGTAATTGAGCGCGCTACAAAAGCCTTTATAATAATAATAATGGGGAGAAAGTGGAGATTCTTCAGGTGTGGGGGAATATGCAATCTTATGTTGTAACAACCTCATTGTAATTGCATGCGTTGCAGCGCATGCAATGTAAACGCTGTTTCCCAGTGTGGGGTGATGTGGATCTGTTTAGGGAGGTCGAGGATCCATCTGGCCACTGAGTTCTGTGTGGTCTGCAGTCTCTTAAGGAGGTGTAATAATTCCAGTGTAGAGTGTGTTGTCGTAGTCCAGGCGGCTAGTTGCGAGGGCTTGAGTTATGGTGCATCTGGTGGTGACTGGAAGCCCATTGAAGATCTTTCAGAGTATACAAAGAGTGAGGAAGCAGATGGAGGAGACAGCTTTAATCCAGATTTTCATGGTGAGTTTGCTGTCCAGGCCAAGGTTCCGTATGTGGTCGGTCAGAGTGGGTGAGAGTCCAAGTACAGTTGGCCACCAGGAGTCATTCCATGGGGAGGTGATGTCCCCGAAGATCAGTACTTCTGTTTTGTCCAAGCTGAGTTTGAGCTAGTTGCTTTGCTTCAAGTCAGTGATGCTGGTCATGCACAGCCAAAAGTTGGCCCTCATGGTGATGTGTCTTCAGATAAAGAGAAGATGAGCTGGGTTTCATCTGCATAGGAGATGCTGTTAAGCCCATGGGTTCTGGTGATGTTTGCCAAGGGGGGGTCATGTAAGCATTGAAAAAGGTAGGGCTAGGGGATGAACCTTGAGGGATGCTGCAGATGATGTTGGATTCAGAGGTGAAGAGTGGAAGGCAGATTCTCTGTCTTCTTCTGGTGAGGAAGGATGTGATTCATTTGAGGGCATCCTCTTTGATTCCAATCTGATGAAGCCTTTTGATCAGGGTGTGGTGAGACACAGTATCGAAGGCAGCTGAGAGGTCAAGAAGGATCAGGGTTGCTGCTTCTCCCCAGTCTAGGAGAGTTTTGATGTAGTCGGTGGTTATTATCAAGTCAGTTTTGGTGCTTTGGTTCGAGTAGAATATGGATTGGGATGAGTCTAGAAGATTGTTGTTCTCCAGGTATTCCGTGAGTTGGCGGTTGATGGCCTTCTCAAGGACTTTGGTTGGAAAGGTAAGCAAGAAGATGAGCTGGTGTTTCTTGACCTCGTTGGGGTCTGCAGATGGTTTCTTTAGGAGGGGTTTGACTTCAGCATGTTCCAATCCTCCTGGGAAGGTGGTCAAGGTGATGGATGTGTTGAATATGTCTGTGAGCTTGTTGCGGATAGTCCTCTTTGATGGTTAAACATGTGGTGGGGACTGGGATCCTTGGGTGCTCCTGAGTGGACGGTGTGCATGATGGCTGTGGTGCTCTGTGTGGTCAGCTGGCCCCAAGCAGTGATCCGGTGGTTGGTGTTAGTGTCTGTGGGAGTAAGGAGCCTGAGGATGTTGTAGTTGGTGGGTTGGGGTTCAAAGTGCTTGTAGATGGTGGAGATGTTGTCATGGAAGAAGTTCACCAAGGGGTTGCAGAGTTTTTGGGAGGGGGGTGATGATGCTTTCAGTTGCTGAGGGGTTGGAGAAGAACTCCTTGACGATGCTGTAGAGTTCTTTACTGTGGCTGGAGCTGGCTTCGATGCGGTTAGCTACGGAGTTTCTTCTTGTCTCATTCAGGAGTTGGTGGTAGTGGTTCAGCGATGCTTTGAAGGTGGTGCAGTCTCTGGGATCCTTGCTGGCCACACCATTTCCATTGTAGTTGCTTGCAATTACATTTTGTGGTTCTCAGTTCTGAACTGTACCAGCTGGCATGTTTGGTAGATCTCTTGAGTTTGGTGGATTTGATGGGGGTGACTGTCGGCGCAGTCAGGGATCCAGGTGGTGAAGTTATTGACAGCTTGTTTAAGGTTGGTTGTGGTGTCAGGGTGGGTGGTGTTGAGAGCGTCTTCATTTACATGCATAAATATATATTTGAATAAATTATAACATCAGATCTCATGAATAATTTTTAAGAACAATTTAAAGAGGATATGTGTTGGATCTGTGTGAGACAGGCCCTGGGTTGCTTAGAGGAGTCCAAGGTAACAAAAAGGACAGGGATACTGGTAAAGATGCAAGCCCTCTAGAGCCCAAATAAATAAGAACATTCTTTGCCAATATTCATGAGCCTTCCTGGCACATTTTTTAGCTCCTTTTCTCTGAAAGCTATTTCAAGGAGCTTGCTTCTTAGAGAGGTCTGAAGAAAGTCTGTGATCTACAGCACTTTGAAGACGACCTGGGGCCCTGTCGAATACATCTTCCATCAAAAGTTTCCCATAGGTACTTTGCCAATCAAGAGTCAATGAAAAGAAATCTGAAGAACAGGAAAAGGCAGTAATATTAAGGTGAAAGTCGAATGGACTCCGTTTATTTTCACTATCCAAATCTCCATTGCATGTTTTCGGCGATTTCCACTTTCCTCTCAGGCCAGGGCAGTTATACTTCACTTCCCGACTCACTAGGACGAGCGTTTCCTACCTGGCTCGATAGAGCTGTGTTCTCCTGTCCCGTTTTTTGGACTACCCTATGTTATGCATCCAATGAGCTTAAAAAATATGAAAGCAAACTGATTGTGCCTTGTGTGGGTTATGGCACTGACAAGAAAGGTGATGTGGTCTGATGCATACAAAATGACCCCTGTTTGTGAGTAAAGGTGGCTAGAGTCCCTCAACCCAGACTAAACAGTGGCAGGTGGAGGCTTACGATTCTAGAGCATTGGCACAACCTATTCCCAGTGGGGAATGAGCCTACTGGCTCTCCACAGTTTAAGTTGTATTTACCACTTCCACCAGAAAGTGCTAACCAGGGCATCATCATTTGGCACAGATAAGCTACCACTCAAAGAATGAGACCTTTTTAAACAGCAGTGTCTTCAGCTTATTCTTGAATTGGAACAGATTTGAGGTTTCACTAATTTGCCGGTCCTAGGATGCTTGTTTCCAGTCCAGGGAGGCCCTGGTCTGGCAATTTGGGCTGGACTGTTCCCATTGGGCGCAGGGTCAAGACTGATTTGTATATGGCTGAGTCCAAACTGGAATGGCATGGTGAGCAAAAAAACGATGGGTTTATGCCCAGACCTCTGTACTGGGGTGAATGTGACATTGTTCTGCATTCTGTCCATCAATTGTTCTTTTTGCATAACTCATTTGCTGCAGCATCCTTTATTTTTACTTCTAAAAGCCAAACTTGACAGCTGACACCCATAGTTATTTTGATGTCAAATGAAGTTATTTTCTCTAGATATATAAAGTGAACAAGTTTCCCCAAACTAATGAAGGTCACGGATCTGGATAGTGAACTCCTAGGCACACTCTTCCATATTCCAGTGTGTGAAGATCACACATTGCTTCTCTGTTGTTCCTGGTAAACATTAACTATTATGACACATACCCTTCCAATAAATACCGTACCTCAGTGAGTATATTTAGAGAGGTTGGATGGCTTGTACTTGTACAAAACACTAGCAAACTGATTTCATCACATGCCAATGGTGTCTTGTAGTGCATTAACTAAAACAAATGCACTGCTGTCAGTGAATGTATTGTCATACATAATTATTCTAGCGTACACTAGTCAGTTTCTGGTGCTGGTTGGCAGACTCCCCAGTATGTACCAGAGCTCCAGCAGTGCACGGATCCTAAAATCTTTCTTGTCTCAGTTGCAATACACCAACCAGAGTAACCACAGGAAGTGAACTCTTGAATTTCAGAATCATCGATTCGACTATAATCACAGTGACATTGCTCCCAGAAATGAAGGAATCTTGTCCCTGTGTTTGTTGGTATAACGGATTTGGAGCACTCATAAGTGCAAACTCAATGGCAATGGAACAGGACAACAAAAACTGAAGGGTGGAGAAATATAAGTGTGGCTGGAAGCCACCAAGATGGCCACCTAGTAGCTGAGCTCCAATGCTGATTCCTGGATTTTCCCTTAACATGTCATAATCCTACAGGTATTTGAAGTCGATGGGAGGGTCTTTCGTATGATAGAAATCCTGCACTGAGAGCAGCATTATTAAGGAGCGACGACAATGGAAGCAGAATATATCCAACAAGCAAGTGTGCAGGACAGAAGGTCGCTGGGAGCAGTGCCATACCAGTGTGGGGTGAAGCAGTGCCGAGCTGAAGTAAGGGAAATTCCCAAGATGACTCCTGATGCTGAGAATCTGGGATGGTGTGGACATATGGGGAGCATGGGTGCACCCATAGGAGGCATATTAGCGAAGGCAGGAAACGTGAGTATGCATAACCCTTGCTTGAACTGGACAGACGACCGAACACTGGGGAAGTGTAAACGGGGCCATTCTCAGAAGAACAGAGCTAGAGCCAGAAGTGTGGGACACACAGAAATGTTGTTCCAACATTACACATGGGTGCTGATGCAACATAGACACCCCTACAACTTAACTGTATACAAGAGCAAAGCACAGCTTACTATAGTGGATGTGGGATGGGAAAAAGAAAGAGACCATCCTTCTGCCCTCCCACTTCAAGGCCCTGCCCTCCATCAAATAACCTATTGCACTCTAGAAGATATTATCCCCTAATAAATTACAGAAATACTAATTAAAGCACTGGTAATTCCCTGGGACATAAGAGACTGCAACCACATGAATACAGTGGCAGAAGAACATAGAAGTGTGGCCCAGTGTTGATTTCAAAGAGTTGGCGGCCCGATGCAGAGCGGCAGACCACCACACTGAATAAGGCCTGCAGAACGGGCTCTGAGGATGAGCTAAAACACTGGAGGCCCACCTGGTTGTGAAGCAGGTTACCTAAGGGGGCCACAGTAAACTGACAGTACAAGGCAAGTGAAGGACAGATATCCACGGCAGATGGCTGCGACTCAAAGTCTCTAGAGGGTTGATCTGTTCCCCATTCCGATGCTGAGAGACAGCAAGTGCTCAAATGCGAATAGATCCTATAGCAAATTGGTGAAATACGATTGTACACATAGTACACTAGAACAAAACACTGAGGAAATGTGCCTTATGAGGAGGCAGTTTGTGGCACAAAAGAACAGGCTTGATAAATACACTTTCCACAGATGGACCAACTCCGAGGTGCCAGGGATGGTAGAAATAGAGGCAGCAGAAGACGACGAAGGAAAAGAAGCATTGGATGCAATTCAGATGTCCTGAAAAACAATGGTGACAAAAATCAACACATTCTCCATAGAGGTCAACCTTCAGCATAAAGTCTTAGAGAAGAACTCTTACATCACTGAGAATTCAACTCAAAGCAATGTTGAGGCCATCAAAAGCTTCAAGTCTGGATTAAACAGCTCCGGGTAAAGTGGCATATGCTTCAGGAGAAGAGGCAGGGGCAAGGTCTTGATGAAATTATTTCCATATTGTGTGAATTTCAGCAGGGGCTGAAGGACTGTGCATGGGTGAACCTGCTAATAGAGGACTGGATCACTAACATTCAGAAAATTAATTGCCTGCATTCATTCTTCTGTCAAATGTGCAGACCATTTTAGGACCCTATTATAATTTTCCTAATTCATGCCCTTATATAGGTATAAAACACCATATCCTTATATAGGCATATAAATCATAACTATATTTGGCCTTAGCTCATGCAGTTCAAATACGACAGGGATACTTCGACTAGTTCCAAAAATCTACAACAATTTCTTGGAAAACTCGGCTTCAGCAGCCAGGGACTTCCCCTTGCTCGAGAACTGACTTGTCCAGGAACTCATGGAGTTTTCAAAGAACTGAGACTCTTTTATGACATTATTATGTCCACCTTTACGTCAAACTCAGCAACTTCAAGGTATAAATATGCCCACACTTGCCTTAGCAAACACACCGTGGTTTGGAGCAGTTCGACTATCTACTTGCCCGACGCATCCTGCTACAGCAAGTGCCGAAGGAAGCCAACCCTCCAGCAAATGCACTGAGAAAGAGGCTGTCTTTTCTTTTGCCGAGAAATCCAGCTCCAGGTGTTTTCAAGCTCCCCTTGCGGGGTGTTGGGAAATCGAGTCCTGAGCCTGACCTTCTTCATTCTAACCAAGGCACAGAGCTGATTAGACCCTAAGAGAAATCTTGGACGGATTCTTAGCAAAAGAATACTATATTTATTCTACACCTCACTTACTTCTTACCTCGTACTAAGCTTAGGTTAGGTACATCAGGGTAGGCGTATTTTAGAAGCACCAGTTGAGTACTTTTAGCCTCTGTTATTTATGTATGTATGGTTTAGGAACCATACAATGCTCTTACAGTATTATTTGATTCTACTCTTTCTACTGTATGCATTATATTTTGCAACCAGTTTTACGATTGTATCAGTTCATTTCCTATGCTTGAGAAAGAAGACTGTTCAATAAATCCTTTTATTGAAAACGCCCGTCTATCTATTTTCTCGGCACCACTGATGAAACAAAGCATGCACGATTGACTGAGTAAAATATCTATCTGTTGTTTCCATGACTCTGAAGATCAGTTTATTCTTGGGGAAACAAAGTTGTCATGTTTATGCGGTTGTCAGAAACTAATCCCTTCTTGTTTATTCGAGAAAGTTTCTAGTGACCTCTGAGCTAGCTGGCACTCACAAATTAAGTCTAGTATATTCGATAGAGACCTAGTCGACATAAGTCTTATGTCACATCTATAGGATATATTATTCCAATGCACAGAGCCTATTGAGATTATAGGAACTACACTACATGGTGCCCAACGTTTGGTGAGGCACTAATTTAACGCTAGATACTAGAGTAACTCAGTCGTGCTTTTCACAGAGACCCCTTTTTCCCGTAAAATACTCCAACAGATGTCTGGAGTGGGTTAAAGGATAATAATATCCGCCATAACTGAGTAGGACGAAAATCCTATGTATTAGTTTTTTGGTTTTGTTCAACGTTGAAGGATACAGTGTTCCAAAATATTGTGCACCTTATATTTATTTTCTTGAAACTTGCTCTGCCAGACTTTCAACAAAATGTCGGATAGCGACGAAGATAACGGTAGATCTGTAGGCACTAATACCCAACAGGTTTAGATGTTACAGGTCTCCAACAAAATGACCCGGATGTTATAATCAACCCAGAAAATGTAAGGAAAACCATAGCTATAAAGCTCATAGAAAATGGCCTATCACCAAGAGGTGGCAGGGTAATTTTTGTCATAGAGGCACATGAATATCGGCTGACAGAGATATTCTATTCATGGATTGTCTTCCCTGAAGCAAATCCAACAACACGTGTTCCACTTCTACAAAGTAGAGGAACATCCAACGGAATACGTTCCTTTCGAGGACGTTGAAATTCCACTAACATACCAAGAGCATCAGCTCTGGTTTAAAGGCGTCCTACAACATCAAAATCACATTACCAGGCTCGGTCCACTAGGTAGACCAGGAGCAACATGGCCGGTACTAGCAAGTTATACACCACTTCCTGCCATTGAACAAATGACAGGTCCAGAACTGTTAGCTCAGCTAAAACAATTAATAAAAATAGATAGACAATTGGTACAAAATGTCATGCAGACTCTAACAGTCCAACCTGCTATAAGAATTCAACAGCACACCCCTCATCAGGAGAACAAACAAACAAAATCACACCACAGACTATACAGTCAGTCATCAGTAAGTTGCCCGCAAAAAGGGAACAAATTCCATTCTAGTTAGCCCAGAAAATTACTCAAATAGAGGCAGTATTTCCCAATAGTACACCTCATGAGAAACACAGGATTCTAACAATCTGTTTACCAATGGGGATAGCACCACACGTGGAGGACTGTGACACTTGGGGTACAGTCTTTGCTTCAATCTACACAAAAACACATGGTGTCCAGTCTATGGCGGTAATACCAGACGTCCTGAGACAGATTCAAAATGAATACGGACCAGAACTGGCCTTGAATCTTGGTATGAAATTACTGAAAGATTTCAAACAGGTCTCAGCTATTTTATTAGCTAACATTAAACGTGAAGCAGCATCCGTGGCAATCCGCCAAAAATTTAAAGAACTCGATATTACTGAGCAACCGTATGAACTTGCCAGAATTATTGAAAAATCCTATGAAGAACTAAGAAGAGATAGTTTGGGAGGGAAACCTGTAAAGCCCGAACTAACAGAAAATCCTGAAAAAGTTTTTATCAAAAATAATCTAACTACTCCTAAAAAGAAATGGGAAAATAGTAGACAGTCACTTCCTAAAGAGAAGCGTTCTTAGTCCAGAGGTAGATCTCCTCAAAAGGAGCACTCTGAAAAGAGGTATAACCTCAGAAATAGGGATAATTTGAGAAAACCTGATAGATATCAAGATACTGATACATGTTCCTCTCGTACCTTTCAGACTTCCTCTCAGAAATCAGAAAGAAGAGGATGATCAAAACACAAGGAAGAACGCGTGAAGTCCAAAGACGATCAACACGTTCCAAAAAATAAGAAACCTCAATTCTCCAAAAAGAAGGTAGCAAGTATTAAAATCATACAAGCCGAGGATCTTGAGGACACAACTCAAGAACGGGAGTGGGCCCAGACAATGCTGGACAGTGCAGCAGAGGTCACCATAGCTCGCAGGATCCTGAAAGATCATCTGGATGCAGTGTCTCTGAATAAAAACATTCCGGTCGAAACTGCCGACACCAGGGTTAGTGTACCCCATAAGTTATATGAAGTAACACTCCGGATAGAGGGGGACATAACTAGGAAAATAAAAGCACTCTTTTGGGAAAAACTATCAAATAGTTATGACATCCTTCTGGCTGAACAAGACTGGCCACCAGAATGTGTCAGGGAGTGCCTACATGGCAAATAAATCATTATGCCAGCCTTCTCCAATCATATTCCTATTCATAAAAAATACACCTATTCCAGAATATGGGCAGTGGCCCAGGCTCCAGCATTATATAAAAATCATGTGGGATGGGATGAGGACTCTCCTCACCATAAAATCCAGTTAAAAATCAACTTACTGCTCAGAGGCAGTATCCAGTAAAGTAGGAAGCTAAAAAACAAGTCAGGGAGATCTTAGATCAACTTGAATACCAGGGGGTGATTGAAACCTGCACCTCGTCAATGAACAATCCTTTGTTTCCTGTCTCCAAACCAGGCAAAACATATTGTCTAGTTTTGGATTACAGACATTTAAACTCTTGTTGCAAAACTTTTGCAGTACAATATGCACACAGTGCAGCACTGATGCATAACATCGTGTGCAAGAAATATAAAACCACATTAGGGGGTCGATTCCAATTCAGGAAAAACCCCTCAGATTAGCCGTTCAGAGCGTTTTTCCCGTACGAATCGTACCCTGCAACGTCCCGCGTACATACGTCGAAGTACGATTCGTACCAGGAGCCAGACTCCGTACAAATCGTACAGAGACCGTACGACTTGAATCCCCATATGAGTCTCCATCGGAACCCGCTGTACGCGACATCTGTATGGCTCGCGGCTGGTTTATACGACCCAGCAAGTACGATACGTGTCGGGTGCGCACCGTACGACCTTTTTTTTTTGGGAGCTGAAAACAGCCGTAAAAGCAGAGTTTGTGCCGAAACAGGTACGGAACGGCCCCCCTGGGTACGGTGCGTACCCCCCATGATCACAGGGGTACCCCCGCACACCCAGAGTACATGGGGTATGGTAAGTACCCCCCATGCTCGCAGGGGTATGCACCGTACCCCATGTATGCTGGGTGTACGGGCCATACCCCTGCGATCATGGGGGGTACCCACCATACCCCATGTACGCTGGGTGTACGGGGCGTACCCCTGCGATCATGGGGGGTACGCACCGTACGGTGTGTATGTGATTGTGCGCTTTTCTGTACGAATTGCCCTTATCTGACGTGGACCATACGGATCGCGTCCTGATGCCCCGGACCAGATCGTACTCGCCGGGTCGTACGGCATGTGTACGAGTCGTACGGAAAGGGCTCCGGATACGATTTGTACGGATGTTTTTCTTACCGGATCGGAATCGTCCCCTAGATATTTCAAACGGTTTCTTCTGTTAAAATATCACACCAGAAAGCAGGTATTTGACCGCTTTCTCAATAATGGGGACATAGCGTCAATTTTGCCGTCTCCCCCAAGGATTCAAGAATAGTCCAGGGTTGTTTTCAGCTAGAGTAACAGATTTACTACAAATGTATGATGATGAGACATTATCTTATGTCGATGACATCTATCTTACAGACGATGACTTGGATGTGCACTTGTAAAGAGTGAACACCATAATACTTGGGTTCGCTTCTGAAGGGTACAAGTTCAATTTAAAAAAATCAAGAATTGCCCACCTCAATGTCCTATTCTTGGGATTCGAACTTTCAAGTGAAGGCAAAAGCCTAACAGCCAACTTTTTAGAAAAGTGTGCGCTGCTTCAACCTACAAAAACG
The DNA here is from genome assembly GCF_964261635.1 of Lissotriton helveticus. Classification (NCBI taxonomy): domain Eukaryota; kingdom Metazoa; phylum Chordata; class Amphibia; order Caudata; family Salamandridae; genus Lissotriton; species Lissotriton helveticus. Next base: position 878,946,093 of record NC_136069.1, read on the forward strand.
CAGGAAAACTTATAGTCAATTCTAGGTTTCCTGAATTTTGGAAGAACTTACATTCTAAACTACACAGAAAGGGTAAATCCTCTCTACGAATTAATCAAAACTGATTTAAAACAACTAATTGGACACAAAAATACACAGAAATTTTGTGTTCATTGCAAACAGACATGTTAGCAACAAAACATTTACAAACACCCGACAACGTGCCCAACCTTGTAATCCGAATCATCCCCGGGAGATGGGGATTCACATACCCAACCTTTAATGAAGGTGAAAAGGTACCGATTGCATATACATCACACTTGTACACACAAGCTGAAGTAAAATTCACTTCAACAGAAAAAATGCTGACAGCAGTTCAAACTGCAGTAGCAAAACAGAGAGCCCTGGCACAGGGAAAACGCATAATGGTTGTTACGTCTGTACCTGCCTTGGAGGCAGTGACAAAAGCAAGCATTCCAAATGCAAAAGCTTTACATCCAAGATGGAAACAATGGGTTAATTCTCTTGCTGCAACAGACGTTGAATACGTTTTTGATCCCTACTTGAAAACACAAGAATTTCTCCAATACGAACAAGAACGTCCTCTGCCTACTGAAATTCTGCCTCTAGCACATTACGGATGTATAATTTATACCGACGGATCAGCACAGCCCCCAATTGGGGACAAACAAGCTTATAGTGCTGCGTGTGCGATTGTCAAAGCTCACTGGCGCGATGGCAAGTTCCGACCCATGGTCACAAAAATTCAATCCCTAGGAGACTGTACAGCTCAACTACAGACTTTCAAGATGGCGCTGGAAAATACCGATCGCAAATTCCCCACACTCATAGTGTGCGATTTGAATTACTGTTTCCAGTCTTACGATGAATATCTGCAGAACTGGGTTCAAAACAGTTTCAAAGACGCAAAAGGTGGCACAATCAAGCACAAAATGCTTTGGGAACAAGTAGTTCTATTACAGAAAGAACTACAAAAGACTCATGTGATCCATACACTGAGTCATCAGCGTGATGGCGTTCTCGTTGAAGGGAATTCATTGGCTGATGAAGCCGCGAAGGCAGCAGTGCAAACGTCTTCCGTAGATGCAATCACTCGTTCAAAAACAAAAATAGATGGGGAAACATTGCTAGCTGTCAATGCCACAAGCAAAGGCAGCGGAGCTGCGTTACCTCTAAATTACCCTCTCGAATATACATACATAATTGATGCAAACTCTGTTCCTTTTGCTCAAATGCCTGGAGTGGGGGATAGGGTAATTCCAAACAGGAAACGGAGAGGTGCTCTGATTCACGAAGCACATATGGGAGAGGGTCTGATAGATCAAGGGATGTCAAAATCTCTACTAGAATTAAAAGAGATGTTCTGGTGGCCAGGGATGAGTGCCCACATTTATGAATTTGGGATTCATTGCGGTGTCTGTTATAAAGATCATAGCTTTGAAAGCCACCAGATACCTGACTACAGTGTAGCCAGCCTAGTTCAGACACCATTGTTAGACAGCATTAGACTTTCTACAGGCAGATGTCCACATGGACAAAAGCGGTCCCACAAATACTAGGAAAAGATTCATTCGGATGTGGCCTCAGCGCTCGGCTGACGCCCGAACTGTTGTAAACGATTTGCGAGTCTTTATCAGCACATACGCAATCGGCATGCTACATTCTGACCAGGGTCCTGCGTTTAGCTCCAAAGCTTACAAGGAGGCAATGGCCAATTTGGGTGTTGCATTGCGATTTTCAAGTCTATTCCATCCTGAGGGAAATTCGGTTGTGGAGAGAACAAACCGTGACATAAAGCAATCTATAACAGCTAGGGTATTAGGTTTGGGTGATGGGTAGGTCAAACATCTAATAAGTGTCCAACATAGTCTTAATAACCTGCCAAGAAATTCTCTGGGTGGAATCACTCCATATGAAATCCTTTTTGGTACTAGAATGTTGGTTGAAGTCCTTGATCGTCATACTTTAGTGGTGGAACAAAAACCCTTTGATATCAAAGATCGTTTGGCTGTTTTACAGGACTTAAATGAAACAAGAAGAAGTGTAAGCAACACCAGCGCAAAGCCAACGACCACTGAAGAAAAAACACCTGTCCCAGCAAGACCTGTCTGGATTCCAAAGATTGGGGATCCGGTCAGAGAAAAAATAGCGGACAAGAAGGAATTTGGGCCTTCTTACAAAAACCAGTACCTGTACTAGTAGTTCACAGATCAAGAACACTGCCGCCCCTTGCTGGAAGAAAGGAGAACAGGTCTGTATCAATTGACCTAGTCAAACCACATCATGTGGCCGATAATAAGTAGTAGGCCCAGTGGACTCCAAAGATGTAGCAGACGACCAAATCTTGCTACTATCCAAGAGGTTCAAACTGAAAGACTCATTACCTTTGAAGAATCTACAGTGAGAAAAGAAGGACTATGCAACAAAGCCATGGAACTTGTGCCTCTTGAAACCCAAATAACAGTTTGTCAAGACACTCCCGTCTACAATGATGTAGCATCTGACTATACGAATATGTCAAGGGAACAAGCAGCTCCAGCGATTTCAAATAATCCGGATGCAATACCAACAATTGACAGAACTGCCTCTGGCTATTTCATCAACTTTGATAACTTTTCTGAGGATCCCCGTGAGCCTGAAACAACGCCAGCAAATAAAACTTTCAAGGAACAATTAACGGAACTTTGTCACCAGATTGCAAATACAAATCGGGTTTCACCATGGGTTGAATTTTGGATTGTGTTAGGTGTACTTTTTCTCCTACTATGGCTGATTCTCATTTTAAGTTTGGGAAAGCTGATAGATGGAAAATACAGTAAAATGGACACAGCAAGTAAGAAAATCAACTTACTCCTGAAGCCACACAAATCATCTCATTGTGAACAACAAGACCTGTCATCAGTGAACATCACATCCGTTCCTCTACCTGGTGTGATAGCATGGGATAGAATGATTATGATATTTATGGTCCTGTGGAGCTGCTGAAGACTCCACACCAATTTAAGGTTTCCTTGAGTGATTTTGTTTCACCCAGCACATTTTTCGATGATTGGGACTTTGAGACTGTTATTATCATGATGGCAGACTTAGAAATGTCAGCAAAATTTACAAATCATGATTACTTAGAAGGTTCATCAGATTATGAACAAATTTATTGTTTTAATCATTTTGGTCACCATTATTTGCACAAATCTGCAAACCCTAGAAATGTTTTATGTTATATTCAATGGGAACATTGTCCAACGCCACCGGAGGGTAGCTCTAAAACATTCTATAGAAAATTCCATACTTTTCAGGGTTCAATATCACGAATCCAGAATCATTTTAATTTAGAAATGTTAAATAAGACAGGCATGAAAAGTATGTTGACTAATACTAAACAGATCTATTCTGTGGCCTTTTATGCTCAGTTGTCCACATTGGGGTTTAACGTTTGGAAAAACAACATTGAGACAAAAACTGTCTGGGGCACAAAGGACTGGCAGGTACAAGGTCTAGAAGCATTATTCAGAGCCTGCATCATCCCAGAACAAATGTTGCTCTCAAATGAGACTGTTCAACAGACATCTTGTCTAGGCCTGGCTAAGATTAAAGATTTAAACAAACCGTCCATACCTCAGCCCACACCTGATAGTAATAAAACTACGGATGAGGAGGTAGACATAAATTATATTTTATAACAAAACAGAACAAATCCTGAATGGTGAATCAGTGATTAGTGTGTTGTCTGCTTCTGCGCAAATTCATCTAAAATGGCTGCTTAGAAACTCACATGCCAAGCATCTGCTTTGCTGAAAGTAAAACGAGGTATATACTAAACGCTAATGCAGGCAGAGTCTTTATAAGTAAATGGGATTAGAGTAGAGATAGGTTGTATACAGTGAAATCATTTTATTTTGAAATTAATACTTTTTCTTTTGACCTCTCTATTAGTTCGTATTTGGGCCTCTGAACGATTCTAAAGTCTGCACCACACGTGGTTCCTCACGCAGGCGCAAAGATGACAAACCAGAAACAGTGATGTCAATTCTTGAAACTCATCCAAGTCCATACTCGGTACATGTCCTGGGAACCAGCTGAACATCCTGAAGAATCAATGGACAACGGTAGATTGTACACATTGTTGTCGATAAAATTGAAAATATGGGTGGGAAAAAAAGCTTGGTCGAACAAATTAATGGGCGGGAATTTAAAAGAATGAACTAAAGAATAATTATTAAAACTTAACATGGTGTGATGATCATCCCCTCAGCCTGTCCAATCAGAAATAGGAGCCTAATAAAGTTGAATTATTTAGGGTTGTTACATGCCATTAGGAAAGTATCATTGAGGTAGTTAGTTAGCACAGTTAATTGCAGTTGCATCAAGAAATGCTGAGAGACCGAGAGTCTGTCTGAATGCTGATCAAATTTCTGAAGAAGCAGACTTAGAATTTTTATAGCTTATAAAATTAGAAGAAGATTGCAGAAGATTTGTGGAGGTTATAGAATTAGAAGAAGGTCGCAGAAGAATCGAGGAGGAAGTTAGAGTCAGAGAGTGGTGAGACGCAGGTGTTGAATCCAGAAGAGGTGATCTATCCTGTCCTGAATCCTGAAGTCTTTGTCACCTGCTCTTTCCAGGAGACCCATTAATCTTTCGGTCGGAGAGGTCTGATTTCGCACCATCCTAGGTAAATATGTTTCTGTGTATTGTGTCAATGTGCCTCTCTCTCCATCCTTTTTCCTGAGGTACTTGTTGTTGTGAAAATCTAATTTTAATAGAATACTAAATTGGGTATAATGATCTTACTTCCTTGAATAAGACGAAGTTAACACTGTAATTTGTTCTGCTCATATGATATAACTAGATAAAACATTTAAACTGTTCCCGAGTTTGTGGTTATTTAATAGATAAAAGGTAAATGAACCTATGTCATATCACCAATTACTATTCCAACTAAATAGGTCCATTGACTAAAGAAAGGTTTACGATCAGTGAAAGATTAAAGAAATGATAGGTAACTGATTTATTCTAAGCTTTATAAAAATGTACCCCCCAGCGATGTTAACTAGCCTATATTCAGTGATTGTGTGTATGAGCCCAGATGAATATATGGTGTTAAGTTTTCATAGGTTGGTAGCCTGCTGGATCAGTTTTCTGGTAGCAGAGTTATGGTTTTTATTGATTAGTTTGGTGATTATTGGTTATTGATATATGTTCTAACAAACCTGGTATGTAAATTGTTTTATGTTGTCTAGAAAAATCCCGGGAAGTGCATAGTGGGTGGTGAATGGCAGCCACACTGCAGTGAGGTTACTCGTCTGTTTTGAAATAGTTTTGTGAATAAGTGAGAGTGATTGTTAGCAAAGAGTTCGCTGGTGAAACTTTGGTGTTATATCACCTAGAAAGGGTAACACTAGAGGAGTAGCAAGTTCTTCTGAGCTTAGGTGTATGAAGAGTAAGCAGCAGGTTTTTCTCACAAAAAAACAGCCATTCTTTAGTTTAATGAAATAGACAGAATAGCGAATGTTTTTATTTTGTATTAATGAATTTATTTGATGAAATGTTAAAGGAAAATAAGTTTTCGTATCACCTTGTGAAGGGAGGGTCAGCTGCCGTGGTTTAGCTGACATCACAGAGTGCAGCGCTGGGATTGGTTGAAACAGCGGGTGTACGATTTACGGGGGTTTGCGAAGGAGGGGTCAGTATTGAGGAGTGATACTGATGTCACACAAAAGCCGGCTAGTATTGGTTAAGCGAATTGTGTGAGATTGAGCTTGATTGGGTGAAAGAATAAAAGCAGCACCAGGATTGGTGAAATCTGAATGTAAACAAAGGAACTAGTGGTTGACAAAATAGAAGAAGCAATAGTAATAGATAGTGGAGTTTGTATGTGGAAACACAATCCAACATTAATAGGGAATCGCCCAGATAGGAGATATTTAGGTTTTGTAAGAGAAGAATATATAAAAAGAGCATCTCCTAAAATGTACAAAGAAAAAAGAAAAATGTTGCTTATGCAGAAAATCTCAAATTACTTCAAGAAAGATAAACTCATTAAGACTAGAGGAGGAATTCTTATGCCACCACCTAAGACTCTTGCCTCATTTATGATGATGGAAAGAGGCTGCCATTCTTGTGTGTGGTTAGAAAATTGGATCGAATATACTAAAAATGATGGAATATTGGCTTTTTCTGAAATTGGTACATTTAATTGGAGAATTGCTCAAAATCTGAGGATGCGGATGAATGAATTAAAGCCCAGACTCAGATTAACCCAGTATGAAGCTTTAGAAGAATGGGAAGGTGAGTCATTTGATTGAGATAGATCTAGAAGTACTAGAAGTTATAGAGGATTCTACCCAAAATAGAGTTGTGATTCATGTGAATATCAGATGAAACAATGGAGACAAGCAATGGTTACAGAAGCACTCTATCCTGTATTAATGTTAGAGGAACAGTCAGGAGGGAAATGTTCCGGAAAAAACAAGCATTTAACAATGACAGGCTGTGGGGAATCAGAAGATGAGTTTATGGAAGATATCTTAACAAAGAATCCTCCACCATATAAAGAGGGACCCAGTAGAACTACTTCAAGTGCCCCTGCTCTAGAGACAATATTAGTTCCCCAGGTTATGCACAACTCAAAAAAATGGAAGGGTACTCCAAGAAAGGGAAAGCAATAAACAGAAACAGAGAAGAATTAATACAGAAAATAACCCAATTGAGTGCAGTACCTGAAACCTTGACCATACCAGTGACTATAGGTCTGATTGTTCCATTCTATGGGGATAAGGCAAGTTGTTCAAAACCCTCAGTTATGACCACTCCCATAATAGAACCTAGAAAAGAGAACATAATAATGGAGGATCAAGTCAGTGAATGCGAATCAGTAATTTCTCTAATGGATTTGCCAATAAGAGAACGGATAAATGAAACTCCAAAAAGAGTAATCCCAAGTTGTTCAAAAGAAATATGTTTAGAAACATCTACAGGAACTAAGAGTGCCACAATAGTATCTCCAGAAGAATTAGAAAGGTGGGCAGAGGGAATGGACAAACAGAACCAAACAGCCAAAGGTTATAGACATTTTGAAATTAAAAGTAGAATTGGAAGAAATGATAGCTAGAAATGTAGGAGTAGACAGGCTAAATAAAAAATTACAGTGAAGAAGAATTGCTGTTCATATGTAGACGCATAACCAGAAATGCTAAAATATTCTATGGAAAATTGCCGGAAATCACCTCTGAAATGGGAATTTAATTAGGGAGATCAAAAGTATTGCAGAAACCATACCGAGCAGATTTTACTGATAAAGATTTGGAAAATATGAATATGTCCGGAAGAAAATTACTAATTAAAGAATTAATGACAATTTTACAGAAATGGGGAAAGAATTTGGACAGGTGGAATACTAGGTGGGCTAAGTAAAAGGAGGAGGCACAGGCAAAGAGAACAACATCTGAGTATCTACTGAGAGAATCTAAAAAGACAGAAAGATTGTGCCTGATGAGAGAGGTTCCAGGATGTGTATATGTACATGTTCCATGGACCAGACAAGATATTTTATAAGTTACTAATTATTTCCTAAAACTAAGAGAAAAGACAGTTGAATGGTATAGACAGGTTGTAAGGTTTGTGAAAGTTTCTTATGTTTTGTTGAAGGAATTAGATGGTTTATTTGACATAGTAGTGACTTCAGATTTATGGACTGAATGTAAAATTACAGTTGATTGGCCTAGTGATGAATACTCAAAAGATGAGAAAATGGGAGCACCTTCAGAGGAGGTAATGAAGAAATATCACCAGGTGATCACTTTCTTGAAAGGGAAAAATCCTCCAAAGGAAACAGATTGGATAAAAATAGACAGAACAACTCAAGAAATAAATGAGTCTGCGCATGCCTGTTATGAATGCCTACTACAGGTATTCAAACAGTATAGTAGTTTTGAGAATATTGGAGATACAGGCATGGGACATTTTGTGTATCATTTTGTATTTGGACTAGGACCTAAAATTTCACAGATGATTCAGCAGCACATGTTGTGTTGACTGGGAAAACCAGTACATGAAATACTTTAATATACTAAATATTGCGGAGATGTCATTGAAAATGAACGCAAGCAGTTGGAAGAAAAGGTAATGTGGGCCCAAGTAAAATTGGCAGAACAACAAGAGCTTAAATTAAATAGTTTCACTAATGATCGAGCAAAAGGAAATGGACAGAATGAAAATAGTGGGGGGAAATCAAAAGTGTGTAAAAATATTCGAAATAATAATGGCCCAATTCAAAATTTAAATCGACAGATGCAGAATGAGGTGAAAATGAGTAAATTGCAGCAGGTTGTTGATCAAGAATGTCAGTTACCACCTGCCCACATGCCAAATTTAACGAACAGACCAAAGTACAGTGCGGACGTCAGATTTCCAGGAGGGAAAATAGTAAGATACATTCTGTAACTTCCAAATTTCTTTTGCAGAACAGTTGTTCTTTCAAAGATGATCAATGACGGTGCCTGAGGGGGGAGGTAGAGGAGTGCGTACTTGGCGCATCCTTACCGGTACATCAATCAGATCCATATATTGGTGGAAAGGTAGAAGGAAAAGACATTACCTTTTTGTTGGTTACTGGTGCTACCAGCTCTACTGTGAGAATAGCAGACATCCCAAACCTACCCCTCTCGGGAGAAGCCATCCAAGTAGTAGGTGTTTCAAACAAACAGATTAGAACTGCAATCACAGAACCCACGGAGGTACCCATTGGTAATTTTGGGGAAATGCACACATTTCTAATGTGAGATTCTAGTCCAGTAAACTTGCTAGGAAGAGATTTATTGGGCAAAATGAATTGTACAATTTACTGCACACCAGATGGTGTTGCGATTCAGACCCCTGATGAAGATGGTATATACAAAATAATGCTAGCAAAACAAGGTACAGAAGTACATGAGATTTATTCAATGATGACAAAAGCTGACTTATCTTATGAATTGAAATTAACAGTAAATCCGGAAGTGTAGGATTTCACTGGAAAAGAAGTAGGGTTATTGGCAGATGTAGCTCCAGTGAAAGTGACTGTAAAGGATGGTGCTGTCTACCCCAAATGAGACAATACAAAATGAGCCCTGAAATTAAGGCAGGTGTCATAGCAGATATAGAACGAATGATTGAACAAGGCATTTTAAAAGAAATAATGAGCAGTCCATGTAATTCACCTATAATTGTCATTAAGAAACCTAACTGGAAATATTGGATAGTGGCAGATTTAAGAAAAATGAATAAAATTGTGCTGCCTTGTTGTCCTGTAGTACCGAATCCAGCAGTAATTCTGTATCAAATACAATGGAATGCTAGATGGTTTACTGTAATTGATTTGTGTCATGCATTTTTCTCCATCCCATTACACCCAGACAGACAGTATCTTTTTTCATTCAAATTTGCGATTCGTATTTTTGTCTGGAATCGGGTTCCTCAAGGGTACACAGAAAGCCCTTCAATATTTAATCAGATATTTAAAAAGTGTTTAGAAACACTAGTAATGAACAGAAATTCAGTTTTAGTTTAATATATTGACGATTTGCTTGTTGCATCAACGTCACAAGATTATTGTGTCATTGACTCCATTGCTTTATTAAATCATTTGGCAGATGGAGGACACAAGGTATCGCCAGAAAAATTACAATTTTGTCAGACTAGAGTTAAATATTTGGGACATCAATCAGACAGAGGAGTGAGAAGAGTGACCCCTGAAAGAATAAAAAAATTAAAAACAGATGCAGTTACCACAGAGCAGAGAGAAATCAGAATGTTTCTTGGAGTGGTAGGATATTGTAGGCAATGGATTGCAGGTTTTTCGCTATTAGCCAAACCACTGATACAAATGACAAGAAAGCGAGCAAAGGACCCAATAGTCTGGGATGATGAAAGCATGGAGGCTTTTGTGAAATTGTAAAATTATTTATGTGAAGCTGTTGTAAACGTATCTAGGACCCTATTTAAATATTCCCGATTTATGCTCTTATGTGGTTATATCAAATCATATCCTTATAAAGGCATAAGAATCATACCCATATTAAGTCATAGCCAATGTAGTCCAAATACGGCAAGGCTACTCCCATAGACTCCTAGAAAGTACAACGCGTTCTTAAACAAACCAAGCCTCCAGCAGCCCGGGAATCCCCCCTGCTTCTGTATTGATTTGTCCTAGAACTCCTGAAGTTCTGAAAGAACTGCGAGTTCTGAGTGACGTCTTATGTCCAACCTTACGTCAAACTCGGCACCTTCCAGGTATAAATATACCAGCATCTGCCCTAGCAAAAGACACAGTGGTTTGGAGCAGATCGGCTATCTACTTGCCTGACGCCATGCTGAAACAAGTGCAGAAGAAAGCCGACCCTCCCTTTGACGCACTGAGAGAGACGCAGTCTTTTCTCCTGCCGAGAAATCCAGCTCCAGTGTTTCCCTGTCACCTTTGCAGGTTGCTGGGAGATCGAGTCCTGAGAGAGAGATACAAGACCTCCTTCATTCTATAACCAAGATACGGAGCTGATTAGACCCTTAGAGAATTCTTGATTCATATTCTTGGCAAAAACTATCTTAAATCAAACTACAACTCATTTACTCCTTCCCGCGTACTAGGCTTAGGTTAGGTACACCGGGGTAGGCGTATTTTAGAAGCACCAGTTGAGTACGTTTAGTCAACTTTTATCATTGTATGTATTTTATCTGTTTTAAGTATCTTATGGCTTACAAACCATATACATCAATCAATCAATCAATCAATCAATGACACTTATAGAGCGCGCTACATACCCGTAGGGTCTCAAGGCGCTGGGGGGGGGGGTGCCGCTACTGCTCGAACAGCCAGGTCTTCAGCTTCTTCCTGAAGGAGAGGTGGTCTTGGGTCAGGCGCAGGTCGGTCGGGAGGGAGTTCCAGGTCTTGGCGGCCAGGTAGGAGAAGGACCTTCCTCCTGTAGTCGCTCTTCGGATGCGGGGGACGGCGGCGAGGGCGTGGTTGGCTGATCGGAGGTGGCGTTTGGGAGCGTAGAAGTTGATCCGGCTGTTGAGGTAGCTCGGGCCTTGGTCGTGTAGGGCTTTGTGTGCGTGGGTGAGGAGGCGGAAGGTGATTCTTTTGTTGACGGGGAGCCAGTGAAGGTCTCTCAGATGTCCGGAGATGTGGCTGGTTCGTGGGATGTCGAGGATGAGTCTGGCTGAGGCGTTCTGGATCCGCTGGAGTCTTTTCTGGAGCTTGGCGGTGGTACCGGCGTAGAGGGCGTTGCCGTAGTCCAGTCGGCTGGTGACGAGGGCCTGGGTGACGGTTTTCCTGGTCTCAGTGGGGATCCACCAGAAGATCTTCCGTAGCATGCGTAGGATGTTGAAGCACGCCGAGGAGACGTTGTTGACTTGTCTGGTCATGGAGAGGGAGGAGTCCAGGGTGAAGCCCAGGTTGCGTGCATGGTCTGTCGGTTTGGGTGCGGTGCCCAGGGCGGGAGGCCACCAGGAGTCGTCCCAGGCGGAGGGTGAAGAGCCCAGGATGAGGACCTCCGTCTTGTCCGAGTTTAGTTTCAGGCGGCTGGTCGTCATCCACTCGGCTACCTCTTTCATCCCTTCGTGTAGGTTGGCTCTGGCGGAGGCGGGGTCGTTGGTCAGGGAGAGGATCAGCTGGGTGTCGTCGGCGTAGGAGATTATGCTGAGGTTGTGTTTGCGTGCGATGGCCGCGAGGGGGCTCATGTAGACGTTGAAGAGGGTGGGGCTCAGAGATGATCCTTGAGGGACGCCGCAGATGACTTCGGAGGCCTCTGACTTGTACGGTGGTAGGCGGACTCTCTGTGATCTTCCGTCGAGGAAGGAGATGATCCATTCCAGCGCCTTGTCCTGGATTCCGGTGTTGCTGAGGCGCTGTACTAGGGTGCGGTGGTAGACAGTGTTGAATGCTGCGGAGAGGTCTAGGAGGATGAGGGCCGCTGTTTCTCCGTTGTCCATCAGGGCTCGGATGTCATCGGTGGCGGCGATGAGGGCGGTCTCGGTGCTGTGATTGGCTCGGAAGCCGGACTGTGAGGGGTCGAGGGATCCATTCGTCTCGAGGAAGGCGGCCATCTGCTTGTTGACGGTCTTCTCGATGACTTTGGCTGGAAACGGGAGGAGCGAGATGGGGCGGTAGTTCTTGAGTTCGGTGGGGTCCGCTGTTGGTTTCTTGAGTAGAGCGCTGAGTTCGGCGTGCTTCCAGCTCTCAGGGAAGGTGGCGGTGTCGAAGGAGGTGTTGATGATGTCTCGCAGGTGGGGTGCGATGACAGCGTCGGCCTTGTTGAAGACGTGGTGAGGGCAGGGGTCGGTCGGTGAGCCGGAGTGGATGGAGTTCATCGTGCGGATGGTGTCTTTGGTGCTGATCGGGGTCCAGGCGTGGAGGGTGGTGGTGGGGGTGGTTGTTCGGTCATGGTGTGCGTTGGTTGGTTGTTGAAGCTGCTGTGTATGTCCGCGATCTTGTTGTGGAAGTATGAGGCGAGGGAGTTGCAGAGGTCTTGCGATGGGGTGATGTCGTTGTTTCCTGCGCTGGGGTTGGAGAGCTCTTTCACGATGTTGAAGAGTTCCTTGCAGTTGTGTGCGTTGTTGTCCAACCGGTCCTTGAATGCTGTTTTCTTGGCGGCGCGGATCATCTGGTGGTGCTTCCGGGTGGCAAGCTTGAGGGAGGTCCTGTTGTCCGGTGTAGGTTCCCTTCTCCATACTTTCTCGAGAGCTCGGCAGTTCTTCTTGGAGCTCTTGAGTTCGTCGGTGAACCAAGGGGCTTTCTTGCTGCCGGGTCTGCTGGGCGGGGTCCTCAGCGGGGCGAGCTCGTCCGCGCAGATGCTGATCCACTTCGTGAGGTTGTCGGCGGCCTGGCTGGGGTTCGCTGAGCTGGCAGGAGGGTGCTGGCTCAGGGAGGTGGCGAGCTGGTCTGCTGTGATCTTGTTCCAGCTTCTGCGGGCGGCCTGTTGCTGGTGGTGGTGGGTCGTCGTTCTCTTGAAGGTGAAGTGGACGCAGCTGTGGTCCGTCCATTGAAGCTCTGTGGCGTGGCTGAAGTCGACGTCTGTGCTGGAAGAGAAGACTGCGTCGAGTGTGTGTCCGGCGAGGTGGGTGGGGGTGGACACCAGTTGCTTGAGTCCAAGATTGGCGAGGTTGTCAAGCAGGGTGCTGGTGTTGCGGTCGTTGTTGTTCTCCAGATGGAAGTTGAGGTCCCCGAGGAGGATGTAGTCAGCGGAGGGGAGGGCATGCGGGCTGGCGAAGTCGGCGATGTCCTCGCTGAATTGAGTGCGTGGTCCCGGAGGTCGGTAGATCAGGGTGCCTCTGAGGGTGGTGGTCGGGTTGGTGTGGATCTGGAAATGCAGGTGTTCGGCGCTGGTCAGGGTGTTGTCGGTGCTGGTCGTGAGACGGATGGTGTTCCTGTGGATGATGGCGATGCCTCCTCCCATCTGGTTGGCGTTGCGGTCCCTCCGAACGATCTTGTAGCCCTCTGGGATAGCGATGGCGATGTCGGGAGCTGAAGAGGCGTTCATCCAGGTCTCCGTGAGGAAGGCAACGTCAGGGGCTGTGGCGTCCAGAAGGTTCCAGAGCTCGATGGCGTGTCTGTGGACGGAGCGGGTGTTGAGCAGGATGCACTTGAGGTGGGTGCTGCTGGTGTTCGACTTGGCGGGTGCTGGTGCGAGGCAGGTCCGGATGCAGGTGAATTTGCAGGCGTGGCAGCTGAAGGGTCCGTGGGTGCGTCGTGGAGTGGCTTGGTGGCAATCTGGGAGTCGGCCGGTATTGAGTGCGATGAGGGCGGCGGCGGAGTACGACCGGCGGGTCGGCCGGGGTCTTCGAGGTCCAGGGGTCCTGGCGCTGGTCGCGATCCGGTCGCGGACGGGCGCAGACGGGCTTACCTTTGGCGCGCCTTCGGCGCACAATCGGCGCGCCCGCTGCGCGTGACCGCTGCGCGTTCGCACGGTCGCCATATAAGGCGAAGTGCGCGGGTGGGCGGAGCAGCTGGGAGGCGGGAGCGGGGAGGGAACAGAAGGAAAGGGGCGGGGTCAGTGGTGGTGGCGGGAGCAGGGAGCGGGGAGGGAAGGCGGAGGGCGGCGAGGAAGGCGGGCCAACAGGAAGGAAAACACACTAATACGGGCAGAGAATATAACGAAGCAGGCACAAATGGATGACAAAACAGGTCAAAGACACACTAACACGGGCAGAAAATATAACGAAGCAGGCACAAATGGATGACAAAACAAGTCAAAGACACACTAACACGGGCAGAAAATATAACGAAGCAGGCACAAATGGATGACAAAACAAGTCAAAGACACACTAACACGGGCAGAAAATATAACGAAGCAGGCACAAATGGATGACAAAACAAGTCAAAGACACACTAACACGGGCAGAAAATATAACGAAGCAGGCACAAATGGATGACAAAACAAGTCAAAGACACACTAACACGGGCAGAAAATATAACGAAGCAGGCACAAATGGATGACAAAACAAGTCAAAGACACACTAACACGGGCAGAAAATATAACGAAGCAGGCACAAATGGATGACAAAACAAGTCAAAGACACACTAACACGGGCCGCAAATATAACAAAACAGGCACAAATGGATGACAAAACAAATCAAAAACCAAAACGACAACAGCAGAGTCGGCCGGCAGCGAGGCAGAGGGCAAGGCGATGGGGCACACGCAGCAGCTGGTGGCCGTGCGGCGCGGGGGTGTCCCACAAGTGCTTTTACAGTATTATTTCATAATACTCCTTTTACTGTACGCACTTTACTTTATAACAAGTATTGCAATTGTGGCAATTCCCTTCTCTTGCATGAGAAAGAAGACTGCTCAATAAATAATCACTTTTATTGAAAACGCCCGTCTCTCTATTTCTCTGCACTCCTGGTGAAACTAAGCATGCACGATTGACTGAGTGAAATAGTTATCTATTGTTTCCGCGACTCTGGAGATGTATTCCTTGTTCCAGGGGAGCAAAGTTGTCATGTTTATGCGGTTGTCAGAAACGAATCCCTTCTTGTGAATTCGAGAAAGCTTCTAGTGACCTCTGAGCTAGCTGGCATTCATAATTAGGTCTAACATATTCAATAGAGACCTAGTCAACCTCAGTCCTACGTCTAAACTATAGTTTATGTTATTCCAATGCGCAGAGCCTATTGGGAAAATAGGAACTACACTACATGGCGCCCAACGTTTGGTAAGGCGATTATTTAACGCTAGATACTAGAGTAACTCAGTCGTGCTTTTCACACAGACCCCTTTTCCCGTAAAAACTCCAATAGACGTCTGGAGTGGGTGAAAGGTTAATATCCGCCAAAACTTAGTAGGATGAGAATCCTATGTATTAGTTTTTAGTTTAGTCAACGTTGAAGGATACAGTGTTCCAAAATATAGTGCACATAATCTTTGCTTCCTTGAAACTTGCTCTGCAAAACTTTCTGTCAGCAAAAATGACGGAAAGTGACGACGTAAGGGAAAGAGCTATAATAGTGATGAAATGATCCTTCAGGTACAAGAAAGGTTAATGGTAACTTTTATTGACACCCACCAGGGAGGCAAATAGTCTAAGCAAAGTCCAGGCTCCAACTCAACTTTACTTGACCAACAACATTCTTTCACTGAACAGTCACATTCCTAGTAAGGAATGCTCACCCTTAAAGGAGAAGATACAACACATCTCCCTCATTACAATACAAAACATAATAAAAAATACCAGAGATGTAAAGATGATAAAAAGAAAATAAACCAAAGCAAAAACAAACTATGATATAACAAGGAATGAATGCAGAATAAAAATATTAAGTCACTTGGAACAATGATCTTGTAAGTACAGAGGAGGTCTTCTAGATCTAGTGCTGCGGAAAGGAATATTCTGCGACAAATGATTGAAACATTTTGATTTTACAAAACAATGAGAACTTGGTTTTACAGAACCATCAGAACGTTCCCCAATACCATCCTCCTCTGCACACTTGGATAAGCGAGACATACTCCATATATCTCCCCCTGAAAGCATAACAGCATTTTTCATAACGTTCACAATGCGCCTAGGCCCAAAGTACTAAGATTCACCTTTTGGAGACCATACTGCCTTCTTAACGAAAACAAGATCACCAACTTTCCATGAGATCTTCATTGCCCCTTTTTTGATATCAAACCTCCGCTTGTAGTTTTCCTGGTAATTCTTCACACTCCAATTATTTTCCACACACCCTCTGTCCTTTACACATAACCACAAAGGACTCAACTTATAACCAGCCACTCTCCCATTCAATTTTTTAAAACGTGACAAACCTGTTACACTGTTAGGAGTGTTCCTGTGTGCCCACAATGTTTCCCTGAGTATCGGCTTTAGAGGAACCCTCGTTTCTAAAGCAGTCTGGGCACAAGCTCTGATCAATCTATTCATTCTCTCCACCAATCCATTTGCCTGGGGAGCATAAAGTGCGGTTCTTTGATGGGTGATGGTTAAATCTCTCAAAAAACCTACCATTTCTTGTGAAGTGAATTGCACCCATTATCAAAAACAAGAACATCAGGGACTCCCTCACAGGTGAAAGCATCCTTCATAAACTCAATAATGTTCCTGCTCAACACCGAACCCATACAAGAAGCAGATAACCCCTTTAACGTATAGTCCACAAGAACAACAACAAACCTCCCAGAAGGAGCTAAATTCTCAAAAGGACCAACTATATCCACAGCCAATTTAGACCAAGGACGCTCCGAAATGGCAACAGGTGAGAGAGGGGTGATCCTCACTTTCTTTGACTTATCATTACTAGCACAAATGGTGCAATCTCTAACAACAGACTCAACTTCACGGTCCAATTCAGGCCACCAATAGGACTCCCTAACCCTCGCTTTAGTAAGGCTACGCCCAAGATGACCCTCATGTGCTAAATTAATTATTTTCTCTCTCATCATCGGAGGAGGAATGAACCTGTCACCCCTAAATAACTCACTCTGTACAATGTTTATCTCATCTCTCACATTCCAATATCCCTTAGCTGAATCTGGAACCTCTCTCAACGCTGGCCAACCATTTACAGTAAATCCCATAACAACATCTCTGCCTGGATCACTAGAAAAACAATCTTTCCATTCCACCTCATTCAAAGCTGACTCTTTTACCCAAGAGACACTTTGAACCTCAGAATCTCACACCACAAACTTCTCCATAGGCGATCATGAAAGAAAGTCAGCAGGTATATTATTAAGTCCAGGCAAATATTCTACACAGAAATTGTACTCCATGAGTCCTTCAACCCACCTCTTGATCCTGGGAGTCGTGCATTCAACATTCCTACAAGAAAACCATTGTATAAAAGGTTTGTGGTCTGATCTGACAATAAAAGGTATGCCCCATAAATAAAATCTGAAATGCTTGAAGGCCCAAAAACAAGCCAGAGCCTCACGCTCGATAACAGAATAACGTTCCTCGGCACCTTTCAGTGAGCGAGAGGCAAATCCAATGACTCTCTCAGTGCCATCAACCATCTGCGAAAGCATAGCCCCCAAACCACGTAAACTTGCATCAGTAGCCAAAATGGTCTTCCTGTACACATCAAAATGTCCCAACGTTGGCATTTTCACAATTTCAGATTTCACTGTTTCAAAAGCTTCAGTACATTCCTTGTCCCAATTAAAAACAGCACCTTTCTTTAATAGAAGTCTGATGGGCTGCATTACACTTGCAAAATTGCGAATACATTTTGAGTAATACTCAGACAAACCATTGAAAGATTTCACTTGATCCTTATTCGAAGGGGGCTGAGCCTGCAAAATAGCCTCTGCTAAATCAATTTTGGGACTAATACCCTCCCCTGAAATGGAGTGTCCCAGATAAGATACGGAATTTACTCTAAATTTGCATTTTTCACACTTTAATGTCAACCCACATTCCTTCAGTCTAGACAAAACTTCAAACAAAATGTCATCATGTTTGCCTACATCACTCCCGTACACTAAGATATTGTCCTGAAAGAGCAATACAGAATTGATTCCAGACAAAACATTTTTCATTACTCTTTGGAAACAAGCAGCTGTACTTGCTAAACCGAACGGCATCCTAATAAATCTGTAAGCACCAACCAGAGTTACAAAGGACGTCAGATGTCTTGATTCCTCATGGAGCATAACCTGATGATACGCCGCCGATAAATCCATCACGCTAAACACAGTGGCCCCACCCACTTTCGTCAAAATTTCATTTATATTCAGCAAAGGCTGCCTGTCAACCCAAATTGAACTATTTAGACTCCTCAGGTCCACACACATCGTAATTTTTCTACCCTTGTCCTTTGGAGCCAAAACAATGGGCGCAAGCCATTCCGAGGATTCTATTTCCTAAATCACCCCAAGTTTTAATAACCTATCAATTTCATCTTGGAGTGGTTTCAACATAAGATTAGGTGCCTTCCTTACCTTGTGCACCACAGGTTTTGCATTGTTTTTAAGAATTATCTTATGTTTAAAACCCTTCAAAAGACCTAACTTTTCACTGAAAACTTCTGGACATTTTTCAAGAATATCACCTTGTTGAGAGACCAACATAACTTGTTCAGGAGCATTTGGATTCAAAATGATCCCAAGGTCCCTCTGATGACGCCAGCCAAGAAGGTTATCCCCCCTTTTAGCAACATAAACCTAACCCACGGTTTCTCTTCCCTTAAACAAAATGGTCTGAATCGAATATCCAACTAAATCAATCTTTTGTCTCCCATACCCAACTGGAGCCAAAAGCTTGATCCTGTCAGCCTCAAAATTTGAGAACCAAAAAACTTATCACTAATAAGCGTAAACAGTGAACCTGAACCAGCTAGTACAGGAACAACCTTATCAGCAATATAAATGTGACACGTGGGCATGGTTACAACATGAGTATCTATCGGTTTCACATCATTTACAACTTCAACAACATTAGTATCAGTAGGTTTTACATCGCTTACAACTTCAACCACATCAGAATCTATCGTTTTTACATTATTTATAACTTCAAATGATGAGTCTATGATGCAATGAACAGCGTGTTGAATCCATTCCTCTTCTTCGTCAACAAAATTTACTTTGCTGTTTTTACACATTCTAGGGTAATGACCCTTCTTACCACAACTCCTGCAAACAGTACTTTTAGCAAAACAGTTCAGATAATTCGGTCCATGTTTTTCACTCCCACATCTGGGACATCTGAATTTGCTGTCTTTATTATAACTAAACTGTTGTCCAGGTTTCTCAGATCTTAAAGGAATCTTCTCTGGTTTTATAGGAATTTTACTTACAGCCGCAACACTTACTTCCGGTTGAAAAATTTCTCAGTTCCCATTGTTAATACTAGAAACAGGGTCTAATTGGCTAGGACCTTTCCTTATTTCTTTCACCCAAGTAGACGTATGCTCAACACTTTCAACTATGAGAATAGCCTCTTTCAAACTGGGATTCTTTGACAGTAGTTTTTCTTGGATCTTCTGATCATTTGTGCAACGTACAAGTTGATCACGAATGAGCGAGTCAGTCAGCTGATCGAATTCACAGGTCTGTGCAAGGGATTTAAGTGCAGCTACATAATTTCCTACTCTCTCACTTTTCCCTCGAGTACGCATGAAAAACCTATGTCTCTCCATGACTTCATTAATGCGTGCTCCGAAATGTTTTTTAAAAGAAGAACACTCATCTCGTACACATCGCTGGGTTCAGGTGAACAACCTTTACAACGCAACTTTTACAACGCACTACCATTACAACGAAACTTTTACAACGCAAGTGGATTTACAACGCAAGATTTTACAACGCAAGATTTTACAACGCAAGTACCTTTACAACGCAAGTACTTTTACAACGCAAATATAATGTGTTATATGTAATATGATTTATATATCATTTAAAAAATGTACTAATGATATTTATATTTTTATGTTTATATGTTTGAAATATTGAATTATTATTTTAAATGTTTTATAATAATTACAAATTAATATAATATTAATAATACTTAGGTATTATATTTAAATGATTGTTACTAATACTCAAGTTCAATGAATTAATACTGTAGTATTATTATTTAAAAATAGTGAAAAAATATAAAAATTAACTTTGTAGTATTAATTAAAAAAATGTATTATTATTGAAAAATGTATTAAAAGAGTAAATAGTATTGTTAAGAAACTCGGAAAATAAATATAAATACATTTTAAGACTCAAGTTCAATGAATTAATACTGTAGTATTATTATTTAAAAATGATTAAAAAAATTAAAAATTAATTTTGAAGTATTAATAAAAAAATAGATTTGTTATTATTTAAAAATTAATTATAAAAGTAAATAGTACTGTTTTGAAACTTGGAAAATAAATATAAATACATTTTAGTACAATGAATTAATACTGAAGAAAAAAAATGTTGGCTATGTTTATAAAAGTAGTTTTAATTTTTTATTATTTTTTTATGAGTTTTAAGGTATTATTTAAATACATAAAAATAACTATTTGTTTACATTTTAATTTTAAAAAATAAATAAATTTATTAAAAAATCTATAAAAATGTATTTAAAGTGATAGTTTAAAAATAAGATTTATTTACTATAATTATTAGTTGTAAAATGTATTAATACTAATTTATAATAAATGGTTCCCACGATTTTGCATTGATTTCAATGGAAGTAATTGTCCTTTATTTATTTCCATAGTTGAAGCTGGTTGTCCCGCGGAACTGAAAATGAAGAATAAAAAGAAGAAGAAAGGAAATCTTTTGAAAGGAAATGGGATAAGAATACAGGTAAGGATAATATTACATTCTTTTTGAAGTAATAACTTATAAAAAAGAGGTTTAGATTAAATAAATACATTATTAAAAATAAAGAATACATTGTTTGGTTTTTGTATTTTTTTATTTAAAAAATATAACAAAATAGCATATTATACAAGGACATTTATACATATGTTTCTGAATTTTAATGTATTTTATTTATTTAAATAATAAAATATGAAAAAATTAAATTCAAATAGTCCCTTTTTAATCTTTGCAGCTTTTGATGACGTACGTAAACGTGAATGTAAGCGGCCATTTTGCAGAGGAACGATGGAGGAAGCAGCTGGAAGCTGATCTGCGTCCAGGTAGGAAACATTTCAAATTATTATTTATACATGTTAAGTAAAAAAAGTATACATATTTTGTAAAGAAGGGATAAGGAGAGATTGCAGTTCAGGTATGTGATGTAAACATTGTAAAATAGCATGTCGCCGATCATGTAATTAGAGTATGCCTATGTCGGGTCATAGAAAGTAAAAAGTTAAAGAGAAAAGTTATTTTTGATAAGATATTATTGATTTTCACTAAAAATGAAATATAAAGTTAATGTGTAATTGAAAAAATGTATTACGATAAGAAGATTTTTAAAAATGCATTTTTCGATAATTTCTTGCTGTTTTTCTGCTAAAAAATAACAATTTGTGGTTATTCAATTTGTGAAAAAAGCTTCTTCGATTTATTACAATAATTTTGGAAATGAGATATTGTCTGATATATAATTTACTTTGTATGCGTTGTTTTATGAAATTGTTATGATTGACAGTGATACTATGATTTGGAAGGAGGGAATCATTTTTTACTTTGGATTGGTTCGTTAATAAATATATAGTTATCTATATAATTTTTTATTGTAAATAGTAGAGGTGGAGATAGGGAGAATATGCTCTTTTTAGAGGAAGATTTGTATTTTTTTTATAAATTGCATAGTATTTTAGCATTAAAATTGTAAATAGTTAGGGCGATATAGCGAGAAAATGTTTTGTTAGGAGGTAGTATTTTATTTAGGATGCTATTATAATTCTCACAAATTGTTGATATATGAAATATAATTAATAAGACGATCGATCAACAAAATATAACAACAACGAGTGTCAGAGTACCATTTTTGTATATCTAGGTCTTCATTTGGATGTTTATCGATAAACTTTATTTTGGGGTTTAACAACATAGAAGAATAATTGAGTATAATAGAAATATTTTTGGTTATTACTATGGTATTATATACAATTTGAAAAAAGATTTTGTGCTTGTAACCACAATTTTTTGAAAAATTATATGGTAATTTAAAGAAGCTTTTTCCAATTTTATATTTTTAAGAAAAAAAGGAGAAATTATTTTTAATTAAAAATGCATTTTTTGTTGGAAAAAAATATGTTGTCAGGTGGATGTCAAATTGGAAAGCATTTTACTAATTTTCTGAAAATTAAAAAAATTTGGCAACTTGATATTTCGGATTATTGGGGTATTGTGATATTTCAAACATTGGTTTAATACAGTTTGAAAACATAGAAGAAAAAAATATCAGGTAAATAAAGATATGCAGACCCAACTAATTTAATAAAAAATGTTTTGGAAAAATGTGATAGCCAATTGTAATTAGTGTATGTTTAAATTTAGGGCAAAGCAGGAAAGTAAGGTGCAAATGTTATTTAGAAACTTAGAATGTTAGCAAAATTTTCAAGGTAGTCTAGAGTCACAGACAACGAAAATTGTTGTATAATACCCAATAGTCTCTCAGACATTTCCTTTGTTTTTTGTGTAACTCGTGGGTTTAGACTGCCAGCTAATGTTTGTGAAAGTCTAATTTCTTGGAAACTTTGCTCCTTCTTCAAAGTTTCCAAAAAAGAGTAGAAATTAGGGTGTGGTTTTCCAATTGTATGGTTGAAGGAGTTATGCCATCCCTCAATGGCATTATTTGTTTTAGCTTCTCCCTCTAAACAGCTCGTGTAACAGTTCCACCACTCCACGTGGAAACGTGGCTTCCTCCTGCGACCCGATCTGCTTAGGTGCCCAATCCATGTGTCTTCAAAATAATTTAGAATGGGTGCCAATTTGTCTTCATTTACATTGCAATAATTTGATTCTGTAATGGCAGTGTAGTACTCATCTACACTTTCGGCAGGCACAAAACAAAGAGCTGTTAATTTTTTTTAACTCAACTTGTAGTTTGCTGTCTGTTGAGTATTCTGCAACCAGGGTTGTTTTCTGTAACTTACGCCAGAATGCCTGGGAAAAATGGAAAAAACAACCATGAATTTGGGTATCCGTGTACGTTTTACTGATCACATTGATCATGCTCAATTCAAAATCGACAATTATTTTCCTAGGACTTTTGGTTGTTGTATTTTTAATAACTGATAAAAGTTCAGTGTAGGTTGCAGAAGACTTATCAGGCAGTAAACTATATACTAAGGGGATCACATTATGGTTAATTTTAGCGTGTATAGTGTAAATTTAGGTGAAAGGATGGGGTGTACTTTTAAACGTCCCATCCATCATCCAAATTTCACTATTTTCTAACTTAACAAGGTTGCGGGGTGTACTAAAAATTAGAATTAGTTTTTGAGTGTTTTCGTTGTCATGGAGAAGGAAGGGTTCATCAGCAAAAGAAATAGTAAGTTCATGTGGAATAACAATGTCAGAAAAAGTATGAGGTGTATTTACTTGTGTGTTACTTGCCTGCTTTTGTCTTTGTATAATTCGCCTCAGATTAGGAATTATAGGCATATTACTAGCTACATGACTGGGGACATGCTGTGCAATCTCTCTTAAAATGGATCCTGTAGAATCATTGGAGGTGCTTGCAAGTTCTTTCATCTCATTTAGGGTTTCCCTTACATCAATCTCCATCGCAGAGGCAGAGTGGTTATGATCAGTTGTTTTAATAATAATATTATCATGGGTAACCGCTCTGCCGCTGCAATGGCAGTATTGCACGCACCTCCAATGATTTCTGGGAAAACTTATCCTTTCTTTACAATATATGTAACCTGCATGCTTAAGTAATTTGTTTCCTTTTCTGGATTTTATATAAGTAGCTGTTTCCTGTGCACACATTATCTGTAAAGAAACAATGTTTTATTTTAGTATGTAAATTTAAATTACAAAAAAACATAATAAGAATTTACATTTTCTAAACTGCTGCACCTTCATGGAGTTAGAATAGTAATTGTTACCCCTGCTCTATCCCTAATTTTCCCTACTGCTGCACCTTCCTGGAGTGAGAATAGTCATTCTTACCCCTACACTATCCCACACTTTCCCTACTGCTGCACCTTCCTGGAGTGAGAATAGTAATTCTTACCCCTACACTATCCCACACTTTCCCTGCTGCTGCACCTTCCTGGAGTGAGAATAGTAATTTTTACCCCTGCACTATCCCACACTTTCCCTACTGCTGCACCTTCCTGGAGTTAGAATAGTAATTGTTACCCCTGCTCTATCCCACACTTTCCCAACTGCTGCACCTTCCTGTAGTGAGAATAGTAATTCTTACCCCTACACTATCCCACACTTCCCTTACTGCTGCACCTTCCTGGAGTTAGAATAGTAATTCTTACCCATATGCTATCCCACACTTTCCCTAATGCTGCACCTTTCTGTAGTTAGAATAGTAATTCTTACCCATACTCTACCCCCCACTTTTTCTACTGCTGCACCATCCTGGAGTTTGAATAGTAATGTGCTTTTTAAATACCTTTTGATGTAGATGTTTTCTTCTTAGTCTAGTTTTTGTTCAGGTTTCTCGTTGTTTTCTGGTCTTTTTCGTTATTTTGGAATTTCCTTTTAGATTTTGTTGTAAGAAGATTTATTTGAGTATCTGAAAAAAAGAGACAAAAAATGAAATGTAATATTTTATTTTAATGTTTGTGATACAGTCAAATATGTTAATACTTTTCTACATATGTTATGTTACATTCACATTACCATGTAACTTTACTACACTTTCACTACTGCTGCACCTTCATGGAGTTAGAATAGTAATTGTTACCCCAGCTCTATCCCAAAACTTTCCCTACTGCTGCACCTTCCTGGAGTGAGAATAGCAATTCTTACCCTTACACTATCACACACTTTCCCTACTGCTGCACCTTCCTGGAGTGTGAATAGTAATTCTTACCCCTGCTCTATCCCAAACTTTCCCTACTGCTGCACCTTCCTGGAGTTAGAATAGTAATTTCTACCCCTACACTATCCCACATTTTCCCTACTGCTACACCTTCCTGGAGGTAGAATAGTAATTATTGCCCCTATGCTATCCCACACTTTCCCTCCTGCTGCACCTTCCTCGAGTTAGAATAGTAATTTTTACCCCTACACTATCCCACACTTTCCCTAATGATGCAACTTTTTGTAGTTAGAATAGTAATTCTTACCCATACTCTACCCCACACTTTTTCTACTGCTGCACCTTCCTGGAGTTTGAATAGTAATGTGCTTTTTAAATACTTTTTGATGTAGATGTTTTCTTCTTGGTCTAGTTTTTGTTCAGGTTTCTCGTTGTTTTCTGGTCTTTTTGGTTGTCTGGTCTTTTGGGATTCGCTTTTAGATTTTGTTGTAAGAAGATTTATTTGAGTATATGAAAAAAATGAGACAAAAAAATGAAATGTAATTTTTTATTTTAATGTTTGTGATACAGTCAAATATGTTAATACTTTTCTGCACATGTTATATTACATTCACATTACCATGTAACTTTACTACACTTTCCCTACTGCTGCACCTTCCTGGAGTGAGAATAGTAATTATTACCCCTACTCTATCCCATACTTTCATTTCTGCTGCACCTTTCTGGAGTGAGAGTAGTAATAATTACCCCTACTCTATCCCATACTTTCTGTACTGCTGCACCTTCCTGGAGTGAGAATAGTAATTGTTACCCCTGCTCTATCCCAAACTTTCCCTACTGCTGCACCTTCCTGGAGTTAGAATAGTAATTTTTACCCCTACACTATCTCACACTTTCCCTACTGCTGCACCTTCCTGGAGTGAGAATAGTAATTGTTACCCCTGCTCTATCCCACATTTTCCCTACTGCTGCACCTTCCTGGAATTGGAATAGTAATTATTACCCCTGCTCTATCCCACACTTTTTCTACTGCTGCACCATCTTGAAATGAGAATAGTAATTTTTACCCCTATACTATCCCACACTTTCCCTACTGCTGCACCTTACTGGAGTGAGAATAGTAATTGTTACCCCTATACTATCCCACACTTTTTCTACTGCTGCACCTTCCTGGATTTTGAATAGTAATGTGTTTTGTAATGTGCTTTTTAAATACCTTTTGATGTAGATGTTTTCTTTTTCCTCTAGTTTTTGGTCAGGTTTCTCAATTCTTTCTGGTCTTTTGGTTGTCTGGTCTTCTGGGATTCGCTTTTTGATTTTGTTTTAAGAAGATTTATTTGAGTATCTGGAAAAAATGAGACAAAAAAATGAAATGTAATATTTTATTTTAATGTTTGTGATACAGTCAAATATGTTAATACTTTTCTGCATATGTTATGTTACATTCACATTACCATGTAACTTTACTACACTTTCACTACTGCTGCACCTTTCAGGAGTTAGAATAGTAATTTTTACCCCTACACTATCCCACACTTTACCTACTGTTGCACCTTCCAGAAGTTAGAATAGTAATTTTTACCCCTATACTATCCCACAATTTTCCTAGTGCTCCAACTTTTTGGAGTTAGAATAGTAATTGATATCTTTACACCTTTCTACACTTTCCCTGCTGCTACCACTTTCTTGAGTTTGAATAGTAATTGATACCTCCACAATTTCACACATTTTTTCTACTGCTGTAACTTCATGGAGTTCTCTAAATTATTTTATCTCTACACTTTCTTATTCTTTTACAATCTTTTCTTTGTTAATGAATCCAGTTTAAAAATGCAGTTATGTTAATTATAATATATTTACCTTCTTTAAAATTCGACGTTTCAATTGTAAAGAAATAAAAAAAAATCGTTTTTGAATTTCTCCGTGAAAATCAGATAAAAAATATGTGGATTAGCACATTTTTTTACGTTTTATTAATTGAGAATTATGATTTCTAAAATTTAGAAAAATACCTTTAAATTATTCTTGAAGAGGAGTGTGGATTCTGTAGCAAAATCACATTTACTTTAACTTTGCTTTTTGGTCACACTTTATAGTAGTTCGACTCTAGAAATTTTTTTAACATTTGGTGATGTTTGTAAAATTATATATGTTTATTGCATTAAAAATAAATGTAATTGATAAACAATTTTAGTTACATTTCATTCTGCTATAAATATGTAGTGCTTTATATTTATTGATATATGTATCCATATTTGAAGTAATATCTTGGTGATATATTATTTCCTTAAAATTGGAAAAACAAACTTATTAGGGACAGCGTTTTAAATGTTTCTAGAAAACATTTCTAACATTAATTTTAGTAACTCACTTGTATTACGAAAAAAAATGCTCCTTAAATCGATTCCGGATTTATCTTGATGAAGAGGTCAGAGGGTCAGCTTTTGGCGTCTGGTCACTCTGGGAGTTGGGAATCAACTGATTATAAAATGGTGTCTGGCTCGTATTTATAAGTTTTAGTCAGTGTCATTGTTATTTTTAAGAAACACAGTGTTGGTATTATTTTTTTAATACGAATCATTACTGTGGAAAGTTATAATTTTAAACTTCATGTAAAGATGTGATGTTTTCACTTTTTCGTTCCGTTTTGGCATCCATTTTGAAAGTAGTATTGTGGTATTATTTTCATGGAAAGAGTTGTAGGACATATTTAGGAACTACACATTTTAAAATGGCGACTATGTGTATGTATAATGTTTATATTTACGAATAATTATTATCTTTCATAGTAATATATTGTACGTTTATTATATATCTAAATTCATAGCCTGTGTAAAATTTTTCAATAGTTATGAATACATGAGAAATTATTTGTAATACTCGGGTATTATTTTTAATACTCGAGTATTAATTGTAATAAAATCATTGCATTTCTTTAAATTAACGTTCAGTTTTTCTCTACATTTTAAGACACTTCCCCACCCAAAAAACCCTAATTTCCCTGCATCCCGTGCCAGGTTTTATTTAAAAAAATATATATATAATGTTTATATTTACGAATAAATATTTTATTTCATAGTATTATATTGTAAGTTTATTATAAATTTAAATTCGTTGCCTGTGTAAAATACATGAGTAATTAGTTTTAATACTCGGGTATTAATTTTAATACTCGAGTATTCATTTTAATAAAATCGTTGCATTTCTTTAAATTAATGTTCAGTTTTTCTCTACATTTTAAGACACTTCCCCACCCAAAAACCCCTAATTTCCCTGCATCCCGTGCCAGGTTTTATTAAAAAAAAACACAAAAAAAACGTTATTTTATCATTGTAACGGTATGCGTTGTAAATGATTTCATTGTAATAGCACTTTACTATTAATAATACTATCTCGCATTGTAACAGTATTCGTTGTAAAAAAATGCGTTGTTAAAGTATTTGCGTTGTAAAAAAGCATTGTAAAGCCATGCGTTGTAATAGTATGCGTTGTAACATCATACATCCCTGGGTTCACCTGCGCCCCTGCCAATGGGTATAGGATCTAAACTGTCATAACTATTTCTTCCTTCAATTCCCAGATTGTTCAACAAGACAGCCTGTTTCCTGATCGCAGAAAACTTTTCACCTCCAATAGCAGCAAATATGAGCCAAAAATCGGTTTCCATTTCTTCCAGGGTAAAATTGGTTCACCCTGTTCACTTAAAAATTGAGGTGGTTGATTCATCCCACTTGTTGACGATGACATTCTGATAAAAATAACTAAATAAGCTAATATAACAATCTAAAATAATAATTTAAAATAATTATGGAAAAACAACAAGCTAAATTAAAGATGTATAACTGGCAATATGGCTTCTCTAAACAAAAATGGAAATAAAATACTGAAATTGAACTTAACAGTATCCAGAATGGTGGCTTCTCTCTTCCTCCTTCAAGCGTGGTACTTCATGAATTTCCTTTCTTTTTTAATAGACTTGCCTCGTTCATCACAACATAATTTCAATAGTGCCACACGTATCTACCAAATTATTGAAGTGGCACAACCTTTCCATTTAAAAAGAACGCTTTTACATGTCGCGCTCTGTTATTCTTTGCTCCGTCCTGACTCGACAATAGAGCGTGTTTCCTTGACAACACAGCGCACTTCAGTAGCCATGCGTGTCACACTACGTCGCATGATTACGTCACAAATGCAGCTCTCCGCTTACTTCCTTCGTGCAAGTACAGGAACAGAACGCCCCGTGAGTTCGCCCACAGCCCGCTGTAGATTTTCAAAAGACGCTGCAACAGGTAAGACAGGTTCTCCCAAATATTTTAAAGTCACTACAGGATCATGAATCATCCAAACGGTGTGCTATTCTTTCTTGTAACACCTGTATACTGCAAATCATCCGAACAGTGCGCCCGTCTTTAAATGCGCCCGTCAATCAAATAAAACAGTATTGAAACAGGAAATACATTCAAAATCAATTCCTACGCACGCTGGGTTTCTTATTTCCCAGTGGGTTCCTTCGTCGCCAGTGATGAAATGATCCTTCAGGCACAAGAAAGGTTCATGGTAACTTTTATTGACACCCACCAGGGAGGCAAGTAGTCTAAGCAAAGTCCAGGCTCCAACTCAACTTTACTTGACCAACAACATTCTTTCACTGAACAGTCACATTCCTAGTAAGGAATGCTCACCCTTAAAGGAGAAGATACAACAAATAGCAACTCAACTTTTAGCGGAAGACACAAGTCTCCAACAAAATGACCCAGATGCAATACTCATCCCAGTAAATATAAGGAAAACCATAACTATGAAACTTATAGAAAATGGAGTATCACCAAGAGGTGGTACAGTAATATTTGTGGTTGAGGAACATGAATATCGGCAGACAGAGATATTCTATTCATGGATACATTTTCCAGCAGCAAATGCTGTGACACGCGAGTTCCACTACTACAAAATAGAGGAATCTCCAGAGGAATACGCCCCTTTCGAGGACGTTGAAATTCCACTAACATACCAAGAGCATGAGCTCTGGTTTAATGGCGCCCTAAGACATCAAAATCACATTACCAGGCTCGGTCCACTAGGTAGACCAGGAGACACATGGCCGGTTCTAGCCAGCTATACACCACATCCTGACATTGAAAAAATGTCAAGCAGAGAACTTTTAGTTCATCTAAAAGAATTAACAAAAGCATATAGACAATTAGTTCAATTGACAATTGACGGTACAACGATCCGCCAAAAATTGAAAGAAACAGATATAGCAGAACAACCTTATGAACTTGCCAGAATAAATGAAAAATCCTATGAAGAACTAGGTAGAGATAGTTTGGGTGGGAAACCACTAAAACCACAACTAACTGAAAATCCTGAAAGAACCTTTATCAAGAATAATCTCAATACTCCAAAAAAGAAGTGGGAGGGTAATAAACAAATTACTCCCAGAGAAAAACAGTTTCAGGCCAGAGGAAGGTCTCCCCAACGGAGAGATAGATCTCCAGAACGGGGGGTAAGTCTCCACAAAGGGAGCCCTCTGAAAGATGATACAACGTTAGAAATAGGGACATTTTGAGAAAACCTGACAGATATCAAGATATTGATACACGTCCCCCTCGATCTTTTCAGACTTCCTCACAGAAATCGGAAAGAAGAGGACGGTCAGAACATAAAGAAGAGCGCATCAAGTCCAAAGACAAGGAACCTGCTCATCAAAGTAAAAAAATACAATTTCCCAAAAAGAAGGTGGCTAGTATTAAAATAAAACATGCAGAGGATTCTGAGGACACAACTCAAGAACGGAGAATGGGCCCAGACAATGCTAGACAGCGCAGCAGAAGTGACCATAGCTCGCAAGATCCTGATGAATCTTCTGGAGACAGTGGACACGAATGAATACATTCAAGTAGAAACTGCAGACACCAGAGTTAGTATACCCCATAAATTATATGAAATAACATTACGTATAGAGGGGGACAAAACTAGGAAAATAAGAGGTCTCTTTTGGGAGTACCTATCTAAAGGCTATGACATCCTTCTAGCAGAGAAAGACTGGCCACCAGAGTTTGTTAGGGAGTGCCCACATGGCGAAGAAATGATTATGCCTGCCTTCTCAAAACACATTCCAATTCATAAAAAATAAACATATGCTAGAAAATGGGCAGTGGCCCAAGCCCTTGTATTATATAAAAATCATTAAGGATGGGATGAGGATTCTCCTCACCATAAAATTCAGTTAAAAAATCAACCTACTGCTCAAAGGCAGTATCCTGTAAAGCAAGAAGCTAAAAAAGAAGTCAGGGAGATCTTAGATCAACTTGAATACCAGGGGGTGATTGAAACATGCACCTCACAAATGAACAATCCTTTGTTTCCTGTCTCCAAACCAGACAATCCATATTGTCTAGTTTTGGATTACAGACACCTAAACTCTTGTTGCAAAACATTTGCAGTACAAAACTCACACAGTGCAGCACTAATGAATAACATTGTGCGCAAAAAATATAAAACAACATTAGATATTTCAAATGGTTTCTTCTGTCAAAACATTGCACCAGAAAGCAGGTATTTGACCGCTTTCTCAAGTCTGGGGGCATAAAAGCAATTTTGTCGTCTCCCACAGGGATTCAAGAACAGCCCAAGATTATTTTCAGCTAGGGTAACAGAGTTACTACAAATGTATGATGATGAGGCATTATCTTATGTCGATGACATCTATCTTACAGACGATGACCTAGAGAGACACTTGAAAAGAGTGAACACCATTATACTTGGGTTCGCATCTGAAGGGTACAAATTCAACTTTAAAAAATCACAAATTGCCCACCTAACTGTCCTATTTTTAGGATATGAATTATCAAGTGAAGGCAAAAGCCTAGCAGACAACTTCTTAGAGAAGTGTGCAGTACTCCAAGTTCCAAAAACGCTGAAGAACTTACAATCAATTCTAGGTTTCCTGAATTTCGGAAGAACTTACATTCTAAACTATGCAGAAAGGGTTACACCTCTCTATGAATTAATAAAACCTGATTTCAAACCAATTAATTGGACTCAGAAACACACAGAAATTTTACGATCAATACAAACAGACATGTTAACTAAAACAAAACTGCAAACACGCGCAAACTAACACAACCTTGTAATCCGAGTCATCCCAGGAAGATGCGGATTTACGTACCTGACCTCTAATGAGGGAGAAACGGTACCAATAGCTTATGAATCACACTTGTACACACAAGCTGAAATGAAATTCAGTTCTACTGAAAAAATTCTGACTGCAGTTCAAACTGCTGTAGCAAAAGAAAAAGCACTAGCTCAAGGGAAGAGCATATCTGTTTTAACAGCAGTATCAGCCCTTGAAGCAGTAACAAGACCAAGCATTCCAAATGCTATGGCATTAGATCCAGAATGGATACAAAGGGTTAATTCTCTTGCTGCAACAGACGTGATACACGCATTTGATCCCAAAATGAAAAAGTTAGAACATCTAGAATACGAACAGGAATGTCCTCTGCCGATCGAAATTCTGCCTCTAGAACAGTACTCCTGTGTAATCTACACAGACAGATTTGCACAACACTACATTGTGGATAAACATGTTTACAGTGCTGCTTGCGCGATTGTCAAAGGTCTCTGGTGCATAAGTAAATTCAGACCAATGGTCACTAAAACTGAATCACTCAGAAACTGTACAGCTCAGCGAGCTGAACTACGAGTTTTGAAGATGGCGCTCGAAACTGCTGATCGCGAATTCCCCACACTAATAGTGTGCGATTCGCATTACTGCGTCCAGTCTTACAATAATTCAATGCAGACCTGGATTGAAAACGGTTACAAAGATGAGTCAGGTGACACAATAAAGCATAAAAAGCTATGGGAACAAGTAGTTCGGATACAGAAAGAACTACGAAAGACTCGCGTGATACATACGCAGAGTCTTCAACGTGATGGCGTTCACGTTGCAAGGAATTCATTGGCTAAGAGAGCAACAGCGGCAGCTATTCAACCGGCTTCCGTAGCTACAAAAAAGCGTTCTAAAAAACAGATAGATGGAGAAACCATGCTGTCAGTAAAAGCTTCATTAAAAGGCGACCATGCGGCATTACCTCTAAATTATCCACTCAATAACACATACATAATTGATGCGAACTCCGTTCCTTTTGCTCGAATCCCTGGAGTGGGGGACAGAGTAATTCCAAACACGAACCGGAGGGCTTACTTAATTCAAGAAGCACACATGGGAATGGGTCTGAGGCACCAAGAGATCTTGAAATCTCTAATAGAATTACAATCACAATACTGGTGGCGGGGGATAAGCGTGCAAATTTATAATTTTGCAAAGAACTGTCAGGACTGCAACGGAGATCGCAGTTGTGAACCGGACCAGATACCAGCCCAGACACCTCTATTAGACAGCATTAGGCTATCTACATGCAGAAATCCACACGGAAAACTGCGATCCCATAAATATTAAGACGAGATTCATTTGGATGTGGCCCCAGCGCTCGGCTGATGCCAGAACTGTTATAAAAGATTTGTAAGTCTTAATCGGCACATACGTAATTGGCATGCTACATTCTGACCAGGATCCTGCGTTTAGCTCTCCAGCTTACAAGGAGCCCATGGCCAGCTTGGGCATTGCATTGCGGTACTCTAGTCCATTCCATCCCGAGGGAAATGCAGTAGTGGAGAGAAAAAACCATGACATAAAGCAATCTATACCAGCGAGGGTATTAGGTTTGGGTGATGGGTGGGTCAAACATCTAATAAGTGTCCAACGTAGTCTTAATAATCTGCCAAGAAATTCTCTGGGGGGAATCACTTCGTATGAACTTTTGCTTGGTACAAGAATGATAATCGAAGACCTCGATTGTCAGACTTCAGTGGTGGAACAAAAATCCTTTGATATCAAAGATCGTTTGGCTGTTTTACAGGACTTAAATGAAACAAGAAGAAGTCTAAGTAACACAAAGCTAAAGCCAACGGCCACTGAAGAAAAACCACCTGTCCCAGCAAGACCTGTCTGGATTCCAAAGATTGGGGATCTGGTCAGAGAAAAGATCATGGTGAAGAAGGAATTTTGGCCTTCTTACAGAAGAGCAATACCTGTCTTGTCAATCAGCGGAACAAGATCAGTAATACTACCGCCCCTTGCTGATAAAAAGGAGAACAGAGTTGTATCAATCGACCTGGTAAAACCACAATCATGTGGCCAATATTAAGTAGTCGGCCCAGTGGACTCCCAAGAAGTAGCAGAAGACCAAACCTTGCTACACTCCAAGAGGTTCAAACTGAGAGACTAATCACATTTGATAAACCTGCAGTGAATAAAAAAGGACTGTGCAACAAAGCCATGGAACTTGTGCCTCTTGAAACCCAAATTGCAACAGTTCGTCAAGAAACACCTGTCTACAATGATGTAGCCTCTGACCATACAAATCCAAAGATTAATCAAAATCCGGAAGCTATTCCAACAATTGACAGAACTGCATCTTGCTACTTCATCAATTTCGATGACTTTTCCGATGATCAAAGTGAACATGAGGACAAGCCAGCAAACAAGACTTTCAAAGACAAAATTACAGAACTCTTTCATCAACTTGGAGAAACATATCTGATTTCACCATGGATTGAATTGTGGATTGTGTTAGGTGTACTTTTCCTCCTGCTATGGCTCATTTTGGTTTTAAACTTGGGAAGAATGATTGAGGGAAAATACAGTACAATGGACACAGCAAGTCAGAACATCAACGTGGTTCATCTCACATCGAAAAAAGAGAACTGTCATCAGTGAACATCACAGCCATTCCTATACCTGGTGGCGTAGCATGGGACACAACTGATTACGAAATCTATGGCCTGGTTGAACTCTTGAAATATCCACATCAGTTCAAGGTTTCCTTAAATGACTTTGTATCACCTAGTATTTTCTCTGATGATGGGGACTTTGAAAATATTAATAATATGATGTCAGATTTAGAAATGTCAGCAACATTTTCAGAACATGATTATTTACAAGGTTCATCAAATTATGAAGAAATGTATTGCTTTAATCATTATGGGCATCACTATTTGCATCAATCTGCTAATCCTAGAAATGTTTTTACTTAAAATCAATGGGAGCATTGTCCAACACCGCCAAAAGGCAGTACAAAAACATATTATATCAGAAATTTCCATACTTCTCAGGGTTTATTAACACTGATCCAGAAAAGTTTTATTTTAAAATTACGAATAGGACAGGAATGGAAAACATGTTGACAAATACTAAACTAATTTATTCTGAAAAACTTTATGGAAAAATGTCTACATTTGGTTTTGAATTTTGGAAAAACAACATTGAGACCAAAACAGTCTGGGGTACAAAGGACTGGCAGGTACAACGTTTAAAATCATTATTCAGAGCCTGCATGATCCCAGAACAGATAATATTCCTGAATGACACCATTCAACAAACAACCTGTCTTGGCCTAGCCAAGATAAAGGACTTAAACAAACCGGCTATACCAAAGCCCATACCTGATAGTAATAGCACTACAGATGTGGAGATAGACGTATCCCATATTTTACACCAAAACAGAACAAATCCTGATTGGAAAAAATGGTTGATCTGGCCCACAGACACTAATACCTGTCAAGATAGATTCCTGGAAAAAACACAGGGGTTCAAACAGAATAGGCCAGACCCAAGATATTCCCAGAGACAACATCCAGGGATAATAACAACATACAGTGTAGGAAAACTATGCCTCAAATGGCTACAGAAATCCACACTACTTGAAATTAAGCAACACTTGACTTTACTTAAAGAAGGTGCTGACTTGCGAGATTTCTTAATGGGACCTCGCAAACAGCGTCAAAAACGTTTCATATATGCCAGTATATACGCTGCTTACAACGAAGCTTGGAAAGTAACGCAAATTGAAACTGCTGAAAAAATACGAGAAAGTGATCGTATTCATTTGGAAAAATCACTGTCTGTAGTGGACAATGGGTTAACGACTCTGTCCTCCAGAATTTATTCACTGGACAGCGTTGTATCATCTGCTATTGATATAATAGAACAGGATATGCTAACGTTACAACATGGCCAGTCCCAATTACGTTCTATTGTACAGGTAGGCTGGACGTTACAAAACCTCCGTTCAAGCCACGTGCCATGGCGTCTAATTAACACAGCGTCATTATTTTCTATCTATAACCTTACAGATAAACAAATCTCTTTGGCACAAAAAGGAGCAGACTATACGGTGCTGAGCATTGAAAAACTAGAAAGTTTACCATTGACAATCTCCGAAAGACCGGTCATTGAATGGATAATACATGGAACCATTACAATTCCGATAACGACTTTTCAGTTTCAATACTGCCATAAGTATATATCAGTGGGCCTGTATGAAAGGTTGGGTAAAGGATACATCAAGTCGACCTGGATTTTACCTTATACACATAGATGTTATAGTGCAGGGAAAAAAGAAGTATTTCTTAGTGGTAACAACTATAAAAATTCACTAAGCGGTACACTTCTGTTTCAAGGTATTAACTTGCATGGATCCTGCGAAGGTTCATCAAATAACCTTTCATGTCACCTGCACGGCACCCCTGCTACACAGATAGAGCCTTTTTTCAGACAACTTTCCAACGGCAGTTACGTTATAATAAGTGACCAAGGCTGTTGCGGCATGGTGCCAGGAACGGCCCATCTCGTGAGCGTTACTTCCAGGGTCCCTTGCTGTATGCAAGTATTGTATTCAAACAGTAAGCCAGACAAGGAGGCAGCAATATGGCCTTCTCTGAATATCTCTTCTATTGGAATTGATACTTTAAGCAGAATGAAGTCTATTCTTTTACAAACAACTGTGCTTTTAACCTCGTCTAAAGAAACATATGATCTGCAAGTTGCAAGGACAGCAGCAGAGATACACGCTTTATTATCGACAAATTTCCCAGTGCATTTCGTAGAAATGTTAAGCCAAATCTTAAACATGTCAGATACCAGTGGCATCGCACATGTATTTAAGACAATTATTTCGGGACTGTTAGCACCCTTTGAAGCAGTCCTGAGCATCTTCCCGAATTTCGTGCACTCTGTGTTCGGCGGCCTGCCTCTCATCTTGGGACTCGTACCAGGAATCTTATTTTTGTTCCTTGTGCTCCGATATGGCAAGTCAATTCACAGACAAAACTCAGGCAACAATGGAAGAGACGATCCTAGCAATGCGATACCAAGAGCAGATTACTAAAGTCCTCGGCTTGGCTCGGCTAAGAGATCTGAATACTACCTGGTTTCTTTCATTCAGACCAATCTGGCAAGATTGCATCTTACCTGTTCTACGATGCCTGCTCTGCGGAGAAGAATGCGTGTTGGACATCTGTCTCACACTCCCATCAGCAGTACCTATGGATGTCGATACTTTGCTAGGTTCGGTAACGGCTCATGCAACGTGTTGTCCCCAGCGGCTACCTATTCTGATGACGGCATTCGTTGAGACCTCACCATTACGATTAGGTGGCGGTGAGGTACGAGATGAAAGTGGCACACAGGTACAACCTTCTGTGACCATTGCTGATCTAGACACCGATAACAGCAATGCTTCTTACATATGCACTATTTCTACTTTTTTGGACTTGGTCCAACTCTCACCTACTGTTGTAGACAAATTCTTTGCCAGCCTGTCTGAGTTAAGATATTTCAAATGGTTTCTTCTGTCAAAACATTGCACCAGAAAGCAGGTATTTGACCGCTTTCTCAAGTCTGGGGGCATAAAAGCAATTTTGTCGTCTCCCACAGGGATTCAAGAACAGCCCAAGATTATTTTCAGCTAGGGTAACAGAGTTACTACAAATGTATGATGATGAGGCATTATCTTATGTCGATGACATCTATCTTACAGACGATGACCTAGAGAGACACTTGAAAAGAGTGAACACCATTATACTTGGGTTCGCATCTGAAGGGTACAAATTCAACTTTAAAAAATCACAAATTGCCCACCTAACTGTCCTATTTTTAGGATATGAATTATCAAGTGAAGGCAAAAGCCTAGCAGACAACTTCTTAGAGAAGTGTGCAGTACTCCAAGTTCCAAAAACGCTGAAGAACTTACAATCAATTCTAGGTTTCCTGAATTTCGGAAGAACTTACATTCTAAACTATGCAGAAAGGGTTACACCTCTCTATGAATTAATAAAACCTGATTTCAAACCAATTAATTGGACTCAGAAACACACAGAAATTTTACGATCAATACAAACAGACATGTTAACTAAAACAAAACTGCAAACACGCGCAAACTAACACAACCTTGTAATCCGAGTCATCCCAGGAAGATGCGGATTTACGTATCTGACCTCTAATGAGGGAGAAACGGTACCAATAGCTTATGAATCACACTTGTACACACAAGCTGAAATGAAATTCAGTTCTACTGAAAAAATTCTGACTGCGGTTCAAACTGCTGTAGCAAAAGAAAAAGCACTAGCTCAAGGGAAGAGCATATCTGTTTTAACAGCAGTATCAGCCCTTGAAGCAGTAACAAGACCAAGCATTCCAAATGCTATGGCATTAGATCCAGAATGGATACAAAGGGTTAATTCTCTTGCTGCAACAGACGTGATACACGCATTTGATCCCAAAATGAAAAAGTTAGAACATCTAGAATACGAACAGGAATGTCCTCTGCCGATCGAAATTCTGCCTCTAGAACAGTACTCCTGTGTAATCTACACAGACAGATTTGCACAACACTACATTGTGGATAAACATGTTTACAGTGCTGCTTGCGCGATTGTCAAAGGTCTCTGGCGCATAAGTAAATTCAGACCAATGGTCACTAAAACTGAATCACTCAGAAACTGTACAGCTCAGCGAGCTGAACTACGAGTTTTGAAGATGGCGCTCGAAACTGCTGATCGCGAATTCCCCACACTAATAGTGTGCGATTCGCATTACTGCGTCCAGTCTTACAATAATTCAATGCAGACCTGGATTGAAAACGGTTACAAAGATGAGTCAGGTGTCACAATAAAGCATAAAAAGCTATGGGAACAAGTAGTTCAGATACAGAAAGAACTACGAAAGACTCGCGTGATACATACGTAAGCATGGGCGGATTTTGCGGATCCACGATTCACGAATTTGCGGATTCACGGATCGTGGATCTGCAAAATCCGCGGATTTAGCGGATCTGCGGATTTGGGGGCGGGGCTTCCTCGAGTGTGTGGGCGGGGCCAAACGGACGGGGCTTCCATGCGAGCGCACATGCCTCTTGTGTGTATTAAAGGTCAGAGATCGATCAGAGCAGCAGATTAAGAGACAGAAGCCCCCTGGTCACAGGAACAGCACGGGGGTTGCGCTCGTGAAAGTCAAAGATGCAAATGCATCTGGGCAGCATCACAGCGGATTTTCGATGGTATATTTGTGAAGAAGGCACATCTGCCCAGCCTCCCAACGCTCACAATTTTTTTTGGGCTGATGAATGAGTCACTGCATTTGCACTTCAACTAGTTTCAGCGACCAAGTGTGTGTTACTATGCAATCGCGCCGAAGTGCGCAGGGGTCCCTGGAGTGAAATGGCCATCATAGTGGGTAAATGGCGGGAAGACGGTGCACACCTCGAGTGTGTGGGCGGGGCCAAACGGACGGGGGCGCTCAGGATTATTTTTGGGCTGATGAATGAGTCACTGAATTTAAGCTTCAACTAGGGCACATGCGTTATTGATATCTGCAAGTGTTTCCTGTTGAGGTTTTTTTTTTGTGCCAGGACCGTCGTGCCAGAATGAACCCTGCCCTTCATATTTATTCAAGAAGAAGACACCATGTAAATAATTTACGATGGCGCCGGCAAGCTGCCAGCGCCATCCTGCAAAAGTTACTTAATTAGCTTCAACAGGAAGCTCCAACTGATAAAATAAAGCAGGCGCTCGAGCCCCTGCTTTATCTTATCTGTTAGAGCTTCCTGTCGAAGCTAATTAAGTAACCATTTGAGGATGGCGCTGGCAGCTTGCCGGCGCCATCGTAAATTATTTACATGGGGCTTGAACTTTTGACCGCAAAATCCGCTCCGATCGCGGATTGCGGATTCTCGGTAAATTCGCGAGAGTTCGCGGATCGCGGATTTACCGAAAATCCGAAAAATCCGCGATCGGAGCGGATTTTGCGCTCATGCTTATACATACGCAGAGTCTTCAACGTGATGGCGTTCACGTTGCAAGGAATTCATTGGCTAAGAGAGCCACAGCGGCAGCTATTCAACCGGCTTCCGTAGCTACAAAAAAGCGTTCTAAAAAACAGATAGATGGAGAAACCACGCTGTCAGTAAAAGCTTCATTAAAAGGCGACCATGCGGCATTACCTCTAAATTATCCACTCAATAACACATACATAATTGATGCGAACTCCGTTCCTTTTGCTCGAATCCCTGGAGTGGGGGACAGAGTAATTCCAAACACGAACCGGAGGGCTTACTTAATTCAAGAAGCACACATGGGAATGGGTCTGAGGCACCAAGAGATCTTGAAATCTCTAATAGAATTACAATCACAATACTGGTGGCCGGGGATAAGCGTGCAAATTTATAATTTTGCAAAGAACTGTCAGGACTGCAACGGAGATCGCAGTTGTGAACCGGACCAGATACCAGCCCAGACACCTCTATTAGACAGCATTAGGCTATCTACATGCAGAAATCCACACGGAAAACTGCGATCCCATAAATATTAAGACGAGATTCATTTGGATGTGGCCCCAGCGCTCGGCTGATGCCAGAACTGTTATAAAAGATTTGTGAGTCTTTATCGGCACATACGTAATTGGCATGCTACATTCTGACCAGGATCCTGCGTTTAGCTCTCCAGCTTACAAGGAGCCCATGGCCAGCTTGGGCA
Organism: Lissotriton helveticus; assembly: GCF_964261635.1. Classification (NCBI taxonomy): domain Eukaryota; kingdom Metazoa; phylum Chordata; class Amphibia; order Caudata; family Salamandridae; genus Lissotriton; species Lissotriton helveticus. The sequence continues at coordinate 878,986,836 of NC_136069.1, forward strand.
TTGCATTGCGGTACTCTAGTCCATTCCATCCCGAGGGAAATGCAGTAGTGGAGAGAAAAAACCATGACATAAAGCAATCTATACCAGCGAGGGTATTAGGTTTGGGTGATGGGTGGGTCAAACATCTAATAAGTGTCCAACGTAGTCTTAATAATCTGCCAAGAAATTCTCTGGGGGGAATCACTTCGTATGAACTTTTGCTTGGTACAAGAATGATAATCGAAGACCTCGATTGTCAGACTTCAGTGGTGGAACAAAAATCCTTTGATATCAAAGATCGTTTGGCTGTTTTACAGGACTTAAATGAAACAAGAAGAAGTCTAAGTAACACAAAGCTAAAGCCAACGGCCACTGAAGAAAAACCACCTGTCCCAGCAAGACCTGTCTGGATTCCAAAGATTGGGGATCTGGTCAGAGAAAAGATCATGGTGAAGAAGGAATTTGGGCCTTCTTACAGAAGAGCAATACCTGTCTTGTCAATCAGCGGAACAAGATCAGTAATACTACCGCCCCTTGCTGATAAAAAGGAGAACAGAGTTGTATCAATCGACCTGGTAAAACCCCAATCATGTGGCCAATATTAAGTAGTCGGCCCAGTGGACTCCCAAGAAGTAGCAGAAGACCAAACCTTGCTACACTCCAAGAGGTTCAAACTGAGAGACTAATCACATTTGATAAACCTGCAGTGAATAAAAAAGGACTATGCAACAAAGCCATGGAACTTGTGCCTCTTGAAACCCAAATTGCAACAGTTCGTCAAGAAACACCTGTCTACAATGATGTAGCCTCTGACCATACAAATCCAAAGATTAATCAAAATCCGGAAGCTATTCCAACAATTGACAGAACTGCATCTTGCTACTTCATCAATTTCGATGACTTTTCCGATGATCAAAGTGAACATGAGGACAAGCCAGCAAACAAGACTTTCAAAGACAAAATTACAGAACTCTTTCATCAACTTGGAGAAACATATCTGATTTCACCATGGATTGAATTGTGGATTGTTTTAGGTGTACTTTTCCTCCTGCTATGGCTCATTTTGGTTTTAAACTTGGGAAGAATGATTGAGGGAAAATACAGTACAATGGACACAGCAAGTCAGAACATCAACGTGGTTCATCTCACATCGAAAAAAGAGAACTGTCATCAGTGAACATCACAGCCATTCCTATACCTGGTGGCGTAGCATGGGACACAACTGATTACGAAATCTATGGCCTGGTTGAACTCTTGAAATATCCACATCAGTTCAAGGTTTCCTTAAATGACTTTGTATCACCTAGTATTTTCTCTGATGATGGGGACTTTGAAAATATTAATAATATGATGTCAGATTTAGAAATGTCAGCAACATTTTCAGAACATGATTATTTACAAGGTTCATCAAATTATGAAGAAATGTATTGCTTTAATCATTATGGGCATCACTATTTGCATCAATCTGCTAATCCTAGAAATGTTTTTACTTAAAATCAATGGGAGCATTGTCCAACACCGCCAAAAGGCAGTACAAAAACATATTATATCAGAAATTTCCATACTTCTCAGGGTTTATTAACACTGATCCAGAAAAGTTTTATTTTAAAATTACGAATAGGACAGGAATGGAAAACATGTTGACAAATACTAAACTAATTTATTCTGAAAAACTTTATGGAAAAATGTCTACATTTGGTTTTGAATTTTGGAAAAACAACATTGAGACCAAAACAGTCTGGGGTACAAAGGACTGGCAGGTACAACGTTTAAAATCATTATTCAGAGCCTGCATGATCCCAGAACAGATAATATTCCTGAATGACACCATTCAACAAACAACCTGTCTTGGCCTAGCCAAGATAAAGGACTTAAACAAACCGGCTATACCAAAGCCCATACCTGATAGTAATAGCACTACAGATGTGGAGATAGACGTATCCCATATTTTACACCAAAACAGAACAAATCCTGATTGGAAAAAATGGTTGATCTGGCCCACAGACACTAATACCTGTCAAGATAGATTCCTGGAAAAAACACAGGGGTTCAAACAGAATAGGCCAGACCCAAGATATTCCCAGAGACAACATCCAGGGATAATAACAACATACAGTGTAGGAAAACTATGCCTCAAATGGCTACAGAAATCCACACTACTTGAAATTAAGCAACACTTGACTTTACTTAAAGAAGGTGCTGACTTGCGAGACTTCTTAATGGGACCTCGCAAACAGCGTCAAAAACGTTTCATATATGCCAGTATATACGCTGCTTACAACGAAGCTTGGAAAGTAACGCAAATTGAAACTGCTGAAAAAATACGAGAAAGTGATCGTATTCATTTGGAAAAATCACTGTCTGTAGTGGACAATGGGTTAACGACTCTGTCCTCCAGAATTTATTCACTGGACAGCGTTGTATCATCTGCTATTGATATAATAGAACAGGATATGCTAACGTTACAACATGGCCAGTCCCAATTACGTTCTATTGTACAGGTAGGCTGGACGTTACAAAACCTCCGTTCAAGCCACGTGCCATGGCGTCTAATTAACACAGCGTCATTATTTTCTATCTATAACCTTACAGATAAACAAATCTCTTTGGCACAAAAAGGAGCAGACTATACGGTGCTGAGCATTGAAAAACTAGAAAGTTTACCATTGACAATCTCCGAAAGACCGGTCATTGAATGGATAATACATGGAACCATTACAATTCCGATAACGACTTTTCAGTTTCAATACTGCCATAAGTATATATCAGTGGGCCTGTATGAAAGGTTGGGTAAAGGATACATCAAGTCGACCTGGATTTTACCTTATACACATAGATGTTATAGTGCAGGGAAAAAAGAGGTATTTCTTAGTGGTAACAACTGTAAAAATTCACTAAGCGGTACACTTCTGTTTCAAGGTATTAACTTGCATGGATCCTGCGAAGGTTCATCAAATAACCTTTCATGTCACCTGCACGGCACCCCTGCTACACAGATAGAGCCTTTTTTCAGACAACTTTCCAACGGCAGTTACGTTATAATAAGTGACCAAGGCTGTTGGGGCATGGTGCCAGGAACGGCCCATCTCGTGAGCGTTACTTCCAGGGTCCCTTGCTGTATGCAAGTATTGTATTCAAACAGTAAGCCAGACAAGGAGGCAGCAATATGGCCTTCTCTGAATATCTCTTCTATTGGAATTGATACTTTAAGCAGAATGAAGTCTATTCTTTTACAAACAACTGTGCTTTTAACCTCGTCTAAAGAAACATATGATCTGCAAGTTGCAAGGACAGCAGCAGAGATACATGCTTTATTATCGACAAATTTCCCAGTGCATTTCGTAGAAATGTTAAGCCAAATCTTAAACATGTCAGATACCAGTGGCATTGCACATGTATTTAAGACAATTATTTCGGGACTGTTAGCACCCTTTGAAGCAGTCCTGAGCATCTTCCCGAATTTCGTGCACTCTGTGTTCGGCGGCCTGCCTCTCATCTTGGGACTCGTACCAGGAATCTTATTTTTGTTCCTTGTGCTCCGATATGGCAAGTCAATTCACAGACAAAACTCAGGCAACAATGGAAGAGACGATCCTAGCAATGCGATACCAAGAGCAGATTACTAAAGTCCTCGGCTTGGCTCGGCTAAGAGATCTGAATACTACCTGGTTTCTTTCATTCAGACCAATCTGGCAAGATTGCATCTTACCTGTTCTACGATGCCTGCTCTGCGGAGAAGAATGCGTGTTGGACATCTGTCTCACACTCCCATCAGCAGTACCTATGGATGTCGATACTTTGCTAGGTTCGGTAACGGCTCATGCAACGTGTTGTCCCCAGCGGCTACCTATTCTGATGACGGCATTCGTTGAGACCTCACCATTACGATTAGGTGGCGGTGAGGTACGAGATGAAAGTGGCACACAGGTACAACCTTCTGTGACCATTGCTGATCTAGACACCGATAACAGCAATGCTTCTTACATATGCACTATTTCTACTTTTTTGGACTTGGTCCAACTCTCACCTACTGTTGTAGACAAATTCTTTGCCAGCCTGTCTGAGTTAAGATATTTCAAATGGTTTCTTCTGTCAAAACATTGCACCAGAAAGCAGGTATTTGACCGCTTTCTCAAGTCTGGGGGCATAAAAGCAATTTTGTCGTCTCCCACAGGGATTCAAGAACAGCCCAAGATTATTTTCAGCTAGGGTAACAGAGTTACTACAAATGTATGATGATGAGGCATTATCTTATGTCGATGACATCTATCTTACAGACGATGACCTAGAGAGACACTTGAAAAGAGTGAACACCATTATACTTGGGTTCGCATCTGAAGGGTACAAATTCAACTTTAAAAAATCACAAATTGCCCACCTAACTGTCCTATTTTTAGGATATGAATTATCAAGTGAAGGCAAAAGCCTAGCAGACAACTTCTTAGAGAAGTGTGCAGTACTCCAAGTTCCAAAAACGCTGAAGAACTTACAATCAATTCTAGGTTTCCTGAATTTCGGAAGAACTTACATTCTAAACTATGCAGAAAGGGTTACACCTCTCTATGAATTAATAAAACCTGATTTCAAACCAATTAATTGGACTCAGAAACACACAGAAATTTTACGATCAATACAAACAGACATGTTAACTAAAACAAAACTGCAAACACGCGCAAACTAACACAACCTTGTAATCCGAGTCATCCCAGGAAGATGCGGATTTACGTACCTGACCTCTAATGAGGGAGAAACGGTACCAATAGCTTATGAATCACACTTGTACACACAAGCTGAAATGAAATTCAGTTCTACTGAAATAATTCTGACTGCGGTTCAAACTGCTGTAGCAAAAGAAAAAGCACTAGCTCAAGGGAAGAGCATATCTGTTTTAACAGCAGTATCAGCCCTTGAAGCAGTAACAAGACCAAGCATTCCAAATGCTATGGCATTAGATCCAGAATGGATACAAAGGGTTAATTCTCTTGCTGCAACAGACGTGATACACGCATTTGATCCCAAAATGAAAAAGTTAGAACATCTAGAATACGAACAGGAATGTCCTCTGCCGATCGAAATTCTGCCTCTAGAACAGTACTCCTGTGTAATCTACACAGACAGATTTGCACAACACTACATTGTGGATAAACATGTTTACAGTGCTGCTTGCGCGATTGTCAAAGGTCTCTGGCGCATAAGTAAATTCAGACCAATGGTCACTAAAACTGAATCACTCAGAAACTGTACAGCTCAGCGAGCTGAACTACGAGTTTTGAAGATGGCGCTCGAAACTGCTGATCGCGAATTCCCCACACTAATAGTGTGCGATTCGCATTACTGCGTCCAGTCTTACAATAATTCAATGCAGACCTGGATTGAAAACGGTTACAAAGATGAGTCAGGTGTCACAATAAAGCATAAAAAGCTATGGGAACAAGTAGTTCAGATACAGAAAGAACTACGAAAGACTCGCGTGATACATACGCAGAGTCTTCAACGTGATGGCGTTCACGTTGCAAGGAATTCATTGGCTAAGAGAGCCACAGCGGCAGCTATTCAACCGGCTTCCGTAGCTACAAAAAAGCGTTCTAAAAAACAGATAGACGGAGAAACCATGCTGTCAGTAAAAGCTTCATTAAAAGGCGACCATGCGGCATTACCTCTAAATTATCCACTCAATAACACATACATAATTGATGCGAACTCCGTTCCTTTTGCTCGAATCCCTGGAGTGGGGGACAGAGTAATTCCAAACACGAACCGGAGGGCTTACTTAATTCAAGAAGCACACATGGGAATGGGTCTGAGGCACCAAGAGATCTTGAAATCTCTAATAGAATTACAATCACAATACTGGTGGCCGGGGATAAGCGTGCAAATTTATAATTTTGCAAAGAACTGTCAGGACTGCAACGGAGATCGCAGTTGTGAACCGGACCAGATACCAGCCCAGACACCTCTATTAGACAGCATTAGGCTATCTACATGCAGAAATCCACACGGAAAACTGCGATCCCATAAATATTAAGACGAGATTCATTTGGATGTGGCCCCAGCGCTCGGCTGATGCCAGAACTGTTATAAAAGATTTGTGAGTCTTTATCGGCACATACGTAATTGGCATGCTACATTCTGACCAGGATCCTGCGTTTAGCTCTCCAGCTTACAAGGAGCCCATGGCCAGCTTGGGCATTGCATTGCGGTACTCTAGTCCATTCCATCCCGAGGGAAATGCAGTAGTGGAGAGAAAAAACCATGACATAAAGCAATCTATACCAGCGAGGGTATTAGGTTTGGGTGATGGGTGGGTCAAACATCTAATAAGTGTCCAACGTAGTCTTAATAATCTGCCAAGAAATTCTCTGGGGGGAATCACTTCGTATGAACTTTTGCTTGGTACAAGAATGATAATCGAAGACCTCGATTGTCAGACTTCAGTGGTGGAACAAAAATCCTTTGATATCAAAGATCGTTTGGCTGTTTTACAGGACTTAAATGAAACAAGAAGAAGTCTAAGTAACACAAAGCTAAAGCCAACGGCCACTGAAGAAAAACCACCTGTCCCAGCAAGACCTGTCTGGATTCCAAAGATTGGGGATCTGGTCAGAGAAAAGATCATGGTGAAGAAGGAATTTTGGCCTTCTTACAGAAGAGCAATACCTGTCTTGTCAATCAGCGGAACAAGATCAGTAATACTACCGCCCCTTGCTGATAAAAAGGAGAACAGAGTTGTATCAATCGACCTGGTAAAACCACAATCATGTGGCCAATATTAAGTAGTCGGCCCAGTGGACTCCCAAGAAGTAGCAGAAGACCAAACCTTGCTACACTCCAAGAGGTTCAAACTGAGAGACTAATCACATTTGATAAACCTGCAGTGAATAAAAAAGGACTATGCAACAAAGCCATGGAACTTGTGCCTCTTGAAACCCAAATTGCAACAGTTCGTCAAGAAACACCTGTCTACAATGATGTAGCCTCTGACCATACAAATCCAAAGATTAATCAAAATCCGGAAGCTATTCCAACAATTGACAGAACTGCATCTTGCTACTTCATCAATTTCGATGACTTTTCCGATGATCAAAGTGAACATGAGGACAAGCCAGCAAACAAGACTTTCAAAGACAAAATTACAGAACTCTTTCATCAACTTGGAGAAACATATCTGATTTCACCATGGATTGAATTGTGGATTGTGTTAGGTGTACTTTTCCTCCTGCTATGGCTCATTTTGGTTTTAAACTTGGGAAGAATGATTGAGGGAAAATACAGTACAATGGACACAGCAAGTCAGAACATCAACGTGGTTCATCTCACATCGAAAAAAGAGAACTGTCATCAGTGAACATCACAGCCATTCCTATACCTGGTGGCGTAGCATGGGACACAACTGATTACGAAATCTATGGCCTGGTTGAACTCTTGAAATATCCACATCAGTTCAAGGTTTCCTTAAATGACTTTGTATCACCTAGTATTTTCTCTGATGATGGGGACTTTGAAAATATTAATAATATGATGTCAGATTTAGAAATGTCAGCAACATTTTCAGAACATGATTATTTACAAGGTTCATCAAATTATGAAGAAATGTATTGCTTTAATCATTATGGGCATCACTATTTGCATCAATCTGCTAATCCTAGAAATGTTTTTACTTAAAATCAATGGGAGCATTGTCCAACACCGCCAAAAGGCAGTACAAAAACATATTATATCAGAAATTTCCATACTTCTCAGGGTTTATTAACACTGATCCAGAAAAGTTTTATTTTAAAATTACGAATAGGACAGGAATGGAAAACATGTTGACAAATACTAAACTAATTTATTCTGAAAAACTTTATGGAAAAATGTCTACATTTGGTTTTGAATTTTGGAAAAACAACATTGAGACCAAAACAGTCTGGGGTACAAAGGACTGGCAGGTACAACGTTTAAAATCATTATTCAGAGCCTGCATGATCCCAGAACAGATAATATTCCTGAATGACACCATTCAACAAACAACCTGTCTTGGCCTAGCCAAGATAAAGGACTTAAACAAACCGGCTATACCAAAGCCCATACCTGATAGTAATAGCACTACAGATGTGGAGATAGACGTATCCCATATTTTACACCAAAACAGAACAAATCCTGATTGGAAAAAATGGTTGATCTGGCCCACAGACACTAATACCTGTCAAGATAGATTCCTGGAAAAAACACAGGGGTTCAAACAGAATAGGCCAGACCCAAGATATTCCCAGAGACAACATCCAGGGATAATAACAACATACAGTGTAGGAAAACTATGCCTCAAATGGCTACAGAAATCCACACTACTTGAAATTAAGCAACACTTGACTTTACTTAAAGAAGGTGCTGACTTGCGAGATTTCTTAATGGGACCTCGCAAACAGCGTCAAAAACGTTTCATATATGCCAGTATATACGCTGCTTACAACGAAGCTTGGAAAGTAACGCAAATTGAAACTGCTGAAAAAATACGAGAAAGTGATCGTATTCATTTGGAAAAATCACTGTCTGTAGTGGACAATGGGTTAACGACTCTGTCCTCCAGAATTTATTCACTGGACAGCGTTGTATCATCTGCTATTGATATAATAGAACAGGATATGCTAACGTTACAACATGGCCAGTCCCAATTACGTTCTATTGTACAGGTAGGCTGGACGTTACAAAACCTCCGTTCAAGCCACGTGCCATGGCGTCTAATTAACACAGCGTCATTATTTTCTATCTATAACCTTACAGATAAACAAATCTCTTTGGCACAAAAAGGAGCAGACTATACGGTGCTGAGCATTGAAAAACTAGAAAGTTTACCATTGACAATCTCCGAAAGACCGGTCATTGAATGGATAATACATGGAACCATTACAATTCCGATAACGACTTTTCAGTTTCAATACTGCCATAAGTATATATCAGTGGGCCTGTATGAAAGGTTGGGTAAAGGATACATCAAGTCGACCTGGATTTTACCTTATACACATAGATGTTATAGTGCAGGGAAAAAAGAGGTATTTCTTAGTGGTAACAACTGTAAAAATTCACTAAGCGGTACACTTCTGTTTCAAGGTATTAACTTGCATGGATCCTGCGAAGGTTCATCAAATAACCTTTCATGTCACCTGCACGGCACCCCTGCTACACAGATAGAGCCTTTTTTCAGACAACTTTCCAACGGCAGTTACGTTATAATAAGTGACCAAGGCTGTTGCGGCATGGTGCCAGGAACGGCCCATCTCGTGAGCGCTACTTCCAGGGTCCCTTGCTGTATGCAAGTATTGTATTCAAACAGTAAGCCAGACAAGGAGGCAGCAATATGGCCTTCTCTGAATATCTCTTCTATTGGAATTGATACTTTAAGCAGAATGAAGTCTATTCTTTTACAAACAACTGTGCTTTTAACCTCGTCTAAAGAAACATATGATCTGCAAGTTGCAAGGACAGCAGCAGAGATACATGCTTTATTATCGACAAATTTCCCAGTGCATTTCGTAGAAATGTTAAGCCAAATCTTAAACATGTCAGATACCAGTGGCATCGCACATGTATTTAAGACAATTATTTCGGGACTGTTAGCACCCTTTGAAGCAGTCCTGAGCATCTTCCCGAATTTCGTGCACTCTGTGTTCGGCGGCCTGCCTCTCATCTTGGGACTCGTACCAGGAATCTTATTTTTGTTCCTTGTGCTCCGATATGGCAAGTCAATTCACAGACAAAACTCAGGCAACAATGGAAGAGACGATCCTAGCAATGCGATACCAAGAGCAGATTACTAAAGTCCTCGGCTTGGCTCGGCTAAGAGATCTGAATACTACCTGGTTTCTTTCATTCAGACCAATCTGGCAAGATTGCATCTTACCTGTTCTACGATGCCTGCTCTGAGGAGAAGAATGCGTGTTGGACATCTGTCTCACACTCCCATCAGCAGTACCTATGGATGTCGATACTTTGCTAGGTTCGGTAACGGCTCATGCAACGTGTTGTCCCCAGCGGCTACCTATTCTGATGACGGCATTCGTTGAGACCTCACCATTACGATTAGGTGGCGGTGAGGTACGAGATGAAAGTGGCACACAGGTACAACCTTCTGTGACCATTGCTGATCTAGACACCGATAACAGCAATGCTTCTTACATATGCACTATTTCTACTTTTTTGGACTTGGTCCAACTCTCACCTACTGTTGTAGACAAATTCTTTGCCAGCCTGTCTGAGTTAATGTTCTCTCCTAATATCGAGAATAACTTTAAAAAAAAACAAGATCACGCAGCGTTCCCTGAACTATGAATTCGGCCTTCAGTTTTGATAAACAGAACTTCTAAAAAACTTTGGAACTATTTTTCTTCCCTGAAAGGGAAAATATTTTTCCCGTTCACAAAATATTTACCTTTTTGGCACATGATACTCTGCTTAAAGTAGAACTATTCTTAGAGAACAAGATTTCTATTTGAAGAAACTATAGAGACAATATTTTGACTTAGCATCTAGCACATATACAGTCTTGTATAAATATGTGATGAAATGGTCTCGTCCTTCTCTTCTGTATTAAGAGCCGTTTCATAAATGTAAAATTTTGTGATTCATTCAGTCAAGATTACAATGCACTAAAATTACATTATCTGAATGATACCACTGCTTAAAAACGTACAGTATAATACTCATTTTTCGTGTATATATCATTTCAAATGCATTTTATGTATTTTGGGGTCGGCTGGAAAACACATGCATAATTATATGTTTAATATTGCTTAGTATTTAGTAATGATGGACATTATACGTGGAGTGGGTGTTGTAAACGTATCTAGGACCCTATTTAAATATTCCCGATTTATGCCCTTATGTGGTTATATCAAATCATATCCTTATAAAGGCATAAGAATCATACCCATGTTAAGTCATAGCCAATGCAGTCCAAATACGGCAAGGCTACTCCCATAGACTCCTAGAAAGTACAACGCGTTCTTAAACAAACCAAGCCTCCAGTAGCCCGGGAATCCCCCCTGCTTCTGTATTGATTTGTCCTAGAACTCCTGGAGTCCTGAAAGAACTGCCAGTTCTTAGTGACGTCTTATGTCCAACCTTACGTCAAACTCGGCACCTTCCAGGTATAAATATACCAGCATCTGCCCTAGCAAAAGACACGGTGGTTTGGAGCAGATCAGCTATCTACTTGCCCAAAGCCCTGCTGAAACGAGTGGCGAAGGAAGCTGACCCTCCCATTGATGCACTGAGAGAGATGCTGTCTTTTCTCCTGCCGAGAAATCCAGCTCCAGTGTTTCCCTGTCACCTTTGCGGGTTGCTGGGAGATCGAGTCATGAGAGAGAGATAAAAGACCTCCTTCATTCTATAACCAAGGTACGGAGCTGATTAGACCCTTAGAGAATTCTTGATTCAGATTCTTGGCAAAAACTATCTTAACTCAAACTACAACTCATTTACTCCTTCCCACGTACTAGGCTTAGGTTAGGTACACCGGGGTAGGCTGAGGCTAGAAAAGCAGGGTTGCAGTAATCTGGAAAAGGTATGGAGAAAGACACATACTGAAGAAAGTCAGAAAAATCACTCAGAAGCTTTAAGTTCCTATTATAAAAACATCAGGCTAGCTAAAAAGAACAGTTTAACATCACAGCTAGCAGAAGTAGGGAACTCTTCTAGAGAGCTGTTCAGGATCTTACAGACCTTTGTAAAGCCCTTGGCCTGTGAGAGTCCTGATGAATTCTCCCAATCACTATGCAATGAAATTTCTCTCTTCTTTGAAAATAAAATAGACACCATTTACCAAAAGATCACAATGGCCAAGAGCTCTGGGGCTGGCATTAAAAGAACTCCGATACCTTTTGATAACAATCAACCTAGGTTGACTGACCTTCCTGAAACCAGTCAAACAGAAATTCTATCCCTGATAAGTAGCATCAAAACTGGCTCCCCGCTAGACCTCATTCCAGCAAAAACAACGGCCTTAACAAGTAACCTTCTGTGCCCTATGATACAGACGATTATCAATCTATCTCTTAAAGAGGGACAAATCCCCCAAGACTGGAAAAAGGCGGTAGTAAATCCCATCCGTAAAAACACGGCCTTGCATGGTCAGAAATGTCCAACCTATGCCCCATCTCCCTACTACCATTCCTAAGCAAATTGGCCGAGAAGCATGTGAACACTCATGTGTCAAAATTCATCGAGGCTACAGGGAGTCTGGACCATTCTCAATCTGGGTTCAGATCCAACTACAGCACCGAATCTGCGCTCCTCTCCGTGGCAGATAACATCAAAATGACACAGGATAGAGGAGGCTCCTTGATTCTGGTGCTGTAAGACCTGTCTGCAGCCTTTGACACTGTGTCACATGAGATTCTTCTCTGCCGTTTGCAGCAGGTGGGGATTGGAGGTGTAGCTCTGTCCTGCCTGGAGAGTTTTCTCACTGGCAGCTCACAAAGTGTCAGCTTGGGCTCCTATCGTTCCATCTCCAGGGAGCTCACCAAGGGGGTCCCACAGGGCTCATGCCAGAGCCCCACATTATTTAATGTGTATGTGGCCCCCCTTGCTGACATTGTGAGACCATATGGGTTTACCCCAGTGTCGAATGCCGACGACACCCAGCTTTTGTTCCCTTTTCAGACTCTTACCCCAGAAATTAAGAACTCATTTGCTGAGGGCATGAGAGCGGTATCCCACTGGAAGGCTTCCAACTGCCTCCAGTGTAACGTGGGCAAGACAGAAGTCATGTTATTTGGGAAAGCCAATCTCCTATGGTCACCAGACTGGTGGCCTCTGGAGTTAGGACCTATTCCTTGCCCAAAACAATTAGTCAAGAATTTGGGAGTCCGATTGGACCAGAATCTGGTTTTAAAAGAACATGTGAATCTGGTGACTGGATCCTGTTTCCGAACAATTGGTCTCCTTAGAAGGGTTTTTCCCTTCCTATCAGACGTTTACAGAAAGACCTTAGTCCAGGCACTTGTAATAAGTCGGTTGGATTACTGTAATGGCCTCCTCATCTCAGCGAATGAACATGTACTCAACCGACTCCAAGTGGCCCAAAACACCGCGGCCAGACTGGTTCTTAATGTCCCTTCGAGAACACCATCGAGGCCCCTCTTGGAAGAGCTTCACTGGCTGCCTGTACGCCAGCGAATCAAGTTTAAAATTTGCTGTAATATACATAAGAGTCTTTTCGGATCAGGCCCTCACTATTTGACTCAGAAATTTCAAATTCATACATCGGAACGCCTTCTGCGCTCCAACAGTCAACTTCTATTAAAAATTCCATTCATTAAAAAGGCTAGGCATGGTGGCCGAGCACTCTCTTATGTAGGGCCTTCTCTCTGGAACAAACTCCCTGTTGACATGCGACATAACACCAATCTTCTCTCCTTCAGGAAGGCACATAAAACACACCTTTTTCGGGAGATTTAGACTCCTATCTGCATGTACCTAAGGCACTGCTTTCTGAAATCTACAGCGAGCTAAGCGCGGAGATACCCCTTTGGGGGTCGAGTCCGGCACTATAGAAGCAAATAAATAAATAAATAAAATAGGCGTATTTTAGAAGCACCAATTGAGTAGGTTTAGTCAACTTTTATTATTGTATGTATTTTATCCGTTTTAAGTATCTTATGGCTTAGAAACCATATAAATGCTTTTACAGTATTATTTCATAATACTCCTTTTACTGTACGCACTTTACTTTATAACAAGTATTGCAATTGTGGCAATTCACTTCTCTTGCATGAGAAAGAAGACTGCTCAATAAATAACCACTTTTATTGAAAACGCCCGTCTCTTTATTTCTCTGCACTCCTGGTGAAACTAAGCATGCACGATTAACTGAGTGAAATAGTTATCTATTGTTTCAGCGACTCTGGAGATATACTCCTTGTTCTAGGGGAGCAAAGTTGTCATGTTTATGCGGTTGTCAGAAACTAATCCCTTCTTGTGAATTCGAGAAAGCTTCTAGTGACCTCTGAGCTAGCTGTCATTCATAATTAAGTCTAACATGTTCAATAGAGACCTAGTCGACCTCAGTCCTACGTCTAAACTATCGTTTATGTTATTCCAATGCGCAGAGCCTATTGGGAATATAGGAACTACACTACAAAGCTCCTTCCCTAGGTATGCCGAACTATACAAAGAACTCACATTATTTTTTTCTTAACGAGAAAATTGTGTCTTATCAGTATTAACTCAGCAATTTGGTTTGATGCGACGTCCGGTAGCATATTTTTCTGCTACATTGGACCCTGTAGCGTCAGCATTACCTGGCTGCTTAAAAGCAGTAGCTGCTGCATAAGTGAGTTTTGAACAGAGTAAGTCCATTGTAATGGGACACCCAGTAAAAGTTTATATCCCACACTCAGTGGAAATTATTTGAACAAGAACACAAACTCAGTACCTTACTCCAAGTTGGATGACTAAGTACAAAAGAATTCGTTCAGGAGTAGAAAATGTGACAGTGATCAGGTGTACTATCCTAAACCCAGCTACTCTATTGCCTGATGTACATGGGGAAGAAGTGAGAGATGTTACTGAATATTGTAGCAAACTTCGACCAGACAAACAGGAAGATACCCTGAAGGAATACGAAAACAAGCTGTTTGTAGATGGCTCATGCATGAGGCATGCGGAAGGAGAATTAAGTGCTGCTTATCCTGTCTGCACAATGGCTGGAATAGTCAAAGCATCCTATTTACCAGGAGTCAAGTCTGCACAAGTAGCAGAATTAATAGCCTCGATTGAGGCATGTAAAATTGGGAAATATTGGAGAGTAACCAGTTACACTGATAGTCAGTATGGTTACAGGGTTGTGCATGACTTTGGCCAAGCTTGGATGCAGAGGGATATCATGACATCTTCAGGAACCACTATTAAAAATGGAATATTTGTGAAAGAGCTTTTGGAAGCAATACAATTGCCAAAAGAAGTGGCAGTGGTCAAGTGTGCTGCACATCAGTCTGGAGATGATTATGTGACTGCTGGTAATCGATATGCTGACCAAGTTGCCCAGTAATGTGCCAAAACCGGATGGCAGTAAACAAGAAAATTGAAACAAGTGGAGTCAGATGCCAACTTATGCTAATCTCGGGCTGGACTGTTCCTATGAGGCACACGGTCAAGGCTGATTTGCATATGGTCATGTCTGAACTAGGGTGGTGTGGTGAACGAAAAAAAGGATGGATTTAGGCCCAGATCTCTGTACTGGGGTGAATGTATGACATTGTTCTGCATTCTGTCCATCAACTGTTGTTTTTACATTTGTCACCCCAAGTGGGATGGGTATGCTCAGACGTGAGTCCCATGCTCTCCACACCACTGGAGTCAAGCTATCCTGACTGAAGACGGCTGATAGCCAGAAACCGGTCCTAGGATGCTTGATTCCGGTCTAGGAAAGACATGGCTTGGCAGTTCGGACTGGACTGTTCCCATGAGGCACAGGGTCAAGGCTGATTTTCATATGGCCATGTCTGAAGTGGGGGGGTGTGGAGTGCAAAAAAACGATGGATTTAGGCCCAGATCTCTGTACTGGGGTGAATGTATGACATTGTTCTGCATTCTGTCCATCAACTGTTGGTTTTGCAATTGTCACCCCGAGTGAGATGGGTATGCTCAGACGTGAGTCCGATGCTCTCCACACCACTGGAGTCAAGCTATCCTGGCTTAAGACGGCTGATAGCCAGAAACCGGTCCTAGGATGCTTGATTCCGGTCCAGGAAAGACATGGCTTGGCAGTTCGGGCTGGACTGTTCCCATGAGGCACAGGGTCAAGGCTGATTTGCATATGGTCATGTCTGTACTGGGGTGGTGTGGAGTGCAAAAAACGATGGATTTAGGCCCAGATATCTGTACTGGGGTGAATGTATGACATTGTTATGCATTCTGTCCATCAACTGTTGGTTTTGCATTTGTCAACCCGAGTGGGATGGGTATGCTCCGACGTGAGTCCCATGCTCTCCACACCACTGGAGTCAAGCTATCCTGGCTGAAGACGGCTGATTGCCAGAAACCGGTCCTAGGATGCTTGATTCCGGTACAGGAAAGACATGGCTTGGCAGTTCCGGCTGGACTGTTCCAATGAGGCACAGGGTCAAGGCTGATTTGCATATGGCCATGTCTGAACTGGGGTGGTGTGGAGTGCAAAGAAACGATGGATTTAGGCCCAGATCTCTGTACTGGGGTGAATGTATGACATTGTTCTGCATTCTGTCCATCAACTGTTGGTTTTGCATTTGTCACCCCGAGTGGGATAGGTATGTTCAGACATTAGTCCCATGCTCTCCACACCACTGGAGTCAAGCTATCCTGGCTGAAGACAGCTGATAGCCAGAAACCGGTCCTAGGATGCTTGATTCCGATCCAGGAAAGACATGGCTTGGCAGTTCAGGCTGGACTGTTCCCATGAGGCAGAGGGTCAAGGCTGATTTGCATATGGCCATGTCTGAACTGGGGTGGTGTGGAGTGCAAATAAATGATGGATTTAGGCCCAGATATCTGTACTGGGTTGATTGTATGACATTGTTCTGCATTCTGTCCATCAACTGCTGGTTTTGCATACTCAGTTTTGTCCCATACTATACCCCCAGGTATAGGAATGGCTGTGATGTTCACTGATGACAGATCTCTTCTTTCACGATGGGATGATTTGTGAGGTTTTAGGACCAAGTTGATTTTCTGACTTGCTGTGTCCATTGTACTATATTTTCCATCTATCATTTTTCCCAAGCTTAAAACCAAAATGAGCTAGAGCAGGAGGAAAAGTACACCTAACACAATCCAAAATTCAATCCATGGTGAAACCAGATATAATTTCTCAAGTTGATGAAAGAGTTCTAATGATTTTTCTTTGAGAGTTTTATTTGCTGGCATTTCTTCGGGTTCACTGGGATCCTCATAAAATGTATCAAAGTTGATGAAATAGCCAGAGGCAGTTCTGTCATTTGTTGGAATTGCATCAGGATTGTTACTGATCTTTGGGGTTGCTTCTTCCTTTGTCATATTGGTATAGACAGAGGCTACATCATCACCCTATAGGGAGGAAAATAATAAATTTTCTACTGATATTCTCTCTTTGTATCTACTAGTTGTTTTACTTTAGCTGCCTGCTCTTTTCTGCAATTAAATCACTGATGGGTTTATGTAATATTTCCACCATCGTACTAAGACCTCCCCAATAATCTTTTTTCCAGCGATCCTAGCCTGCTACGTCTCTTACAGGGACTTAAAATCTTTCTCTGATGTAAGATCCCCTTCCCTGATAGATACAACAGGGGAACCTCCTATATCTTTGAGCCCTAATTGTACAGCTTGTTAGCTGGGAGGTATCTGACCTAATAAATTCATTCAAGGCATTGACCTCTATAGTGGACCTAATTAAAAATGGACACTTTAAAAACTTATGGTTTCTCTGAGGAAGAGTTTAATAAAATTGTAAATGGCACTTCAAAAATTTTTACTTCCATTGCAAGTGCCAATAATGATGAAGATAAATGGCGTGAATTATGGAACAATAAAAAGAAATTAGTCCGCACAGAATTGCATGCAGACTTTTTAATTGATTATCTAAAGAAAGGTATAATCCCCAGTGGCCTACAGATTAAAAACGAACCTGGTGTCTTTATACGACATGAAAAATTTATTGAAAATTGGACCCTGATTGCAAATAGGTGCAGCAGGGATTGGATGTTGTTAATAATAGAAACGGCTAACTCCATCTTAATAATAGAGAGAAAGGAAATAGCAGAACTTGAAGCCAAACTAGATAGTTCAGCATACGATGACGCAAAGAAGAAATTAGAGGAAATTCAAAAAGACGTCTCTGGATACAGGGACTATCTGTTTGGTAAAAAAACGAACAAATTCAATAAGGACGTTTCTAATTATAACACTGAGGTAATTTATCCCTACACGCAGAAAGATTTCTTTGATCGCCCCAGAGAGACTTTCTCCAATAGAAATCAATGGCAACAACCCAGGCGTACATACCCCAAAAAACGAGTGACCTTCACAGACTCTTCCTATACAAGCACTGATTCAGAACAGGAAAATTCAGGAGAGAAAGATAAAGTAGGAGAATCAACCTCAACCCCAAATAGAGAATCGTTATCTTTTTTAGTACAGCGGGGGAGAGGGAACCGTGGCAACCGAGGCAATGGGAGAGGGAAATTCTACCCTCAACCTCAACAACAGAGGAGATATTATACGAGGAGTCAACCCAAGTGGGATTGAACCTCAAAGCGGCAATTATAAATCTCTCTGATATTACTATCAATAAAACAGAGAAAGATGTTCTAGAAAAAGGCTTAGGGTTTGCCATTAGCACCAGAGTAAACAAATACAACCTAGAAAGAGACCTACAGGGATTTTTTTGAAAAATAAGATTGCAAGATTTTTTTAGGGATAAACCCCCAAGAGAAGGACCCACAAATAAATCAGGCCTAAAACCTAAATCTGTATGGACCCCTAATGTTGGTATGGTCAATAAACAAGTAGATCTATTTGAAAAGGTGGTAGAAAGCAACATTGCAGCACTATTAACGCACCCTATGATATGCACCAACAACCTAAGTTCTGATGAAAGAGCCGCACTAAAAAATTTAGAAAACAATGATCAGCTTACCATCAAACCTGGGGACAAAGGAGGCAGTATTGTCTTAATGAAAACTGAAGATTATGAAAACGAATGATGCTTCTTCTAAACAATGATGAGCATTATCGTCCATCCAGTAGACGAGAGTGGAGTGCTTTGATCTTGAAAGTAAACACGCTTCTCAACTTCGCCAAAGAAGATGAGATAATATGTCCAGACGAATATACATTTTTTTAAAATGAGACACCTATTATCCTTGCCCTATATGGGCTTCCGAAAGTCCACAAGAGTATTGTTGACCCTCCCATGCGGCCGATTGTGTCATCTATTGATTCCATCACTGAACCGCTGAGTAAATACATAGACAAGTTCCTGCAACCTATTGTAATTAGTCAGAAAGCGTACATAAAGGACACTACATGCATGATTGAAAAAATAGAGGGTTTACCGTATGATATCACCAAACAATGGTTAGTGACCCTGGATATAGAGGCCCTCTATACAAACATCCCACAGGATGATACTATAAAGATGTTAGAGGGCCTCCTCAGAACAGGAGAGGAAGATCTAAGCCAACATGCAACGTTCATTGTGGATTGCGCAGAGATTATTTTAAAAAACAATTTTTTTTTATTCAAGAATAGTTTTTTTAAACAGATAAAAGGGACCAGCATGGGGGCAACATGTGCCCCAAGTCTGGCGTGTTTATATGTTGCAGCTTTCGAGGAGAAGCACATATTTAACGATATAGCACCACTCAGTGAAAACATTACATGTTGGTCGAGGTATATCGACGACATTTTCTTTATTTGGACTGGCAGCCTTGACCTATTAACAGAATTTATACTTTGGTTAAATTTAGGTGATAAAAACCTGAAATTCACCTCGAATTACAACAAGGAAACAATTGAATTTTTAGATATCAAAATTAGAGTAGATAACGCAGTCCTAGGTGTAGACCTCTATACTAAACCAACTGATCGTAACACTTTGTTACACTATAAGAGCAACCACCCGAAAAGCCAAAAAGATAATATACCTTTTGGCCAATACTTACGGATTAGACGTAACTGCTCTAATATGAAAGATTTTAATAAACATGCAGACGTGCTTTCCGACAAACTTAGACACCGCGGATATCCTAAAAATTTACTGAGAAAAGCGTATAAGCGCGCAAAATATTACAATAGAGATGCACTCTTTGACAAAAATAAAGAAAAAAACGACAGAACGAAGGATAAATTGATTTTTGTAACTAACTTCAGTGCTGCGAGTAACAAAATAAAAAATATTATAAATCGCAATTGGTCGTTACTCAATGACAGGGAAGGAATGAATATTCCAAAACCAATGTTCAGTTTCCGGAGGAATAGAACTATAAAAAATACTTGGTTCATACCTTCAAGGAGAATACCCGAAACACGCAAGGTACAATCAACAAAACACCCCTCCCTACGGGGAACTTTGCCTGTAATATGTGCCAGAACTGCGCCTCACAGATAAAGGGTAATACAATCTCCTATAATGGTGTAACACACAAGATAAAAAGCTTTATAAATTGCAAAACCAAAGATCTGATCTATATGATTAAGTGCCCTTGCAATAAAGCCTACATAGGTGAAACCTCAAGAGAACTAAAAACAAGAATCACAGAGCATAAGTCTGCTATTAGGACTCAGAAAAAAACTGCTCCATTAGTGGAACACTGGCTAGCACATAATCATAAACTGGACGATTTAAAATGGTGCGGTGTTGAGGCAATGTCCCATAGTATGAGAGGCGGTAACATGAACAGCAAGAGAAAGAAAAGAGAGCAATTTTACATGTCTTTATTTAACACCTTCCGCACTGGCCTGAACAATAGAGAGGAATGGGAAAGACTAATCCTATAAAAATCTCACTAGACATCATGAGCCCATGAATAATCTACAGATGTAATGGTGAGAATTAGATATAGGACCCATCGCTGCAACAGGATATAGAAAATATAACCCCAAAAAAATTATATTAGATGAATTTCATCGTTGGATAGGGTAAAAGTAAAGGTTATGATTTATTGTTAACAGAGAATTAATGTATATAGATCGTGGTGAGATTGTATCTTGAACTATTATCTGTATAATACGAATTGAAAACAATGTTGTATTAACAATGTTTAAACTGATTGATAATCACTGATAAATTGTTAAAGGAGGTTTATGGCGTAGTTGTTACCACTACATCAACCGTAATATACACTCATGTAAATATAGAGATATATCCCTTACCCCGAACGAATTCATATACGAATTCTCCCAATCAAAGATGGCCACCGCGAAAAATCAACGATGGTGAAAAAATTGATTCACATAGGTTTGAGTTATTTCCATGCATAAATATGAACAGCACGCTGTTAATATAAAACATAGTTTTCCATATACAGCCATGTTGCGATTTAATCCTATTAAATTCATCGTGATTGCAGATCGCGGTATTTTCACTTCCGGGTACATTCACACGTCGCCTATGTTCAGACATGTCGGAAGAAAAAATTCTCATTTACATTCCCGCTATTGACTAAGATATGTAAATCACGAATACAAGTGGGGATTTGGATTAAAAGTATTCCCCCCGCTGATTATTGAACCACCGTGACCGATCACTTCCGGGTCACTAGGGGAAGAGGCAGCATAAAAACGCCGACCCCGCGAGGCTATCACATACGGCAAAATATTTCCAAAACCGGGAGCATGGAGGAGCAGGGAGGCCGAAATCTAACCCAAAGGTAAGCGAGGGGCCATCTGCCATGACGGCATTTCGCAGGGAGGGTATTTGTATCCCCTAGATAACCGTTAAGCACTTAGTCGATAAGATGGGGCTTTGACCTTTGTATAGATATCAAGTTGAAGTAAGACACTTCAACCTAGATTACCGGGAAAGAAACTAACGTGTAGGAGGAATGTTTAAAACGAGTGACTACCACCCAAGGAAAATAGCAATATGATATCCCGTATGCTGAGGCATTGTTATGTATTGCAGTGGATTACCCTGTTAAAGGCACTTAGCCAAATATAGAGAGATATATAAAGTAACCATCATCTAAATCCAACGGTAGTTGAAAATGATAGAAATAGAATCCACATCTATCTATTAGACAACATTGCAGATAGAGACCGCATAGGAGAGTATACTAGTGCTTTTAATTTATATCAAAGATAGATTGTGAAACTAGCTCCCCGCTTTTTCATTTACACCTATAGATATCCTGTTCTAAAGCATGAAAAGAACCGAATGACTATTTATCATCAATGTACCATACCTAGAGACCCACCTGAAAAGTTGGGTGAGTAATGTGTAAAGACAGCAATATTTACAAAACCGTGAGTTTCAACAAAACATCACGGACTAACTATCGGATGTATGTGATTTTTATACATATAGGTCATTTTATTTAAAGAAGCCTCTTCCATTATCAAACGGTGGCCCCTCCGTGCACTGAAATGAGAATATATTAAATTCTTAAGGTAAATAAAGATTTACTCGATGATAAGCACCACTACAGAGCCAGTAAGAACATAAGACTGAAACAAGAATGTTCCGTTGTTTTTTGATGTAGCTCAAAAAAATACTGTACTGACCAAAGAAGTGTACAGATACCTGGAAAGCAATTGAAAGGCTCTCCTACGCAAAATACAGGTACATTCAGTTAGAGCGCATACAAAAATGAGAGTTGATCTGAAAAGATGCTGGGTAGAATCAATTGATTACAGAAAAATTAAAATTGTAGAACTGGGATATGATGTAATGAGTAATCCTGGACATTGTTGGTTGTAACTAAATGATGTTTTCTTAATGAGTTCGCTACTAAAGCATTTCTTTAGAATGAATTTAACTCAAGAGGCAAAATACTATCGATAAAGTTTTAGGCAACATAGAAAAGAGCAAGGTTTTTGGAAATAAGCATGAATAATGTACAAAAATAAATACTAAAATACTGTTATTTAATTTGTAGATACGAAGTCAAATGTTTTTAATGTCCTGAAGAAGGTGTCAAGACTGAATAGCACCGAAACGCCGCGTCGACTGTTTTGTGACTGTACCTTTATTTACTGCATTACCACTGTTGGTGGTTTTTAAAATTGTTTTTTTATCATGTTTTAGATTGTAACCCTATAGGGAGGAAAATAATAAATTTTCTACTGATATTCTCTCCTTGTATCTACTAGTTGTTTTACTTTAGCTGCCTGCTCTTTTCTGCAATTAAATCACTGATGGGTTTATGTAATATTTCCACCATCGTACTAAGACCTCCCCAATAATCTTTTTTCCAGCGATCCTAGCCTGCTACGTCTCTTACAGGGACTTAAAATCTTTCTCTGATGTAAGATCCCCTTCCCTGATAGAAATAACAGGGGAACCTCCTATATCTTTGAGCCTTAATTGTACAGCTTGTTAGCTGGGAGGTATCTGACCTAATAAATTCATTCAAGGCATTGACCTCTATAGTGGACCTAATTAAAAATGGACACTTTAAAAACTTATGGTTTCTCTGAGGAAGAGTTTAATAAAATTGTAAATGGCACTTCAAAAAATTTTACTTCCATTGCAAGTGCCAATAATGATGAAGATAAATGGCGTGAATTATGGAACAATAAAAATAAATTAGTCCGCACAGAATTGCATGCGGACTTTTTAATTGATTATCTAAAGAAAGGTATAATCCCCAGTGGCCTACAGATTAAAAACGAACCTGGTGTCTTTATACGACATGAAAAATTTATTGAAAATTGGACCCTGATTGCAAATAGGTGCAGCAGGGATTGGATGTTGTTAATAATAGAAACGGCCAACTCCATCTTAATAATAGAGAGAAAGGAAATAGCAGAACTTGAAGCCAAACTAGATAGTTCAGCATACGATGACGCAAAGAAGAAATTAGAGGAAATTCAAAAAGACGTCTCTGGATACAATGACTATCTGTTTGGTAAAAAAACGAACAAATTCAATAAGGACGTTTCTAATTATAACACTGAGGGAATTTATCCCTACACGCAGAAAGATTTCTTTGATCGCCCCAGAGAGACTTTCTCCAATAGAAATCAATGGCAACAACCCAGGCGTACATACCCCAAAAAACGAGTGACCTTCACAGACTCTTCCTATACAAGCACTGATTCAGAACAGGAAAATTCAGGAGAGAAAGATAAAGTAGGAGAATCAACCTCAACCCCAAATAGAGAATCGTTATCTTTTTTAGGACAGCGGGGGAGAGGGAACCATGGCAACCGAGGCAATGGGAGAGGGAAATTCTACCCTCAACCTCAACAACAGAGGAGATATTATACGAGGAGTCAACCCAAGTGGGATTGAACCTCAAAGCGGCAATTATAAATCTCTCTGATATTACTATCAATAAAACAGAGAAAGATGTTCTAGAAAAAGGCTTAGGGTTTGCCATTAGCACCAGAGTAAACAAATACAACCTAGAAAGAGACCTACAGGGATTTTTTTGAAAAATAAGATTGCAAGATTTTTTTAGGGATAAACCCCCAAGAGAAGGACCCACAAATAAATCAGGCCTAAAACCTAAATCTGTATGGACCCCTAATGTTGGTATGGTCAATAAACAAGTAGATCTATTTGAAAAGGTGGTAGAAAGCAACATTGCAGCACTATTAACGCACCCTATGATATGCACCAACAACCTAAGTTCTGATGAAAGAGCCGCACTAAAAAATTTAGAAAACAATGATCAGCTTACCATCAAACCTGGGGACAAAGGAGGCAGTATTGTCTTAATGAAAACTGAAGATTATGAAAACGAATGATGCTTCTTCTAAACAATGATGAGCATTATCGTCCATCCAGTAGACGAGAGTGGAGTGCTTTGATCTTGAAAGTAAACACGCTTCTCAACTTCGCCAAAGAAGATGAGATAATATGTCCAGACGAATATACATTTTTTTAAAATGAGACACCTATTATCCTTGCCCTATATGGGCTTCCGAAAGTCCACAAGAGTATTGTTGACCCTCCTATGCGGCCGATTGTGTCATCTATTGATTCCATCACTGAACCGCTGAGTAAATACATAGACAAGTTCCTGCAACCTATTGTAATTAGTCAGAAAGCATACATAAAGGACACTACATGCATGATTGAAAAAATAGAGGGTTTACCGTATGATATCACCAAACAATGGTTAGTGACCCTGGATATAGAGGCCCTCTATACAAACATCCCACAGGATGATACTATAAAGATGTTAGAGGGCCTCCTCAGAACAGGAGAGGAAGATCTAAGCCAACATGCAACGTTCATTGTGGATTGCGCAGAGATTATTTTAAAAAACAAATTTTTTTTATTCAAGAATAGTTTTTTTAAACAGATAAAAGGGACCAGCATGGGGGCAACATGTGCCCCAAGTCTGGCGTGTTTATATGTTGCAGCTTTCGAGGAGAAGCACATATTTAACGATATAGCACCACTCAGTGAAAACATTACATGTTGGTCGCGGTATATCGACGACATTTTCTTTATTTGGACTGGCAACCTTGACCTATTAACAGAATTTATACTTTGGTTACATTTTGGTGATAAAAACCTGAAATTCACCTCGAATTACAACAAGGAAACAATTGAATTTTTAGATATCAAAATTAGAGTAGATAACGCAGTCCTAGGTGTAGACCTCTATACTAAACCAACTGATCGTAACACTTTGTTACACTATAAGAGCAACCACCCGAAAAGCCAAAAAGATAATATACCTTTTGGCCAATACTTACGGATTAGACGTAACTGCTCTAATATGAAAGATTTTAATAAACATGCAGACGTGCTTTCCGACAAACTTAGACACCGCGGATATCCTAAAAATTTACTGAGAAAAGCGTATAAGCGCGCAAAATATTACAATAGAGATGACAAAAATAAAGAAAAAAACGACAGAACGAAGGATAAATTGATTTTTGTAACTAACTTCAGTGCTGCGAGTAACAAAATAAAAAATATTATAAATCGCAATTGGTCGTTACTCAATGACAGGGAAGGAATGAATATTCCAAAACCAATGTTCAGTTTCCTGAGGAATAGAACTATAAAAAATACTTGGTTCATACCTTCAAGGAGAATACCCGAAACACGCAAGGTACAATCAACAAAACACCCCTCCCTACGGGGAACTTTGCCTGTAATATGTGCCAGAACTGCGCCTCACAGATAAAGGGTAATACAATCTCCTATAATGGTGTAACACACAAGATAAAAAGCTTTATAAATTGCAAAACCAAAGATCTGATCTATATGATTAAGTGCCCTTGCAATAAAGCCTACATAGGTGAAACCTCAAGAGAACTAAAAACAAGAATCACAGAGCATAAGTCTGCTATTAGGACTCAGAAAAAAAACTGCTCCATTAGTGGAACACTGGCTAGCACATAATCATAAACTGGACGATTTCAAATGGTGCGGTGTTGAGGCAATGTCTCATAGTATGAGAGGCGGTAAGATGAACAGCAAGAGAAAGAAAAGAGAGCAATTTTACATGTCTTTATTTAACACCTTCCGCACTGGCCTGAACAATAGAGAGGAATGGGAAAGACTAATCCTATAAAAATCTCACTAGACATCATGAGCCCATGAATAATCTACAGATGTAATGGTGAGAATTAGATATAGGACCCATCGCTGCAACAGGATATAGAAAATATAACCCCAAAAAAATTATATTAGATGAATTTCATCGTTGGATAGGGTAAAAGTAAAGGTTATGATTTATTGTTAACAGAGAATTAATGTATATAGATCGTGGTGAGATTGTATCTTGAACTATTATCTGTATAATACGAATTGAAAACAATGTTGTATTAACAATGTTTAAACTGATTGATAATCACTGATAAATTGTTAAAGGAGGTTTATGGCGTAGTTGTTACCACTACATCAACCGTAATATACACTCATGTAAATATAGAGATATATCCCTTACCCCGAACGAATTCATATACGAATTCTCCCAATCAAAGATGGCCACCGCGAAAAATCAACGATGGTGAAAAAATTGATTCAAATAGGTTTGAGTTATTTCCATGCATAAATATGAACAGCACGCTGTTAATATAAAACATAGTTTTCCATATACAGCCATGTTGCGATTTAATCCTATTAAATTCATCGTGATTGCAGATCGCGGTATTTTCACTTCCGGGTACATTCACACGTCGCCTATGTTCAGACATGTCGGAAGAAAAAATTCTCATTTACATTCCCGCTATTGATTAAGATATGTAAATCACGAATACAAGTGGGGATTTGGATTAAAAGTATTCCCCCCGCTGATTATTGAACCACCGTGACCGATCACTTCCGGGTCACTAGGGGAATAGGCAGCATAAAAACGCCGACCCCGCGAGGCTATCACATACGACAAAATATTTCCAAAACCGGGAGCATGGAGGAGCAGGGAGGCCGAAATCTAACCCAAAGGTAAGCGAGGGGCCATCTGCCATGACGGCATTTCGCAGGGAGGGTATTTGTATCCCCTAGATAACCGTTAAGCACTTAGTCGATAAGATGGGGCTTTGACCTTTGTATAGATATCAAGTTGAAGTAAGACACTTCAACCTAGATTACCGGGAAAGAAACTAACGTGTAGGAGGAATGTTTAAAACGAGTGACTACCACCCAAGGAAAATAGCAATATGATATCCCGTATGCTGAGGCTTTGTTATGTATTGCAGTGGATTACCCTGTTAAAGGCACTTAGCCAAATATAGAGAGATATATAAAGTAACCATCATCTAAATCCAACGGTAGTTGAAAATGATAGAAATAGAATCCATATCTATCTATTAGACAACATTGCAGATAGAGACCGCATAGGAGAGTATACTAGTGCTTTTAATTTATATCAAAGATAGATTGTGAAACTAGCTCCCCGCTTTTTCATTTACACCTATAGATATCCTGTTCTAAAGCATGAAAAGAACCGAATGACTATTTATCATCAATGTACCATACCTAGAGACCCACCTGAAAAGTTGGGTGAGTAATGTGTAAAGACAGCAATATTTACAAAACCGTGAGTTTCAACAAAACATCACGGACTAACTATCGGATGTATGTGATTTTTATACATATAGGTCATTTTATTTAAAGAAGCCTCTTCCATTATCAAACGGTGGCCCCTCCGTGCACTGAAAGGAGAATATATTCAATTCTTAAGGTAAATAAAGATTTACTCGATGATAAGCAGCACTACAGAGCCAGTAAGAACATAAGACTGAAACAAGAATGTTCCGTTGTTGTTTGATGTAGCTCAAAAAAATACTGTACTGACCAAAGAAGTGTACAGATACCTGGAAAGCAATTGAAAGGCTCTCCTACGCAAAATACAGGTACATTCAGTTAGAGCGCATACAAAAATGAGAGTTGATCTGAAAAGATGCTGGGTAGAATCAATTGATTACAGAAAAATTAAAATTGTAGAACTGGGATATGATGTAATGAGTAATCCTGGACATTGTTGGTTGTAACTAAATGATGTTTTCTTAATGAGTTCGCTACTAAAGCATTTCTTTAGAATGAATTTAACTCAAGAGGCAAAATACTATCGATAAAGTTTTAGGCAACATAGAAAAGAGCAAGGTTTTTGGAAATAAGCATGAATAATGTACAAAAATAAATACTAAAATACTGTTATTTAATTTGTAGATACGAAGTCAAATGTTTTTAATGTCCTGAAGAAGGTGTCAAGACTGAATAGCACCGAA
Source organism: Lissotriton helveticus (assembly GCF_964261635.1). Classification (NCBI taxonomy): domain Eukaryota; kingdom Metazoa; phylum Chordata; class Amphibia; order Caudata; family Salamandridae; genus Lissotriton; species Lissotriton helveticus. The sequence goes on from NC_136069.1 coordinate 879,015,165, forward strand.
ACGCCGCGTCGACTGTTTTGTGACTGTACCTTTATTTACTGCATTACCACTGTTGGTGGTTTTTAAAATTGTTTTTTTATCATGTTTTAGATTGTAACCCTATAGGGAGGAAAATAATAAATTTTCTACTGATATTCTCTCCTTGTATCTACTAGTTGTTTTACTTTAGCTGCCTGCTCTTTTCTGCAATTAAATCACTGATGGGTTTATGTAATATTTCCACCATCGTACTAAGACCTCCCCAATAATCTTTTTTCCAGCGATCCTAGCCTGCTACGTCTCTTACAGGGACTTAAAATCTTTCTCTGATGTAAGATCCCCTTCCCTGATAGAAATAACAGGGGAACCGCCTATATCTTTGAGCCTTAATTGTACAGCTTGTTAGCTGGGAGGTATCTGACCTAATAAATTCATTCAAGGTATTGACCTCTATAGTGGACCTAATTAAAAATGGACACTTTAAAAACTTATGGTTTCTCTGAGGAAGAGTTTAATAAAATTGTAAATGGCACTTCAAAAAATTTTACTTCCATTGCAAGTGCCAATAATGATGAAGATAAATGGCGTGAATTATGGAACAATAAAAAGAAATTAGTCCGCACAGAATTGCATGCGGACTTTTTAATTGATTATCTAAAGAAAGGTATAATCCCCAGTGGCCTACAGATTAAAAACGAACCTGGTGTCTTTATACGACATGAAAAATTTATTGAAAATTGGACCCTGATTGCAAATAGGTGCAGCAGGGATTGGATGTTGTTAATAATAGAAACGGCCAACTCCATCTTAATAATAGAGAGAAAGGAAATAGCAGAACTTGAAGCCAAACTAGATAGTTCAGCATACGATGACGCAAAGAAGAAATTAGAGGAAATTCAAAAAGACGTCTCTGGATACAATGACTATCTGTTTGGTAAAAAAACGAACAAATTCAATAAGGACGTTTCTAATTATAACACTGAGGGAATTTATCCCTACACGCAGAAAGATTTCTTTGATCGCCCCAGAGAGACTTTCTCCAATAGAAATCAATGGCAACAACCCAGGCGTACATACCCCAAAAAACTAGTGGCCTTCACAGACTCTTCCTATACAAGCACTGATTCAGAACAGGAAAATTCAGGAGAGAAAGATAAAGTAGGAGAATCAACCTCAACCCCAAATAGAGAATCGTTATCTTTTTTAGGACAGCGGGGGAGAGGGAACCATGGCAACCGAGGCAATGGGAGAGGGAAATTCTACCCTCAACCTCAACAACAGAGGAGATATTATACGAGGAGTCAACCCAAGTGGGATTGAACCTCAAAGCGGCAATTATAAATCTCTCTGATATTACTATCAATAAAACAGAGAAAGATGTTCTAGAAAAAGGCTTAGGGTTTGCCATTAGCATCAGAGTAAACAAATACAACCTTGAAAGAGACCTACAGGGATTTTTTAGAAAAATAAGATTGCAAGATTTTTTTAGGGATAAACCCCCAAGAGAAGGACCCACAAATAAATCAGGCCTAAAACCTAAATCTGTATGGAGCCCTAATGTTGGTATGGTCGATAAACAAGTAGATCTATTTGAAAAGGTGGTAGAAAGCAACATTGCAGCACTATTAACGCACCCTATGATATGCACCAACAACCTAAGTTCTGATGAAAGAGCCGCACTAAAAAATTTAGAAAACAATGATCAGCTTACCATCAAACCTGGGGACAAAGGAGGCAGTATTGTCTTAATGAAAACTGAAGATTATGATAAACGAATGATGCTTCTTCTAAACAATGATGAGCATTATCGTCCATCCAGTAGACGAGAGTGGAGTGCTTTGATCTTGAAAGTAAACACGCTTCTCAACTTCGCCAAAGAAGATGAGATAATATGTCCAGACGAATATAATTTTTTTTAAAATGAGACACCTATTATCCCTGCCCTATATGGGCTTCCGAAAGTCCACAAGAGTATTGTTGACCCTCCCATGCGGCCGATTGTGTCATCTATTGATTTCATCACTGAACCGCTGAGTAAATACATAGACAAGTTCCTGCAACCTATTGTAATTAGTCAGAAAGCATACATAAAGGACACTACATGCATGATTAAAAAAATAAAGGGTTTACCGTATGATATCACCAAACAATGGTTAGTGACCCTGGATATAGAGGCCCTCTATACAAACATCCCACAGGATGATACTATAAAGATGTTAGAGGGCCTCCTCAGAACAGGAGAGGAAGATCTAAGCCAACATGCAACGTTCATTGTGGATTGCGCAGAGAACATTTTAAAAAACAACATTTTTTTATTCAAGAATAGTTTTTTTAAACAGATAAAAGGGACCAGCATGGGGGCAACATGTGCCCCAAGTCTGGCGTGTTTATATGTTGCAGCTTTCGAGGAGAAGCACATATTTAACAATATAGCACCATTCAGTGAAAACATTACATGTTGGTCGAGGTATATCGACGACATTTTCTTTATTTGGACAGGCACCCTTGACCTATTAACAGAATTTATACTTTGGTTAAATTTAGGTGATACAAACCTGAAATTCACCTCGAATTACAACAAGGAAACAATTGAATTTTTAGATATCAAAATTAGAGTAGATAACGCAGTCCTAGGTGTAGACCTCTATACTAAACCAACTGATCGTAACACTTTGTTACACTATAAGAGCAACCACCCGAAAAGCCAAAAAGATAATATACCTTTTGGCCAATACTTACGGATTAGACGTAACTGCTCTAATATGAAAGATTTTAATAAACATGCAGACGTGCTTTCCGACAAACTTAGACACCGCGGATATCCTAAAAATTTACTGAGAAAAGCGTATAAGCTCGCAAAATATTACAATAGAGATGCACTCTTTGACAAAAATAAAGAAAAAAACGACAGAACGAAGGATAAATTGATTTTTGTAACTAACTTCAGTGCTGCGAGTAACAAAATATATTATAAATCGCAATTGGTCGTTACTCAATGACAGGGAAGGAATGAATATTCCAAAACCAATGTTCAGTTTCCGGAGGAATAGAACTTTAAAAAATTGCTTGGTTCATACCTTCAAGGAGAATACCCGAAACACGCAAGGTACAATCAACAAAACACCCCTCCCTACGGGGAACTTTGCCTGTAATATGTGCCAGAACTGCGCCTCACAGATAAAGGGTAATACAATCTCCTATAATGGTGTAACACACAAGATAATAAGCTTTATAAATTGCAAAGCCAAAGATCTGATCTATATGATTAAGTGCCCTTGCAATAAAGCCTACATAGGTGAAACCTCAAGAGAACTAAAAACAAGAATCACAGAGCATAAGTCTGCTATTAGGACTCAGAAAAAAAATGCTCCATTAGTGGAACACTGGCTAGCACATAATCATAAACTGGACGATTTAAAATGGTGCGGTGTTGAGGCAATGTCCCATAGTATGAGAGGCGGTAACATGAACAGCAAGAGAAAGAAAAGAGAGCAATTTTACATGTCTTTATTTAACACCTTCCGCACTGGCCTGAACAATAGAGAGGAATGGGAAAGACTAATCCTATAAAAATCTCACTAGACATCATGAGCCCATGAATAATCTACAGATGTAATGGTGAGAATTAGATATAGGACCCATCGCTGCAACAGGATATAGAAAATATAATCCCAAAAAAATGATATTAGATGAATTTTATCGTTGGATAGGGTAAAAGTAAAGGTTATGATTTATTGTTAACAGAGAATTAATGTATATAGATCGTGGTGAGATTGTATCTTGAACTATTATCTGTATAATACGAATTGAAAACAATGTTTTATTAACAATGTTTAAACTGATTGATAATCACTGATAAATTGTTAAAGGAGGTTTATGGCGTAGTTGTTACCACTACATCAACCGTAATATACACTCATGTAAATATAGAGATATGTCCCTTACCCCGAACGAATTCATATACGAATTCTCCCAATCAAAGATGGCCACCGCGAAAAATCAACGATGGTGAAAGAATTGATTCACATAGGTTTGAGTTATTTCCATGCATAAATATGAACAGCACGCTGTTAATATAAAACATAGTTTTCCATATACAGCCATGTTGCGATTTAATCCTATTAAATTCATCGTGATTGCAGATCGCGGTATTTTCACTTCCGGGTACATTCACACGTCGTCTATGTTCAGACATGTCGGAAGAAAAAATTATCATTTACATTCCCGCTATTGACTAAGATATGTAAATCACGAATACAAGTGGGGATTACGATTAAAAGTATTCCCCCCGCTGATTATTGAACCACCGTGACCGATCACTTCCGGGTCACTAGGGGAAGAGGCAGCATAAAAACGCCGACCCCGCGAGGCTATCACATACGGCAAAATATTTCCAAAACCGGGAGCACGGAGGAGCAGGGAGGCCGAAATCGAACCCAAAGGTAAGCGAGGGGCCATCTGCCAAGATGGCATTTCGCAGGGAGGGTATTTGTATCCCCTAGATAACCGTTAAGCACTTAGTCGATAAGATGGGGCTTTGACCTTTGTATAGATATCAAGTTGAAGTAAGACACTTCAACCTAGATTACTGGGAAAGAAACTAACGTGTAGGAGGAATGTTTAAAACGAGTGACTACCACCCAAGGAAAATAGCAATATGATATCCCGTATGCTGAGGCTTTGTTATGTATTGCAGTGGATTACCCTGTTAAAGGCAGTTAGCCAAATATAGAGAGATATATAAAGTAACCATCATCTAAATCCAACGGTTGTTGAAAATGATAGAAATAGAATCCATATCTATCTATTAGACAACATTGCAGATAGAGACCGCATAGGAGAGTATACTAGTGCTTTTAATTTATATCAAAGATAGATTGTGAAACTAGCTCCCCGCTTTTTCATTTACACCTATAGATATCCTGTTCTAAAGCATGAAAAGAACCGATTGACTATTTATCATCAATGTACCATACCTAGAGACCCACCTGAAAAGTTGGGTGAGTAATGTGTAAAGACAGCAATATTTACAAAACCGTGAGTTTCAACAAAACATCACGGACTAACTATCGGATGTATGTGATTTTTATACATATAGGTCATTTTATTTAAAGAAGCCTCTTCCATTATCAAACGGTGGCCCCTCCGTGCACTGAGAGGAGAATATATTCAATTCTTAAGGTAAATAAAGATTTACTCGATGATAAGCACCACTACAGAGCCAGTAAGAACATAAGACTGAAACAAGAATGTTCCGTTGTTTTTTGATATAGCTCAAAAGAATACTGTACTGACCAGAGAAGTGTACAGATACCTGGAAAGCAATTGAAAGGCTCTCCTACGCAAAATACAGGTACATTCAGTTAGAGCGCATACAAAAATGAGAGTTGATCTGAAAAGATGCTGGGTAGAATCAATTGATTACAGAAAAATTGTAGAACTGGGATATGATGTAATGAGTAATCCTGGACATTGTTGGTTGTAACTAAATGATGTTTTCTTAATGAGTTCGCTACTAAAGCATTTCTTTAGAATGAATTTAACTCAAGAGGCAAAATACTATCGATAAAGTTTTAGGCAACATAGAAAAGAGCAAGGTTTTTGGAAATAAGCATGAATAATGTAAAAAAATAAATACTAAAATACTGTTATTTAATTTGTAGATACGAAGTCAAATGTTTTTAATGTCCTGAAGAAGGTGTCAAGACTGAATAGCACCGAAACGCCGCGTCGACTGTTTTGTGACTGTACCTTTATTTACTGCATTACCACTGTTGGTGGTTTTTAAAATTGTTTTTTTATCATGTTTTAGATTGTAACCCTATAGGGAGGAAAATAATAAATTTTCTACTGATATTCTCTCTTTGTATCTACTAGTTGTTTTACTTTAGCTGCCTGCTCTTTTCTGCAAATAAATCACTGATGGGTTTATGTAATATTTCCACCATCGTACTAAGACCTCCCCAATAATCTTTTTTCCACCGATCCTAGCCTGCTACGTCTCTTACAGGGACTTAATATCTTTCGCTACATCATTGTAGACAGGTGTTTCTTGACGAACTGTTATTTGGGTCTCAAGAGGTACGAGTTCCATGGCTTTGTTACATAGTCCTTCTTTTCTTACTGCAGGTTTATCAAAGGTGATAAGTCTTTCAGTTTGAACGTCTTGGATAGTAGCAAGATTTGGTCTTCTGCTACATAATGGGAGTCCACTGGGCCTACTACTTATTATTGGCCACATGTTGTGGTTTGACCAGGTCGATGGATACAACTCTGTTCTCCCTTTTACCAGCAAGGGGCGGTAGTACTACTGATCTTGTTCCTTGGATTGCCAAGACAGGTACTGCTTTTCTGTAAGAAGGCCCTAATTCCTTCTTCACCGCGATCTTTTCTCTGACTAGATCCCCAATCTTTGGAATCCAGACAGGTCTTGCTGGAACAGGTGGTTTTTCTTCAGTGGTTGTTGGCTTTTGTGTTGTGTTACTTAGACTTCTTTTTTCTTTTAAGTCCTGTAAGACAGCCAAACGATCTTTGACATCAAAGGTTTTTTGTTCCACCACTGAAGTATGACAATAGAGGTCTTCGATTAACATTCTAGTACCAAACATTAGTTCATACGGAGTGATTCCACCCAGAGAATTTATTGGCAGATTATTATAACTAAGTTGGACACTTATTATATGTTTGACCCACCCATCACCCGAACCTAATACCTTAGCTGTTATGGATTGATTTATCTCACATTTTTTTCCTTCCACTACCGCATTACCCTCAGGATGGAAGGGACTAGAATACCGCAATGCAACGCCCAAACTAGCCATGGCCTCTTTGTAAGCTCGAGAGCTAAACGCAGGACCCTCGTCAGAATGTAGTGTGCCGATTGTGTATGTGCCAATAAAGACTCGCAAATCCTTTATACCAGTTCTGGCGTCAGCCGAGCGCTGGGGCCATATCCAAATAAATCTTGTACTTGTAGTTGTGGGAACGCATCTGTCCGTCATGACCTCCGCGTGTAGATAGTCTAATGCTGTCTAACAAAGGTATCTGAACTGGGCTCGCTATACTGTAGTCAGGTATCTGGTAGTTGTCAAAACTATGGTATCCGTAACAAGTATCACAGTTTATTCCAAATTCATAAACTTGGACATTCATTCCTGGCCACCAGTACATCTCTTCTAATTCTATTAGAGATTCCAAGATCCCATGATGTCTCAGACCCTCTCCCATATGTGCTTCTTGAAACAAGTAAGCTCTCTGCTTCCTGTTTGGGATTACTCTGTCCCCCACTCCAGGGATTCAAGCAAAAGGAACGGAGTTTGCATCAATTATGTAGGTATACGTGAGTGGATAGTTTAGAGGTCACGCTGCATGATTGCCTTCCATTGAGGCTTTTACTGCTAATAATGTTTCACCATCTATTACTTTTTTTGAGCGTTTGATTGTAGCTACGGAAGCCGTTTACACAGCTGCCTTTGCTGCTTCATCAGCCAATGAATTACCTGCAACGCGAACGCCATCAGGCTGATGACTCAGTGTATGGATCACGTGAGTCTTTTGTAGGTCTTTTTGGAAAAGAACTACTTGTTCCCAAAGCGTTTTATGCTTGATTGTGCCACCCTTTGCGTCTTTGAAACCGTTTTGAACCCAGTTCTGCAGATACTCATTGTAAGATTGTACACAGTAATACGAATCGCACACTATTAGTGTGGGGTATTCGCGATCGGTATTTTCAAGCGCCATCTTGAAAGCTTGTAGTTCAACTCGCTGAGCTGGACAGTCTCTGAGTGATTGAGTTTTAGTAACCATAGGTCTAAATTTACCTTCGCGCCAGCGACCTTAACAATCGCGCACGTAGCACTATAGGCTTGTTTACCCCCAACTGTGGGCTGTGCTGATCCGTCTGTATATATTATACAGCCGGAATGTTCTAGAGGTAGAATCTCGGTCAGCAGAGGACACTCATATTCGTATTGGAGAAATTCTTGTGTTTTCAAGTATGGGTCAAACACGTATTCAACGCCTGTTGAAGCAAGATAATTAACCCATTGTATACATCTTGGATGTAAAGCGTTTTCATTGGGAATGCTCGCTTTTGTCACTGCCTCTAAGGCAGGTAAAGGTGTAACGATCATTATACGTTTACCCTGCGCTAGGGCTCTTTCCTTTGCTACTGCAGTTTGAACCGCTGTCAGAATTTTCTCAGTAGAAGTGAATTTCATTTCTGCTTGTTTGTACAAGTATGATTTGTATGCTATTGGTACCGTTTCTCCTTCATTAAAGGTCAGGTACGTGAATCCGCATCTCCCTGGGATGATTCGGATCACAAGATTGCGCACGTTTTCGTGTGTCTGTAATTGTGTTTTTGCTAACATCTCTGTTTGGACTGACCACAGAATTTCTGTGTGTGTTTGAGTCCAATTTGTTGGTTTGAAATCAGGTTTGATTAATTCGTAGAGAGGTTTTACCCTTTCTGCGTAATTCAGAACATAAGTTCTTCCAAAATTCAGGAAACCTAGAACTGACTGTAAGTTTTTCAGCGTTTTTGGAGGTTGGAGCAGCGCGCATTTCTCTAGAAAGTTTTCTGCCAGGCTTTTGCTTCACTTGATAACTCGTAGCCTAGAAATAGGACGTTGAGGTGGGCAATTCGTGATTTCATAAAATTTAATTTATACCCTTCAGAAGCAAACCCAAATATTAGGGTGTTTACTCTGTTCAAGTGCCTGTCCAAATCATCATCTGTAAGATAGATGTCATCAACATTGGATAATGCCTCATCGTCATACATTTGTAGTAACTCCGTTACTCTGGCTGAAAATAACCCTGGACTATTCTTGAATCCCTGGGGGAGACAGCAAAATTGTCGTTGTGTCCCCATAATTGAGAAAGCGGTCAGATGCCTGCTTTCAGGTGCAATGTTTTGACAGAAAAACCCATTTGAAATATCTAATGTGGTTTTATATTTTTTCTGCATAATGTTATTCATCAGTGCTGCACTCTGTGCATTTTGTACTGCAAACGTTTTGCAACAAGAGTTTAAGTGTCTGTAATCCAATACTAGACAATATGAATTGTCTGGTTTGGAGACAGGAAACAAAGGATTGTTCATTGACGAGGTGCATGTTTCAATCACCCCTTGGTATTCAAGTTGATTTAAAATCTCCCTGACTTGTTTTTTAGCTTCTTGCTTAACTGGATACTGCCTCTGTGCAGTAGGTTGATTTTCTAACTGGATTTTATGGTGAGGAGAATCCTCATCCCATCCCACATGATTTTTATATAATGCTGGAGCATGGGAGACTGCCCATTTCCTGGCATATGTATATTTTTATGAATTGGAATATGATTTGAGAAGGCTGGCATAATTATCTCTTCGCCGTATGGGCACTCCCTGAAAAATTCATGTGGTCAGTCTTGTTCAGCTAGAAGAATGTCATAGCCCTTAGACAGCTTCTCCCAAAAGAGTGCTCTTATTTTTCTAGTTATGTCCCCCTCCATCCAGAGTGTCACTTCATATAACTTGTGGGGTACACTAACCCTGGTGTCGGCAGTTTCAACCTGAATGCATTGATTCAAGTCCACTGTCTCCAGATGATCCATCAGGATCCTGCGAACTATGGTGAATTCTGCTGCGCTGTCTAGCATTGTCTGAGCCCTCTCCCCGTTCTTGAGTTGTGTCCTCAAGATCCTCGGCATGTCTGATCTTTATGCTTGCTACCTTCTTTTTGGAAAATTGAGCTTTTTTACTTTGGTGAACGGGTTCTTTGTCTTTGGACTTGGCGCGTTCTTCCTTGTGTTCTGACCATCCTCTTCTATCCGATTTCTGCGAGAAAGCCTGAAAAGATCGAGAGGGACGTGTATCATTATCTTGATATCTGTCAGGTTTTCTTAAAGTATCCCTATTTCTAAGGTTATACCTTTTTTCAGAGGGCTCCCGTTGGGGCGACCTACCTCCCCTCTGGGGAGATCTTCCTCTGGACTGAGAATCTTTCTCTTTAGGAAGTGTCGGTTTATTACTTTCCCACTTCTTCTTAGGAGTAGTGAGATAATTTTTTAATAAACACCTTTTCAGGATTTTTGGTTAATTTGGGTTTTACTGGTTTCCCACCCAAACTATCTCTTCCTAGTTCTTCATATGATTTTTCAATAATTCTGGCAAGCTCATATGGTTGGTCTGTTATATCTGTTTCTTTTAACTTCTGGTGGATTGCCACGGATGCTGCTTCACCTTTAATGTTGGCTAATAGTATAGCCGAGACCTGTTTGAAATCTTTCAGTAATTCCATACCTAGATTTAAGGCCGGTTCTGGACCGTATTCATTTTGAATCTGCCTCAGAACGTCTGGTATCACCGCCATGGATGGTACACCATGTGTTTTTGTGTAGATGGAAGCAAAGACTGTACCCCAAGTGTCACAGTCCTCCACGTGTGGTGCTATCCCCATTGGTAAACAGATTGTCAGAATTCTGTGTTTCTCATGAGGTGTACTATCAGGGAATACTGCCTCAATGTGAGTAATTTTTTGTGCTAACCAAAACGTAATTTGTTCCCTTTTGGCAGGCAATTTTGCTATGAATGATTATATAGTCTGTGGTGTAATTTTGTTTGTGTTCCTCTGGTGAGGGGTGTGCTGTGGAATCCTTATAGGAGGTTGGACTGTTAAAGTCTGCATGATATATTGAACCAATTGTCTATGTATTTTAATTAACTGTTTCAGCTGTATTAACAGTTCTCTACCTGGCATATTTTCTATGTCAGGATGTGGTGTATAGCTGGCTAGTACCGGCCATGTAGCTCCTGGTCTACCTAGTGGACCGAGCCTGGTAACATGATTTTGATGTTGTAGGGCACCATTAAACCAGAGCTGATGCTCTTGGTAAGTTAGTGGAATTTCAACATCCTCGAAAGGAACGTATTCCGCTGGAGGTTCCTCTGCTTTGTAGTAGTGGTGATGAAGCAAAGCTTCGCACATTTTGCGGCTTGCCGAAGTCAAGAACCTCGTTTATGTATAACAAGGTAATAAATGTACGTCTTACTAACATTTATATTAAGTTTGAGTAAAGTTTATGACGCTTGCCTATGTGTATTCCTAACTACTTTAATCCGTGTTTATAAAAATGGCCGCCGCTTGTATTTTAGTTACTGCGCATGCGTCAGCCACACTCACGTGTCCTGACGCGTCTGCAGAAGTGGAGGGAAAGTTATGCGCATGCGTAATTCATAGCTGTGCTTATCATGTGATACTGCTCGTGCCACTGCTCTTGTGTCCGTATCAATGTAGCTAACATTTAGATGCAATAAGTTTATTTCTTGATGATGAGTTAAAAGTACAAACCCTGTGATGTGTTTTCATAATGACATTATTATGTATTAATTTGTTTTCGCTTACTTTTCATGTACCGCGGGAAATGGGGGTCTGAGTGAGAGGAGAGCCATATTGGAGGTCCCTTCTGCGCCTGTGCGACATTCGGCAGCACGAGGGACCTTGGCTGATGGAACATAGCCAGTTGGCAGTGATGGGCGAGATGCTCCTGAGAAAGTCACCTCTGCCCTGCGAGAACAGCGAATGTTGCTCCTCATATGATACAATGTTAAATTGTCATTGTGTTTCTGCACAGTTTCTCCTGGGAACCCCAAACCTGCTAGGCGGTACCCAAATATGTTAATGAAGGCTTCAAATCGTGTATTGTGATTGGTGTGTTACCCAAATCCTACCTTAGGACCAATCGAAATTGAGGGATTCTGACACTTTGCAACATTGGGGGGTGGTACACTGTCCCCAAACTGTATATCTACCCTGGGTTCACCTAGTGAACCGTCCGACTTGTCTGGTTTAGCTGACCTGTCACTGACCCAACGCACTCAATAGGTGACTGAAGATACAGAGCGCTGCGAAGCACTCTGTCCGAATTTGACCATAGACTGAGGTTCTACTGAATCTTAAAGTGCTGGCAAAGCACTTAGCTGGGAGTTCGCTGACCCAATCGGGGTCTTGATCGATAGCTGCAGAGCGGGTGGAGCGCAGGCGTTGCTTCCGAACTGTGGGTTCCGGTCCTGTCCTGAGGAGGGTCCTGTCCTGAGGAGGGTCCTGTCCTGAGGGTTTGCTGTCCTGTCCTGAGGGTCCTGTCCTGATTCCTATTCCGAGGGTATCCTGTCCTGTCCTGGGTGTCCATTCTGCACCTGCTGTCCTTTGAGGGGTATCCTTCCTTGAGGGTTTCCTGTCCTTAACTGACCCGTGGCCAGGGTTTGGTTTCCACACCTTTCTAGGTAAATATTGCTCTGAACCTCTTGAAATTCTTGCACCTTCTGAATTTCTAACTTTTGCTTTAATAAAGTTCAACATTGCATATGTGATATTTTCCATGCCTTTCTGCAACTATTGAAAGTCATTTATATTTTCCATAAGTATATTCCTATGTCTTCTCATTTGTTAGAAATTATATTTTGCATAGCAGTGTGTCATTTCCTGATATGGTCTAGAACTTCGTTGCCTAGATTGTTCAAAGGCCCCTTCACCTTAAGTGAAGCGTGTTATTCATTATAAGCTCTCCTATAGTCACCCACACTTAGGGTATCCCTGTTTAGATAATACTGACTTGCATAGTATCTTTTCTCGTTACATTTTATTAGTACCTTGATGATTACTCTGTCATTATTTCTTTCTGCCTATGTGATTTACGTTATCTTGGTTATTGATTGCCTTGTTTTATTGTACCTCATGCAAGAAAATATTGAATTTAGATAAACATTTTAAAACTTCCAGTTGTCCGTGGTCATTTAAACAGTATTTGAATGTTATTGGTTGGGTTTGTATTTTGCTGCCTTTCCTTTACAGCTAGCTCCCTGATTCATTGTGGTCATTAGGCACTCGTATCGGTGGATGGTAAGTCGGGTGCACCGAAAATTGGTAGCAGGGAACACACACACATCAACTTGATAGAGCTCGTGAAGTCACCTGATCGATGTATATGGTGATTTGAAAAGTATATGGGCCCTGAAGCCGGAAACGGCGAAAACTATTGGTCGGGTGGCCTCGCGCGCTCTATCAGTTTTCTGGTAGCTAGAGGATGGTTAGGGACTAGTTGAGAGTAAGGCAGGGATTAGTTGGACTAGTTAAGTCGGAAGCTGCTATTATATTAATGCTGCTATAAGAGCGGCTGTTCTGAGGGAACTGATCACTCTCTTGTGAATACGCTGCTGAAATTCATGAATTTTTGTATTGTTATTATTCTTGTTATGATATTGTTATATGTACTAATCCATGCATTTGTAAACCGTATTGTTTCTTGTTGTCCGAACTCCCCGGGGAATTGAAAGGGCAAGTGGTGAATAGAATCCATTGTCCTGAGGTCACAGGTTCGAGGAAAGTTAGGTGCAGGTTAGGATAACCGGGAAGCACTAACTAGGGTTTTCTGAATACATGTGTGAATAAATGACAGTAACGGGGTTCATTGGCAAAATTCCCATAGTGGCGTAACCTAGTAAGGGTCACATCGGAAGAGTAGCAGGTTCCTCGGAGCTAGCGTGAAAGCAGAGGGGTCCGCTGAGAAACCTTAAACTCGGAATATATCCCGGAAAGAAGTGGATGAGTTTAGGGGAATAACAGGTTCACCGATGCTAGAGTGAAGGGTAGGCGGAAGAGATCTGCCCGCAGCGAGTGAAAAGTAAATGGAAGTAGTTTACTTGCAGTAAAAGAATTCTTTCTCTGTCTAGACACTTGAGCACTGTGGCGAATGTGTATTTGTTGTAAAATAACCAAGCACTGAGCACTTTAAAAGAAAGAAAGTTTCCGTTACCTTGTGAAGGGAGGGAGTCAGTCGCGAAGCGCCTCTGACGTCACTCTGTGCCGCGCTGGGATTGGTAGACGCAGCGGGCGGGTAGCGGAGCTGGAATTGTAAAGGAGGGGCGAGCGCCGGAGCGTGGGAACTGTCTCACGAAGGGGCCGCGCACCCATTGGCGGAGCTTATTTAGTGTCGCGCACCCATTGGTTGCACGATTTTCTGAAGCGCGTTCTGATTGGAGGTAGTTTGTAAACAAAGTTAGCGCAGAAGTCGTATGTGGCATTCGCAGACTACAGGAACTCGACCTGATCCAAGGCACCTAGGGTTTGAAAGGGATCAGTGGAAGACTAATAGATACGATATTATGTACGGAACCAAGAGAAAAATGTCCCTTGTAAGTAAGGTGAAAAATTATTTTAAAACGGACAAACCGATTAAATCTAGGGAAGGTGTTCTTGTCCCAGCACCCAATACTCCCGCCTCATTCATGATGTTTGACCGAGGGTACAATACCTGTGTGTGGTTGGAGAATTGGGTGAAATACACAAAAGATGACGGAGTATTGGCTTTTCCGTTAGATGGTACTTTCAATGGTAGGATCTTATTTAATTTAAGAACCCGAATGAATGAACTGCATCCCAGACCGAGACTAACGCAGTATGAGGCATTAGAGGAATGGGAGATTGAGGCTTTTGAAAGAGAAAGACCCCGAATGGACAAGGGTTTGACCAAGTGGTACCCCAGGCAGAAACAGGAGTCCAGGGATAAAAGGATGAAACAGTGGAGACAGAGCATGATTGTTGAGGGTCTGTTTCCCATGATGCCGGCATGTCATAACATTGGAGCGGGTGAGAAAAGTACTGAAAAATGTAAGCATTGGGGGGCCCTGGGGGAATCAGATGATGAATTGCTAGATGACATCTGTACCAGAAGTCCGCCACCTTACAATGAGGGAACCCGACCTTCCAGTGTAGGAGATGTTCCCCGACGCCACTTCCTAAAGGAAGAAGACAGGTCCCTGGGACTGGGAGGGGGTGGTCAAGTATTGCCCTATCCTGAAAAACCCGAACCGACGGAAACAAGGGATATATATCCCAAAGTGCCCGCAAGCCAGGAAGAAAAATATTCACGTACGAAAATCTTTTTTCCCAGACCCTTGTATGAAAGCGAAGAGAAACCATCGAATTCAGGACTGCCTTTTGTTCAACCTCCATATGGGGAAGAGCGCAGGTCCTTTAATACTGGAACTTTATTCCCAAAACCAAATTATGGGGGAGGACCAAGTGAAACGCATCCTACTGCCCCGAGTTTTACTCCTCCGTTGACCCCACAGATATTACATGACACAACTTTAAGAAGGGTACTAGTGGAAAAGGAGCAAGAGGCTCTAGCTAGACAAAGGACAGAAATAATTCAGAAAATTTCCCAGTTAAATACCAGTCCTGAGGCATTGACTATTCCAGTAACTATTGGACCGGTGGTCCCGTTATACGGAAATGGTCAGGGAAATCCGATTACTCCAGTTATGACCCCAGTCATGGCAACCCCGAGACAGGAACCGATCATCATAGATGATCAGTCCAGTGAGTGCGAGTCTGAAGTTGCGTTCTTGGAATTACCAAACAAACAGACTGGAAAGGGAATACAGCAGAGGCATAACCCTTTTAATACAAAAGAAATTAAATTAGAGACAGCAACAGGTACTAGGAATGTCTCTCTGGTAACTCCGGATGAAATTGAGAGTTGGAGTCGTGAATTAGAGAAGCAGACTCCGCAAACAAAACCTTTAGACCTCTACAAGCTGAGGGTCGAAATAGAAGAATTAATGGCAGGAAATGTGGGGTTGGATCGATTGAATACCTACTCTGAAGAAGAATTGTCGTTCATATGTAAAAGCTTTACAAGGAACACCAGAGTGCTCCACGAAAAACTGACCGAAACAGCAGTTAGTATGGGGGTAGATATCTCAAAATCCAAGCCCTTACAGAAACCGTACAGAGCAGACTTCTCAGACAAAGATATAGAACACCTGAATGTGGCAGGGAAGAAGTTGCAGATTAAAGAATTAATGGGGGTACTGCAGAAATGGGGAGATGTGGAAAAATGGAGAAGCAGGTGGGCGAAAAAGAGGGAAGAGGTTCGCTCCCGACAAGTGACTCCCGAGTTTGCTTTAAGAGAGGTAGAAAAACCTGAGCAGTTATGCCCCATGCGCGAAGTTCCAGGAGGGAAATATGTGCATGTCCCCTGGTCTAGGCAGGATATTGTGTCCTTCACGAACGATTTTCCAAAATTACGAGAGAAACCAGTTGACTGGTACAGGCAAGTGGAGAGGTTCGTGAAGGTACAGAAATGTCTGTGGAAAGACCTGGATGGGTTTTTCGACATTGTGGTTCCAGTAGATTTATGGACCCAGTGTAAAATAGCCATAGACTGGCCCAGTGAGGAGTATCCCAGAAACAAGGAAACTGGGGAGCCATCAAAGGATGTCATGCGAAAATATGAGCAGGTAATTCAGCATTTGAAAGAAAAGGTGCCCGCAAAGGAAACTGATTGGACAAAAATAGATAGAACAACACAGGAAAGGGACGAGACAGTGCACTCCTTCTATGAGAGGTTATTGCAGGTATTTAAAACATACAGTGGTATTGATAACATCGATTTGAAGGACATGACGCACTTTATTTACAGGTTTGTAAATGGTTTAAGACCTGAAATTTGTCAGTGGATAAAAGATAATAAAATCTGTTGGCATACTAAGAAAATGGATGAGGTCCTGCGGTACGCTAAGTACTGCGAGGACGAGATGGCAGAAAAGAAAAAGGCCCTCAAGGAAAAGGTGATGTGGGCTCAGGTGAAGCTCGCAGAACAGCAGGAAAAACAATTGAGTAACATGGTTAAAAATGCTGAGAACAAAGGTCCTGGGGGAGGGGGTGGAGGAAAGCCCCGGCCCAAATTTAGCAGGGAAGAGGCTATGAAGAAATTTCCCTGCCATCAGTGCGGCGAAATTGGACACTGGCGAAACGAGTGTCCCCAATTAGTAGATATTAATGAAAAAACTCCTGATTTAACTCCACAGACGCAGAAAGAAAGACCAAGAAAGACTCAACCCCAGGTAAAAACAGTTCAGGTGCCTCGAGCACCCAAGCAGGTATACAGGGAAAGACAGGCAGAAGATGAAGAGATAGAGGTTTGGGAAAGCGGGGAGAACAGAAATACAGCAACTTCGCAGTATCTGCTGAATGATACCTTCCTTTGTAATGATCAGGACTGACGGGGCCTGAGAGGGGAGGACGAGGAGTGCGTACTTGGCGCTTCCTTGCCGGTAGACCAGTCTGGACCATATATTGAAGGAAAGGTTGACGGAAATGATGTCACCTTTCTGTTGGACACTGGCGCTACCCGTTCTACTGTAAGAACAGTGGACGTTCCAAACCTACCCCTCTCGGGAGAAAATATCCAAGTAGTGGGTGTATCTAATCAATTGATTAGTACTCCTGTTACCGAACCAATGGAGATTTCAATTGGAAATTTTAAACAGATGCATAGATTTGTCGTCTGTGACACCAGTCCAGTGAATCTACTGGGTCGTGATTTGCTGTGCAAAATGAACTGTACCATCTTTTGCACACCAAAAGGTGTTGAAATACAGACCCCAGATGAAGATGGCATTTATAAATTATTGTTGCTTAGACCTGACTCAGAAATTAAAAGATTGACCCTGCAGGACTTGCCCCAAGAACTACAGGAAGCCGTAAAGCCAGAGGTGTGGGATTTCACTGGAAAGGATGTGGGGTTGATGAAAGATGTGGACCCCATACAGATAGCCATCAAGGACAATGCAGTATATCCTAACACTAGGCCCTACCGAATGAATGCTGAAGTGAAAGCAGGTGTCACTTTGGAAATACAAAAATTATTAGAAGGAGACATCATACAGGAAGTGATGAGCAGCCCATGCAACTCACCGATTATGGGCATCAAAAAGCCTAGTGGCAAGTATAGGGTAGTGCAGGACCTGAGAAAGGTTAACAAAATTGTAGTTCCTTGCTGCCCTATTGTCCCGAACCCTGCAGTGATATTGTACCAGATTCCTTGGGATGCTGAGTGGTTCACTGTGATTGATTTATGTCATGCATTCTTTTCGATACCCCTGCACCCCGACAGCAAATTTCTTTTCTCATTTGCCTTCGAGGGTCACGTGTATTGTTGGAACCGGGTCCCTCAAGGGTATACAGAGAGCCCCTCTATCTTTAATCAGATCTTGAAAAAATGTCTAGAGACTTTGATCTTACCTGGGAACTCTGTGTTAGTACAGTACATAGACGACCTTCTACTGGCGTCTAAAAGTCACAGGGACTGTGTAGTTGACACCATTGCCCTCTTAAATCATCTGTGTGAAAAAGGGCATAAAGTGGCCCCTGACAAACTACAGTTCTGTGCGAAATCAGTAAAATATCTAGGACATCAGATAGAAAAGGGTGTCAGAAAAGTCACATCAGAAAGAGTGAGAATAATTCAAAAGATGCAGTTGCCCCGTACTCAAAAAGATGTCAGAATGTTCCTGGGGGTATTAGGATACTGCA
Source organism: Lissotriton helveticus (assembly GCF_964261635.1). Taxonomy (NCBI): domain Eukaryota; kingdom Metazoa; phylum Chordata; class Amphibia; order Caudata; family Salamandridae; genus Lissotriton; species Lissotriton helveticus. The sequence goes on from NC_136069.1 coordinate 879,033,506, forward strand.
GACAGTGGATTCTGGGATTTGCAGCCTTAGCCAGGCCCTTGATAAAAATGACCACGAGAGGAATGCCAGATGTTGTAGAGTGGGACGATGAAAGTCTAATGGCTTTCACAAGACTGAAAAACTGTCTGTGTACAGCCCCTGCGTTGGGAATGCCAGATTATTCCAAAGAGTTTGCCCTATTCTGTGACACTCGCGATAATTGCGCATTGTCAGTCCTGACTCAAGAACATGGCACGACCAGAAGGCCTGTGGCCTATTTCTCTGCCACTTTGGACCCAGTAGCTGCTGGGTTACCAGGCTGTCTGAAAGCAGTAGCTGCTACCTGTGCAAGTTTGGAACAGAGTGAGTCCATTGTCATGGGACATCCTGTGACCGTGTATGTTTCACATGGAGTGGTAATTCTATTGACCAGAACTAAAACACAGTATCTCACCCCTAGTCGGCTGACTAAATACGAGAGGATTCTTGTGGGTGCAGCAAATGTAAGCATTGTTAGGTGCGGTATTCTGAACCCTGCCACCTTACTCCCCGACCCCTTGGAAATAGAAGGTGGGGATGATGATGAACATGATTGTATTGACCTGACAGAGTTCAGTACTAAGCCACGCCCAGACATAAAAGAAGTACCATTGCCTGAGCATGATAAAGAACTATTTGTGGATGGTTCCTGCCTAAGACATGAACTAGGGGGCTTGAGTGCTGCTTATGCAGTAGTGTCTTTCACAAAAATTGAACAAGCAGGTTACCTATATAACATCAAGTCTGCACAAGTAGCCGAATTGATAGCCATGATAAAGGCTTGCAAAATTGGGAAGGACTTACGCATAACAGTGTATACTGACAGTCAGTACTGTTATGGCGTCGTGCATGACTTTGGCCAATTATGGCTACAGAGGGAATTCATGACTTCCTCAGGTACTCCCATTCGGAATGCAAAGGTTGTTCATGACCTTTTAGAGGCCATCCAGTTGCCCAAAGAACTGGCAGTGGTGAAATGTGCTGCTCATCAAAGGAGCATGGACAGAGTATCACTGGGAAACGATTATGCTGACCGAGTGGCCCAATGGTGTGCCAAAGATCGGTATATTGTGAATCCAAAACGAGGGGGGCCAGGAACCAGCTGCCAGCTTCAGGTGTTTGAAGAAGTGCCTACGTGGGATGAAGTGAGAGAGTGGCAGGAATCGGCTCCTTGGCAAGAAAGAGAGAAATGGAAGGAGGATGGGTGTAGACCGAGACGTGTGGATGGTGTGATTTTGGGCCCAACTGGTATGCCTGTGTTACCCCGACACTTGCTTGGCACAATGGCAAGATTAATACATGAAGGATCACACATTGGTAGGGATGCCATGATTCTGGTATTTCAACAGACTTGGTACAGTAAAAAGTTCAGGAAAGTAGCAGAGTCCCTCTGCCAGAGGTGCCTGTCATGTCAACAGATGAACCCAGGCAAGAGGACAATGGTTGAACTGAGCAGGATTGGGAGATCAGGGGGTCCCTTTATAAGGATACAGACTGATTTCATCACCATGCCCCGTTGTGAAGGGAAACGATATGTCCTTGTCATTGTTTGCGTATTTTCAAAATGGGTAGAAGCTTACCCTACTCCTCAAAGTGACGCACTGACAGTAGCGAAGTGTTTACTAAAAGAACTGATACCTAGATTCGGAATACCATGCATTATTGAATCAGATAAGGGTGGACATTTCCAGAATGAAATACTGGCTGAACTGTGTAAGGCCTTTGGAATAAGGCAGAAACTCCATTGTGCATACCACCCAGAGGCTTCTGGAATAGTGGAACAAGTAAATGGAACTATCAAAAACAGACTAGCAAAGCTGACAGATGCTACTGGCATGTCCTGGGTGAAGGCCCTGCCCCTGGTCCTGATGGGACTGAGAAGTGTTCCTGACCGCAAGACAGGCCTAAGTCCCCATGAAATCATTATGGGAAGAGTGATGAGACAGGCATGGGTGCCAGGAAGCAAACTGTTGAGTATTACTGATGATTTGGTGCTTGAATACTGCAGAAGATTGGGTGACCAAGTGCGTTCTATCTCTCGCCAGATTGGAGACGACGGCATCCTCAATCCAACGACTCCTCTCCACAGCTTGGTTCCAGGAGACTGGGTCAAAATAAAGAAGCACACTCGATCAAGCTGTCTGGCACCAAGGTGGGGAAAGAAACGCCAAGTAATCCTGGTGACAACCACTGCAGTGAAGGTCGCAGGTGTTCCTCAGTGGATCCACGCTGGACACACCCAGAAGGTATTGCCAGACAAAGGATTTGAAGAAGAAGGGCAACCAGCAGAGGACCCTGAAGGAGCCAGACCAGAAGCAACTGACAACGAGCAGCCCAGCACCAGTCAGGCTACAGGAACAGCAGACGTTGGCCCAGGAGTAGTTGACTACGAACTGCCAAGAATCCAGCCTGCTGAAGAGGTCCAGGAAACGGAGCCAGGAGTAGCTGAAGACGAGCTGCCAAGCATATGGCCAGAAGAATGGATACCGATGATTGATCTGACCGAAGATCCTATCAGAACAAGAGAGCGACTTAGTGAAGGTAGAGAGTGGACTAGTCAGGAAAAGCAAGGCACAGGCGAAGAACCTCAGCCGCTTGAGATTCACATCAAAACTGAGGAAGGAGAAGGTCAGACAGGGACAGAGCAGGTATTCGATACACCACCGCTAACACCTGATGCAGATAAGGGAGAGACTAGAAATAGAGTGATAGTTCGAGCAGAAGAAAATCAAGAGATCGAAGTGCTTGAACAGGATCAGAGAGGGTTAAAAGAACGGGTTCAGGAAACAGAAACAGAAACAGAGACAATCGAAAGCCAAAAACAAGATATTCCTGAACAAGGCCAGATTAGCAACCAGGCAGAAGAATTTGATGCTAGCCCTGGAACTAGTCAGATAAGGGAAGTAGGAGAAGAAAGTGGAGAAGAATTACCACAAGATAAAGAGAACAAGAGAATAAGAAAATAAAGTGAAGTACAAGTACCGACTAAGAGACTAAAGAAAAGAAACAACCTTGAGCCTAGGTTTGTAAAAAGATTGAGACTTAGGATAAAGACAGTGGAAGAAAAACGTGCAGAAGCAAGAAGAAGTGCTCGGATAGCAGAGCAAGAAGAAGACTCCTCCAAAAGAAGGAGTGAGCGAATAAAAAGACAAAACAAAAAGTACAAGTCTCCTGAATGGACACTGGTTTTGGAGGAGCTTGAAGATCTTGATATAACTGACGTGAGCGACGGAGAACCCGTCCCAGAGTACTCAGCTGAAGAGGAGGACGAACCACCGTGAATTTGCACAAAGTAAGCTAGTTGTGTAAAAAGCAAAAAAGAGGGGTGAGAACACTCCTTTTGAGCCAAAATGTCTGATTCAACGGTGAATGGTAGACCTAGTTGCAGCCGTTTTAAGACGTGTTGCAAGGTGTGTATATGTAGTGTAGTAGTACTGATAGTTATCTGGATAGGATTAACAATTTTCATTCCCTTTGCTGTAAGTAAAGATACTAACATTGTCCCTACTGAAGTTGTAAATACTGACAATGAGGAGCTAACAACACAGAGTGTAGCACGACATGAAAGAGCTTTGAGACAAACAAAACAGAACTTAGAAGCATCAGATGAGGGAGGACTACATTATCATGGAATGAAGAACAGGACACACTTAAACGTTTTCGCAAACTTGTTAATACACTATGTAGAGACTATGGAAATTGAAGATTGCTATGTCTGCATGAAGCTACCTACTTCTGTGGCTGAAGGCGTGACATACCATCATCTGCCATTGACATATGGAATCTCCTGTAGCATTTTAGGTAGTTTATTCTATAAAAGAGGACCGTTACAGTACTATTACTCTAACAATGACGTGATCTTTTCTGAACTTCCTATATGTGGGAACTTGAATCCTGTACATACCAAAACTGACACCATAAGATATATGGGAGACTACTTTCTGACTATAGGTAACATTGACATAGCAGACGCACACAGAGATAACTTGACTTGTTCTTTGCGTGAGCAGGAAAAGATGTTCCTGAACATGGCAGAGAAAAGGAGAATTAAAATTCAGAAGAAGGCTAATGACGAAAGTCAGAAAAAGCCAAAGTGGGCAGAAAACATGGAAGGCACCTCATCTGGTGGAGCGGGTCCTGCTCTGTTGCTGGATTTTGAAAAGAAAGGCAAGCTATGTCTTCACCGCGAGAAGACTAGCTATTATAATAATGTTTTCATTGGTTCCAGTGAATGCGAACATAATTACAAGGTAATTGGAAGTTGGGGTTTCAAAAATGGGTCAGAGCCTGTGTTTCCTGGAATTTATTATATTTGTGGGGACAAGGCTTATTTCAAATTGCCGGATCACTGATATGGAAGCTGCTACTTTGGCATTGTCTTCCCGAAAATATACCATGTGAATGGAAAAGCTGGAAGCAATGAAGATACTAATGGCTTAGTGCGTAGTAAAAGAGAAAGTATAGGTGAAATTATGGGTAGTATTTTCAGTGCACTGATACCTGGAGTGGGAGTGGTTCTGAACACTCACAGAATTTGCAAATTGTCTACTATAGTAGATGTGCTGTCTACTGAAACAGCTCATGGATTTCTGCTGGTCAATACCGAAATGGTTGCGATCAGATCAATGGTTTTACAAAATCGACTTGCTCTTGACACCTTATTAGCGAAAGAGGGCGGAGTCTGCCGGATATTGAAGGCGCAACATTGTTGCACTTATATTCCGGATAAAAGTGTACAGATCAAAAGATATGTGAAAAACATTACTAATTTGGCAAAGGAACTCAAACCACTCGAGGTTGATAGTGCCTGGAAGAGACTGGTAGGTGGTCTCTCAAATGTAGGTCATTGGCTTGCTAGCATAGGTAAAAGCTTATTATTCAAAATTCTGATGCCAATTGGTATTATAGGTCTTATTATACTTTCCATTTTCTTATGCTGTAAATACCGCAAGCGCACCAAAAAGCACGAGGTAAATGCAAGAGGAGTGAAACGAAGTGTGGATGAGATTGAATTAGAGGAAGTGAATGATCAGATATACAAAAAGGTGAAGACTTCTCACCCTGCTAAAACTGAGAGAGAAAAGTTAGAACGGTTGCTGGAAGAAATAGAACTTTATAAAGTATGAAAGAAAGTTGGCATCTGGTTCCATTATATTTTGTGATGATAGTAAATATCATCAAAGAGGGGATTGATGAAGCAAAGCTTCGCACATTTTGCGGCTTGCCGAAGTCAAGAACCTCGTTTATGTATAACAAGGTAATAAATGTACGTCTTACTAACATTTATATTAAGTTTGAGTAAAGTTTATGACGCTTGCCTATGTGTATTCCTAACTACTTTAATCCGTGTTTATAAAAATGGCCGCCGCTTGTATTTTAGTTACTGCGCATGCGTCAGCCACACTCACGTGTCCTGACGCGTCTGCAGAAGTGGAGGGAAAGTTATGCGCATGCGTAATTCATAGCTGTGCTTATCATGTGATACTGCTCGTGCCACTGCTCTTGTGTCCGTATCAATGTAGCTAACATTTAGATGCAATAAGTTTATTTCTTGATGATGAGTTAAAAGTACAAACCCTGTGATGTGTTTTCATAATGACATTATTATGTATTAATTTGTTTTCGCTTACTTTTCATGTATCGCGGGAAATGGGGGTCTGAGTGAGAGGAGAGCCATATTGGAGGTCCCTTCTGCGCCTGTGCGACATTCGGCAGCACGAGGGACCTTGGCTGATGGAACATAGCCAGTTGGCAGTGATGGGCGAGATGCTCCTGAGAAAGTCACCTCTGCCCTGCGAGAACAGCGAATGTTGCTCCTCATATGATACAATGTTAAATTGTCATTGTGTTTCTGCACAGTTTCTCCTGGGAACCCCAAACCTGCTAGGCGGTACCCAAATATGTTAATGAAGGCTTCAAATCGTGTATTGTGATTGGTGTGTTACCCAAATCCTACCTTAGGACCAATCGAAATTGAGGGATTCTGACACTTTGCAACATTGGGGGGTGGTACACTGTCCCCAAACTGTATATCTACCCTGGGTTCACCTAGTGAACCGTCCGACTTGTCTGGTTTAGCTGACCTGTCACTGACCCAACGCACTCAATAGGTGACTGAAGATACAGAGCGCTGCGAAGCACTCTGTCCGAATTTGACCATAGACTGAGGTTCTACTGAATCTTAAAGTGCTGGCAAAGCACTTAGCTGGGAGTTCGCTGACCCAATCGGGGTCTTGATCGATAGCTGCAGAGCGGGTGGAGCGCAGGCGTTGCTTCCGAACTGTGGGTTCCGGTCCTGTCCTGAGGAGGGTCCTGTCCTGAGGAGGGTCCTGTCCTGAGGGTTTGCTGTCCTGTCCTGAGGGTCCTGTCCTGATTCCTATTCCGAGGGTATCCTGTCCTGTCCTGGGTGTCCATTCTGCACCTGCTGTCCTTTGAGGGGTATCCTTCCTTGAGGGTTTCCTGTCCTTAACTGACCCGTGGCCAGGGTTTGGTTTCCACACCTTTCTAGGTAAATATTGCTCTGAACCTCTTGAAATTCTTGCACCTTCTGAATTTCTAACTTTTGCTTTAATAAAGTTCAACATTGCATATGTGATATTTTCCATGCCTTTCTGCAACTATTGAAAGTCATTTATATTTTCCATAAGTATATTCCTATGTCTTCTCATTTGTTAGAAATTATATTTTGCATAGCAGTGTGTCATTTCCTGATATGGTCTAGAACTTCGTTGCCTAGATTGTTCAAAGGCCCCTTCACCTTAAGTGAAGCGTGTTATTCATTATAAGCTCTCCTATAGTCACCCACACTTAGGGTATCCCTGTTTAGATAATACTGACTTGCATAGTATCTTTTCTCGTTACATTTTATTAGTACCTTGATGATTACTCTGTCATTATTTCTTTCTGCCTATGTGATTTACGTTATCTTGGTTATTGATTGCCTTGTTTTATTGTACCTCATGCAAGAAAATATTGAATTTAGATAAACATTTTAAAACTTCCAGTTGTCCGTGGTCATTTAAACAGTATTTGAATGTTATTGGTTGGGTTTGTATTTTGCTGCCTTTCCTTTACAGCTAGCTCCCTGATTCATTGTGGTCATTAGGCACTCGTATCGGTGGATGGTAAGTCGGGTGCACCGAAAATTGGTAGCAGGGAACACACACACATCAACTTGATAGAGCTCGTAAAGTCACCTGATCGATGTATATGGTGATTTGAAAAGTATATGGGCCCTGAAGCCGGAAACGGCGAAAACTATTGGTCGGGTGGCCTCGCGCGCTCTATCAGTGGAACTCCAGTGTTACTGGATTTCCTTGTGGAAAAGTAATCCATGAATAGAATACCTCTGTCTGCCGATACTCATGTGCCTCTATAACAAATATAACTTTACCACCTCTCGATGATACCCCATTTTCTAAAAGTTTTATAGTTATGGTTTTCCTTATATTTGCCAGGATGATTACAGCATCCTCGTTGTTTTCATTAAACCATGTAACGTCTAAACCTGGTTGATTCGCATTTACTGCAGCTCCACCGGTTAGGTTGTTGTCGCTGTTATCTGACATTGTTTAATGAAAGTTTGCAGAACAAGCTTCAAGGAAACAAAGATTAGGTGTACAATATTTTGGAACACTGTATCCTTCAACGTTGAATAAACCAAAAACTAATATATAGTATTTTCCTCCTACTCAGTTCTGGCGGATAATATCCTTTTTCCCACTCTATACATCTATTGGAGTATTTACGGGAAAAGGGGTCTGTGTGAAAAGCACGACTGAGTTACTCTAGTATCTATCATTAAATTATCGCCTTACCAAACGTTGGGCGCCATGTAGTGTAGTTCCTATATTCCCAATAGGCTCTGCGCATTGGAATAACATATAATATAGTTTAGGCATAGGACTGAGGTCGATTAGGTCTCTATCGTATATATTAGACTTAATTGTGAGTGCCAGCTAGCTCAGAGGTCACTAGAAACTTTCTCCAATAAACAAGAAGGGATTAGTTTCTGACAACCGCCTAAACATGACAACTTTGTTTCCCAAGAATAAAAAATCAATCTCTAGAGTCGCGGAAACAATAGATAGCTATTTTACTCAGTCATTCGTGCATGCTTCGTTTCAACAGAGGTGCTGAGAAAATGGAGAAACGGGCTGTAACGAGGGGAGCCCTTTGCCACTTCGCACTAAGCGCCCCAGTGCCCGTGATCGGGATGTGTCCCATGACCCCTCCCTCTTGTGTCCACAGACTTCCGACCAGCAGCTGGAATGGTGGCAACACGACTCGCCCTGGACAGTAACCGAGGAGGATGAGGAGTGCAGCGAAGGAGTAAAAACGCTCATCTACATTATAGACTAGTAATAGCTGTCCAAAGATTGTTGAGTGATTTCATTTGTTGATTATGCTCCTTGCTCTTTGACTTTGTCTTTTATTTTGTGTAATCAAGTTACATGGATATATAATGTCTTGTTTTGTTTAAAAATCGTCTAAAAACCTTTTTTCCTCTTGTTTTGGGTTGTATGATGTTAAAAATTAATTTTAATTTATTGTATATATGTATTGTGTATTGATGTTTGTGAATTGCATTGTATATTAGTGTAAATAGATGAATGTACAGTTGTCTCATTTTTTGCTTTAATTGATTCAAAAAAGCTTTCTAAGTAAATATAAAAACGATTGGTATAAATAAAAATACCTGGTCAAACTAAGGAAGTTGTTGTTTGACCTTTACAAACAGATGGTATAGAAATGATGATGGTGCAGGCACATTGTGTGTTTGTTTATAAGTATAAAGGGTCCAGCCTACCCCATGCCCTGATGGGCCTAACTCCTTAGGGTTACATATTTTCTTTAATCAACACGGCGCCCACTTATCTGCTGGGTACTACCATGGAGCCTGCCGTGCCCATCACTAACCTCTAACTAACACTTCTGGTGAAGCTTGCCTTCCCGCTGCCTGTATTTCACAGCACCTCCTAAGAGGCTGGGGGAAGAAATACCGTGTAACATGCCAGCCGCTTCAGCAGGCTCGTGCCATATATTTTTTAATCAACATGGCACCCACTTATCTGCTGGGTGCTACCATGGGGCCTGCCGTGCCCATCACTAACCTCTAACTGACACTTCAGTGACATGCTTTATGCTCTGTTTGTGTTTTTTAGCTTGGCGCCCGTCTCTGTCATGATTCCCCCCACCACCAACCCGCGGATGCTGCGTTTTCTCTACTTTTCTCCCCTTCCTCAGCAGAGCATCTGCGAGCCTTCTTTTTAAAAGGAATTTGTATGGTTTTTTTTTACAGTTACGGAGTGTGTGTGTGTTTACAGGGCAGTGCAGGAGCCCATGCCGCTGAAAGGGCAGAGTGGGTGGCCCCTAACACAGTCTATGCTGAGGGTCCCACTTCTCCGGTGGTAGGACAGCATTGGTAGTGCAGTAGACTCACCCTGGCAGCCTCCAGAAGTCCTGCAGTGGCTGCACAGACGTAGCCTCCTTCCTGGCTACCTGCTGGGCTGGAGCTTCGCTGTCTCCGGCTGTAGCTACCATGGAGCCTGCTGCACCCATTACTCAGCTCTAAGTAACACTTCAGCTTGGTGCCAATTGTTTTTCGCTATTGCCTCCCCTCGCGTTCTCCATGTTCCTTTTACTTTCTACTGGCCCTCGCCTTTTTGATTTCATATTAATCCCTCACCCAATCCCATATTGCTATGAAGCAGCTCATGTGGCACTGGTTTCAGGAAAGTGCAAGTCAATTCTATTAAACAATATTTAGCTATAGTTGTTCCCTTACAGAAGGACACATTCGTTTTTGTAGCCACATAAGATAACGTGATTTGCCCAGAATCGCAGGGTGTTGAGCCCAATTACAATGTCGGCAGAGTGGGCAGCTCTGGGGTTATGCCACACTCTGTGCCCCAAAGCAATGTGCCTTCCTCGGCTGCCACATGTGAAGTGAGGGATTTCAAGTGCGGGATGGAGGGTTTGGTAGCGAGGTGCTGAATTTGCCCTTAATCCCTCAGCCAAATCCTGTTCAGCCTCCCCCCGCCCCCTTTGTGTCCAGCAGCTGCTTGGTTATTCACTTCACACGTCTATTGTCCCCTCCAGCTCCTCCAGGCAGCAAAGGCCTCTTCCTTAAAGGCCTCAGTGAATAGTGTAAACAAGGCATTTGGATATTTAGGTGACTTGAATAATCAGTGATGGACTTTGATGCCGCACGTGACGTTGCAGTCCTGATGGGCTTTGTTACTAGTGCACACCTGACACTTGTAGTTGTTCGGGATTAGGTGTATTTATTGTTCTAAGGAGTGCGTTTTTCCTAAATGCTGTGGGTTTTTTTGCACACTGAATAATTAGTTTCACATGGAAGACTTCCACTTCCCCTGTCAGCTGGACAAGTCTAGAACCAATAAATAACCCTGGTGCAATGTGTGGGTGAGGGCAGTGTGTAAGAATAGGCAGACAAGACATGCCACACGATCAGAGCTGGTGACGGAAGGGGAAGGGCAGCAGGAGGCTGCGCTGCTCCAGCTGCCGATCAAGTTTCTATGCAACCATGGCTGTAGGCAATCCGAGCTCTAGAAGGGCTAAGTAGCCTTGCAGGCTTACTAGCCCCACACACCTCCTGCACATATACCTCTGTGCACCTCATCCTTTGATGCATTATTCTACATTTTTAAGATTTCCATTTATGTTTTTGTCTGCATGCACCTTTTATAAATATATTTGTGTCGAATACATTTTGACAGGGCATTTGAACCTGCTTTCCTGTATTCATATTTAGTGGAGAGGGTGAACAACATGAATCTAGAATATCCACAAGCTGAAAAACTAATGTTACATATAAGTAACTTGTTAAATAAAATATGGTTCTCAGGCTGAGGCTGAGAGGAGAGTTGCTGAACTAAAGAACACTGATGACTTTTTCAGTTTTATTTAGTGCAAACTTGATCCAGAGGTATCTACATAAGCACTGGTTACACTACACAAATACACATTATTTTTTGAGGGGTATTTTTTTTTCAAAGGCCGGGAGATTAAGTAATTTACCTGCAGCTGCTTCTTTGGTCCTGTCAGTAATGTCCCCATTTTATGTCCTCTAAGCAGTGCTGCAACTGTCTCTGTCCCAATGGTGTTTGCTCATTCCAAGTCCTCTAACCAGTGCTGCAGCTGATTCTCTGGTCCCAGTGGTAATTCCTCATTCTAAGTCCTCTACACAGTGCTGTAGCTGCGTCTCTGTTCATAGATCCACTACACTCCAAACCAAAATACATAGGCAAAAGACATTGGGGCATATTACCAACAACTAGCGATATTTATCTCTAAATGAGCTTAGCGATATTTTTTTTATTGCCGTGCATCACCGGATTTTATCGCAGAGATAACGCGTTATTAGCATCGTTTATCTCAAATGCGATAAAATATCCGGCAATAGCGGCTCAATGCGTGAATATCGCTAGAAATTCAGCGATATTCAGGCATTAACGCCAATAGATCTGAACCTGAATATCCAACTCCCATTGGTTATACAGGTTAAGAAGTGGTCTGAGCAGGCGTTAGTTTATGGCGATATTCGCGCTTAACGCGAATTTTGTTATCGCTGTGCCTGCATTGATAATAGGCGATAGCGATGTTAGCGACTGCTTTCAGTCGCTAACTGGTTGGGTATGCCCACTTTGCATGTCATTAGCGATAAATATCGCTGACATGCAAAGAGGGCCCCAAACCGCTCGCTATCGCCTACAAACTGTCGCTAACTGCTGTTAGTGACAGCTTGCTAATAGGGCGATGAAATTATCGCTGCTTTAGCGGGAAAAAGTCCCGCTAAAGCGGCGATAAGGCCCTTGATAATATGCCCCATTGTTATTTACAGCACCAATAGAACTAACTCTCACAAATACGAGACCTATTGCATTGCAAATGCTTGTTATACATTGGTGTCCGAAATTCATTACGCACTAAGGATCTTAAAGAGGTGCCCCCATCCTATGGCATCAAACACTTTTTCCATGTCCAATGACACCAGTGTCAGTTTTGTTTTCTGCACTGTTCTCAGTTTCCCCAAGCAAACTCCCAGTTGTCTGCTGTTTATCTAAGTGAAACTGCCTGGTTTGAAACGATTTTGGTCTGTATATACTAAATCTTTTTGACCTTGTTCAACCTTTTAGCTAGCATTTTTTCAAATATCCTGTTATTTGTATTTAACATTGACAGAGGCATGTAGACTCAGCAGTCTGTTGTGTCTTTTCATGGTTTTAAGGTCACTAAGATAATGGCTTCTCTCAATTTAAGGGAGGGTTCCAAGCTGCCCAGCACTTTAAGGTATACTTGCAGTAGTTGGTCTGCTAGGTCATCCGTGTATACCTGATACCATTTTGTCAGAAAACTATAAGGTGCTGGCGTTTTAGAGGTCTTTAGGTCTCCCACCTCTGCCTTGATTTCTGCTACAGTAAGTTCTTCCCGCTGACTGTGATGTTCCAGTATTAGGTTTTTGTATTGTTTGCGTGCTTAATATTGGGTACTCCTTTCCATCTTCAAGAGTCTGTGGCTGCAAGTACAACTGTTTGTAATATGTGATGAATACCTTCTCAGTTTCAACTTATGTTTTAACTACAACACAGTGCTCTTTTTTAATTGATGTAATAGTGACAGGGTCCTTCTCATGCAGAAGGAGCCACAATAATAGCCTACTTGAACTTTCCCCATCTTTATGCAGAGTCTATCTGAACAGTGTACTATGTAAAGTTCCCTTTTCTGTGATTTTCCTCAATATGTCCACTCGTAGGTTCCACACTTCTTGTTGTTCTACATTATGTCTGCTGCTGTGTCTTCAGTGTTTCAAGTTGCTTTTTTCTTTCCTATTTCCACATCTATTACTCTTGTCCTGTGAGTTGCATTATCTGTGACCAATCCCCTTTCTATTTCTATTTTCTATTTAGGGGGTTTTATAGAGCGCTTGGTGACGCACAGCGGCGTGTCCCCGCGCTAAGGAGCTAATACCTACCAGAACTTACAAATGCAGAAAAGCTACTGTGTGAATAAAGCAGTCTTCAGCTTGGCTCTAAAGATTGTTTCTGAAGGTTCTAGTCGCAGCGCCATAGGTAGCTTGTTCCATCTGGATGCTGCGAGGTGCCTAAAAGATCTTCCACCCATCCGGGCTCTGGACACCTTAGGAATTGCCAGGAGTCCTGAGCCGGAAGATCTCAGAGAGCGAGACGGCTCATAGGGTGTCAGCAATCCTTTCAAAGGGAGCGGAGCTCTCCCGTTGATAATCCGGTGGCACGTGCACAGGGCTTTAAATTCCACCCTGCTACGGATCGGGAGCCAGTGCAGAGACCGGAGGGCCGCTGCGGAGCCTGCTCTTCTGGGTAATCTAAGCACTAGTCTGGCAGCGGTATTCTGGAGAACCTGAAGACGGCTCAAATTCTTTTCCAGAGTTCCTAAGTAGAGAAGATTGCCGTAATCCATCTTTGACGTGACTAGTGCATGCACCAGAGTTTGGCGGGCTCTGATAGGTAAGAATTTTAATACCTTCCTGAGACTTTTGAGGGTCCCAAAGCATGATCCAACCACCTGATTGATCTGGGGACCAAAGGCAAGGTCAGAGTCAAACCAAATGCCCAGGTTCTTTGCTTTCTGGCTAGGGGTGGGTGCTGGACCCAAGCACGACGGCCACCACGCCGACGTCCACGCCGATTGGCCTCCCCCCACCACCAGTACCTCGGTCTTGCCTCCGTTGAGTTTGAGGCAATTGGCGGACATCCAGGCCGCGAGGTCTTGCATGCAAGCTCTGAAGATGTCCGCCGAGGGACCGGGCGCACGTGATAGGGAGATGACCAACTGCGTGTCGTCGGCATATGATACCATTTGGAGGCCGTAACTCTCTACCAAGGTAGCGATCGGGGCAACATAAAGATTAAAAAGAGTTGGGCTCAGGGACGAGCCCTGCGGCACCCCCTGATCCAGAGAGATGCGCTCAGAGTAATGGTCACCCTGCCTTACTTGGAAACCCCGGCCTGCGGACTACTTTCATTTCATTAGTGTCAAAATAGTCCTGTATTCCGTTCTATAGTGTTTACTTAAAAGCTCTATCCTGCAGTGCTGGCAATGACACTCTCCCTGTGTGCACCACTGCCCTATATATGTGACAGTGATATCTGAACTCGAGGGAGAATTGGTCATACAAAACCCTGCTCTTATTTTCCATATCTTGTATTCAGTGTGCACTTACTCTATTGGAGAGTGCAAAATCTTGAATGTAGTGTGCACCATGATTTTCTACAAGGCGTGATAATTTGTGCTTGTGTGGGTTCTGTTCTCCCCAAACACTTGGGGGTCTATTAGGTTGGCGGTCGGAAAATCAGCCCGACTGCCATGGTAGCGGGAAAAGACCGCCCGCAAGGACCACAGCATAACTGCCGGTCCGATTAGTATGTTCCGCAGTCGAAATCCGACTGCGGTGGTACAATATCAGGCATTATGGCGGCAAGCAGCCCCGCCGAGATGTAAAAAGGAGCATGTCATGGATATCACTGCACTGCGTGGCAGGCACTGCACAGTGCCTGCCACCTGGTAGAGGGACATTTAGGGGGTGCCATGGGTAACCCCCCAGTGCACCCACCCACACCCCAACACATTGGGGGCCCTCCATGGTCCCCCGGAGACATTCTCTGCATGCTTACCCATGGCGGTCCCACCACGTCGGAAAGGCTGGCTACCGTCAGCATCATAATCATGCTGGCGGAGCCTGACCTTGCACCGACATCATTATAGCGGTCCAGTTCTTCCCGCTAGGCAGGCGTGCAGACTGCTACTGGCGGAAAAGTGGCAGGCAGAAAATCTCACCGCTGCGGTCATCACCGTCATGCTAATGGGACCGGCGGTTTTCCAGGTTACGATTGCGGGCAGATGTCCGCCGCAGGTCTGGGGGTTGCCAACACCGTCCTGGCAGCAGCCATTTATCCGCCGGCCCGGCGGCGGCCATCCGTCCGCCATCCTAATAGACCCCTTGGTTTTGATTTTTTTTTTTTATCACTGCTGCTTCACCCTTCTGTTGGCCTCTGTGTCTGTTGCCTTTGCTTCTGTAAGCTCGGGTTACTGCGCTGGTTGCCCCATGCTCACTACAAACTTGCACTTCCTACACATGCCGTCTACATTTTTCTAACAAAGGAATTTTTCTCTGACTGTGTAAGTTATCTAGATCAGGTATACTCACATCTTTGCCGTTTGTAAATTGTTTTACATTTAAAGATGTGCTAACTATTCAGTATTGTGTCATAATGTGTCCGTCTTTTGTAGTGACCTATGTAGATCAATGGACATGAGCAGGGTCCTATTCACAAAGGTAAATGTATTTATGTACTTACTCGTGTAAATTTACTGTTACGCTTTGTAGTAGTCTTATACTTTTTTGCTGTTCATAATTTTCGAGTGTACATTTATTTCAGAGTGTAGACTTTCAGGTCTCCACTACATGAATCTAGTGGTCGGAGACATCCAAGACAGAATTTACAAGTGCAAAGTTACTATTAGTAACTTTTCACAAATAGGTGGAGATCTTCAACACCGGAGCGGAGACATCTGCATAGAAAAGATAGGTGAGCAGGAGGCAGATGTCTCTATCTGTATGTATGTGCATAGCATTTTGTAGTATGTAAGTAGTAGTAATTCACTCACTACAATGCACAGATTGTTAATAGGTACCACAGTGCTTTGAAACAATAAATAGTCATGATACAGTACCTAGATTTATAAGCCTCTAGTCTTTAGTTAGACCAGACGTGTTCAACATAAAGGCTGGATCCATGCCCGAATTTTAAGCTTTTCAGTTAAGATAAAGTTTCAAATAATCAATCAGATAAAACGAATTTACATAGTCAGTGGTTATACTAGAAATGCAGCATAGCTCCAGACCTCCTAGACATATGTTGGACACCCAAGTGCAAGATAAACAGTTAGATTTGGATGGACGAACAGACATTCAGAATGACAAACATTTAGCACTTTAGACGTGTGTTAAAGGTACACTGAGAGACAATTACCTTTTTAAGTGTTCTTTAGTAATGTTAACAGTCATTCATTTTACAGGAATTCGGACCAAAAGCGACTAAGGGTCTGATTTAGAGTCTGGTGGACAGGTTAGTCAGTCACACACCTAATGGATATCTCGTCCACCTTATTACTAGTACATGAAACCCTATGACACTTGTAATGAGGTGGACTGGAAATCCATCACTTCTGTAACCAAGTAATCGGTCTGCCAAACTCTAATTCACGCTCTAAATCGTAGCAAGACATAGCTAGAAATGTCTGAGTGACAGTAAATCCAGACTGATTCGTGGCTCATAGAAATAGGATACATACCTAAAGTAAACCACATTTTGAACTACCAATCTCCAGAAGAAAAACAATTTATGGAATGCATGTATTAGTAACATTAGAAGATTTCCATATTCCAAACTTTTGCACACGTAGCTTGAAAATATCATTCATGGTTAATATGCTTGCCCTACCTACATCTTTGTACGCCTGCCGAAATATCACATTTGGTCGAGGAGAAGCTCGTTAGCTGTATTTACAAGCAGTGGTTTACTTGTGTGCCATAGTAATTTACACTCTTACGTAGCATTAAATCGGTCTTGAAGTTTTCTTTTCAACCCTCCCCCAGCCCCCCCGCCATGCCCTCGTAAATGCTGTATTAAACTAGCTCATGTTCCCATGATACCGCGCTCTATGGAGCAGGGCATGCCATCTGGAGAGACGGGGTCAAGACTAGCAAAAGAGTTTCACGACCAGCCCCTGAACTCTATTAGAGATGCAAATCCACTCTGAGAGTGGCGATTGTTTTGGAAACACATGAAGCAATCCGAAGAATTCCACGGCAGACATCTTTTCAGGGCAGTGTTTTTGTCTCCGTACTAACCTTATTTTTACAGACGGGGTAAACCGTAGTCGAAGTCTTCATTTATTTCTCGCTGCCGCCGGTTCTCAAAGACTGACAGAAACGTCTCTCTTACGAGGAGCATTTCAGCAGGATGAGACGTAGCTAGCGGATTGTGCGTGTATTTCCGTACATTGGCACAATACACACAGCAGGATTTTCTTATCATGCTAAGCGGGTGTCTGCCTCTGGATGCGGATGCCTCTCGGATATTTTCTCAATTCATGCTGAAAGGAAAAAGGAAGCGATTTAGACATCACTGACAGCTTAATATGGCCGAACGCTGGATGGGCTCGCACATTCTACCCTTATGCATTCAGCTCTGTAAGCACCGACGAGAATCTGAATTGTGTAATGGAGGGCGCTGACAGGGAAAGATCACGTGCGTTTTATGTGCGATATGGAGCTATGGCACACCTCTGCTTAGACTCCAAACCTGCAACACGTTTTAGGTGTTGACAAAAGTAAGACAGCTGGAAATCGATGTGCTAAAGCAACACTTTCTGTACATTAATAAATATGGAAAATGTGGTGGATTGTCTTTGAAACTTTCAAGTACAATTGTGTTGGTACCTGGAAAAAGAGGGAAAAAACTTAGCGTTTTCGGCCGCTAAGTGGCGATAATTCTATCGCTCTATTTGCAAGCTGTCGCTAACTGATATTAGCGACAGCTTTAAGGCGATAGCAAGCGGTTTGGGGCCCACTTTGCATGTCAGCGATATTTATCGCTAATGACAAGTAAAGTGGGCGTACCCAACCTGTTAGCGACTGAAAGCAGTCGCTAACGTCACTATCGCCTGTTTGCAAGGCAGGCGTAGCGATGGAAATATTCCCGCTATCGCCAAAAACCAACGCCTGCTCAGACCAGTTCTAAGCCATGTTATCCAATGGGAGGTGGATAACATGGCTAAGAGCATTTCGTCGCTAATGCGTGAATATCGCTGTATTCTCAGCGATATTCACGCATTTCGCCGCTATCGCTGGATATTTTAGCACAATGGTGAAAAACTTTGCTAATAGAATGTTTTCTCCGCTAACATATCCAGCGATAGGCAGCGATAAAAAAATAGTCGCTAAGCCTATTTAGCATTAATTATCACTACTTGTTGGTAATATGCCCCACATTCTTTATGTTTGCTGATTATATATGGTACAATGCATCATGCACGCATTATCTTCTTTCCCTCTCAGCATGCATCCAATGTATTGTAGGTATTGCTGAACGATGAAACCAAGCAAGGCATGTTGTATTTTTACATGAAAAAAGTTAATGAAAGGATTCGTAGTTTCTTTGTAAAGTGAGACTGGAGCCATTCAGTTTCTTTTCGTTCTGTTTTATATTAGGGCGACATGTCTTTCTAATGTGCCATTTAAAGTCAAGCCAACCTTACAAGAAATCTGTCTGGCTTCACTTTTTGGCTGTACGGTTATTTTCACAGGACATTTTTTCTCTGTCTCATTTCCTTGCTCTGGACTGGACAGCTTTCCTCCATATTCATGCTCTGGTCCCTCCCCTGGAACGTTTATTTTGATTAGTTGCATCCTTCCACTGCTGGCTTTGTGGAACTATTTTTTCTTTTTTATCTTTCAATTTTCATTTAGCATACCATAGTGTGCATGTCACTCAACCTTGCACTCACTCGCTCTGCACACAAGTTCAATTTCTCTTTTTATTACTCCCTCACTCTTTTCCACTCCCTTTTAGTCCATTCACACCCTCTTTCTGAGTCTCCTTTCCCGAGTACTTCTGTAAATTAGGGGCCCATTAGGATGACGGGCGGACTTTGTCTGTCCGCCATCCCATCGTGGAAAGGGACCACCCGCCATAAGGGCGGGAGTCCCGTGGGGTATATTAGGATGTGCCCGCCACAGTGGCGGGCGCATCCTGTATTGTTAACATTGCGGCGGGCAGTGCTCAATGCACCCCCCACCGCAATGCTAAGAATACATGTTGTGCATTTCAAAGCACAACGTGACAGGCACCGCGCGGTGCCTGCCACGTTGTTCTTTGAAATGCAGGGGGGTACCATAGGTACCCGCATGTGCATCCCCCAACCCCCCCATAGTAAATGGGGGCCCGCAACTGGCCCCCGCAGGTAGACTCCGCATGCCTTTCCGTGGCGGCATTGAGGCATTGAAACATGCCCATACTAATATGGCTGGCGGTGTCTGATAGACACCGCCACCATATAGATCCTTTTTCCGCCCGGTCGCAAGCAGACCGCGGCGAAAAACAGCGGACGGTCTTTCCGTCCACCGCGGACCCGCCAGCCATAATAATATGGCGGGGGGTCATTCCGGCACGGATGGCAGGGGCGATCCGCCTGCCATCCTAATGGACCCCTTAGTGTCGCATTCTCTCTCGCTTGCTCTGTCTCTCTCTCACTTCACTCCCGGTTTCTCTCCTTCCAGTGCTCCTCAACGTTATACAAATCAAGTGAACACTGAAAGCAATGAAGGACAAAAGTTAAAGACCAAGATACCAGCATACTTCAGATACCTGATTTTTCACCATCAATACACCATATGACACTGGATGGGGTGCAGCTGAACATACACACACAGACACCTTCTAATCCAATAAAGACCTCACTCTTTCATTACAAAGCAAAAGGAGCACACCATGAAATATTGCAATGGAACCGACCTTAGGGAAGAACTCTACCTCATACACATATTGATCTACCTAGCAACCATACACCTGTGGCACCACAGGAGAATGAGGAAAGCACATTTGAAAATGATGTTCGGCAAAGCGAAACACTGTGGGACTATATTAACTGGGAATGCAGATAGTGATTGACAAACAGCAGGATACCATCATTTTTTCACTTTTAAAATGAGTTTATTTAGAACATATCGAGGCATAGGGATAAGGAACAAGATTTTACATTAAATAATCCATAAGTTATACATAACTAAGCAATACAAGTCATCACTAGCGATGAGAAATTAGATAAGGTCTAACAACAAGAAAAGTTTGGTATTACAGACAAAAGAAAACAAATACAAAATATAAAATGTTCATACAAAACTGAATTATCAAGCATTATATTAATATTGTTCATGGAGATAGAAGGAAAGTCAAGGAGGTTGCAGAACTTCTTGTTAGGCAGGTGAGCATGCAAAGGAGTATTGTGCACTGTCGTCTAGGAACTGTGTAACAGGAGACCACAAGATCTGGTGTTTCAGAGCTAGAGATATGGGGGAGATGTAACTTGTATCCAATCTATGATTGTATCCAACTGCGTGCCACCAAGCTTGAAATGATAACTTAGTAGAGGCATTCTAATTCTTGGTGATCTGCTGGAAAGCCTCTGCCAACAATAGATCCCCAATACGAGTGTCACATGACGGTGGGGTCCAAGCATCAGATATGCTACCTAAAAAGATAGTAGGAATAGAAAAAGGGACTACAGTATGAAACATTTAATTAATCTGAGCCCAGACCTGTGTCCAAAAGTGCTTCACGGTTGGGCAAGTTAAAACTAAAAGTTTTAAATCTGCTTGTGGCAAAGTGCATGTCCAACATGTATCCGTTGTAGTTGGGTGCATTGTGTGCAAAAGAGTAGGAGTCAATAAAAGTCTGTTATAAATAAAGAAAAGGGACTGCATAGTATTTGCTGCTCTAGATGATTTTCTGATTTTATTCCACATTTTTGCCCAAAATCTCTGAATCCCTATATTTTGGCCTTTGAGTTGCGTCAGTAATGGAGTCAATATTATTTTTTTTGTTCTTAGGGTAATTTGCAAATAATTTGCCTACCCTATCCCTATTCAGACCGCCATAAAATTTAGCAATAGATTGTTTTTTTTGTGTCGGAATTTTTTATTGAGAAATTAGAGGCAAGTACATTCATAACAACATAGTACAACATAGTAGAACCAAACAGGAAATTAATAATGAAAATAACGAATATTAGGCATAATACGCTAAAAGATCCTGACTCCAAATGATTATAATCACAGAACAGATTAGACAGAGTAAATTATGGAAAGAGCGAATATATTTAAAGTCACTACATTATTACATAGTACATAGAAAAATAAGTAGATAGAGGAATAAGAAGAAAAGAGAATCAAATAAGTCATCTACTTACCCGGAAAAGAAAGGAAAATAAAGAAATAAGAAGATATAAGATAAAAGATAAAAAGCGGGAAGGTGAAAAGAAAAGGAAAATGGAAGGGAAAAGAGGGAAAAAGATGAGATAAAGAGGAAAGGGAACATATAAGGCAGCAAGAGGAAAATATTCAAGAGCCTTGAAGAAAAGAAGCCCATACTTGTTGAAAAATGTCTTCTTGATCCTGTAGTTTATATATTACGTGCTCATGTGATGCTGTCTGAATCATCGCAACCATCCAATCCTCCTTGGAGGAATGGCTAGGTGATTGCCACAATCTTGAAATACACATTTAGGCTGCAGAGTGTGCAGTATGTATAAGTCGGTTCTAAGGGCGTGTGATATCAGGTAAACTCATAAGATTATGCAATAAAATAATAGCTGAGGTAAGGGGGAGTCACAAAGGAATAGTATCCTTTAGTATATCTCCCACTTGTGTCCAGAAATACTGTATAGAGGGACATTCACAAAGTATATGGAGAAAATCACAATTAACTCCAGAACATCTCCAACACTTAGAGTGTGGTAATAATCTTGCTTGTTGCTTTTCTGATTGTGTCCAGTACCAGTCATGTAAAGTTTTAATAAGACAAAATTTCAAGCGGGCTTCACGGATACCCCTATTCAAAGCTTCCAGTATGTCCGGCCAGAGAGCTTCATCTATAATATATGTAGTCGTTCTTGCCATTTCTCGCGAAGAACTTTGAGCAGTGGTTGTGAATATGGGTGATAAATTAGGGTACAATATAATCTCAACATTACACTCTTATGTGAACCCCAAATGTGAAGATATTCCAATATCAGTGACAGTTTTAATATCCAGGGGAGAGGACCAAGACATCTCCTCTGTCAGTGCTGTAATTGCAGATGTCGTGAAGCCTGATGTAATGGAAGGTCAAATTCTTCACAAAGAAGATCAAAGGATTTCAGTTCACCATTTATTATAATCTGGCCTAATGTCTGGATTCCTCTCAAACTCCAATCAGTCCAGTAAAGCGCTTGACCATTAATTTGAATACTTTCATTCCCTATATTGGAGCTTTAGAGTGAAAACGATGTGCAACCCCTAATAGACGATGTGATTGTTGCCATGCTTGAAATGAAGCATGAAGCACAGGATGCGAAGGGGAAGTCTGAGGTTTACGATTGCTGAATAGGAAGTTAAGACCATCGTCACAATCAAGTATTAAGTGTTCTGTTGTGACCCATTGTGGAGGATCTGTCACACCAGGTAGCAGATAAGCAAATTGTGAGAGATCTAAAGCTAAGGAGTAATGTTCTAATGAAGGCAAACCTAAACCACCATGGGAGGGATGAGCCACTTATTTGGCAGCATTTAAACAAGATGCATAGTTCCCCAGACAAAGCCGCGTATGCGGGAATCTATGCAATGAAGTGTAGTCAAAGGTATTACAATTAGAAGCATGCCTGGTACACAAGTAAATCGAGGTAGAGTAACCATTCCTACACTTTTACTCTTCCCCACATGGAGAAACCCAAAAGGGATCATTTGGCAAAGTCAGTTTCCATTTGTGCTATAAGAAGTGAGATGTTGTCTAACACCATCCCCTCCAAATCACAATTAATAAAAAATCCTAAATATTTTAATTGGGACAATTTCCAATGAAAGGGATAGCCATCAATTGAAGCTTTTGTAGTACCAGAAGAGAGTGGAAGGGCTTCACTTTTGTCCTAGTTCACCGTATAACCAGAAGGGGCTGAGAACTTGTGAATAGTCTTGGGTAAGGTTGGTAAAGAGTGATAGAGATCCTTAAGAGTAAGAAGGATGTCATCAGTGTATAAGTATATCTTTGATACTCCTCCCTTTATAGGTATACTCTGGATCTACGATGAATGGCAAATGAGTGTCGCAAGAGGTTCCATCGCTAATAAGAATAAAGAGGGGAAAGGGGACAGCCGTGACAGGTTTGACAGGTACCTCTCCGAATTGGAAAGGGATCAGAAAGAAAGCCTCCATAATTGACCTGAGCTATGGGGTTGTCATATAGGAAGCAGACCTTGGAAATAAACTGATCTCCCAGACCAAAACGTTTCATAGTGGCAAAGAGATAAGTCCTGTCAATACAGTGAAACGCCTTCTCTGCATCCAGAGAAAGAGCAACCGCATCTTGCACCAGTTTCTTAGCAGGCCATAAGGTATGGGCTAATCTTGGAAGATGATTCCAAGATGAACGGCCAGGAACAAAGCCAACCTGTGAATTGTGTATAAAGAAAGGCAAAGCTTTGCGGAGTCGTGATGCTAGAATACTTACCAAGATTTTAACATCCGTATTTATTAGGGAAATAGGGCAATAACTACCACAAGCAAGCGGATCCCTGACCAATTTAGGGATAACTGCAATAAATGCTCTATTAGAAATAGGATCAAAAGAGGATATCTGGACAGCCTCGTGGAATGCAGAATGAAGAATATCAATTGTTTCTTCCCCAGTCCATTTATAGTATTCCGCAGGTAAACCGTCTTCACCTGGGGATTTCTGATAAGCTAATTTGGAGATGGCTATAGCTATTTCTTCCTTAGTGATATAGCTACCAAGTAGATGTCTGCCCTCATCCATCAGACATGGGAGGTCAATATTTGTGAGATATGTGGTTATTTGATTCTCAGTTGCAGGATTTTCTGGAGTGTACATTTCTTTATTAAAGGGTACGAAAGTATTTGCTTTTTCTTGTGGTTTAGTGAGAATCTCACCTGAAACTGTTCGTATTGCAGATATAGCCATGGAAGCTTCACGTTTTTTCAGTTGCGCAGCGAGTAATAAGCATGCTTTCTCTCCTTGTTCGTAATATCTACCCTTTAAACATTGAAGAGCATACTCCGCTTTGGAAGTATAGAGATTATTAAGTGCCATTTTAGCTAACTCTACGTTTTTGCGATTGGCTACAGTGGGAAGAGAGGTATATAGATGATAAAGAGAAATTATTTGAGCCTCAAGTTCAGTATGATCAGGGATGCTGACCTATTAGCCATGGCTGCATCTCTCATTAATTGTCTGTGAATGGTTGTGTTTGCAGCTGCCCAAATAATTCTACAAGAAGTAACTGATGATTTGTTATCGGTTAGGTATTCAGAGAGATGAGAATGTACCTGGATTTTTTCCTGAGGTAAACATTATTTTTAAATGTTCATATGCCATGGTTTTCTACCTGGAGAGGTCAAACCTACTTCCAAAGCGAGAAGAACTGGAGAATGATCAGAAACAGCTGCTTCTAAAATATAGGATTCAGTAGTGATTGCAACTACTGAATGGGAAGAAGAAAATATTCTATCCTAGATTGTGTTCCATGAACAGAAGAAAGAACGGTATATTCTTGATCTGAGGGATGACAGAGGCTCCAATGATCTAATAGACCATGATCTGTTTTTATATCGCCCAGTAAAGCCCTATCACCAACATTACATCTGTCTAAGGGACCTATTCTGTCTAAGATTGCATCACATGCCAGATTCCAGTCACCACCAATTATGTAACTGGATGCTCCAATCTCCATAAGTAAGCGATTCTGGTTGAGAAAATAGGAGCTTTCAACACCTGTTGGGGCATATAATGAGCAAACACAGAGGATCTTTTCTCCAATGTTTAACTTAGCAAAGACATATCTGCCCTCTGGATCAATCCAGGTTTTGATAATTGTGAGGGGTAGGGATTTGTGCAAAAGGATGGCCACATCACATTTCCGTGGTTGATTTTTCTTAGATGGGAGTTGTGTTGTCAATCCACAATGGATACCTTTTCCTACCCAATCTCTCTGTAATTTAGATGACTCAAGAGTATCTAGAAGAGGCTCTTCTAAAAGAGCAATATGAGTTATTTTCCTTTTCAAATAAGAGTGTACCTTTTTGTGTTTTACAAGGTGGTAAGGCTATTACCATTCCACGATATTATGCGTAATGTGTGGGAGGAAGAAGATGAGATTGTTGCCACATATGCAGTAGGAGTGATGGAGCAAGGATTCGCACATGAAGCGACTTGCTTGAACACATGAACCGCAAATAACATTAATAATGTAATCAACAGGTTTTGTTTTACTAATTTTGCATCTTCAACTTTATATGGGGTGTCCGAGTGAAACTTGCTTATGTGTGAACTAATCCTAATACGCTTGCATCTAATATGGCTGCTGCTATGCGGGATTTTCTATTGCGCATGCGTCTGTCAAACTCACGTGACATGATGTATTCGCTATTTTGGAGGGAAACTGCCGCTTCTGCGCAGTAGTGTTAATATGGCTGCCCTATGTTTTCACATGCGAGAAGCTTGCACTGCTGCTTTCGCTAAGCTGTTCGT